>NC_090333.1:3652466-4388245 GCF_035084215.1 Heptranchias perlo | reverse complement strand
TAAAGGTGGGGGTGATTTCTGCAGCAATTCCGGGATTTCCTGATCAGCGTGTTTTCACTCCAACAGGAAGGTAGTACTGGATTAAGTGGAGCAAGTATGTAATATAAATTTAGGAGAATGTCTAGGACCGTAAGATAATTAGGTTTGATATGAATAATAGAAATGAGAAAGGAACACAGAAAGATAAAGGTACTTGCCAATTTCAACAAGTTCAAAATAGAACTAGCCAGTGATGAATTGGAATTAATAAAATGGTACATATGACAGATTACAAATGTGAGGTCATCCACTTTGGATCAAAAAAGGATAGAACAAGGTACTTTCTAAATGGTAAAAAGTTAAAAACAGTGGATGTCCAAACGGACTTAGGGATTCAGTACATAGATCATTGAAGTGTCATGTACAGGTGCAGAAAATAATCAAGAAGGCTAATGGAATGCTGGCCTTTATATCTGGAGGACTGGAGTACAAGGGGGCAGAAGTTATGCTGCAGCTGTACAAAACCCTGGTTAGACCGCACCTGGAGTACTGTGAGCAGATCTGGGCACCGCACCTTCGGAAGGACATGTTGGCCTTGGAGGGAGTTTTTTTTAAATTTATTCGTTCACGGGATGTGGGCGTAGCTGGCGAGGCCAGCATTTATTGCCCATCCCTAATTGCCCTCGAGAAGGTGGTGGTGAGCCGCCTTCTAGAACCGCTGCAGTCCGTGTGGTGACGGTTCTCCCACAGTGCTGTTAGGAATGGAGTTTCAGGATTTTGACCCAGCGACAATGAAGGAACGGCGATATATTTCCAAGTCGGGATGGTGTGTCACTTGGAGTGCAGCGTAGGTTAACTAGAATGATACCCGGACTTCAAGGGTTAAGTTACGAGGAGAGATTACACAAATTGGGGTTGTATTCTCTGGAGTTTCGAAGGTTAAGGGGTGATCTGATCGAAGTTTATAAGATATTAAGGGGAACAGATAGGGTGGATAGAGAGAAACTATTTCCGCTGGTTGAGAATTCTAGGATTAGGGGGCACAGTCTAAAAATTAGAGCCAGACCTTTCAGGAGTGAGATTAGAAAACATTTCTACATACAAAGGGTGGCAGAAGTTTGGAACTCTCTTCCGCAAACGGCAATTGATACCAGCTCAATTGCTAAATTTAAATCTGAGATGGATAGCTTTTTGGCAACCAAAGGTATTAAGGGATATGAGCAAAGGCAGGTATATGGAGTTAGATCACAGATCAGATCAAATGGCGAAGCAGGCATGAGGGGCTGAATGGCCTACTCCTGTTCCTATGACAGTGAACCTGGGAAATGTTAAAGCAGGAAGTGTAGGGTATAAACTAGACATTCTCTCGGGTAAAGTGGTACAGCAAAAGCTAGAGTTCCTTGGATGTTTAGAGAAATTTAAATTAAAATGAGAGGATAATAAACCCAGAGCTAATATAACAAAAAAATTAAGTAGAGTATAGAACTTAGAAATGGAAAAGATTAAGAAGCCTAACAGTGGGCATGAAGACAGACTGGAAGGTAGCAAACAGAAAATAGTAAAGGATCTTCTAAACACACAAGAAGTAGAAGAATAGCTAAGGAAAGGGTGGGACCAATTAGAGATGAAAAGAAAGTCTTTGAGGATGAAGGAATAGCAGTGATACTAACTGAGCACCTCGGTTTTCACGAGAGCACGGTTATGGAAATGAGAGGGTACCAGAGGAGTGGCTGGAACAATTACACAGGATAACTATAAATAAGGAAGCCATATTTGAAAAACTTGGTGGAAATGAGTGGAACAGGCACTGGGCCATGGTGGCATGGATCCTCGAATGCTGAGCGAAGTCAGGAAATAGCAGAGGCTCTGACCACAATTTTTCAAGCGTTCACTAGAGATCGAAGTTGTTCCCGAGAACCGGAGGGCTTCTAACATAACACTTCCGATCAAGAAGAGGGGGAAAAAGAAAAACTGGGTAACTGTAGACCAGCCTGACATTGGTTGTGGATAAACTTCTAGAAGCCGTAATATGGGGTGAAATTGATGCACACTTAGAAAACCTGGGTTAATTAAGTACGGCCAGCATGGATTTATAAAAGGCAAGTCATGTCTGGCAAATTTGAGAGATCTTTGAGGAAATAATGGAACGTATTGATAAAGGAAATTCCGTGTATATAAATTTTCCAAAGGTACAGGATAGGAGGCTTGTTGATAAAATGACACCTTACGGAGGCAGCATGGATAGGAAGTTGGTTAAGGGACAGAAAACAGAGTAGTGGTTAATGGATGTAAACAGTGGTGTCAGTGTTGGTAGAAGTTACTCTTCTCAGTATGGTCTGGACTTGAGTACAGGGACACAATATTAAAATTTGCAGATGAGACAAATATAGGTAGCATTGTCAACTGGGAAGAGGACTGTAAGTGAATTCAGGAGGGGATAGTCAAGTTAGTGGATTGGGCAAGTAGATATCAGATGAAATTTAATGTGGAGGTGATACATTTTAGGCGAGCAAATAGAGAGATGGAACATACATTAAACGGTAAAACTTTTAAAGGAGTAGAGGCACTTAGGGGTTGAAATACACATCTTTAAAAGTGAAAGGCCAAGTTTGGTACAGTTTTAAGAACATAAGAAATAGGAGCAGGAGTAGGCCAATTGGCCCCTCGAGCCTGCTCCGCCATTCAATAAGATCATGGCTGATTTTATTTATTTTGTAAAAAGCAAATTGGATTCTAGGTTTTATAAATAGGGATATAATATACAAAATCAAATGCTAAACCTATACAAATCATTGGTTAGGCCATAGTTAGAATATTGTGTCCGATTTTCAGCACCTACTTTAGGAAAGACTGTCAGGACAATGGAGAGGTTCATTAAGGTGTTACTAGGGGCGAAAGTCTTGAGGAATCATAGAAAATTACGGCACAGAAGAAGGCCATTCGGCCCATCGTGTCTGTGCCGGCCGGAAAAGAGCTATCCAGCTTAATCCCACTTTCCAGCACTTGGTCTGTAGGTTACGGTACTTCAAGTGCATATCCAAGTACTTTTGAAATGAGTTGAGGGTTTCTGCCTCTACCACCCTTTCAGGCAGTGAGTTCCAGACCCCACCACCCTCTGGGTGAAAACATTTCTCCTCTGCTCCCATCTAATCCTTCTACCAATTACTTTAAATCTATGCCCCCTGGTCAATGACCCTTCTGCTAAGGGAAATAGGTCCTCCCTATGCCACTCTATCTCGTCCTGTCATACTTTTCTATACCTCAATTAAATCTCCCCTCCGCCTCCTTTGTTCCAAAGAAAACAACCCCAGCCTATCCAATCTATTCTCATAGCTAAAATTCTCCAGCTCTGGCAACATCCTCGTAAATCTCCTCTACCCTCTCTAGTGCAATCACATCTTTCCTGTAATGTGGTGACCAGAACTGTACGCAGTACTCATGCTGTGGCCCAACCAATGTTTTATATAGTTCTAGCATAACCTCCCTGCTCTCTTATTCTATGCCTTGGCTAATAAAGGAAAGCATCCCCTATACCTTTTTGACCACCTTATGCGGAAGACTGGTGAAACAGGGCTCTTTATTAGAACAGAAAAGGTTACGAGAAGATTGGATAGAGGTTTGCAAAATTATGAGGGTTTTTTGTGAGGTAAGTAGGGAATGAACCGTTTCCACTTATCAGTGACTAATGAAAAGAATGAAGGGAGAGATAAAGAGATTTACTTTATGTAGAGGGTTGGTAGGACATGAAACAGTGGTGGATGCAGAATCCATAATTGCTTTTCAAATATTTAAACACTTTTTTTAAAAGAAAAAAAATTAAAGGGCAGGGTAATGTGATTAAGTGGATAGCTCTCTGAGAATCAGCACAGGCACGATGGGCTAAATGGCCTTTTTCCCTGTTGTGTAATTCTAGGTGGTTTCGCACTCACCAGATTGCTTATCGCCATTAATTTCCATGCTCTCTTTGACCTTGTGTTTGTGTTTAATTAGCACCGTGGAGTCTGTATAAATCAGTGTATGATTGCAGCAAAGAATGTTGTAGCTGTTCGGATCGTATAAAGGACCATCGTCATTTCGTGTTTCTGGAGAGGTTTCATTCCCAGCAAAACTAGAGGTAGCTAGCCACAGAAATTCTGCTATAGCACTAGAATCAGCACAGAAGGAGGCCATTCGGCCCATCATGCCTATGCTGGCTTTTTGAAAGAGCTATCCAATCAGTCCCACTCTCTAGCTCTTTCCCCATAACCCTGCAATTTTTTCTCCTTCAAGTATTTATCCAATTCCCTTTTGAAAGTCACTATTGAATCTGCTTCCACCACCCTTTCAGGCAGTGCATTCCAGATCATTACAACTCGCTGCGTTTTTAAAAAAAAATTCTCCTCATCTCGCCTCTGGTCCTTTTGCCAATGACCTTAAATCTCTGCCTACAAGTGAAAATTTATGTTAATCAGATGCTTTGATGCAACATGGACTTGTGTATTGTTTCTCACTTGCAGTGGTGAATCATAAGATTTTGTTCTTCTATATGATTAAATTTTGGCGGTTAATGTGGTCACTTCTGTTTACCAACATGGCAGATTATCTATGGTGATCCTTTTAAACCGGGGGTCCAAACTACTCCTTGTGAGCACTGATGATTTAGACCACAAATCCCAGCACCTCAGTTTCTTACTCTGCTGGTTGGAATTTTGCCATTCTTAGTACTGCTCCCTCATTGCTGGATAAATCCTCAATCTGAACACCAAGCTTGGCAGCTGTAAAATAAATGAATGAAGACTAATTCCATACTTAAGAAAAGACATACATGCTCTCGAGGCAGTACAAAGAAGGTTCACTCGGTTAATCCCGGGGATGAGGGGGTGGACATATGAGGAGAGGTTGAGTAGATTGGGACTCTACTCATTGGAGTTCAGAAGAATGAGAGGCGATCTTATTGAAACATATAAGATTGTGAAGGGGCTTGATCGGGTGGATGCGGTAAGGATGTTCCCAAGGATGGGTGAAACTAGAACTAGGGGGCATAATCTTAGAATAAGGGGCTGCTCTTTCAAAACTGAGATGAGGAGAAACTTCTTCACTCAGAGGGTAGTAGGTCTGTGGAATTTGCTGCCCCAGGAAGCGCTGGAAGCTACATCATTAAATAAATTTAAAACAGAAATAGACAGTTTCCTAGAAGTAAAGGGAATTAGGGGTTACGGGGAGCGGGCAGGAAATTGGACATGAATTTAGATTTGAGGTTAGAATCAGATCAGCCATGATCTTATTGAATGGCGGAGCAGGCTCGAGGGGCCGATTGGCCTACTCCTGCTCCTATTTCTTATGTTCTTATGCTAAAGGCTTGAACATTCCTGCTTTCAACTAATTTCCCTCCCATACTGAGTGGAGAGAGGACGTAGAAATTGGAAGTCAAGGATAACTGCTAATTCAGGTGGCGTGGATAGTGAGTGGTGTCTCCAAATGTTTTTTTCAATTCCGCGTCCCCAGCCCATCACAGCGTTGACTCTTTGCTGAGGTGTAATTCCATAATTGCTGGCACCATATGTTCATGTGTGATCCTCAACACTAAGTGCCGGCAGACTATTTGACTGCAGGAGGCATTGCAGCTGAGCTCATGCACTTCCAGCAGGGGGTCTATGGATAGCAATCATGGACTTTGGCCAACTGTTCTCCTCCCTCACCCAGGGGTGCTGAAGCCAGTAATAGTCCCCTACTGCCCAGGGTCTGAGATCAGTTAACTCAGCAGAGACTTGGAATTGAACCTGGGGCCGTCCGAGCCCAGATAAACTTGCTGAGCCATCGGATGCAGAACTGGTTTAAGGAACGAACAGACATGTTTCGAGTGATTTAAGAGAGTTTGGAAGATTGCCATAAGTATAAAAAGAAAACTAACAAACAGTTGGAGACAAAACCACCTATGAGAATATTTGTAATTGGTACAAGGTTAAATAAATAAACCCGCAAAAGGAAGGGTAAATTAATCCAGCAGGGAAAGATAGACCTCCTCTGCTTAATTGTACTGAGGTAACAGGCATGCCAGAATGTTCCCACCTGTAGCCAGATTGTTTGGACCACCCGCAAAGTAAGTTACAAATAGTGAACCAGGAATTGGTTACTAGAGATTTGACTTTGAAAGCAAGTAAAATACAGAAACCTTGTACTTTGAGTCTGAGAATATTAAAGTTAAGGAAGGACCTGGGCTGAAATTTTCTAGTGATTTGAAACTGGAGGATACAAGTTGTGCTGATACTGTTTGAAACTGGAGGATACAAGTTGTGCTGATACTGTTTGAAACTGGAGGATACAAGTTGTGCTGATACTGTTTGAAACTGGAGGATACAAGTTGTGCTGAGACTGTTTGAAACTGGAGGATACAAGTTGTGCTGAGACTGTTTGAAACTGGAGGATACAAGTTGTGCAGATACTGTTTGAAACTGGAGGATACAAGTTGTGCAGATACTGTTTGAAACTGGAGGATACAAGTTGTGCTGATACTGTTTGAAACTGGAGGATACAAGTTGTGCTGATACTGTTTGAAACTGGAGGATACAAGTTGTGCTGAGACTGTTTGAAACTGGAGGATACAAGTTGTGCTGAGACTGTTTGAAACTGGAGGATACAAGTTGTGCAGATACTGTTTGAAACTGGAGGATACAAGTTGTGCTGAGACTGTTTGAAACTGGAGGATACAAGTTGTGCAGATACTGTTTGAAACTGGAGGATACAAGTTGTGCAGATACTGTTTGAAACTGGAGGATACAAGTTACGCTGCCCTATAGTGTTACAGTAGCATAATAACAACAAGGACGGAGGGTCAAATCACATCCAGTCCAAATCTTGGTCAAAAAGCACGCAATCTTTTAGATTGGATGGAAAGAAAAGTAACTAGGAAGATGATGGCCTTGTGTTTCTGCTCTGTGAGGATTTGCATCAATGATAACTTGTATTTTTATAGCACCTTTAACATAGAAAAACATCCCAAGACACTTCATAGAACTGTAATCAGAGCCGAAGAAGGAGATAATTATGAGGGGTAACTAGAAGTTTGGTCAAAGAAGTGGGTTTTGAGGAAGGTCTTGTAGGAGGAGAGGAGGTGGAGAGGTATAGGGAGGGATTTCCAGAGCATGGCGCCAAGATGTCTGCAGCACAGCTGCCATTGGTGGAACGAAGGGATTTGGGATGCACAAGAGGCCAAAGTTGGAGGAACGCAGAGTTTTCGGAGGGAATATTTTCCATAAAACATTAACAACCGAAAGGAGGCATAATCCAAGTATTTAAGTTACTGATTTATTTTCCTGCTCTGAGTGAGTGGGTAGGCCTCAGCCAGTGTTGATTTGTAACTGGCTGCCAGGGAGTAGGGAAAGCAGCCTAGAGTGAATCATCACTTTATTTCTTTATATTTTCTTAAGTATATTACATAACTGCGGAGCGGAACATTTTATATCTCCTCACCCACCCAGTGTCAGCAACAAGCGCTCTCAGGTCATGTATTGCACGGTTAAATGCAGCGTTAAGCTCCCTTTATGTCAGGTTCCACGCCTCGATTTTTAAAATTCTCGTCCTTGTGTTCAAATCCCTCCATGGCCTCCCCCCTCCCTATCTCTGTAACCTCCTCCAGCCCTACAACCCTCCAAGATCTCTGCGCTCCTCCAGTTCTTGCCTTTAGCGCATCCCCAATTTTAATATCTCCACCATTGACGGCCGTGCCTTCAGCTTCCCTAACATCTGGAATTCCCTCCCTAAACCTCTCGCCTCTCTACCTCTCTTTTCTCCTTCAAGATGCTCCTTAAAACCTACCTCTTTGACCGAGCTTTTGGTCACCTGCCCTAATATCTCCTCGTGGCTGAGAGTCAAATTTTGTTTGATCACTCCTGTGAAGTGCTACGTTAAAGGAGCTATACGCATTATACTCCATCTGCCACCTTCCTGCCCATTCACTTAACCTGTCTATATTCCTTTGCAGACTCTTTTTGTCCTCCTCTCAGCTTACTTTCACCTAGCTTTGTATTGTCAGCAAACTTGGATACATTACACTCGGTCCCTTCATCTAAGTCATTAATATAGATTTAAATAGCTGAGGCCCAAGCACTTATTGTTGCCGCACCCCACTAGTTACAACCTGCCAACCTGGAAATGACCCGTTTCTCCCTACTCTCTGTCCATTAACCAATCCTCTATCTTTGCTAATATATCACCCCTCAACCCCATGAGCCCTCATCTTGTGTAACAACCTTTTGTGTGGCACCTTATCGAATGTCTTTTGAAAATCCAAATATACTACATCCACTGGTTCCCCTTTATCTACCCTGCAAGTTACATCCTCAAAAAACTCTAATAGATTTGTCAAGCACGATTTCCCTTTCATAGAACCATGCTGACTCTGCCTAATCACGTTATGATTGTCTAAGTGCCCTGTTACCGTTTCCTTAATAATGGATTCCAGCATTTTTCCGACAACTGATGTCAGGCTAACTCTCAGCAGGATATGGCAATTGACTCTCTTTTTAGCTGCGTGCATTTCACGAAATGTTCCACATTTCAATGATTACTGTGAGCTAGAAGCAAGTATACATTCATTGTAGAATCATTTCACCCTTCAGTTATAAAGTTCAACATTAAAACAACCGGGTTAAATTACATGGTGTCAGCTGTTGCTCAGTGGGTAGCACTCTCGCCTCTGAGTCAGAAGGTTGTGGGTTCAAGTCCCACTCCAGAGACTTGAGCACAAAATCTAGGCTGACATTTTGGTGCAGTACTGAGGGAGTGCTGCATCTCGGAGGTGCCATCTTTTCAGATGAGATGTTAAACCGAGGCTCCGGCTGTCCCCTCAGGTAGATGTAAAAGATCCCGCAGCACTATTCGAAGAAGAGCAGGGGAGTTCTTCCTGGTGTCCTGGCCAACGTTTATCCCCCAACATCACTTTTTTAAAAAAAAACAGATTATCTGGTCATTATCATGTTGTTGTTTGTGGTCCCTTGCTGTGTGCAAATTGGCTGCCGTGTTTCCTACATTACAACAGTGACTACACTTCAAAAGTACTTCATTGGCCATGAAGCACTTTGGGATGTCCTGAGGTCGTGAAAGGCGCTAAATAAATGCAAGTCCTTTTTCTAGCACTTTGGAATTAGTGAAAAGTAATGAAAAAAGACTTTTTTAAATAACTTTTATTTTTTAACGCTAATCTGCATTTCTGCTAATTTTGACAGCCACCAAAAGAGTTCAAGGTCTGGAAAACCAGTGCTGTGCCCCCACCGGAGACGTACGAAATAGAGGAGAAAAAGCCGCCATTGGGTGTGGACATGGCAGTGAAATGGTCCAACATGTACCAGGATAATGGTGACGATGCTCCACAGCGCACGGCTGCTTTGCTTCCAGAAGAGCCGGAAGCCTCTGAGTCGGGTAGGTTTGTTACCAGCACAAGCCCCAGTCCCTCAGAAAACACACAGCACGTTTTTGGTCAGTTTCAAATGGAGTTCACTTAAACGTTGAATGTCAGCTTGCCTCATTTGCCCCCGAGTCAGAAGGTGGTGGATATGGCATAATGAAACACTTTTTGAGTAGTCTTCATTTTGTCGGCGATTTCTTTAACTTAGTCACAAGACATAATGAATTTAAAAACCAGTTGCAGTCAGAATTGTGCCCCCGACCTTGCTCGATTACGAATGTTGTGAATATTTGTCGCCTGTTACAGTCACCAGACACACAGGGCCAGAATTTGCTGTAGCAGGGCATCGTTAGACTTGCCTCTGCACCCTTCAGCTCAAAAAAAAATTTTGCCCACCAAGTCGCTGAGTCTGAGAGCTGATAAAGGGGCAGCGAGGGAAACAGGGCATCTGGGACCTGAGTGAACAGGGCAAGCAACGGGGTATCTCCTTAACCAATAAGACTGAAGGATTGGGAAATAAACAGAAGGACTGAGAAGGAAGGTGTATTCAATGTCAAATCAGGTACGGAAAGAGACATAGAGGGAAAGATTGGATTAAGAGAGAGAGGCAAAAAAGAAAAGGAAGAATAATTTGAAATTTGCAATTTTTAAAAACCACCCCGAAAAATCCAACACCTGAAGGAATGAGACTCCACACACAGAGAGGCTGTTTGGGCAGTAAACTAGTATCAGTAATGGTAGCCGTGAAACTACTGGATTGTCGTAAAAACGCATCTGGTTCACTAATGCCCTTTAGGGAAGGCAACCTGCCGTCCTTACCCGGTCTGGCCTTTATGTGACTCCAGACCCACAGCAATGTGGTTGATTCTTAATCACCCTCTGAAAAGGCCTAGCAAACCACTCAGTTGTTCAAGAAGGCGGCTCACCGCCACCTTCTCAAGGGCAATTAGGGATGGGCAATAAATGTTGGCCCTGCCAGCGATGCCCACATCCCATGAACGAATAATTTAAAAAAAATTAACACTTATCGCATTGTTAAAAGGGTACTTAGACTAGAATAGACAAGGCCTAAACTCTCCACAGAAAGTTAACGGGCAATTAATGGGCAAATACAGCCAATTCCTTAAAAAAAATAAACAGGGAGGTCAAGGGTGAGGTGCCGTTTTCATGAAACTAACAGCGGAGCGGCACAACTCGTACAGTAACTTTTGGATATTCACATTTAACCGCACATTTGCTCCTCGCCTGAAGTTGCTGTACCGTTTACCCAAAATAACAGCGAGCACCATTAGCCTCACCGTTACTTTGACAGCAAATTCTGGCCCAAAATGTGCGATTTGCTCAGTTATATGTATGAATGGAAGTTATTTTTAAAACCTAGCTGACCAGCATAGAACGTAGATTGTGACTATTTATTGTTTTCCTTTCAAGAAGCTGATCATAGAATTGTTGATGGTGATCGCCACCGGGGCGCCCCCGCGGGATGGTGATCGCCACCGGGGCGCCCCCGCGGGATGGTGATCGCCACCGGGGCGCCCCCGCGGGATGGTGATCGCCACCGGGGCGCCCCCGCGGGATGGTGATCGCCACCGGGGCGCCCCCGCGGGATGGTGATCGCCACCGGGGCGCCCCCGCGGGATGGTGATCGCCACCGGGGCGCCCCCGCGGGATGGTGATCGCCACCGGGGCGCCCCCGCGGGATGGTGATCGCCACCGGGGCGCCCCCGCGGGATGGTGATCGCCACCGGGGCGCCCCCGCGGGATGGTGATCGCCACCGGGGCGCCCCCGCGGGATGGTGATCGCCACCGGGGCGCCCCCGCGGGATGGTGATCGCCACCGGGGCGCCCCCGCGGGATGGTGATCGCCACCGGGGCGCCCCCGCGGGATGGTGATCGCCACCGGGGCGCCCCCGCGGGATGGTGATCGCCACCGGGGCGCCCCCGCGGGATGGTGATCGCCACCGGGGGCGCCCCCGCGGGATGGTGATCGCCACCGGGGGCGCCCCCGCGGGATGGTGATCGCCACCGGGGCGCCCCCGCGGGATGGTGATCGCCACCGGGGCGCCCCCGCGGGATGGTGATCGCCACCGGGGCGCCCCCGCGGGATGGTGATCGCCACCGGGGCGCCCCCGCGGGATGGTGATCGCCACCGGGGCGCCCCCGCGGGATGGTGATCGCCACCGGGGCGCCCCCGCGGGATGGTGATCGCCACCGGGGCGCCCCCGCGGGATGGTGATCGCCACCGGGGCGCCCCCGCGGGATGGTGATCGCCACCGGGGCGCCCCCGCGGGATGGTGATCGCCACCGGGGCGCCCCCGCGGGATGGTGATCGCCACCGGGGCGCCCCCGCGGGATGGTGATCGCCACCGGGGCGCCCCCGCGGGATGGTGATCGCCACCGGGGCGCCCCCGCGGGATGGTGATCGCCACCGGGGCGCCCCCGCGGGATGGTGATCGCCACCGGGGCGCCCCCGCGGGATGGTGATCGCCACCGGGGGCGCCCCCGCGGGATGGTGATCGCCACCGGGGCGCCCCCGCGGGATGGTGATCGCCACCGGGGCGCCCCCGCGGGATGGTGATCGCCACCGGGGCGCCCCCGCGGGATGGTGATCGCCACCGGGGCGCCCCCGCGGGATGGTGATCGCCACCGGGGCGCCCCCGCGGGATGGTGATCGCCACCGGGGCGCCCCCGCGGGATGGTGATCGCCACCGGGGCGCCCCCGCGGGATGGTGATCGCCACCGGGGCGCCCCCCGCGGGATGGTGATCGCCACCCGGGGCGCCCCCGCGGGATGGTGATCGCCACCGGGGCGCCCCCGCGGGATGGTGATCGCCACCGGGGCGCCCCCCGCGGGATGGTGATCGCCACCGGGGCGCCCCCCGCGGGATGGTGATCGCCACCGGGGCGCCCCCGCGGGATGGTGATCGCCACCGGGGCGCCCCCGCGGGATGGTGATCGCCACCGGGGCGCCCCCGCGGGATGGTGATCGCCACCGGGGCGCCCCCGCGGGATGGTGATCGCCACCGGGGCGCCCCCGCGGGATGGTGATCGCCACCGGGGCGCCCCCGCGGGATGGTGATCGCCACCGGGGCGCCCCCGCGGGATGGTGATCGCCACCGGGGCGCCCCCGCGGGATGGTGATCGCCACCGGGGCGCCCCCCGCGGGATGGTGATCGCCACCGGGGCGCCCCCGCGGGATGGTGATCGCCACCGGGGCGCCCCCCGCGGGATGGTGATCGCCACCGGGGCGCCCCCGCGGGATGGTGATCGCCACCGGGGCGCCCCCGCGGGATGGTGATCGCCACCGGGGCGCCCCCGCGGGATGGTGATCGCCACCGGGGCGCCCCCGCGGGATGGTGATCGCCACCGGGGCGCCCCCGCGGGATGGTGATCGCCACCGGGGCGCCCCCGCGGGATGGTGATCGCCACCGGGGCGCCCCCGCGGGATGGTGATCGCCACCGGGGCGCCCCCGCGGGATGGTGATCGCCACCGGGGCGCCCCCGCGGGATGGTGATCGCCACCGGGGCGCCCCCCGCGGGATGGTGATCGCCACCGGGGCGCCCCCGCGGGATGGTGATCGCCACCGGGGCGCCCCCGCGGGATGGTGATCGCCACCCGGGGCGCCCCCGCGGGATGGTGATCGCCACCGGGGCGCCCCCGCGGGATGGTGATCGCCACCGGGGCGCCCCCCGCGGGATGGTGATCGCCACCGGGGCGCCCCCCGCGGGATGGTGATCGCCACCGGGGCGCCCCCGCGGGATGGTGATCGCCACCGGGGCGCCCCCGCGGGATGGTGATCGCCACCGGGGCGCCCCCGCGGGATGGTGATCGCCACCGGGGCGCCCCCGCGGGATGGTGATCGCCACCGGGGCGCCCCCGCGGGATGGTGATCGCCACCGGGGCGCCCCCGCGGGATGGTGATCGCCACCCGGGGCGCCCCCGCGGGATGGTGATCGCCACCGGGGCGCCCCCGCGGGATGGTGATCGCCACCGGGGGCGCCCCCGCGGGATGGTGATCGCCACCCGGGGCGCCCCCGCGGGATGGTGATCGCCACCGGGGGCGCCCCCCGCGGGATGGTGATCGCCACCGGGGCGCCCCCGCGGGATGGTGATCGCCACCGGGGCGCCCCCGCGGGATGGTGATCGCCACCGGGGGCGCCCCCGCGGGATGGTGATCGCCACCGGGGCGCCCCCGCGGGATGGTGATCGCCACCCGGGGCGCCCCAAAATCACCTTCTCAAGGATAATTAGGGATGGGCAATAAATGTTGGCCTTGCCAGTGATGCCCACATCCCATGAATGAATTAAAAAATGTCCCCATTCCGCGTAGATACTGCTAATTCGCACAGATTTTCCAGTGCCCTAGTTTTAGTTGCCAGACTTTTTTTTTAATATCTCTGTTGGGAGGACAAGTTGACAAAACTTTTTTTTACAAAAATAGCATATTGTATCCTTGGGGCATAGTGTACAAAAGCAGAGGGGTAATACTCATTGATTAGGCCTCAGTTAGAATGTTGTGTCCAGTTATGGGTGCCTTACGAAAGGATCCCAAGGCCATGGTGAGGGTCCTGAAGAGATTTCGTAGGGTGATACCAGGGATTAAAGGCTTTAGTAATGAGGAGTCACAAGAGAAATTGGGGCTGCTTTCATTACTACAACAACTTGCATTTGTATAGCGCCTTTAACTTAGCCCTTGTCCTTCTGGGTGGTAGAGGTCGTGGTTGGGCCTAGGAGTGATCTTTTTTATTCATTCATGGGATATGAGCATCACTGGCAGGGCCAGCATTTATTGCCCATCTCTAATTGACCTCGAGAAGGTGGTGGTGAGCCGACTTCTTGAACCGCTGCAGTCCGTGTGGTGAAGGTTCTCCCACAGTGCTGTTAGGTAGGGAGTTCCAGGATTTTGACCCAGCGACGATGAAGGAACGCTGATATATTTCCAAGTCGGGATGGTGTGTGACTTGGCGGGGAACGTACAGGTGGTGTTGTTCCTATGTGCCTGCTGCTCTTGTCCTTCTAGGCGGTAGAGGTCGTGGGTTTGGGAGGTGCTGTCGAAGAAGCCTTGGCGAGTTGCTGCAGTGCATCCTGTGGATGGTACACATTGCAGCCACAGTGCGCCGGTGGTGAAGAGAGTGAATGTTTAGGATGGTGGATGGGGTGCCAATCAAGCAGGCTGCTTTGTCCTGGATGGTGTTGAGCTTCTTGAGTGTTGTTGGAGCTGCAATTGGAAAGTATTCCATCACACTCCCGACTTGTGCCTTGTAGATGGTGGAAAGGCTTTGGAGAGTCAGTAGGTGAGTCATTCACCGCAGAATACCCAGCCTCTGACCTGCTCTTGTAGCCACGGTATTTATATGGCCGGTCCAGTTAAGTTTCTGGTCAATGGTGACCCCCAGGATGTTGATGGTGGGGGATTCAGCAATGGTAATGCCGTGGAATGTCAAGGGGAGGTGGTTAGACACTCTCTTGTTGGAGATGGTCATTGCCTGGCACTTGTCTGGCGTGAATGTTACTTGCCACTTATCAGCTCAAGCCTGGATGTAATCCAGGTCTTTCTGCATGCGGGCACGGACTGCTTCATTATCTGAGGGGTTGCGAATGGAACTGAACACTGTGCAATCATCAGCCAATATCCCCATTTCTGACCTTATGATGGAGGGAAAGGCACTGATGAAGCAGCTGAAGATGGTTGGGCCTAGGACACTGCCCCTGAAGAAGTCCTGCAGCAATGCCCTGGGGCTGAGATGATTGGCCTCCAGCAACCACTACTATCTTCCTTTGTGCTGGGTATGACTCCAGCCACTGGAGAGTTTTCCCCCTGATTCCCATTGACTTCAATTTTACTAGGGCTCCTTGGTGCCACACTCGGTCAAATGCTGCCTTGATGTCAAGGGCAGTCACTCTCCCCTCACCTCTGGAATTCAGCTCTTTTGTCCATGATTGGACCATGGCTGTAATGAGTTCTGGAGCCGAGTGGTCCTGGCAGAACCCAAACTGAGCATCGGTGAGCAGGTTATTGGTGAGTAAGTGCCGCTTGATAGCACTGTCAACGATACCTTCCATCACTTTGCTGATGATTGAGAGTAGACTGATGGGGCGGTAATTGGCCGGATTGGATTTGTCCTGCTTTTTGTGGACAGGACATACCTGGGCAATTTTCCACAATTGTCGGGTAGATGCCAGCGTTGTAGCTGCACTGGAACAGTTTGGTTCGAGTCGCTGCTGGTTCTGGAGCACAAGTCTTCAGCAGTACAGCCGGAGTGTTGTCGGGGCAAAAAAAAAATTTCACTCAGCCACAAAAGGAGATATTAGGACAGGTGACCAAAAGCTTGGTCAACGAAGTAGGTTTTAAGCAGCATCTTTAAGGAGGAGAGGGAGGTTTAGGGAGGGAATTCCAGAGCTTGGGACCTAGGCCGCTGAAGCCGCGGCCATCAGTGGTGGAGCGATTATTATCGGGGATCTGCAAGAGGCCAGAATTGTGAAGAGATCTCGGAGGATTGTGGGGCTGGAGGAGGTGAGAACAATGAGAGCTAAGAGGCGATCTGATAGAAGGGTTCAAGATTATGAAGAGGTAAAAGCATTTCCACCAGTCGATGAGTCGGTAACTGGAGGGTATAATTTTAAGATCATCAAAAGAGTGAAGGGAAGTTAGGAAAATAATTTTTTTATGCAGGGGTTTGTATGAACCAGGTTCAAAGTGTTTCTGGTAGAGCAGAATTCATAATAGCTTTTAAAAAAGCAAGCAGACAAATATTTGGGAAAAAAAACATTTTAAAAGGTATGAGGGCCAGATAGAGGAATGGGGTTAAGAGGATAGCTCTTTCAAAGAGCCAGCACAGGCATGATGGGCCAAATGGCCACCTCCTGTGCTGAGATTATATTCTGTCCCATTTTGTCTGTAACTCTTGAATTTTACCTTCCCCCTCCCTTTTTGGTTCCAGTCGCCAATTGCTGATTGAACATGACTTCCCCTTTTTCAATCTTAATGCTGTCCTGCACTTTGCTCGTTAACCCTTCACTGTGGTGTCTCAATTTAAAAATTGTGAAAATTGTTTTTCATAGTTTTTTTGTAATTGCTTATGTTTTTTAAACTGTCCCTAAACCTCCCTCTCCTCCTTTAAGATGCTCCTTAAAACCTACTTCTTTGACCAAGCTTTTGGTCACCTGTCCTAATATCTCCATTATCTGCCCTCAATTATTCACTTTCCAAATCAGCTTCCAAAACTTTCACAGGACGAAGCCTTACTTAAGTCATTGCCTCCTTGCATATTGATTGTATTCTACTTGCCTTCATTCTCGTACTATGTGCGTAAGACCAGATTTTGAGGGCTCCTAATTATCTGCTAATTTCCATTATCTGTTATGGAGGAGTCACCTCTATTGTGGCACGTTGTGGAGATTCCATGGTACAGTGGAAAAATTAGGATGTTTGTATTAACAGATGGAATGATTCAGGACAGTTACAATTGAGATGGGTGAGTGCTCAGCTTCATGGGGTCAAAGCAGAGAGTTTTTAACATTTTTGACAGCATATGATGGCTCTCCAAATATGTCTCCGCGTCTCTTCATTATCACTTCGTTTAAATTGGAACCAAATTCCAAAAGCTTGTGTTCGATTTTTATTTTGCTTACTGATATATTCCTACTTTTTTTGTTCTCTCGAAAGAGGCTCCTGCCCTCGCCTGGATCAAAGCACAGATATAAGATGGAGGAAGCATGTTCCCTGTATTTCAAGCATTTCCTGGCTTTGCGTCCCGTGGTGTAGGCTGTTCTCTGTTTACGTAACTAGTCCCACTAACGCAGCTACTGAGGGCAAGTCGGGTGACTTCTAACTTTTTAATGAAACCTATTGTGATAGCTAGTGATTGCATTCATATCAATCAAACCAGTTATTTATTGATAGCTATCTTCTCTCCTTTCAGATGAAGAGGATGCAGAGGACTCTTCTGCTAAAAAACGTAAGATAGAAACATTTCAGCAGAAGGAGAAAAGAAAACGAAACGAAGGACAAGCCAACAGAGAGAAAAGTTTTGTCGAAGAAGAGAAGCGAATTCTCAGACAGGAGTTTTGCTTGAAAGATTGAAGAGGCAGAAAACGTCAACTGGATAAAACCACCACCACCGAGTTTATCCTACTTGTCCTAAACACAAACTACTTTCTTCCCACAGCTTCAGATGCTCAAATCACGTGTTCGGTTACAGCGGCAAAATAAGAGGGTTTGGCTGTGAATATTGTGTGGAACATGCAGTGGGAATCTCTTTAAAATAAAGCTGTATATATTGTTTACTGGTTCTTTTCAAATAAACAGAGAGAGACTTTTTTTTTTGCACCGTGTCTCAAAAGAAACCAGTGAGAAATCTATTCAATAGTGCTGAAGTTTTAATGTGCACTTGATGCAGAATTATTTTTTTTAAAAAAGAACCGTGAGATGTCATTTTGATGTGGTGCAGCCGTGACAAGTACGTGAAGTGTTGATTTAAGTGGAAACTTTGCCAGTGTTCCAGTTTGGCTTGTGTAATAATCAAACTGACTTGAGTAGCTGGCCCAAGTGTTGTAAAGCAGTTTTGGCTCACTTTTAATTTGTCCCCTATTAGAAGTACTTGTTACAGCACTCGTAGTTTATGGAACACTGAATGTGAAGCCTCAGCCTAACCTGCGCAGATGTGTTTTAACATAGAAAATAGGAGCAGGAGTAGACCATTCTGTTCTACCGTTCTGGCCATATATTCTGGCATTCTGTTGGTTTTTGGCATTGGAAGTAACATGTCTACTATTTCTTACAAATCTTTCCCTGAATAAGATAATATGGGCATGGCGTTTGAAATGTACAGTCACAATAGACTTAGCGGATCCCTATATTTAGTTGAAGAGGCCAAGGCTTGGACCTTTTTGGCGAGTGAAATGCAGTCTGGGCAGCTTCTCATACTGTACACAAGGGTTTAATCAGGATCAAACTGTCCCTGTGCCACCTACACGAAAATGACCTTTCAAACGTACATGATTGAATCTGCTACGTGGTCATAAACTGATCATTTGACTCTTTGTTTACCATGATGGTTTTAAGCCTCAGTTGAGGGGGTAGGGCAGTAGCGTAGACACTTACCGTTCACCTTTGGGGCACAATAGATTGAATAGACGCCTCCTCTATATGCTGGTTGTAAGGTGTAGGTTTTAGGGGTGGTAATAGAAAAATGACAGGATAGGATAATTTGATGAGCAGACAGCATCGTGGATTAACTAGTGCAGAGGGTACAGCACGTGTCCAAAACATCTCTGCAGAATAAGCAGGCTGAGCAAGATAAGATAGCTGGTGCAGCAATTAATTGTCTTCCTGTAGCCAATAGACCCTAAGATGAGAATTGTATCACATGACTTTAGGAGTGTATAAATTTGAAATAGTTAAGCGAGGTTACCATGGATACAGAAGCATAAGGGAGAAAGTGCTGAACAGAGAAACCTCGAAGGGATGAGGCCGACTTGTCTGAACTACAGAACCAGTTTGTACCATCTTTCAAGCAAAGCGTATATAAGCACGTGGTGCTGTGGTTGTATCATCTCCTGTGACGCAAGTAGGGGAGAGAAGTGCACAGGTTGGTGTTCTCTTGTGAGCTGGTGGGTGCAGCTTCAGCTTGGGCCGCCTGCCATCAACCCTTGTGAAGGTGGGGGTGGCGGCGATTGTGGGGGGTGTCTAAGGTTCCATCCAGCGAGCTGGCCCAATGGAAGTTACTGCGGGCACGCAGGACTTGCACGTTTACTGTGATTGATGTATCAATACAAGATAAGGCACAAGCTCAATCTTGTACTGATTAAAGTTGCTGACACTAGTCTCTCTAACCTGTTGATTGACAAGATTAGCTGGAATGGCAAAATCTGACGACACGATCCAACGTGAAGTGGATTTGGGCATTCTCAACCCAGTTCATGGTGAGTTTTAAAAAAAAACTCTCATAATTTAGCACCTGATTGGTAACCTTAGAGAATCCATAGGATGGCTAGTGAGGGAAATGGTTAAACAGTACGGGGTATTCTGAGATTGGGGCTAAGATGTATTGTTGAGGTGTCTCTGTGTACTGTAGCTAACCTATGAGTGCTGGATTCTGACACTGGGTTCCTGAAATGAAGTGTGTGTTTCTCTACTTTTGTATTGTGATCTGCAAGCAACTAATTACTTTTTCCTCAGCTTGCTCAAACTGATGGATACTGGTTCTCAACTGTATCCAGACAAGATTTTTTTTATCACGTTATCACACAAGTTGCATTAGATATTCTGATCATTGTATATGTTAAGATTGTATATTTAAAAATTAAATGTAGCATCAAAGTATATTTGCAATTGATACATATTAAAAAGCAACTCTTTAATACTAAGGATTCCAACTTTTAAATGTAGAAAATAAGAATTTATATGATGGGTATCTAAAATTGCTGTACTTTATTCTTTTTTGGCAGAACAGCTTATAGTGTGTGATATTGTGCAGTGAAGATCAGATCCAATATCCCATGAGGGCAGGAGGGGAAACCGGGGGAGGGCGGGGTCAGGGGGAAACAGAGGACGGGGTAGAGGGGAAACTGGAGGGGGGGGGACACAGATGGGGAAGTGGAGGGGGGAGACGAAGGGCGGGGGAGCAATTCACAGGGAGGACCTTTTGATTCTACCAGTAATGAATAATAACTCACTGAATAGAGGGTATGGTGATGGGGTTAGATGAAGAGGGATGGGAGGAGGCCTGTGTGGAGCATAAACACCGGCATGGACCGAATGGCCTGTTTGTGCTGTACATTCTATATTAAGGCAGAGGCTAGAACATTGCACAGAATTATAACCACTTGTGGTGAAGCAGCCCGTCATATGATAGTCCTCAGTTCAAAAACCTTCCTCCTTGGTCATCCAGTGAGAATCCTCTGTTTCCGTTCCCTAGTTCCAATTCGCCCACCAGTGGAAACAATCTTTCACTATTTCCCCACGGTAAAGTCCCCAGGTTTCACTCACCCCTTTACTGGCTGCTCCTCTCTAGGCACCGTTCCCACTCACTACCTTGCTGCTGCTGCTGCTCCCAGCTCTGTGGGAAAATGCTGACCCCAAGTCTACCCCACTGCCTCATCTTTCTCTTCTCTTTCTCCCCCCCCCCCCCCCGCCTGAGCCCCAATCCTCTCGACCCCCAGTCTCCCTCTCCCACCTACCCAAGCCCTGATCTCCGCCCCCCCCCCCCCCCCCCCCCCCCAAATCCCTGTTCCACAGTCTCCTATTTATGAATGTGATAGATTCATCGTGGAGCCTTCAGCAGTATGTGGGGCCCACCGATGCCCCTCCCTGCACTCTGGGAAAGCCAACAATCCCATGGAAGCTGACGGTCCTCTCCCATTGCTCTGCTGGAGACATGTTCTACTTGCCAAAGTTAGATGCTCTGCGGAATAGGCCATCTGTGACCTGTGCCACCTTGGGTAATGTTACAGAGGTCACCGGTGCCTGCCCGAAAGGCATCGCACAGGTAGAAACTGAGGCCCGCCGTCAACTTCATGGCCACGGACAAGACCCTGTGGGATGCTCCAGGTCCTCCTTTAGCACCTCACACAAGTGGCCAATTGCTTCCTTGCTGAAATGAAGTGTGTGAACGCAGGGCTCCTCAAACATTGTCTCGAAGGACATTCGTTCCCCGTAGACCTCTGGGTGGGGGGTAGTAGTTACATCTGCTCAGCCTCCGGCCATGGTGTCTCACTCGGCGTGCTTGTTCCCTCTGCTCCTCTTCCAGGTCGTCCCATCATGATCTGGAAGAATGGATGGGCCATTGCACTGCTTTCACCTTATGGAGTGTAGGAACAGCTTTGCACCCTGAAAATGATTGCCTTCTGACACTAACAGGAGTGTGGATGGCAAGACTGGCCCAAGAAGATTGCCAAGACAGAGATAAAGAATAAAAAGTCTCTCTAGGAACAATTCACAGGACTGCTAGAATGAGAATCCACTGCTGCACGGGTCCCTTTATGAGCCTCCCAGGTTGATGGTCAGGTAAGGTCCATAAATCGCGTCATTTTCAAGGTCATCTACGGCATTGATTTCCAGCCCTAAGTAGCTGTGGCGCAACTAATTCAGAATAATGTTGTAAATCCAGCAATTTCACGATCGCCATTAAGTTCAATGGGGAACTTAATAGCTTTGTCAAGGCTAATGGCAGAGTGACGCAAATGGTCCAGCAATTTGCGGAGGATCGGAATTCATGGTGTATCTCAGTTACTCTGCAAATTGCTGGATTTTTTTTACGAATGAATAATGGTGTACAACATTAATGCATCAGTCTAATGGCGCGACCTCCAGCAATTTCAGGCTCCCTTAGCTCCGCCCTGCCATTAAAGTTAATTAACACCCTGTTTTTTTGCAGCTGCCACTTAGACTGAAAAATAATGGCGCTGGAGGCCTGACAGTTGAGTGATTTATTGACTCTAAATGCATTCTCTGGTGGTATTTAAATGACGTGCTAAAGCATTTGCTGATCAAGACTTGGTGAAAGACACGTCCTTAAACCATTGCATTGTCAAGTCAATAAAAACGTACTATTAATGATTCTTTTCCATTAGGAATTTTTTTAAACTATTTTTCTTTTTAGGGATTGATTGTTGCTAATCTGCAGCTTCATCAGTTTGTTTAGCTAAAAGGTCCTTCAGGAATAAATAAATGCCAAAACAAAGGCAATCCAACAATTGGCTATCGATATGTGTACAAATGATGTTTAATTCACGGTGGAGAAAACCATGCCTAAAATGGCCTGGAGGGTGCAGTAAAAGCTTGTACAAAGAATATCGGTCCCTAAGCCAGGAAGTTGAAGGACTTTTAGATGACACTGGCCTCAGCTCTTCCCTCATATTTAGATGAACATATTCTGTATCTGCATCAAATGCCAGTTCTATGGACCTGTTAATCTTATAAAATTTGCTTCACTTTTGCTCAACGTTAGAAAAAGTGTGCAATTAATTGGAGCCCCAACTGAGCTAATTACTGTAAATCTATATCTTCGGGAATCATCCAATCGAGTAATAAAGAGTCTGTTTGCTCAGGAGGTTTGATCCCAAACCCTTTATAATCTTGACCCCTCAGAATAAGGGGTTGCCCGTTTAAGATGGAAATGAGGAGAAATTTCTTCTCCCAGAGGGTTGTGAATCTTTGGAATTCTTCACCCCAAAAAGCTGTGGAGGCCGAGTCATTGAATACATTCAAGGCTGAGTTAGACAAATTTTTGATCAGTAAGGGGGTCAAAGGATATGGGGAAAGGGCGGGAAAGTGGAGTTGAGGTAAAAAATCAAATCAGCCATGATCTCATTAAATGGCGGAGCAGGCTCGAGGGGCTGATGGCCTACTCCTGCTCCTATCTCTTATGGTCTTATAAAACCTCTGTAAGGTGTCCCTTTAACCTTCTCTGATCTAAGGAGATCAACCCCAGCTTCTCTAGTCTCTCCACGTAACTGAAGTCCCTCATCCCTGGTACCATCCTGGTAAATCTCCTCTGCACCCTTTCTAACACCTTGGCATCCTTCCTAAAGTGTGGGGCCCAGAATTGGACACAATACTCCAGCTGTGGCCTAAACAGTGACTTATAAAAGGTTTAACATAACTCCCTTGCTTTTGTACACTGTGCCCCTATTTATAAAGCCAGGGATCCCATCTGATTAACAGCCATATCAACTTGTCCTGCCACCTTCAAAGATTCCTGTATGTAAACCCTCAGATTTATTGGCGTTAAAGTATCAGTTTTAAGTGAAGGTATCAGGAATTGTCTGTGGAGTGATGGAAAGTGTCTGTGTTCATTGCTGCGTACTCTAATCAGCCTATTCATCGCCAATATTGCTGCTGCTGCAGGTAATTCTGGGCTGATTATTTTCCAACCCTTAACTTAAAATAGGTTAGCTTTTGGGTAACGCACAACTGAATTTCAGATTATGCATCACCATCGGGTGAGGTTCCCACCAGAAGTCAGGAAAGTATTCCTCGGGTGCTTGCCCATTGAAAAACAGGAGGGCTGATAATCTCGGGCATCTCCTGTGCGCCTCCTGGTGTCCACCTACATATCTGTATTGCCAGTCAGCTCTCTGCGTGCCATGTTGTTCAGGGAATGGTTTGAGGCGTGGGGGAAGCCTAAACAAGAGAAGAAACTAAGTGGAAAAACTGGGTACTAGGGAAAGAAAAGGTATCTAAGATAGCACTTATCAAACAGATGAATGGAACGCTTCCAAGTGTGCAGAGTGCGGGATGTAATATATCGTCAGGTGATACAGGATGTTTAAGTTCCTGTTTCCCTGAATCTCATGAGTCACAGTTCAGTGTTTGCACTAATTGAGTTTCTGTAGGAGACCGCAGTGCAGCCTAGAAACAGCCGTGCTGGTCTGGAAAGTAAGAAGGATATTTGACATTATCGTGCAGGGTCACCATTGAGCGCAGGGACACACATCAGTATCTCCCTGTCCAAGTTAGAGGACGGCATTTCAACATGAATTAAAACAGAAACCCAAAACGTTATCCTGTCTCTTGTCAGATACGGGTGGACCTGCTTCACATTCCCGCCGTTCGTAAGTTTTTAATATTTATTTCTCTGCTCATTTGGAGGATAAACACCAATACAGACCGTTAGGGCTGGACGGCCTGTTTCATAGAATCATAGAATCATAGAAGTTACAACATGGAAACAGGCCCTTCGGCCCAACATGTCCATGTCGCCCAGTTTATACCACTAAGCTAGTCCCAATTGCCTGCACTTGGCCCATATCCCTCTATACCCATCTTACCCATGTAACTGTCCAAATGCTTTTTAAAAGACAAAATTGTACCCGCCTCTACTACTGCCTCTGGCAGCTCGTTCCAGACACTCACCACCCTTTGAGTGAAAAAATTGCCCCTCTGGACCCTTTTGTATCTCTCCCCTCTCACCTTAAATCTATGCCCCCTCGTTATATACTCCCCTACCTTTGGGAAAAGATTTTCACTATCTACCTTATCTATGCCCCTCATTATTTTATAGACTTCTATAAGATGACCCCTTAACCTCCTACTCTCCAGGGAAAAAAGTCCCAGTCTGTCTAACCTCTCCCTATAAGTCAAACCATCAAGTCCCGGTAGCATCCTAGTAAATCTTTTCTGCACTCTTTCTAGTTTAATAATATCCTTTCTATAATAGGGTGACCAGAACTGTACACAGTACTCCAAGTGTGGCCTCACCAACAACAAGACATCCCAACTCCTGGATTCAATGTTCTGACCAATGAAACCAAGCATGCCGAATGCCTTCTTCACCACCCTATCCACCTGTGACTCCACTTTCAAGGAGCTATGAACCTGTACTCCTAGATCTCTTTGTTCTATAACTCTCCCCAACGCCCTACCATTAACGGAGTAGGTCCTGGCCCGATTCGATCTACCAAAATGCATCACCTCACATTTATCTAAATTAAACTCCATCTGCCATTCATCGGCCCACTGGCCCAATTTATAAAGATCCCGTTGCAATCCTAGATATGATAACCTTCTTCACTGTCCACAATGCCACCAATCTTGGTGTCATCTGCAAAACTTACTAACCATGCCTCCTAAATTCTCATCCAAATCATTAATATAAATAACAAATAACAGCGGACCCAGCACCGATCCCTGAGGCACACCGCTGGACACAGGCATCCAGTTTGAAAAACAACCCTCTACAACCACCCTCTGTCTTCTGTCGTCAAGCCAATTTTGTATCCAATTGGCTACCTCACCTTGGATCCCATGAGATTTAACCTTATGCAACAACCTACCATGCGGGTACCTTGTCAAAGGCTTTGCTGAAGTTTCCATGTTGTAATTTCTATGCGAGAAAGAAAGACTTGCATTTCTATACCACCTTTCACGACCTCAGAACGTCCCAAACGCTTTACAGCCAATTAAGTATTTTTGAAGTGTAGTCGCTGTTAGAACATAGGCAACGTGGCAGCCAATTTGCGCACAGCAAGATCCACAAACAGCAATGTGATAATGACTTGATAATCTGTTTTTAGTAATGTTGGTTGAGCGATAAATATCGGCCAGGACAATTCTGTGTAAATGGATTGAAATTGCACTGCTTTATAATAAGTAACGAAATAATTGTGAAAAGGATGTAGAGGCACTGGAAAAGGTGCAAAAACGATTTACAAGGATGATAGCAGAAATATGTGAGGCGAGCGAGACCCACAACATAAAGCAGGAGTAGGGAGGCATCAGGAGCAGACCTGGAGGTCTGAGGAGAGTGGGAGCAGGGTGAGCAGGAGGAAGAGCGGGCCTGGGGGTGTGAGGAGAGTGGGAGCAGGAGGAGCGGACCTGGGGGTGTGAGGAGAGAGGGAGCAGGAGGAGCGGACCTGGGGTGTGAGAGAGTGGGAGCAGAGAGCGGACCTGGGGTGTGAGGAGAGAGGGAGCAGGAGGAGCGGACCTGGGGGTGTGAGGAGAGAGGGAGCAGGAGGAGCGGACCTGGGGGTGTGAGGAGAGAGGAGCAGGAGGGAGCAGGAGGAAGAGTGGGCCTGGGGATGTGAGGAGAGTGGGAGCAGGAGGAGCGGACCTGGGTCTGTGAGGAGAGTGTGAGTAGGGAGAGGAGGTGGAGGAGGAGGAGGAGGAGGGGACCTGGGGGTGTGAGGAGAGTGGGAGCAGGAGGAGCGGACCTGGGTCTGTGAGGAGAGTGTGAGTAGGGAGAGGAGGTGGAGGAGGAGGAGGAGGAGGAGGGGACCTGGGGGTGTGAGGAGAGCAGGAGTAGGGAGAGGAGGGGGAGTGGACCTGGTTGTGTGAGGAGACCGGGGGTAGGGGGAGGAGAATGGGACTGGGGGGTGTGAGGAGAGTGGGAGCAGAGGGAGCAGGAGGAGCGGACCTGGGTCTGTGAGGAGAGTGAGTAGCGAGAGGAGGAGGAGGGGACCTGGGGGTGTGAGGAGAGCGGGATTAGGGAGAGGAGGAGGAGCGGATCTGGGGGTGTGAGGAGAATTGGAGTAGGCAGAGGAGGGGGAGTGGACGTGGTTGTGTGAGGAGACCGGGGTAGGGGGAGGAGGAGGGCACCTGGGGGTATGAGGAGACCGGGGGCAGGGAGAGGAGGAGGAGGGGATCTTTTTTTTAATATTCATTCACGGGATGTGGGCGTCGCTGGCGAGGGGCCGGCATTTATTGCACATCCCTAATTGCCCTTGAGAAGGTGGTGGTGAGCCGCCTTCTTGAACCGCTGCAGTCCGTGTGGTGACGGTTCTCCCACAGTGCTGTTAGGAAGGGAGTTCCAGGATTTTGACCCAGAGACGATGAAGGAACGACGATATATTTCCAAGTCGGGATGGTGTGTGACTTGGAGGGGAACGTGCAGGGTGGTGTTGTTCCCATGTGCCTGCTGCCGTTGTCCTTCTAGGTGGTAGAGGTCGCGGGTTTGGGAGGTGCTGTCGAAGAAGCCTTGGCGAGTTGCTGGTACAGACTGCAGCTACAGTGCGTCAGTGGTGAAGGGAGTGAATGTTTAGGGTGGTGGATGGGGTGCCAATCAAGTGGGCTGCTTTGTCCTGGATGGTGTTGAGCTTCTTGAGTGTTTTTGGAGCTGCACTCATCCAGGCAAGTGGAGAGTATTCATCACACTCCTGACTTGTGCCTTGTAGATTGGAGGAGAAGGCTTGGGGAGTCAGGAGGTGAGTCACTCGCCACAGAATGCCCAGTCTCTGACCTGCTCTTGTAGCCACGGTATTTATATGGTTGGTCCAGTTAAGTTTCTGGTCAATGCTGACACCCAGGATGTTGATTGTGGGGGAATCGGCGATGGTAATGCCGTTGAATGTCAAGGGAGGTGGTGAGACTCTCTCTTGTTGGAGATGGTCATTGCCTGGCACTTGTTTGGCGCGAATGTTAGTTGCCACTTATCAGCCCAAGCCTGAATGTTGTCCAGGTCTTGCTGCATGCAGGCACGGACTGCTTCATTATCTGAGGGGTTGCGAATGGAACTGAACACTGTGCAATCATCAGCGAACATCCCCATTTCTGATCTTATGACAGAGGGAAGGTCATTGATGAAGCAGCTGAAGATGGTTGGGCCTAGGACACTGCCCTGAGGAACTCCTGCAGCAATGTCCTGGGGCTGAGATGATTGGCATGAAACAACCACTACCATCTTCCTTTGTGCTAGGTATGACTCCAGCCACTGGAGAGTTTTCCCCCTCTCACCTCACCTCTGGAATTCAACTCTTTTGTGTATGTTTGGACCAAGGCTGTAATGAGGTCTGGAGCCGAGTGGTCCTGGCAGAACCCAAACTGAGCACCGGTGAGCAGGTTATTGGTGAGTAAGTGCCGCTTGATAGCATCTGTCGACGACACCTTCCATCACTTTGCTGATGATTGAGAGTAGACTGATGGGGCGGTAGTTGGCTGGATTGGATTTATCCTGCTTTTTGTGGACAGGACATACCTGGGCAATTTTCCACATTGTCGGGTAGATGCCAGTGTTGTCGCTGTACTGGAACAGCTTGGCTTGAGGCGCAGCTAGTTCTGGAGCACAAGTCTTCAGCACTACAGCTGGGATGTTGTCTGCTCCCATAGCCTTTGCTGTATCCAGTGCACTCAGCCGTTTCTTGATATCACGTGGAGTGAATCGAATTGGCTGAAGACTGGCTTCCGTGATGGTGGGGATATCGGGAGGAGGCTGAGATGGATCATCCACTCGGCATTTCTGGCTGAAGATGGTTGCAAACACTTCAGCCTTGTCTTTTGCACTCACGTGCTGGACTCCGCCATCATCGAGGATGGGGGATGTTTACAGAGCCTCCTCCCGTTACCGTTAGTTGTTTAATTGTCCACCACCATTCACGACTGGATGTGGCAGGACTGCAGAGCTATGACCTGATCCGTTGGTTGTGGAATCACTTGGGGCGAAATCACACCCAGGGGGTGTGAGGAGAGTGGGAGTGGGGAGAGGAGGGGGAGGAGATCAGTGGGTGTGAGGAGAGTGGGGGCGGGGAGAGGAGGGGGGAGGGTATCTGGGGGTGTGAGGAGAGTGGGAGTGGGGCGAGGAGGGGGAGGAGATCTGGGCGTGTGAGGAGTGTGGGAGTGGGGAGAGGAGAGGGGGAGGGTATCTGGGGGTGTGAGGAGAGTGGGAGTGGGGCGAGGAGGGGGAGGAGATCTGGGCGTGTGAGGAGTGTGGGAGTGGGGAGAGGAGGGGGAGGAGATCTGGGCGTGTGAGGAGTGTTGGAGTGGGGAGAGGAGGGGGAGGGTATCTGGGAGAGTGGGGGCGGGGAGAGGAGGGGGAGGGGATCTGGGGGGTGTGAGGAGAGTGGGAGCGGGAGAGGAGGGGGAGGGGATCTGGGAGTGTGAGGAGAGTGGGAGCGGGGAGAGGAGGGGGAGGGGATCTGGGGGTGTGAGGAGAGTGGGAGTGGGGCGAGGAGGGGGGAGGGGGATCTGGGGGTGTGAGGAGAGTGGGAGCGGGGAGAGGAGGGGGAGGGGATCTGGGTGTGTGAGGAGAGTGGGAGTGGGGCGAGGAGGGGGAGGGGATCTGGGGGTGTGAGGAGAGAGGGAGCGGGGAGAGGAGGGGGAGGGGATCTGGGGGTGTGAGGAGAGTGGGAGCGGGGAGAGGAGGGGGAGGGGATCTGGGGGTGTGAGGAGAGAGGGAGCGGGGAGAGGAGGGGGAGGGGATCTGGGGGTGTGAGGAGAGTGGGAGTGGGGCGAGGAGGGGGAGGGGATCTGGGGGTGTGAGGAGAGAAGGAGCGGGGAGAGGAGGGGGAGGGGATCTGGGGTGTGAGGAGAGTGGGAGTGGGGCGAGGAGGGGGAGGAGATCTGGGGGGTGTGAGTAGAGTGGGAGTGGGGTGAGGAGGGGGAGGAGATCTGGCGTGTGGAGGAGTGTGGGAGTGGGGAGAGGAGGGGGAGGGTATCTGGGAGAGTGGGGGCGGGGGAGAGGAGGGGGAGGGGATCTAGGGGTGTGAGGAGAGTGGGGGCGGGGAGAGGAGGGGGAGGGTATCTAGGAGAGTGGGGGCGGGGAGAGGAGGGGGAGGGATCTGGGGGTGTGAGGAGAGTGGGAGTGGGGCGAGGAGGGGGAGGGGATCTGGGGGTGTGAGGAGAGTGGGAGCGGGGAGAGGAGGGGGAGGGGATCTGGGGGTGTGTGAGAGAGAGGGGGCGGGGAGAGGAGGGGGAGGGGATCTGGGGGTGTGAGGAGAGTGGGAGTGGGGAGGAGGAGGGGGAGGGGATCTGGGAGTGTGAGGAGAGTGGGAGCGGGGAGAGGAGGGGGACGGGATCTGGGGGTGTGAGGAGAGTGGGAGTGGGGCGAGGAGGGGGAGGGGATCTGGGGGTGTGAGGAGAGAGGGAGCGGGGAGAGGAGGGGGAGGGGATCTGGGAGTGTGAGGAGAGTGGGGAGCGGGGAGAGGAGGGGGACGGGATCTGGGGGTGTGAGGGAGAGTGGGAGTGGGGCGAGGAGGGGGAGGGGATCTGGGGGTGTGAGGAGAGAGGGAGCGGGGAGAGGAGGGGGGAGGGGATCTGGGGGTGTGAGGAGAGAGGGAGCGGGGAGAGGAGGGGGAGGGGATCTGGGGAGAGTGGGAGTGGGGCGAGGAGGGGAGGAGATCTGGGGGTGTGAGGAGTGTGGGAGTGGGGAGAGGAGGGGGAGGGGATCTGGGAGAGTGGGGGCGGGGAGAGGAGTGGGAGGGTATCTGGGAGAGTGGGGGCGGGGAGTGGAGGGGGAGGGGATCTGGGGGTGTGAGGAGAGTGGGAGCGGGGAGAGGAGGGGAGGGTATCTGGGAGAGTGGGGGCGGGGAGAGGAGGGGGAGGGGATCTGGGAGAGTGGGGGCAGGGAGAGGAGGGGGAGGGGATCTGGGGGTGTGAGGAGAGAGGGAGCTGGGAGAGGAGGGGAGGGGATCTGGGGGTGTGAGGAGAGTGGGAGCAGGGAGAGGAGGGGGAGGGGATCTGGGGGTGTGAGGAGAGAGGGAGTGGGAGAGGAGGGGGAGGGGATCTGGGGGGTGTGAGGAGAGAGGGTGGCGGGAGAGGAGGGGGAGGAGATCTGGGGGTGTGAGGAGAGTGGAGCGGGGAGAGGAGGGGGAGGGTATCTGGGAGAGTGGGGGCGGGGAGAGGAGGGGGAGGGTATCTGGGGGTTGTGAGGAGAGTGGGGAGCGGGGAGAGGAGGGGGAGGGTATCTGGGAGAGTGGGGGGCGGGGGAGAGGAGGGGGAGGGTATCTGGGGGTGTGAGGAGAGTGGGAGCGGGGAGAGGAGGGGGAGGGTATCTGGGAGAGTGGGGGCGGGGAGAGGAGGGGGAGGGGATCTGGGGTGTGAGGAGAGTGGGAGCGGGGAGCGGAGGGGGAGGGGATCTGGGAGAGTGGGGGGCAGGGAGAGGAGGGGGAGGGGATCTGGGGGTGTGAGGAGAGAGGGAGCTGGGAGAGGAGGGGAGGGGATCTGGGGGTGTGAGGAGAGTGGGAGCAGGGGAGAGGAGGGGAGGGGATCTGGGGGTGTGAGGAGAGAGGGAGCAGGGAGAGGAGGGGGAGGGGATCTGGGGTGTGTGAGGAGAGAGGGAGCTGGGAGAGGAGGGGAGGGGATCTGGGGGTGTGAGGAGAGTGGGAGCGGGGAGAGGAGGGGAGGGGATCTGGGGGTGTGAGGAGAGTGGGAGTGGGGAGAGGAGGGGGAGGAGATCTGGGGGTGTGAGGAGAGTGGGTAGTGGGGAGAGGAGGGGGAGGGGATCTGGGGGGGTGTGAGGAGAGTGGGAGCGGGGGAGAGGAGGGGGAGGGGATCTGGGAGTGTGAGGAGAGTGGGAGTGTGGAGAGGAGGGGGAGGGGATCTGGGAGTGTGAGGAGAGTGGGAGTGGGGAGAGGAGGGTGACGGGATCTGGGAGTGTGAGGAGAGTGGGAGCGGGGAGAGGAGGGGGAGGGGATCTGGGGGTGTGAGGAGAGAGGGAGCAGGGAGGGGGAGGGGTTCTGGGGGTGTGAGGAGAGTGGGAGCGGGGAGAGGAGGGGGAGGGGATCTAGGGGTGTGAGGAGAGTGGGAGTGGGTAGAGGGGATCTGGGGGTGTGAGGAGAGTGGGAGTGGGGAGAGGAGGAGGAGGGGATCTGGGGGGTGCGAGGAGAGTGGGAGCGGGGAGAGGAGGGGGAGGGTATCTGGGGGTGTGAGGAGAGTGGGAGCGGGGAGAGGCGGGGGAGGGTATCTGGGGTGTGAGGAGAGTGGAGTGGGGAGAGGAGGGGGAGGGGATCAGGGGGTGCGAGGAGAGTGGGAGCGGGGAGAGGAGGGGGGAGGGTATCTGGGGGTGTGAGGAGAGTGGGAGTGGGGAGAGGAGGGGGAGGGGATCTGGGGGTGCGAGGAGAGTGGGAGCGGGGAGAGGAGGGGGGAGGGTATCTGGGGGTGTGAGGAGAGTGGGAGCCGGGGAGAGGAGGGGGAGGGTATCTGGGGGTGTGAGGAGAGTGGGAGCGGGGAGAGGCGTGGGGAGGGTATCTGGGGGTGTGAGGAGAGTGGGAGTGGGGAGAGGAGTGGGAGGGGATCTGGGGGTGCGAGGAGAGTGGGAGCCGGAGAGGAGGGGAGGGGATCTGGGGTGTGAGGAGAGTGGGAGTGGGGGAGAGGAGGGGTGAGGGTATCTGGGGGTGTGAGGAGAGTGGGAGCGGGGAGAGGAGGGGGAGGGGGAGGGGATCTGGGGGTGTGAGGAGAGTGGGAGCGGGGAGAGGAGGGGGAGGGTATCTGGGGGTGGGTGTGAGGAGAGAGGAGGGGGAGGGTATCTGGGGGTGTGAGGAGAGTGGGAGCGGGGAGAGGAGGGGGAGGGGAGGGGGAGGGATCTGGGGGTGTGAGGAGAGTGGTAGCGGGGAGAGGAGGGGGAGGGTATCTGGGGGTGTGAGGAGAGAGGAGGGGGAAGGGATCTGGGGGTGTGAGGAGAGTGGGAGTAGGGAGAGGAGGGAGAGGGTATCTGGGGGTGTGAGGAGAGTGGGAGCGGGGAGAGGAGGGGGAGGGGATCTAGGGGGTGTGAGGAGAGTGGGAGTGGGGGCGAGGAGGGGGAGGGGATCTGGGGGTGTGAGGAGAGAGGGAGCGGGGAGGAGGAGGGGGAGGGTATCTGGGGGTGTGAGGAGAGGTGGGAGCGGGGAGAGGAGGGGGGAGGGGATCTTGGGGTGTGAGGAGAGTGGGAGTGGGGCGAGGAGGGGGAGGGGATCTGGGGGTGTGAGGAGAGAGGGAGCGGGGAGAGGAGGGGGAGGGGATCTGGGGGTGTGAGGAGAGTGGGAGTGGGGAGAGGAGGCGGAGGGGATCTGGGGTGTGAGGAGAGTGGGAGTGGGAGAGGAGGTGATCTGGGGGTGTGAGGAGAGTGGGAGTAGGGAGAGGAGGGAGAGGGTATCTGGGGGTGTGAGGAGAGTGGGAGTGGGGAGAGGAGGGGGAGGGGATTTGGGGGTGTGAGGAGAGAGGGAGTGGGGAGAGGAGGGGGAGGGGATTGGGGGTGTGAGGAGAGAGGGAGTGGGGAGAGGAGGGGAGGGGATCTGGGGGTGTGAGGAGAGAACGAGCGGGGAGAGGAGGGGGAGGGGATTTGGGGGTGTGAGGAGGAGAGGGAGTGGGGAGAGGAGGGGGAGGGGGATCTGGGGGGTGTGAGGAGAGTTGGGGGCGGGGAGAGGAGGGGGAGGAGATCTGGGGGGTGTGAGGAGAGTGGGAGTGGGGAGAGGAGGGGGATGGGATCTGGGGGTGTGAGGAGAGTGGGAGCGGGGAGAGGAGGGGGAGGGGATCTGGGAGAGTGGGGCGGGGAGAGGAGGGGGAGGGGATCTGGGGGTGTGAGGAGAGTGGGAGCGGGGAGAGGAGGGGAGGGGATCTGGGGGTGTGAGGAGAGTGGGAGCGGGGAGAGGAGGGGAGGGGATCTGGGGGTGTGAGGAGAGAGGGAGCAGGGAGAGGAGGGGGAGGGGAATCTGGGGGTGTGAGGAGAGAGGGAGCTGGGAGAGGAGGGGAGGGATCTGGGGGTGTGAGGAGAGTGGGAGCGGGGAGAGGAGGGGAGGGGATCTGGGGGTGTGAGGAGAGTGGGAGTGGGGCGAGGAGGGGGAGGGGATCTGGAGGTGTGAGGAGAGTGGGAGTGGGGAGAGAGGGGGAGGGTATCTGGGAGAGAGGGGGCGGGAGAGGAGGGGGAGGGGATCTGGGGGTGTGAGGAGAGTGGGAGTGGGGAGAGGAGGGGGAGGGTATGTGGGGGTGTGAGGAGAGTGGGAGTGGGGAGAGGAGGGGGAGGGTATCTGGGGGTGTGAGGAGAGTGGGAGCGGGGAGAGGAGGGGAGGGTATCTGGGAGAGAGGGGGCGGGGAGAGGAGGGGGAGGGGATCTGGGGTGTGAGGAGAGTGGGAGCGGGGAGAGGAGGGGGGAGGGTATCTGGGAGAGAGGGGGCGGGGAGAGGAGGGGAGGGATCTGGGGGTGTGAGGAGAGTGGGAGCGGGGAGAGGAGGGGAGGGGATCTGGGAGAGTGGGGGGGCGGGGAGAGGAGGGGGAGCGGATCTGGGGTGTGAGGAGAGTGGGAGCGGGGAGAGGAGGGGGAGGGGATCTGGGGGGTGTGAGGAGAGTGGGAGTGGGGCGAGGAGGGGGAGGGGATCTGGGGGTGTGAGGAGAGTGGGAGTGGGGAGAGGAGGGGGAGGGATCTGGGAGTGTGAGGAGAGTGGGAGCGGGGAGAGGAGGGGGACGGGATCTGGGGTGTGAGGAGAGTGGGAGTGGGGCGAGGAGGGGGAGGGATCTGGGGGTGTGAGGAGAGAGGGAGCGGGGAGAGGAGGGGGAGGGATCTGGGGGTGTGAGGAGAGTGGGAGTGGGGAGAGGAGAGGGAGGGGATCTGGGAGTGTGAGGAGAGTGGGAGCGGGGAGAGGAGGGGACGGGATCTGGGGGGTGTGAGGAGAGTGGGAGTGGGGCGAGGAGGGGGAGGGATCTGGGGGGTGTGAGGAGAGTGGGAGCGGGAGAGGAGGGGGAGGGTATCTGGGGGTGTGAGGAGAGTGGGAGCGGGGAGAGGAGGGGGAGCGGATCTGGGGGGTGTGAGGAGAGAGGGAGCGGGGAGAGGAGGGGGAGGGGATCTGGGGGTGTGAGGAGAGTGGGAGTGGGGCGAGGAGGGGGAGGGGATCTGGGAGTGTGAGGAGAGTGGGAGTGGGGAGAGGAGGGGGAGGGAATCTGGGAGAGTGGGGGCGGGAGAGGAGTGGGAGGTATCTGGGAGAGTGGGGGCGGGGAGTGGAGGGGGAGGGGATCTGGGGGTGTGAGGAGAGTGGGAGCGGGGAGAGGAGGGGGAGGGGATCTGGGAGAGTGGGGGCGGGGAGAGGAGGGGGAGGGGATCTGGGAGAGTGGGGGCAGGGAGAGGAGGGGGAGGGGATCTGGGGGTGTGAGGAGAGAGGGAGCTGGGAGAGGAGGGGGAGGGGATCTGGGGGTGTGAGGGAGAGAGGGAGTGGGGGAGAGGAGGGGGAGGGGATCTGGGGGTGTGAGGAGAGAGGGGGCGGGGAGAGGAGGGGGAGGAGATCTGGGGGTGTGAGGAGAGTGGGAGCGGGGAGAGGAGGGGGAGGGTATCTGGGAGAGTGGGGGCGGGGAGAGGAGGGGGAGGGTATCTGGGGGTGTGAGGAGAGTGGGAGCGGGGAGAGGAGGGGGAGGGTATCTGGGAGAGTGGGGGCGGGGAGAGGAGGGGGAGGGTATCTGGGGGTGTGAGGAGAGTGGGGAGCGGGGAGAGGAGGGGGAGGGTATCTGGGAGAGTGGGGGCGGGGAGAGGAGGGGGAGGGGATCTGGGGGTGTGAGGAGAGTGGGAGCGGGGAGAGGAGGGGGAGGGGATCTGGGAGAGTGGGGGCAGGGAGAGGAGGGGGAGGGGATCTGGGGGTGGTGAGGAGAGAGGGAGCGGGGAGAGGAGGGGGAGGGGATCTGGGGGTGTGAGGAGAGTGGGAGTGGGAGAGGCGGAGGGGATCTGGGGGTGTGAGGAGAGTGGGGAGTGGGGAGAGGAGGTGATCTGGGGTGTGAGGAGAGTGGGAGTAGGAGAGGAGGGAGAGGGTATCTGGGGGTGTGAGGAGAGTGGGAGTGGGGAGAGGAGGGGGAGGGGATTTGGGGGGTGTGAGGAGAGAGGGAGTGGGGAGAGGAGGGGGAGGGGATTTGGGGGTGTGAGGAGAGAGGGAGTGGGGAGAGGAGGGGGAGGGGATCTGGGGTGTGAGGAGAGAACGAGCGGGGAGAGGAGGGGGAGGGGATTGGGGGTGTGAGGAGAGAGGGAGTGGGGAGAGGAGGGGGAGGGGATCTGGGGGGTGTGAGGAGAGTGGGGGCGGGGAGAGGAGGGGGAGGAGATCTGGGGGTGTGAGGAGAGTGGGAGTGGGAGAGGAGGGGGAGGGGATCTGGGGTGTGAGGAGAGTGGGAGCGGGGAGAGGAGGGGGAGGGGATCTGGGAGAGTGGGGGCGGGGAGAGGAGGGGGGAGGGGATCTGGGGGTGTGAGGAGAGTGGGAGCGGGGGAGAGGAGGGTGGGAGGGGATCTGGGGGGAGAGAGGAGGGGAGCGGGGAGAGGAGGGGAGGGGATCTGGGGGTGTGAGGAGAGTGGGAGCGGGGAGAGGAGGGGAGGGGATCTGGGGGTGTGAGGAGAGAGGGGAGCAGGGAGAGGAGGGGGAGGGGATCTGGGGGGTGTGAGGAGAGAGGGAGCTGGGAGAGGAGGTGAGGGGATCTGGGGGGTGTGTGAGGAGAGTGGGAGCGGGGGAGAGGAGGGGAGGGGATCTGGGGGTGTGAGGAGAGTGGGAGCTGGGGAGAGGGAGGGGGAGGCGATCTGGGGTGTGAGGAGAGTGGGAGCTGGGAGAGGAGGGGGAGGGGATCTGGGGGGAGAGAGGGGAGCGGGGAGAGGAGGGGGAGGGGATCTGGGGGTGTGAGGAGAGTGGGAGTGGGGAGAGGAGGGGGAGGGTATGTGGGGTGTGAGGAGAGTGGGAGTGGGGAGAGGAGGGGGAGGGTATCTGGGGTGTGAGGAGAGTGGGAGCGGGGAGAGGGGGGGAGGGGTGTGGGGAGGGGGGGGGGGGGGGTGGGGAGGGGTGGGGGGGGGAGGGAGGGGGAGGGGGAGGGAGGGGGGGGATGTGGGGGGAGGGGGGGGGGAGTGGGGGGGGGGAGTGGGGGGGAGGGGGGGGAGTGGGGAGGAGGGGGAGGGGATGGGGGGGTGGAGAGAGTGGGAGGGGGAGAGGAGGGGGAGGGGATCGGGGGGGGTGAGGAGAGGGGAGCGGGGAGAGGAGGGGGAGGGTATCTGGGAGAGAGGGGGCGGGGAGAGGAGGGGGAGGGGAACTGGGGGTGTGAGGAGAGTGGGAGCGGGGAGAGGAGGGGGAGGGTATCTGGGAGAGAGGGGGCGGGGAGAGGAGGGGGAGGGGATCTGGGGGTGTGAGGAGAGTGGGAGCGGGGAGAGGAGGGGAGGGGATCTGGGAGAGTGGGGCGGGGAGAGGAGGGGGAGCGGATCTGGGGGTGTGAGGAGAGTGGGAGCGGGGAGAGGAGGGGGAGGGGATCTGGGGGTGTGAGGAGAGTGGGAGCGGGGCGAGGAGGGGGAGGGGATCTGGGGGTGTGAGGAGAGTGGGAGTGGGGAGAGGAGGGGGAGGGGATCTGGGAGTGTGAGGAGAGTGGGGAGCGGGGAGAGGAGGGGGACGGGATCTGGGGTGTGAGGAGAGTGGGAGTGGGGCGAGGAGGGGGGAGGGGATCTGGGGGTGTGAGGAGAGAGGGAGCGGGGAGAGGAGGGGGAGGGGATCTGGGGGTGTGAGGAGAGTGGGAGTGGGGAGAGGAGAGGGAGGGGATCTGGGAGTGTGAGGAGAGTGGGAGCGGGGAGAGGAGGGGACGGGATCTGGGGGTGTGAGGAGAGTGGGAGTGGGCGAGGAGGGGGAGGGGATCTGGGGGTGTGAGGAGAGAGGGAGCGGGGAGAGGGAGGGGGAGGGGATCTGGGGGTGTGAGGAGAGTGGGAGTGGGGCGAGGAGGGGGAGGGGATCTGGGAGTGTGAGGAGAGTGGGAGTGGGGAGAGGAGGGGGAGGGAATCTGGGAGAGGTGGGGGCGGGGAGAGGAGTGGGAGGGTATCTGGGAGAGTGGGGGCGGGGAGTGGAGGGGGAGGGGATCTGGGGGTGTGAGGAGAGTGGGAGCGGGGGAGAGGAGGGGGAGGGTATCTGGGAGAGTGGGGGCGGGGAGAGGAGGGGGGAGGGGATCTGGGAGAGTGGGGGCAGGGAGAGGAGGGGGAGGGGATCTGGGGGTGTGTGAGGAGAGAGGGAGCTGGGAGAGGAGGGGGAGGGGATCTGGGGGTGTTGAGGAGAGAGGGAGTGGGGAGAGGAGGGGGAGGGGATCTGGGGGGTGTGAGGAGAGAGGGGGCGGGGGAGAGGAGGGGGAGGAGATCTGGGGGTGTGAGGAGAGTGGGAGCGGGGAGAGGAGGGGGAGGGTATCTGGGAGAGTGGGGGCGGGGAGAGGAGGGGGAGGGTATCTGGGGGTGTGAGGAGAGTGGGAGCGGGGAGAGGAGGGGGAGGGTATCTGGGAGAGTGGGGGCGGGGAGAGGAGGGGGAGGGGTATCTGGGGGTGTGAGGAGAGTGGGAGCGGGGAGAGGAGGGGGAGGGTATCTGGGAGAGTGGGGGCGGGGAGAGGAGGGGGAGGGGATCTGGGGGGTGTGAGGAGAGTGGGAGCGGGGAGAGGAGGGGGAGGGGATCTGGGAGAGTGGGGGCAGGGAGAGGAGGGGGAGGGGATCTGGGGGTGTGAGGAGAGAGGGAGCTGGGGAGAGGAGGGGAGGGGATCTGGGGGTGTGAGGAGAGTGGGAGCAGGGGAGAGGAGGGGAGGGGATCTGGGGGTGTGAGGAGAGAGGGAGCAGGGAGAGGAGGGGGAGGGGATCTGGGGGTGTGAGGAGAGAGGGAGCGGGGAGAGGAGGGGAGGGGATCTGGGGGGTGTGAGGAGAGTGGGAGTGGGGAGAGGAGGGTGAGGAGATCTGGGGGTGTGAGGAGAGTGGGAGTGGGGAGAGGAGGGGGAGGGGATCTGGGGGTGTGAGGAGAGTGGGAGCGGGAGAGGAGGGGGGAGGGTATCTGGGAGTGTGAGGAGAGTGGGAGTGGGGAGAGGAGGGGGAGGGATCTGGAGTGTGAGGAGAGTGGGAGTGGGGAGAGGAGGGTGACGGGATCTGGGGGTGTGAGGAGAGTGGGAGCGGGAGCGGAGGGGGAGGGGATCTGGGGGTGTGAGGAGAGAGGGAGCGGGGAGGGGGAGGGGATCTGGGGGTGTGAGGAGAGTGAGAGCGGGGAGAGGAGGGGGAGGGATCTAGGGGTGTGAGGAGAGTGGGAGTGAGGAGAGGAGGGGAGGGGATCTGGGGGTGTGAGGAGAGAGGGAGCGGGAGGGGGAGGGGATCTGGGGGTGTGAGGAGAGTGAGAGCGGGGAGAGGAGGGGGAGGGGATCTAGGGGTGTGAGGAGAGTGGGAGTGGGGAGAGGGGATCTGGGGGTGTGAGGAGAGTGGAGTGGGGAGAGGAGGGGGAGGGTATCTGGGGGGTGGGAGGAGAGTGGGAGCGGGGAGAGGAGGGGAGGGGATCTGGGGGTGTGAGGAGAGAGGGAGCGGGGAGGGGGAGGGGATCTGGGGTGTGAGGAGACGTGAGAGCGGGGAGAGGGAGGGGGAGGGGATCTAGGGGTGTGAGGAGAGTGGGAGTGGGGAGAGGGGATCTGGGGGTGTGAGGAGAGTGGAGTGGGGAGAGGAGGGGGGAGGTATCTGGGGGTGTGAGGAGAGTGGGAGCGGGGAGAGGAGGGGGGGGGGGTATCTGGGGGTGTGAGGAGAGTGGGAGTGGGGGGCGAGGGGGAGCGTTCTGGGGGTGTGAGGAGAGTGGGAGCGGGGAGAGGAGGGGGAGGGTATCTGGGGGTGTGAGGAGAGTGGGAGCGGGGAGAGGAGGGGGGAGGGTATCTGGGGGTGTGAGGAGAGTGGGAGTGGGAGAGAGGGGGATGGGATCTGGGGGTGTGAGGAGAGTGGGAGTGGGGAGAGGAGGGGGAGGGGATCTGGGGGGTGCGAGGAGAGTGGGAGAGGGGAGAGGAGGGGGAGGGTATCTGGGGGTGTGAGGAGAGTGGGAGCGGGGGAGAGGCGGGGGAGGGTATCTGGGGGTGTGAGGAGAGTGGGAGTGGGGAGAGGAGGGGGAGGGGATCTGGGGGTGCGAGGAGAGTGGGAGCGGGGAGAGGAGGGGGAGGTATCTGGGGGTGTGAGGAGAGTGGGAGTGGGGAGAGGAGGGGGAGGGGGATCTGGGGTGCGAGGAGAGTGGGAGCGGGGAGAGGAGGGGGAGGGTATCTGGGGGGTGTGAGGAGAGTGGGGAGCGGGGAGAGGAGGGGGAGGGTATCTGGGGGTGTGAGGAGAGTGGGAGCGGGAGAGGCGGGGGAGGGTATCTGGGGGTGTGATGGAGAGTGGGAGTGGGGAGAGGAGGGGCAGGGGATCTGGGGGTGCGAGGAGAGTGGGAGCGGGGAGAGGAGGGGGAGGGTATCTGGGGGTGTGAGGAGAGTGGGAGCGGGGAGAGGAGGGGGAGGGGGAGGGGATCTGAGGGGTGTGAGGAGAGTGGGAGCGGGGGAGAGGAGGGGAGGGTATCTGGGGTGTGAGGAGAGAGGAGGGGGGAGGGTATCTGGGGGTGTGAGGAGAGTGGGAGCGGGGAGAGGAGGGGGAGGGGAGGGGGAGGGGATCTGGGGGTGTGAGGAGAGTGGTAGCGGGGAGAGGAGGGGGAGGGTATCTGGGGGTGTGAGGAGAGAGGAGGGGGAAGGGATCTGGGGGTGTGAGGAGAGTGGGAGTGGGGCGAGGAGGGGGAGGGGATCTGGGGGGTTGTGAGGAGAGAGGGAGCGGGGAGAGGAGGGGAGGGGATCTGGGGGTGTGAGGAGAGAGGGAGCGGGAGAGGAGGGGGAGGGTATCTGGGGGTGTGAGGAGAGAGGAGGGGGAAGGGATCTTGGGGGTGTGAGGAGAGTGGGAGTAGGGAGAGGAGGGAGCGGGTATCTGGGGGTGTGAGGAGAGTGGGAGTGGGGAGAGGAGGGGGAGGGGATTTGGGGGTGTGAGGAGAGAGGGAGTGGGGAGAGGAGGGGGAGGGGATTTGGGGGTGTGAGGAGAGAGGGAGTGGGGAGAGGAGGGGGAGGGGATTTGGGGGTGTGAGGAGAGAGGGAGTTGGGGAGGGGATCTGGGGGTGTGAGGAGAGAACGAGCGGGGAGAGGAGGGGGAGGGGATTTGGGGGTGTGAGGAGAGAGGGAGTGGGGAGAGGAGGGGGAGGGGATCTGGGGGTGTGAGGAGAGTGGGGGCGGGGAGAGGAGGGGGAGGGGATCTGGGGGTGTGAGGAGAGTGGGAGCGGGGAGAGGAGGGGGAGGGGATCTGGGAGAGTGGGGGCGGGGAGAGGAGGGGGAGGGGATCTGGGGGTGTGAGGAGAGAGGGAGCTGGGAGAGGAGGGGAGGGGATCTGGGGGTGTGAGGAGAGTGGGAGCGGGGCGAGGAGGGGGAGGGGATCTGGAGGTGTGAGGAGAGTGGGAGTGGGGAGAGGAGGGGGAGGGTATCTGGGAGAGAGGGGGCGGGGAGAGGAGGGGGAGGGGATCTGGGGGTGTGAGGAGAGTGGGAGTGGGGAGAGGAGGGGGAGGGTATCTGGGGGTGTGAGGAGAGTGGGAGTGGGGAGAGGAGGGGGAGGGTATCTGGGGGTGTGAGGAGAGTGGGAGCGGGGAGAGGAGGGGGAGGGTATCTGGGAGAGAGGGGGCGGGGAGAGGAGGGGGAGGGTATCTGGGGGTGTGAGGAGAGTGGGAGTGGGGAGAGGAGGGGGAGGGTATCTGGGGGTGTGAGGAGAGTGGGAGCGGGGAGAGGAGGGGGAGGGTATCTGGGAGAGAGGGGGCGGGGAGAGGAGGGGGAGGGGATCTGGGGGTGTGAGGAAAGTGGGAGCGGGGAGAGGAGGGGGAGGGTATCTGGGAGAGAGGGGGCGGGGAGAGGAGGGGGAGGGGATCTGGGGTTGTGAGGAGAGTGGGAGCGGGGAGAGGAGGGGAGGGGATCTGCGGGTGTGAGGAGAGAGGGAGCGGGGAGAGGAGGGGGAGGGGATCTGGGAGTGTGAGGAGAGTGGGAGCGGGGAGAGGAGGGGAGGGGATCTGCGGGTGTGAGGAGAGAGGGAGCGGGGAGAGGAGGGTTAGGGGATCTGGGAGTGTGAGGAGAGTGGGAGCAGGGAGAGGAGGGGGAGGGGATCTGCGGGCGTGAGTCGTGGGGAGGGGGAGGGGATCTGGGGGTGTGAGGAGAGTGGGAGTACGGGGAGGGTATCTGGGGGTGTGAGGAGAGAGGAGGGGGAGGGGATCTAGGGGTGTGAGGAGAGTGGGAGCGGGGAGAGGAGGGGGAGGGTATCTGGGGGTGTGAGGAGAGTGGGAGCGGGGAGAGGAGGGGGAGGGGATCTGGGGGTGTGAGGAGAGTGGGAGCGGGGAGAGGAGGGGGAGGGGATCTGGGGGTGCGAGGAGAGTGGGAGCGGGGAGAGGAGGGGGAGGGTATCTGGGGGTGTGAGGAGAGTGGGAGTGGGGAGAGGAGGGGGATGGGATCTGGGGGTGTGAGGAGAGTGGGAGTGGGGAGAGGAGGGGGAGGGTATCTGGGGGTGTGAGGAGAGTGGGAGCGGGGAGAGGAGGGGGAGGGTATCTGGGGGTGTGAGGAGAGTGGGAGCGGGGAGAGGAGGGAGAGGGTATCTGGGGGTGTGAGGAGAGTGGGAGTGGGGAGAGGAGGGGGAGGGGATTTGGGGGTGTGAGGAGAGAGGGAGTGGGGAGAGGAGGGGGAGGGGATTTGGGGGTGTGAGGAGAGAGGGAGTGGGGAGAGGAGGGGGAGGGGATCTGGGGGTGTGAGGAGAGTGGGAGTAGGGAGAGGAGGGAGAGGGTATCTGGGGGTGTGAGTAGAGTGGGAGTGGGGAGAGGAGGGGGAGGGGATTTGGGGGTGTGAGGAGAGAGGGAGTGGGGAGAGGAGGGGTAGGGGATTTGGGGGGTGTGAGGAGAGAGGCAGTGGGGAGAGGAGGGGGAGGGGATTTGGGGGTGTGAGGAGAGAGGGAGTGGGGAGAGGAGGGGGAGGGGATCTGGGGGTGTGAGGAGAGAACGAGCGGGGAGAGGAGGGGGAGGGGATTTGGGGGTGTGAGGAGAGAGGGAGTGGGGAGAGGAGGGGGAGGGGATCTGGGGGTGTGAGGAGAGTGGGGGCGGGGAGAGGAGGGGGAGGGGATCTGGGGGTGTGAGGAGAGTGGGAGCGGGGAGAGGAGGGGGAGGGGATCTGGGAGAGTGGGGGCGGGGAGAGGAGGGGGAGGGGATCTGGGGGTGTGAGGAGAGAGGGAGCTGGGAGAGGAGGGGAGGGGATCTGGGGGTGTGAGGAGAGTGGGAGCGGGGCGAGGAGGGGGAGGGGATCTGGAGGTGTGAGGAGAGTGGGAGTGGGGAGAGGAGGGGGAGGGTATCTGGGAGAGAGGGGGCGGGGAGAGGAGGGGGAGGGGATCTGGGGGTGTGAGGAGAGTGGGAGTGGGGAGAGGAGGGGGAGGGTATCTGGGGGTGTGAGGAGAGTGGGAGTGGGGAGAGGAGGGGGAGGGTATCTGGGGGTGTGAGGAGAGTGGGAGCGGGGAGAGGAGGGGGAGGGTATCTGGGAGAGAGGGGGCGGGGAGAGGAGGGGGAGGGTATCTGGGGGTGTGAGGAGAGTGGGAGCGGGGAGAGGAGGGGGAGGGTATCTGGGAGAGAGGGGGCGGGGAGAGGAGGGGGAGGGGATCTGGGGGTGTGAGGAGAGTGGGAGCGGGGAGAGGAGGGGGAGGGTATCTGGGAGAGAGGGGGCGGGGAGAGGAGGGGGAGGGGATCTGGGGGTGTGAGGAGAGTGGGAGCGGGGAGAGGAGGGGAGGGGATCTGCGGGTGTGAGGAGAGAGGGAGCGGGGAGAGGAGGGGGAGGGGATCTGGGAGTGTGAGGAGAGTGGGAGCGGGGAGAGGAGGGGAGGGGATCTGCGGGTGTGAGGAGAGAGGGAGCGGGGAGAGGAGGGTTAGGGGATCTGGGAGTGTGAGGAGAGTGGGAGCAGGGAGAGGAGGGGGAGGGGATCTGCGGGCGTGAGTCGTGGGGAGGGGGAGGGGATCTGGGGGTGTGAGGAGAGTGGGAGTACGGGGAGGGTATCTGGGGGTGTGAGGAGAGAGGAGGGGGAGGGGATCTAGGGGTGTGAGGAGAGTGGGAGTGGGGGAGAGGAGGGAGAGGGTATCTGGGGGTGTGAGGAGAGTGGGAGCGGGGAGAGGAGGGGGAGGGGATCTGGGGGTGTGAGGAGAGTGGGAGCGGGGAGAGGAGGGGGAGGGGATCTGGGGGTGCGAGGAGAGTGGGAGCGGGGAGAGGAGGGGGAGGGTATCTGGGGGTGTGAGGAGAGTGGGAGTGGGGAGAGGAGGGGGATGGGATCTGGGGGTGTGAGGAGAGTGGGAGTGGGGAGAGGAGGGGGAGGGTATCTGGGGGTGTGAGGAGAGTGGGAGCGGGGAGAGGAGGGGGAGGGTATCTGGGGGTGTGAGGAGAGTGGGAGCGGGGAGAGGAGGGGGAGGGTATCTGGGGGTGTGAGGAGAGTGGGAGCGGGGAGAGGAGGGGGAGGGTATCTGGGGGTGTGAGGAGAGTGGGAGCGGGGAGAGGAGGGGGAGGGGATCTGGGGGTGCGAGGAGAGTGGGAGCGGGGAGAGGAGGGGGAGGGTATCTGGGGGTGTGAGGAGAGTGGGGAGTGGGGAGAGGAGGGAGAGGGGATCTGGGGGTGAGAGGGGAGTGGGGGAGAGGATCTGGGGGTGTGAGGAGAGTGGGAGTAGGGAGAGGAGGGAGAGGGGATCTGGGGGTGAGAGGGGAGTGGGGGAGAGGATCTGGGGGTGTGAGGAAAGTGGGAGTAGGAGGAGAGGAGGGGATCTGGGGGTGTGAGGAGAGTGAGAGTGGGGGAGAGGAGGGGGATGGGATCTAGCACTGTGAGGAGAGTGGGAGTAGGGAGAGGAGGGGGAGGAGGAGGGGGAGGGGATCTGGGGGTGTGAGGAGTGTGGGAGTGGGGAGAGGAGGGGGAGGGGATCTGTGGGAGTGGGGAGGGGAGGGGATCTGGGGGAGCGGGGAGAGGAGGGGGAGGGGATTTGGGGGCGTGAGGAGAGTGGGTGGAGGGGGAGGGTATGTGGGGGTGTGGGAGCGGGGGGAGGAGGGGGAGGGTATGTGGGGGTGTGAGGAGATTGGGAGCGGGGGGGAGGAGGGAGAGGGGATCTGGGGGTGTGAGGAGAGTGGGAGCGGGGGGAGGAGGGAGAGGGGATCTGGGGGTGTGAGGAGAGTGAGAGCGGGGGGAGGAGGGAGAGGGGATCTGGGGGTGTCAGGAGAGTGGGAGCGGGGGGAGGAGGGGGAGGGTATGTGGGGGTGTGAGGAGAGTGGGAGCGGGGGGAGGAGGGGGAGGGTATGTGGGGGGGTGAGGAGAGTGGGAGCGGGGGGAGGAGGGGGAGGGTATGTGGGGGTGTGAGGCAAACGGGGGGAAATCAAAAATAAAAGTCAAAAAGTGATGTCACGGAGGAACGCCGAGGGAAGTCAGTGCTGAATTTATTGGTAAGTGTTTTTTATTGGTTATTGTGTTTAGTGGTTCGTGTCTTTAGTGTTGGTCGTGTTTTTAGCGGTTTGTGCGCTTGTGTTAGTTAAATCGCCTTCAAGCTGAACAGTTAAAAAGAGCAGGAAGCCGAGGCAATTAAACACATCCAGGGAAAAATCTGAAACGGTGACGTAACAGTCAGCACAGGGAGTGGCCGAGCCCAAGGAAATTAAACTAAGTCTTTAATTTACTATGAACACTATATTTTTAACTATAAACTATAAATGGTTAAATAATTCAATACTCAGAATAATTAACTACTAATTAATTTAAAATCAAGCTAAAATCCATCTACTAAACATAATCTAGACGTTAAGTGTTTCTACTTGTTCTAGAATTAAATTAATATTAATAAATAAATGGCCGCGCAGGTTGGTATATTGAGACTGTGATATGTGGGAGTCTGTGGACAGCGAGACTGTCTCGGATTGCCGAGTCTGTGAGAAATGTCCCTGCCTTGAGTCACTCGAGCTCAGAGTCCTGGAGCTGGAGTGCGAGTTACAGACACTCCGATACGTAAGTCAGCAGGGTAAGGTGAACCAAGAGGAGGTAGAGACGGAGGTCCAGCAGACACTGGTCCAATGTACTTGCTACCTGTGAGGATAAGGATGGAGTGGACAGCCAGAATGCTGACCATGGCACCGTGGAGCAGGAGGCAGTCCAAGGCGGGGAGGAGCAGAATGGAAAGGTTGTAGACATAGGGGATTTGATAATCTGGGGGATAGATAGCGTCCTCTGCAGTCATGACCGAGAGTCCGGCAGTGGGGGGGGGGTTGGGTGGTGTGTTGCTTATCTGGTGCAAGGGTAAAGGATATCTCGGAGCAACTGGAGAGGAACTTGGAAAGAGAGGGGGAAGATCCAGTTCTCATGGGTCCAATGTTGGGACCAATGACATAGGGAAGAAAAGGGAGGGGGTCCTGCTAAGAGAATATCAAGAGTTAGGAACTAAATTAAAAAGCAGGACCTCTTGAGTGGTAACCTTGGGATTACTACCTGAGCCACGTGCTAATTGGCATAGGTTCCCTGGTTCATTCCACGACGTATTATTCTAGGAAACGGTCTCAAATACATTCCATGAACTCATCCCCCAAGCTACCTTTGCCAATTTGATTTGTGCAGTCAATGTGAAGATTATAGTCCCCCACGATTACTGCATTACCTTGACTGGCAGTTAAATATTGCAGGATATTAGAAAGGATAGTGAAGGTAGAAGGGGGCAGGGTGGTTGCACTAATTCAAGAAAACATAATGGCAATAGAAAAAAGGGATATAAGTAACATTAAGATAGAATTTCTACAGACCACCTAATAGTGGAAGGGAAATGGAGGATCAAATATGTAGGCAAATCTATGAAATGAGTAAAAAGCATCGAATAATAATCATGGGAGATTTCAACTACCCCCAAATAAACTGGCAAGAAGAGGTGGGGAAAGGGGAAAAGGGAATGGAGTTTTTACAGTGTGTACAGGACTCCTTTCTTACCAAGCGTGTGAGAAGCCCAACAAGAGAGGAATCACTGCTGGATCTAGTAATGGGGAATGAACGAGAGCAGACAAGTGCAGTGAGCATAGGGGAACATCTAGGCAATAGCGATCATAATGTAATAAGGTTTAAAATAATGATTGAGAGACATAAGAAAGAAAAAGACCAAAGTAATAGATTAGAAAAAAGTTAATTTTGAGGGGATGAGAGTGGAACTAGGGAAGGTAAACTGGAAAAAAAATGTTGACAAAGAGATAGAACAGCAGTGGGAAATATTTAAAACGGTGATCAATAGAGTTCAGGAGAAATATGTTCCTCTAAAAAGCGAGAACAAACTAGCCAACAATGAAACACCATAGATAAATAAAGAGATAAGGGTAAAATTGAAACTAAAGGAAAAGCCATACTGTCAGTACGTGGACAATGAAGGAGAGGATGACAAAAGGGAATACGAAGAGGTTAGGAAAGAAGTCAAAAAAAAAATTAGGAAAGCAAAGAGAATGATGAAATTAAATTATCAAGGAATATAAAAAGAAATAGTAAAGTATTCTATAGACACATAAATAACAAGAAAAATCAGGATAGGGATAAGGCCACTAAGGGATACACAAGATAAATTCACAGGTACTGACAGCGAAATGGCAGAAATATTGAATAGTTACTTTGCCTCAATATTTACCAGAGAGACTAAGAAGGTGGGCATCACATTAGAAGAAGAGATCAAAAAAGATATAAAAACATTTAAGATAGAAAGGGGAAGATAATTGACAAACTAATCAAACTTAGAGAGGATAAACCCCCTGGTCTGGATGGATTGCATTCACGAATATTAAATGAAGTTAGGGAGGAGATAGCAGAGGCACTATCGCATATATATATATATATATATATATATATATATAAATCATTAGAAAAGGGAATTGTGTCAGAGGTCTGGCGGACAGCTAATGTGGTTTAAAAAGGGAGATAGAACCAGTCCAGGGAACTATAGACCAATTAGCTTAATGTCGGTGGTGGGAAAGATAATGGAATCTTTACTCAAAGTTGTAATAGAAAAACATCTAGAAACTGAAAATATAATAAAGAGTAATCAGCACGGATTTCAGAAGGGGTCAGGCTTGACCAACCTTATTGAATTCTTTGAAGAAATAACAGAAAGAGTAGATAAGGGTAATGTAGTAGATGTAATATATTTGGATTTTCAAAAGGCCTTCGATAAGGCCTTTCACTGACCTTAATCATAGTAGACTCATGATTAAGGTCAGAGCATGTGGAATCAGGGGACCCATAGCAGAATGGATAGCAAGTTGGCAACAAAACAGAAAGTAGAGAGTAGGGGTTAAGGTACGTACTCAGACAGGCAAAAGTACCGTTCCACAGGGACCACTGTTGTTCACAATTTACATTAATGATTTGGGAATTGGAAGTGCAATTTCAAATTCGTGGATGACACCAAATTGGGGGGTGTAGTTAATACAAAGGAGGACTGCATCAAAATGCAAGAGGATATTAATAAACCTGCAGAATGGGCTGTAATTGGCAAATGAATTATAATATAAATAAGTGTGAAGTGGTGCATTTTGGTAGGAAGAATAAGGAGGCCACATATTGCTTGAATAATAAGAGTCTAAATGGGATAGAGGAACAAAGGGATCTCGGGGTACAGATACACAAATCACTAAAAGTAGCGATGCAGGTTAATAAGACCATAAAAAGGCAAATCAAGCACCGCGGTTCATTTCTGGAGGGAGAGAATTGAAAAACAGAGAGGTTAAGTTAAACTTGTATAGAACCTTGGTTAGACCGCACTTGGAGTACTGTGAACAGTTCTGGTCTCCATTCTATAGAAAGGATACAGAGGCATTGGAGAGGGTGCAAAAAAAATTCACAAGGATGGTACCAGAACTGAAAGGATATACGTATCAGGAAAGGCTGAACAGGCTGGGGGTCTTTTCTCTAGAAAAGAGAAGGCTGAGGGGTGACTCGATAGAAGTCTTTAAGGTTATGAAAGGGTTTGATAGGGTAGACGTAGAGAAAATGTTTCCACTTGTGGGGGAGTCCAAAACTAGAGGTCGCTAATAAATCCAATAGGGAATTCAGGGGAAACTTATTTTCCCCATGGTAAGAATGTGGAAACCGCTATCACAAGGAGTAGTTGAGGCATGTAACATAGTTACATTTAAGGGGAAGCTAGATAAACACATGAGGGAGAAAGGAATAGAAGGATATGCTGATAGGATGAGATGAAGAGGGGTGGGAGGAGGCTCGTGTGGAGCATAAATGCCGGCATGGACCAGTTGGGCTGAATGGCCTGTCTCTGTGCTGTAGTCTCGATGTGACTCGATGATGTAAGGAAATATTGAACAGGCTGGGGCTCTTTTCTCTAGAAAAGAGAAAGCTGAGGGGTGACCTGTTACAGATCTTTAAGATTTTGAAAGGGTTCAATAGGGTAGAAGTAGAGATGTTTCCACTTGTGTGGGGAGACCAAATGTGGAGGTCATAAATATAATTTAGTCACTAATAAATCCAATAGGGAATTCAGGAGAAACTTCTTTACCCAGTGAGTGGTGAGAATGTGGAACTCGCTACCACAAGGAGTAGTTGAGGTGAATAGCATAGTTGCGTTTAAGGGGAAGCTTGATAAACACATGAGGGAGAAAGGAATAGAAGGATATGTTGATAGGGTGAGATGATGAGGAGTGGGAGGAGGCCCGTGTGGAGCATCAATGCCGGCATGGACCAGTTGGGCTGAATGGCCTGTTTCTGTGCTGTACAGTCTGTGTAATTCTATGTAATGTAATTCTTTAGCCGTTATCTGGGTGACGACTCTAACACCTTCACTGAAATAACGGGCAGAGGAATTTACACAAGCGCATTAATGCATTTCTAATTTGTATCTCACAATATGATGTTAAGCTAAAAGAGAAAATTCAACACAGCAGGAAACTATTTTGTTTTTTTTATCACCCTTTGGTCCTTAAATAATGTAGTCAGGAGAGATGATGAAACACAATCGACGTCACATGCAAATAACACGCATTCAAAAAAAGAGATGCGACCAAAATAAATTGAAGCCTCAAATCATTTCTTCACAGGGTCAGAGAATGTTATAGTAACAGAAACAGGCCAAATGCCTCGTCAATTCTGCCTCAGTGTTTTTCTCCACATGGGCCTCTTCGTCTAATCACACAATCCTGCTCACTTGCCCACCACCCTTTAGTAGTTCTCTTTTTCATGTAATTACTTCATTCCCTTTTAAAATAATTTATGAACTCCAAATTCTGACCACCCTTTGTGTAAAGGTAACTTTTTCTAACCTCCCAGTTAGTTTGTTTTGCGATTACATAAAATTTGTACTCTCTTATTACCGTCATGACAACCAATGGAAATAATCTAATCATTATTTGCCTCATCGTAACCCTGCAGAATACTGAAGACCTCCATCGGGTCACCTGTTAACCCACAAGTTTGGGCATCCCATTAAAGGAAGGGTATAAAAGCCATGGAAAAAAAAGTGCAGCGAAGATTCACTGGGATGTTACCAGGGACAAGGGGTTAAGTAAGTCTTTATTACCGTAATCAATCATCCCTGTAATATCCTCGTGAACCTACTTTTTCCCTGGATTTTATATCCTTCCCATAATGGGACTCCTAAAACTGTACAAAATCCTCCAACTTCCAAGGTCTTGTACATTACTTTCTTGCTTTTGTATTCTATGCCTTTAGATACAAAACCAAAATTTCCCTTTATGGTCGTGTCTATTTGCACTGTCTCCTTTAATGGCCCCTGTATCTGCACACCAAGGTCTCTCTACTCCATTTAAAATCTTACCATTTAAGGTGTATTTTCCTTCCCTGCTCTTACTTTCAAAATCTATCACTTCACATTGACACCGCATTGGACTGCGCCTGCCATCTTTCTACCCATCCTGCTACCCTATCCGTACTCCCCCCCCCCCCCCCCAACCCCTGCAGTCTTTCACAACCTACCATGGCCTCAAACTTGGTGCTTTCACATTTAGCATTAGTTACTAGCAGTGTGAAACTCATGGGGTGAGACTGTGCCTCGCGACTCCTAACTCAATGGAAAATCAATGGCCCCAAAATTGTGGGGGGAATCTCCCGCCTTAACGTCAGACCGGTGAAATCCCCAGAGAGACAGATGAGAATGGACGTTCATAGTTTCTCTCTGAGGGTTCCGTGTTTGCGTAACCGAGGCATCAGCCTGCTTATTTCGAGCGCATTGAGCATTTACGTGTCGCTATTGCTCTGTGCGATTCTCTCCTATTGATTTCGGTCGCTTGATTACGGCTTCTGAGTACAGGAAATACGCTGACACAGAAGATCTCTCTCGGTGGCCGTGGACTACGCTAACTTCAATTTTTCAATTCCAACCTTGGGTTGCCAACTCTGGTTTGACGCATTCCTGGAGGTTTCATCACATGATCTGCCGCCTTCAACCGCCCCGCCCCACATTCCCACCATTGGTCAGCCAACATGTTCATCCTCGCGGAGCACCGCCTCTCTACGCCAATTGAGGGGGGCAAACAGACTATTACCTGATTGACAGTCGGGAATCATCCAATTAGCCTTTTTTCTCCCATCTTCAATATTTTTATAAGTAATAAACAAAAATGAAAAAAACACACACACCATTTGTTTGTAACGGTCCGATGATTTTTCTCCCAGTGTCCTGGAGATTAATGTTCAATTCTTGGAGACTCCAGGTCAATCCTGGAAGGGTGACGACCCTATTCATACCCTTGGTACAAATACAAAAACTGTCATTGGAATTCACTTTTAACTAGGCTTGGGGAGAGAGGTGTGTGGAGATGAAATACACCCCTAGTAAGAAATATGGAACAATATCAAATTGAAAACCGCAGTGATTTAAAATAAAGAGGTCAGAAGCAACGTTAAAAAAATGAACAGATTACAAGCAACAAAAAAAAAACTGGAAATATGGAAGAAAAAAAGAAAATGTTGGAAACGCACAGCAAGTCAGTCAACATCTGTGGAGAGAAACAGATGTGCCAACATATTGTGCCACGTCCTTCGTCAGAATAGGCACCTGTAAAAGGCCTGTCCTGAAGCCTTGACCTGTTCTCTCCACAGATACTGACCGACCTGCTGAGTGTTTCTAACCACTTCTGTCTGTCTTTCTTTAAACAGAGCAGAATTGTTTTCAAAGAGACAAAGGAAGTGAGTAGATAAAGATAAATTCTTTAGATGCCCACTTGAAATGTCTCTACAAATAGAAAACAGGGTCTCTTTCCCAGGAGTCATTCAAGAATCAGTTGAGGATAACCAAAAGTTATAGGCCATAAGCTCTGGAATTCCCTCCCTAAACCTCTCCGCCTCTCTCTCCTCCTTTACGACGCTCCTTAAAACCTACCTCTTTGACCAAGCTTTTGGTCACCTGTCCTAATATCTTCTTACGTGGCTCGGTGTCAAATTTTGTCTGATAACTTTGGGGAAAGAGCAGGGGAGTGAGACTAATTGGATAGCTCTACCAAAGAGCCGGCACAGGCACGATGGGCTGAATGGCCTCCTTCTGTGCTGTATCATTCTACGATTCTATTCTATGATAACGATCCTGTGAAGCGCCTTGAGATATTTCACTACCTTGAAGGCGCTATATAAGTGCAAGATGTTGTTGTGGACAGAGCAAGAGAACGGCAAGAAGAGGGTTGCAAGCAGCAGCATGCCAAGGAATATTTCCACACAGATTGAGGTCTTGATCACCTGCAAAAACTTGTATTTACATCAGCAGCACCCTGTCAAGACTCTCTGAATATGTGGTCAGGTCAATTCTACTGCAGAAAAAAAAGTCATGCATCGCTCCAGGCATTCAATGGGCCATCAGCAATTAGACGTATCTTTTAATGTGCGTTTCGTGACAAACCTCGGCAACGTCGACATGTAGTTTACACACGGCGGAGACATCCTGCACTGAGGAGACCCCCTTAGCTCCAACATTGTTTCATTTAAAAGTGACCTTTCGCTGGAGGTGATGCTTTATTAGCAATCTACGTTTGTGCCAGACACAATCTGCAAACCCCAAGCAGCGATCTTTGTTGCAACAGGTATTTAAGTCCCTTTAGGCTACCGTGCTGCCAGATTGAAGGGTGTCGTGAGAACTGTACGTGCTCTTTGCCCAGATATCGGTCTTTAAGATCTTTTCAGCGACTGAGGTATTTAGCTTTCAACCATGTGTTCTGCATGCCTTCACAAAACAAAATACATTCCCGTGTATAATTGAGCCGGGGTTCTCCAGGGTTCATCGAAAAGATTCCCTGAAACACTAGGTGGCACTCGAAAACAACTACATACAGAGGAGGACAGTTCATCCTGCAGGCTGCTACCAGCAGAGGTGTGAACGAGCCGAGCAGCACACACATCATCAGCTGCACCAGCTGCTCACTAGTGGCAATCCCCAAAGCTATAAGATAGCTGTCATGATGTGGAGATGCCGGTGATGGACTGGGGTTGACAATTGTAAACAATTTTACAACACCAAGTTATAGTCCAGCAATTTTATTTTAAATTCACAAGCTTTCGGAGGCTTCCTCCTTCATCGTTCACCTGACGAAGGAGGTAGCCTCCGAAAGCTTGTGAATTTAAAATAAAATTGCTGGACTATAACTTGGTGTTGTAAAATTGTTTACAATTATAAGATAGCTCAGAGAGGTCACTTTCTGCAGACAGGAGGAGGTAGTTTGATTGTTTAGGCTCATCAGTCGCAAGCAGCCGGTACTACCAAGTTTCGGTGCTGGCTGGTGAGTCAATCTCAGCACCAAGTGTTAATCGGCATGATGAAAGGGTATAGAAGCACTGGAGAAAGTGCAAAAAGAAAAGATTTACAAGGATGATACCAGAACTGAGAGGGTACAACTATCAGGAAAGACTGAACAGGCTGCGGTTCTTTTCTCTAGAAAAGAGAAGACTGAGGGGTGACCAATTAGAGGTCTTTTTTTTAATTCATTCATGGGATGTGGGCGTCGCTGGCGAGGCCGGCATTTATTGCCCATCCCTAATTGCCCTTGAGAAGGTGGTGGTGAGCCGCCTCCTTGAACCGCTGCAGTCCGTGTGGTGAAGGTTCTCCCACAGTACTGTTCAGAAGGGAGTTCCAGGATTTTGACCCAGCAACAATGAAGGAACAGCGATGTATTTCCAAGTCGGGATGCTGTGTGACTTGGAGGGGAATGTGCAGGTGGTGTTGTTCCCATGTACCTGCTGCCCTTGTCCTTCTAGGTGGTAGAGGTCGCGGGTTTGGGAGGTGCTGTCGAAGAAGCCTTGGCGAGTTGCTGCAGTGCATCCTGTGGATGGTACACACTGCAGCCACTGTACGCCGGTGGTGAAGAGAGGGAATATTTAGGGTGGTGGATGGAGTGCCAATCAAGCGGGCTGCTTTGTCCTGGATGGTGTTGAGATTCTTGAGTGTTGTTGGAGCTGCACTCATCCAGGCAAGTGGAGAGTATTCCATCACACTCCTGACTTGTGCCTTGTAAATGGTGGAAAGGCTTTGGGGAGTCAGGAGGTGAGTCACAGAATACCCAGCCTCTGACCTGCTCTTGTAGCCACAGTATTTATATGGCTGGTCCAGTTAAGTTTCTGATCAATGGTGACCCTCAGGATGTTGATGGTGGGGGATTCGGTGATGGTAATGCCGTTGAATGTCCAGGGGAGGTGGTTAGACTCTCTCTTGTTGGAGATGGTCGTTGCCTGGCACTTATCTGGCGCGAATGTTACTTGCCACTTATCAGCCCAAGCTTGGATGTTGTCTAGGTCTTGCTGCATGCGGGCACAGGTTGCGAATGGAACTGAACACTGTGCAATCATCAGCGAACATCCCCATTTCTGACCTTATGATGGAGGGAAGGTCATTGATGAAGCAGCTGAAGATGGTTGTGCCTAGGACACTGCCCTGAGGAACTCCTGCAGCAATGCCCTGGGGCTGAGATGATTGGCCTCCAACAATCACTACCATCTTCCTTTTTGCTAGGTATGACTCCAGCCACTGGAGAGTTTTCCCCCTGATTCCCATTGACTTCAATTTTTCTGGGCTCCTTGGTGCCACACTCGGTCAAATGCTGCCTCGATGTCAAGGGCAGTCACTCTCACCTCACCTCTGGAATTCAGCTCTTTTGTCCATGTTTGGACCAAGGCTGTAATGAGGTCTGGAGCCGAGTGGTCCTGGTGGAACCTAAACCGAGCATCAGTGAGCAGGTTATTGGTGAGTAAGAGCCGCTTGATAGCACTGTCGATGACACCTTCCATCACTTTGCTGATGATTGAGTGTAGACTGATGGGGCGGTAATTGGCCGGATTGGATTTGTCCTGCTTTTTGTGGACAGGACATACCTGGGCAATTTTCTACATTGTCGGGTAGATGCTAGTGTTGTAGCTGTACAGGAACAGCTTGGCTAGAGGCACAGCTAGTTCTGAAGCACAAGCCTTCAGCTCTACAGCTGGGATGTTATCGGGGCCCATAGCCTTTGCTGTATCCAGTGCACTCAGCCGTTTCCTGACATCACGTGGAGTGAATCGAATTGGCTGAAGACTGGCTTCTGTGATGGTGGGGATATCGGGAGGAGGCCGAGATGGATCATCCACTCGGCACTTCTGGCTGAAGATGGTTGCAAATGCATCAGCCTTGTCTTTTGTACTCATGCTGGGCTCTGCCATCATTGAGGGTGGGGATGTTTACAGAGACCCCTCCTCCAGTTAGTTGTTTAATTGTCCACCACCATTCACGACTGGATGTGGCAGGACTGCAGAGCTTTGATCTGATTCATTCGTTGTGGAATCGCTTAGCTCTGTCTAGAGCATGTTGCTTCCGCTGTTCAGCATGCATGTAGTCCTGAGTTGTAGCTTCACCAGGTTGGCACCTCATTTTTAGGTATGCCTGGTGCTGCTCCTGGCATGCTCTTCTACACTCCTCATTGAACCAGGGTTGATCCCCTGGCTTGTTGGTAATGGTAGAGTGATGGATATGCCGGGCCATGACGTTACAGATTGTGCTGGAATACAATTCTGCTGCTGCTGATGGCCCACAGCACCTCATGGATGCCCAGTTTTGAGCTGCTAGATCTGTTCTGAATCTATCCCATTTAGCACGGTGGTAGTGCCACACAACACGTTGGACGGTGTCCTCAGTGTGAAGATGGGACTTCATCTCCACAAGGACTGTGGGGTGGTCTCTCCTACCAATACTGTCATGGACAGATGCATTTGCGACAGGTAGATTGGTGAGGACGAGGTCAAGTAGGTTTTTCCCTCGTGTTGGTTCTCTCACCACCTGCCGCAGGCCCAGTCTGGCTGCTATGTCCTTAAGGACTCGGACAGCTCAGTCAGTAGTGGTACTACCGAGCCACTCTTGGTGATGGACATTGACGTTCCCCCACCTAAAGTACATTCCGAGCCCTTGCTACCCTCAGTGCTTCCTTCAAGTGGTGCTCAACATGGAGGAGGACTGATTCATCAGCTGAGGGAGGGCGGTAGGTGGTAATCAGCAGGAGGTTTCCTTGCCCATGTTTGACCTGATGCCATGAGATTTCATGGGGTCCAGAGTCAATGTTGAGGACTCCCAGGGCACTCCCTCCTGACTGTATACCACTCTGCCGCCACCTCTGGTGGATCTGCCCTGCTGGTGGGACAGGAATGATGATGAAGGAGTCTGGGATGTTGGCCGAAAAGTATGATTCTGAGAGTATGGCCATGTCAGGCTGTTGCTTGACTAGTCTGTGGTACAGCTCTCCCAATTTTGGCACAAGTCCCCAGATGTTAGTGAGGAGGACTTTGCAGGGTCGACTGGGCTTGGTTTGCCGTTGTCGTGTCCGGTGGTTAGTGGTCCGATGCCAGGTGGTCCGTCCGGTTTTATTCTTATTATGACTTTTTGTAGCGGGATTGTACATCTGAGTGGATTGCTAGGCCATTTCTGAGGGCAGTTAAGAATCAACCACATTGCTGTGGGTCTGGAGTCACATATAGGTCAGACTGGATTCCAGATTTTATTTAATTAACTGAATTTAAATTCTGCAGCTGCCCTCCCCAAAAGCATTACCTCACATTTCTCTAGATTGAATTCCATTTGCCACTTTTCTGCCCACCTGACCAGTCCATTGATATCTTCCTGCAGTCTACAGCTTTCCTCCTCACTATCAACCACACGGCCAATTTTTGTATCATCTGCAAACTTCTTGATCAAACAAGTCCAAATCATTAATATATACCACAAACAGCAAGGGACCAAGTACTGAGCCCTGCAGAACCCACTGGAAACAGCCTACCAGTCATAAAAATACACCTCGACCATTACCCTTTGCTTCCTACCACGGAGCCAATTTTTGATCCGACTTGCCACTTTCCATTGGATCCCATGGGCTTTAACTTTTTTGACCAGTCTGCCATGTGAGACCTTGTCAAACGCCTTGCTAAAATCCATGCACACTACATCAAATGCGTTACCCTCATCGACCCTCCTTGTTACCTCCTCAAAAAATTCAATCAAGTTAGTCGGACAGGACCTTTCGTTAACAAATCCATGCTGACTGTCTTTGATTAACCCGTGCCTTTCTAAATGACGATTTATACTGTCCTCAGAATTGATTCTAATAATTTGCCCACCACCAAGGTTGGACTGACTGGCCTATATTTACTCGGTCTATCCCTTTCTCCCTTTTTAAACAACCTGGGTGGGGTACTGGAACATGATGGTGCAGCATGTGGCACTGCCTTCAGGGAAGATGGGGAGAAAAGGGCCAGTGTTATGGGTTGAAGTATTCGACTATTCCAATGCTCTCCTGGCCGGTCTCCCACCTTCCACCCTCTATAAACTTGAGCTCATCCAAAACTCAGCTGCCCTATATCCTAACTCGCACCAAGTTCCGTACTCCCATCAACCCCTCGCTGACCTACATTGCCTCCTGGTCCGGCAACGTCTCGGTTTTAAAATTCTCATCCTTGTTTTCAAATCCCTCCCATGGCCTTGCCCCTCCCTATCTCTGTAACCTCCTCCTGCCCTACAACCCTCCGAGATCTCTGCGCTCCTCCAATTCTGGCCTCTTGCGCATCCCCGATTTTAATCGCTCCACCATTGGCGGCCGTGCCTTCGGGGCTGCCTAGGCCCTAAGCTCTGGAATTCTCCCCCTCTCTGCCTCACTACCTCTCTCCCCTCTTTTAAGTCGCTCCTAAAACCTTCTTAAGACCAAGCTTTTGGTCCTAATATCTCCATATGTCGTGTCAAATTTTGTTTGATAATCGCTCCTGTGAAGCGCCTTGAGGTGTTCTACTACTTTGAAGGTGTTGTATAAATACAAGTTATTGTTGTTGTTGTTATCTTTTAGTTGTCCACAATAAATGCCATTCACCCCACCCTCCCACGTTCCATAGAATTACATAGAATTTACAGCACAGAAACAGGCCATTCGGCCCAACTGGTCTATGCCGGTGTTTATGGTCCAGATGAGCTTCCTCCCACCCTACTTCATCTCACCCTATCAGCATAACCTTCTATTCCTTTCTCCCTCGTGTACTTATCTAGCTTCCCCCTCCCAACCTAACCATATCCCTTTATCTTATGTTTGCCTGTTCCCTACGATTTGCACTCCCCCACCCCAATCTGATATCATCTGGAAACGTAGACAGCTCCAAATTATTTAAATACACGCACCGAGAATTTCCTCAGGGGCTCTTCGATGGGCCGCCGTCATAACTTTGACAGAAGATTGGCGGAAACTCTGAATAGACGCGGAAATGGAGTTTCCTCTGATCTTCCCGCCAAAGTTACAGCGGCCGATCGGGAGGACAACCCCCCCCCCCCCTGCCCCCAGTGGAAATTCTCGACGACCGTCAGAAGTGGAGTCTCTTTAGGATCTTAGGCCGTTCCGAGGTGACGCACCTTCCAATGGAAGTTTGGAACGGAGTTCACCCAGACTCAGTATTCAATTCCTGAACTAGTCTGGTGCACAGCACTTTAGGTCACTGCTGATAATTGACCACGTAGTTCATTAATAGGGTGGAGCTGTCACTAAGGACAGGGCTTCTTCCCACTCTGCTCCGGTTAACGGCAAGACAAAGGTAGATTGGTACTAGCTGGAAAAACACCAGGAAGCTTACCAGCGCGGTGGTTAAACTCCAGGTGTAAACTTGGCCCACACCTTGGGACAGGGGCAAGGGGTTCCTAAGCCTTTGCCTTTTTCCAACCTGCATCTAAGTTCTCTGGAGTTGGGTACGTGGAATGTGTCCCTACAGAGAGAGAGAGTGTGCACTTTACAATCTAGACAAACCAAAACCATACCTTGGTGGATTTCTCGGTAAGTTGGCATGGTAATGGGTTTCTTCCCATGCCAGGCGATTAGGGCCATGGCTGTTTGAGGCTTTCCATGTTTTAAAGTTCCGTGACTGTAGCCGGCAAACATTGTTAACGGCCAGATCTGGAGTATTGTGTGCAGTTTTTGGTCTCCTTATCTGAGGAAGGATGTCCTTGCCATGGAGGGAGTGCAACGAAGGTTTACCAGACTGATTCCTGGGATGGTAGGACTGACGTATGAGGAGAGATGTGGTCGACTAGGCCTATATTCACTAGAGTTTAGAAGAATGAGAGGTGATCTCATCGAAACATATAAAATTCTAATAGGACGAGACAGACTAGATGCAGGGAGGATGTTTCCGATGGCTGGGGAGTCCAGAACCAGGGGTCACAGTCTCAGGATACGGGGTATGCCATTTAGAACCGAGATGAGGAGAAATTTCTTCACTCAGAGGGTGGTGAACCTGTGGAATTCTCTACCGCAGAAGGCAGTGGACGTCAAGTCATTAGATGTATTCAAGAAGGAGATAGATATATTTCTTAATGCTAAAGGGATCAAGGGATATGGGGAAAAAGCGGGAACAGGGTACTGAGTTAGACGATCAGCCATGATCATTTTGAATGGCGGAGCAGGCCTGAAGGGCCGAATGGCCTACCCTTGCTCCTATTTTCTATGTTTCTATGGAAGGTCTTTTCCAAAAAAGTATCCGATGCACCGTTGGAGTGTCGGATCAAGGCAGAGATTGCACTGGAGCAGTGCAAAAGACTGGACTGTCCTGGTGCAAGACTTGGGGTAAGGGAGAAAATTGGCCTGCAGTCTGCATTAGGGCTGTGTCCCACATCAGACTGATACTCCTAGAATCCACTGCCAGAGGAATTTCTTCCCACTAGTACGAGGGGCTTACACTGCAAAGTGCAAGTAGGAGTAGAGCTCATTTTGGATTCGCTGTGGCATAAATTGTATGGGCAGCACTTTAGTTAACAGTGTATTGCAGACGAGGGGGAAAAAAAATCAGACTGTAAACAAAGTTTCTCTGAGTCGAGAATTTGTGCCACAGTCAGAACTACTGAGGGGGGAAAATCTGAATGGAAATATCAAACTTACTTTTGTGTGGAAGTTAGTCTTTAAGTGAAGTAATGGCTTTGTTTGGAATATTGATTATACTTGGCTATTGATGTTTGGAGAGTTTCCGCATAATGACTGCAAAAACCACCATCAGTTTTTACATCAAAAAACGAATGGGGTAGAAACTGGACCTCCTCGCGCCCATCTTGTGGGCATAAAATGGGTGCAATGAAGCTTCAGGGACCAAAGTCATAAGAACATAAGAAATAGGAGCAGGAGTGTGGGCCACGTGGCCCCTCGAGCCTGCTCCGCCATTCAATAAGATCATGGCTGATCTTCGACCTCAACTCCACGTTCCCGTCCGATCCCCGAAAATCTTATGCCCCAAGGATGCCTGAACAACGTCCGACCCCAGAATTTGGGTCGGGCCATTCTTCAGTCATCCCCTGGCGGCCGCCTAAGACAGACGCTTAGGTCCCTTAGATATGTAAATGGTACCAGGGATGAGGGACTTCAGTTATGTGGAGAGACCGGAGAAGCTGGGGTTGTTGTCCTTAGAGCAGAGAAGGTTAAGAGGAAATTTGGTAAAGGTGTTCCAAGTCATGAAGGGTTTTGACAGAGTAAATCAGGAGAAACTGTTTCCAGCGGCAGAAAGGTCGGTAACCAGAGGACACAGATTTAAGGTGATCGGCAAAAGAGCCAGAGGGGAGATGAGGAAATATTTTTTTTACGCAGCGAATTGTTACGATCTGGAATGCACTGCCTGAAAGGGCGGTGGAAGCAGATTCAATAATAACTTTCAAAAGGGAATTGGATAAATACTTGAAGGGAAAAAATTTACAGGGCTATGGGGAAAGAGCAGGGGAGTGGGACTAATTGGATGGCACTTTCAAAGAGCCGGCACAGGCACGATGGGCCGAATGTCCTCCTCCCTGGGCTGTACCTACTATGATACTATGAAATGAGGGGTCCTAACGCCTATTTTAGGTGCCTTCACAGCAGTTGGGCAGCAATGAGCGGGGCAGGGCTGTTCCGCTCAGGATTCTTCAGCAGCCGACAACAGGCCCAGACAAATGTCTACCCCTACGTGTCATCTGTCAGCACCATTCCACGTGAATTGAGACCAAGAATCCATTTGATGCATCAGTCATTCGAAGGATAAAGTTGGCCAGCGTACATACCTGCATGGACGTAGTTTTTTTTTTGTTTTATCTTTGTGTGGTGCCTGCAGTTAGAAATGTAATTTTCTACCTTTTGTGATTGCTGTCACTCATGGCTTAGGCGAGCTAGACTGATAGTGAAATTCCAGGGTCCTGCAGAAGTGGGATCAAAAGAGACAACAAAAAAAAAACACAGTAACTACAGTGAACTTCAATCAGGCTGGGGTATGGTTAGCAGTAATAAAAGGGACAGGGTAACAGCTGAGTTGTGAAGTATCGGCCTGATTCAACTCACACCCTATTTCTATCTGTCCGAACTACCCAAGCGTTTAAAGTAATAAGAGTGTGAATGTGAAACATCTGTAGAACTGATATTTGTACTGCTACCGTAGCTTTGGATTTGAATGTAGTTTAATTTGCTGAATTACATAGAGTGTACATCACAGAAACAGGCCATTTGGCCCAACAAGTCCATGCCAGTGTTTATATTCCACACGAGCCTCCTCCCATCCTTCTTCATCTCATCCTATCGTCATATCCTTCTATTCCTTTCTCCCTCATGTGTTTATCTAGCTTCCCCTTAAATGCGTCTATGCTGTTCGCCTCAACTACTCCTTGTGGTAGCGAGCTCCACTCTCTGGGAGAAGTTTCTGCTGAATTCCCTATTGGATTTATTAGTGACGATCTTATATTTATGGCCCCTAGCTCTGGTCTCCCCCTCAAGTGGAAACATTTTCTCTATGTCCACCCTGTCGAACCCTTTCATGATCTTAAAGACCTCCATCAGGTCACCCCTCAGTCTTCTCTTTTCTACAGAAAGGAGCCCCAGCCTGTTCAATTTTTCCTGATAGGTATAACCTCTCAGTTCTGGTTGTGAAACATAAGGGCCATTCAACACTTTGCTTTTTATTGTAAAAAGCCTTTCATTTTATGTGCTATTTTCCAACATTGCTGGACTGGTTTAGAATCTCTAACTGAAATTACAGTCCATACCGTATGAGATTATAAGAGGGCTAAAGCACTTGGCTGAAATTATTTATATGGCAGAGTATTTTTAAATGCAGTTTTGCAAAATTATGGCTGGTGATAAGAAATGTTTTCAAAGGTAGAATGGTATAATGAATGGTGTAGAAAGGTAGATTGGTGTAGGGATTGGATGCATAGGCACTTTTCATGCTGTAGAGACTCACGGGAGGTGTTGGGAAAGGGAATCTATGGTTTCCCCCTCTTCCTAGCCTATAAATACCTTGTTTTTATGTAACACCTTATCACATCTCTCAGAAACCTCTGCACAGACAATGAATTAAATTGGAGTGCAGTAACTGTTGTTATGTAGGTAAACATGGCAGCTGCTTTACACACAGGAAGATCCCAGGAACAGCGACAAGACGAATGGCCACCTGAGGCAAAAGGTAGGTACCCTGTAATACAAATCAGGGTCACTGTGGTCTCCTGTACGAGTTTCGATCATTTAAAGGGGTCGGAGATGAATTTTTCCAGATTCCCTTTCCCTAATTAGCCTGGTTTTCCGCCTCTCCCAGGAGATTACGCAGCTCCGAATGGTCAGGGTGTGTCCCTAGTGTGAGGAGTGAGGTATCGCAACTGTATGGAACAGGCAAGATGGACCAGTGGGACTTTTACTGTCTGTCATTTTCGTCTCTTCGTATGTAATGATCAGTTCAGCTGTTATTGGCGCTGTTGGTTTGGGGATGAATGTTGGCCAGGACACTGCGAGAACTCTCTGCTTAACATTCAACTGAACAGTTTAATGTCTCATTCATAGGGCAATCTCCCCAGACAATATAGTTCTCCCCTAAAGTATTATCCTGGATTCTATGCCCAGGACCCACAGCCTTCTGACATGGAGGTAGGAGTGCTACCAGCTGAGCCAAGCTGACACTTAGATACACAAAGCCACACAACTGGATTTATGATTAGTATTTGGCAGTTGTATCAAATAATTTATTATGGTGTTTTTTTTACGGTGGCTCAGTGGGTATCACTCTTGCCTCTGAGTCAGAAGGTTGTGGGTTCAAGTCCCACTCCAGAGACTTGAGCACATAATCCAGGCTGACACTCCCAGTGCCAGTCCTGAGGGAGCGTTGCACTGTCGGGGTGAGACGTTAAACCGAGGCCCCATCTGCCCTCTTACAGGTGGATGTAAAAGATCCCATGGCACTATTTCGAAGAAGAGCAGGGGAGTTCTTCCTGGTGTCCTGGCCAACATTTATCCCTCAACCAACATCACTTAAATAGGAACATAGGAACAGGAGTAGGCCATTCAGCCCCTCGTGCCTGCTCCGCCATTTGATAAGATCATGGCTGATCTGTGATCTAGCTCCATATACCTGCCTTTGGCCCATATCCCTTAATACCTTTGGTTGCCAAAAAAGCTATCTATCTCACATTTAAATTTAGCAATTGAGCTAGTAGCCATGTGAAATGGCCTTTATCACATTGCTGTTTGTGGGAGCTTGCTGTGCGCAAATCGGCTGCAGTACAACATTACAATAGTGACTACACTTCATTGGCTGTAAAGCGCTTTGCAATGTCCTGAGCTTGTGAAAGGCTCTATATAAATGCAGGTCCTTTCTTTCTTTACTGGAGAGCCTCTGACTTATAGTCCTCTCAGTCTTACCTGGTCTTCTAAAGTATAAATAGCCGGAACTGCAGGCAACCAAAAGCATGAAAACGTCGGCCTGCAAATCTGAGGCGGGTGGGGGGGGGAGATCTGATGGCAGAGTAAGGCAACAGTTGATTTGCCCTTGCTGCCTCGAAGCCCACCAGAGCCGGTGGATGCTAAGAAAAGAAAACTACACAAAATATTTGAAAATAAAATCTAATCAGATCTCAGCAACAAAACTCTACTATTGTACAGAAGTACAATTTTTGCATTTTGCGATCCTGGATCAGAACTTCATGGACCAAGGGACACATTACCGGAACTTGGGATGGAGGAATAATGGAGAGGAAAGTGTGGGCCCGAATTCCCGATAGGTGACCCTGGCGCATGAACCTCTGTGCTGGGGGCGGGCGGGGGCATTAATGATGAACATTTACCCGTACATTGTGATATAACGGCAGCAGCTTTGAGGAAGAATGAGATCTGTCCTCCTCATGCTTCCCGTGCTTATTTAGGAACAGGAGTAGGCCATTCAGCCCCTCAAGCCTGTTCCGCCATTCAATTAGATCATGGCTGATCTGTATCTTAACTCCATCTACCCGCCTTGGTTCCATATCCCTTAATACCCTTACCTAACAAAAATCGATCAATCTCAGTTTTGAAATTTTCAATTGACCCCCAGCCTCAACAGCTTTTCAGGGGAGAGTTTTTTGGATTTCCACACCCTTTGTGTGAAGAAGTGTTTCCTGACATCACCCCTGAACGGCCCAGCTCTAATTTGAAGGTTTTTTTTTTATTCGTTCATGGGATGTGGGCGTCGCTGGCGAGGCCGGCATTTATTGCCCATCCCTAATTGCCCTTGAGAAGGTGGTGGTGAGACGCCTTCTTAAACCGCTGCAGTCCGTGTGGTGAAGGTTCTCCCACAGTGCTGTTAGGAAGGGAGTTCCAGGATTTTGACCCAGCGACGATGAAGGAACGGCGATATATTTCCAAGTCGGGATGGTGTGTGACTTGGAGGGGAACATACAGGTGGTGTTGTTCCCATGTGCCTGCTGCTCTTGTCCTTCTAGGTGGTAGAGGTCGCGGGTTTGGGAGGTGCTGTCAAAGAAGGCTTGGCGAGTTGCTGCAGTGCATCCTGTGGATGGTACACGCTGCAGCCACAGTGCGCCGGTGGTGAAGGGAGTGAATGTTTAGGGTGGTGGATGGGGTGCCAATCAAGCGGGCTGCTTTGTCCTGGATGGTGTCGAGCTTCTTGAGTGTTGTTGGAGCTGCACTCATCCAAGCAAGTGGAGAGTATTCCATCACACTCCTGACTTGTGCCTCGTAGATGGTGGAAAGGCTTTGGGGAGTCAGGAGGTGAGTCACTCGCCGCAGAATACCCAGCCTCTGACCTGCTCTTGTAGCCACAGTATTTATATGGCTGGTCCAGTTAAGTTTCGGGTCAATGGTGACCCCCAGGATGTTGATGGTGGGGAATTCGGCGATGGTAATGCCGTTGAATGTCAAGGGGAGGTGGTTAGACTCTCTCTTGTTATACCCCCTTGTTCAGGACTCCCCCACCAGAGGAAATAGTTTCCCTCCATCTATCTTATCAACTCCTTTAATCATCGTAAACACCTCAATCAGATCATCCCTTAACATTCTATACTTGAGGGAATACAGACCTAGTCTATGCAACCTGTCCGCATAATTTAACCCCTTCAGCCTGGTATCAATCTGGTGAATCTGTGCTGCACCCCCTCCGACGCCAGTATATCCTTCCTGAGGTGCGGTGCCCAGAACTAAACGCGGTACTCCAGATGGGGTCTAACCAGTGCTCTGTACAGCAGTAACATAACTTCCACATAGTTTTCATTGACAACAAATCGCGATCCCTGCGTGAATTACTAAATTTTAACCTCTCACTGGATGCCATTTTCTGCTAGCTACCACCTGATTTCTTTTGCTGGTACGGAGGGGAGGGGGGGGCGGGAGCGGAGGGGAGGGGGGGTGGCGGGAGCGGAGGGGGGGCCGGAGGGGGGAGAGGGGGGAGGAGGGGGGCGGGGAGCGGGGAGGAGGTGGAATTGAGCCTGCTAAGGCCCCAAACAATACGCAAAGTTATCGTAAGAAACATTGTAAATGATTTTGTATTAATAATGCAAAAATGAACTGTGAACAGAACCTTCCGCTTTCTGTTGTAGAAAGAATTACAGCACTTGGTATCTGGACTTGCTCTGTATATATTTTTTTTAAAACTTCAGATTTACAGCATTCACAGCTTTCCTTTTCATCTCCTGGTATTTTGTTGCTGGCGTCACCAACATTAATCAAGTTGTTGCCATGGATCTGATCCAAACGTGTTTTTTGAGGATTGCTTATGCCCTCTTGTCATAAATTACTTTGGTGCTGACTTGTTGAGCCCTCTCCAAGCGACTGTGTCTGCTCTCACACGCAATGTGCGCTGCTTAGTGCATGGCAGATGTTCTTCAGGAGTTCTTTATGGGAGTTTGTAACCGCTAGGAACAAGCCAGGGTGGAATGCTTAGTGTGCAAGATGCAAAAACAGATGTTGTAAATCATAGAAATTCCTTTGTCCATTTAGGCGACGGCAAAGCGCCATTGAGAAATTACAGTACATGTTATTTCAGCGACTAGTTTGCAAAAAAAAAAATCCCTTTTAATTTACCGTCAATTTTCTTAGTGTGGCTCTGAACATGTAACGCAATCCAACAATATATTTTGCAGATGATAGGAATTGATTGCATTTTGTGAAAAGCACCCTCTTAACCCTTCAGAGTACTGACAGAACATTTCAGGTTTTAAAATTTCAGGCTAAAGAACCAGGAGGGGAGACGAGGAGAATTTTTTTTACGCAGCGAGTTGTGATGATCTGGAATGCACTGCCTGAAAGGGCGGTGGAAGCAGATTCAATAGTAACTTTCAAAAGGGAATTCGATAAATACTTGAAGGGAAAAATTTGCAGGGATTATGGGGGAAGGGCAGAGGATTGGGGACTAATCGGATAGCTCTTTCAAAGAGCCGGCACAGGCACGATGGGCCAAATGGCCTCCTTCTGTATCATTCTATGACTCTATGAAAGTCGCAGTATGTCGGACTAATTTTATCATGTGGTTCAACTGTAAGGGGAGGGGTGGGGGGGGGGGGGAGTCGAGGAGGGTATCTAGGGGGAGTCGAGGGGGGTATCAAGGGGGAGTCGAGGGGGGTATCAAGGGGGAGTCGAGGGGGGTATCAAGGGGGAGTCGAGGGGGGTATCAAGGGGGAGTCGAGGGGGGTATCAAGGGGGAGTCGAGGAGGGGGTCGAAGAGGGAGTCGGGGGGGGAATATAGGGGATGGGGGTGGAGTTGACAGGGGGAGTCAAGGGGGGAGAGCTATTTTGCAACAGCTTTTGGCCAGGATTTAGGCCAGGACTGGTGCATGCCCATCTTTTTGTTACCGAGTTCGAATGGAGTGTTGGACACAGCTGGATACAAAAATAAAAGTAATTTATTGAGACACAAGAAAAGCAGGTTATTTAAACAGCTCCAGCACAAGGCCGCATGCCATGGTGACAAGTAAAGATCCGTCATGATGGGCGCTAGCTGAACAGTACACATAATCATAGGAACATAGGAACAAGAGGAGGCCATTCAGCCCCTCGTGCCTGCTCCGCCATTTGATAAGATCATGGCTGATCTGTGATCTAACTCCATATACCTGCCTTTGGCCCATATCCCTTAATACCTTTGGTTGCCAAAAAGCTGTCTATCTCACATTTAAATTTAGCAATTGAGCTAGTATCAATTGCCGTTTGCGGAAGAGAGTTCCAAACTTCTACCACCCTTTGTGTGTAGAAATGTTTTCTAATCTCACTCCTGAAAGGTCTGGCTCTAATTTTTAGACTGTGCCCCTTACTCCTAAAATCCCCAACCAGCGGAAATAGTTTCTCTCTATCCGCCCTATCTGTTCCCCTTAATATCTTATGAACTTCGATCAAATCACCCCTTAACCTTCGAAAGTCCAGAGAATACAACCCCAATTTGTGTAATCTCTCCTCATAACTTAACCCTTGAAGTCCGGGAATCATTCTAGTAAACCTACGCTGCACTCCCTCCAAGGCCAATATGTCCTTCCGAAGGTGCGGTGCCCAGAACTGCTCAGGCCTAATTCCACAGGCTCCACTTTCTATCCAGTCAGGTTGATCCTACGTTACAGCAGTGACTATACTTCAAAAGTACTTAATTGGCTGTAAAGCGCTTTGGGAAGTCCTGAGGTCGTGAAAGGCTCTATATAAATGCAAGTTCTTTCTTTCTTTCTTGCGTAAGTACATCCTGAATTACCGACAGGCCTGTGACTTTGCTACAGGGACTACTCGTCGCTGAACCTGATATCAATATACATTTTCTGGGCCTCAAGGTACTGCATTCTCTTAAAACCTGGTATCAACTATGGTTAGATGAAGAGGGGAGGGAGGAGGCTCGTGTGGAGCATAAACACCAGCATAGACCAGTTGGGCTGAACACCCTGTTTCTGTGCTGCACGTTCTATGAAATTCTACGTAAAAACTACACTGCCAGCAATGGAGACAGTGGGACAGGCTACAGTTAAGCAATCAAGGTTTTAGAATGGCTTGTAGATGGGTGTAGAATAATTCCTCAGAGCACGAAATAAAAAGGACAAATATTCGGCTGTTATTTTAAGAGGCGAGAAGTGACCAGGATCGAATTCATTTGCAAGCGCAGTGTTCGAAAGGAATGCATTATTGTGACATCAGGTGATAAACTATCTGGAGTTCTTTATCTCAATTTGAGGGTTGTAGAACCTTAAAGAGGACATGATACAGAACCTCATTTACAGACTGTCAAGAGTTGCAAGTTTTGTCCTGGAACTGATCAACCAAACTCGATCAGAAAGCATCTCCAATCAAAGCCCTTCCTCCCCCCCCACCCCAAAGCTACTAAATCTTACAGTTTCTGCCAAGGGCCCGGCAGAATCCAGGAGAGTTGAAAATGGGATGGGGTGTAACTGCCTGATCGTAAACTGAACAAAGTTAACACTGCGGAGCTATCGGAAGAACTTTAACACCTAACAGTTTGGAAATGAGGTTCTGTACCATGCCCTCTTTAAGGTTTTGCAACGCTCATAATGAGATAAAAACCTCCAGATCGTTTATCACCTGCTTTCACAATAATGCATTCCTTTCGAACACCGTGCTTGTAAACGAACCTACTCTGCTCACTTCTCACCTCTTAAAATTACAGCCAAATATTATCCTGTTTTTTTTTTCTGTGCTCTGTGGATTTATTCTACACTCATCTACAAGCCGTTATACTGCCTCTATGGCTAAGTCTCAAAAGGTTGTGTCTGAATGTTCCCAGTTTGTAACCCAAAGGGCTAAAAGAAAGCCAAATATCTGAAATCTTGGAACGTGAAGATTTGAAACAATGGCTACTTACAATTATAAAGACTTGCACAACACCAGGTTATAGTCCAACAGTTTTATTTTAAATCACAAGCTTTTGGAGCTTACCTCCTTCGTCAGGTGAGTGAAGGGATTCTAAAAACGCATAGCATATATAGTCAGAGAACAATGCCTGGTGATTACAGATAATCTTTCCAACTGCCCCCTTTAACACCTCGACTGGGAGACGATCACAGCAATCAAAGATGTCGTTGGTGTTCAGACAGGTTAGCCACGGAAAACATTACATCCCAGTATACTGAATACACAATGGGTCAGCACAAAGACAGAGAGAGAAAGAGGCCCGAAAGGCAGAGAGAGAGAATGTCCAGTTGTATTAAAAACAGATAACTTTTTTTTTGCTGGTGGACTATAACCTGGTGTTGTGCAAGTCCTTACATTTGTCCACCCCAGTCCATCACCGGCATCTCCACATCATACTTACAATTAAACAATAGGAGAAGTTAACTTAGTAACCACATCTCCAACTAAACAGGTTGGATTATGAGTTAGGTGTCCTCCTTAATAAGACATGCAGTTGGAGCCAAGTCAGCCAGACAGGTCATGTGGACAGGGCTGGTGCCGACTCTTCTGTTGAGAGCAGCTAAATAGATCTATTGTCAGTGTGAGGGAGTGTAAGCCAAGAAGAAGCTTGAACTCTAGGAGGAGCTCCAGATAGCTTTCAAGTCCCTTGAAAGATGGATGCCTGGAACATATTAGACCAATGTTCCTCTTAGTTACCCACCTCCAGAAACAGAACAGGAGGCAGATAAGAAAGGTGGGACCCACTTGAAGTTGGACATTCCACTACACAACCATTTGCTTCATCTCCAAGCGATATGGGAAAGGACCATTTGAAATTCTCCCAACTATACGACTGAACAGGCTGGTGCTCTTTTCTAGAGAAAAGAGAAGGCTGAGGGGTGACCTGATAGAGGCCTTTAAGATTATGAAAGGGTTTGATAGGGTAGACGTAGAGAACATAAGAACTAGGAGCAGGAGTAGGCCGTACTGCTCCTCATGGCTGATCTTCGACCTCAACTCCACTTGTTGGGGGAGACCAAAACTGGGAACCATAAATATAAGATAGTCACCAATAAATCCAATAGGGAATTCAGGAGAAACTTCTTTACCCAAAGAGTGGTGAGAACGTGGAACTCACCACCACAAGGAATAGTTGAGCCGAATAGCATAGAAGCCTTTAAGGGGAAGCTAGATAAACACACGAGGAAGAAAGGAATAGAAGGTTATGCTGATAGGGTGAGATGAAGAGGGTTGGGAAGAGGCTCATGTGGAGCATAAACACTGGCATAGACCAGTTGGGCCGAATGGCCTGTTTCTGTGCTGTAGACTCGATGTAACTCTATATGTAAAGTGATTTGAATGATTCCTAAAGTAGGAGGCAGGCATGAAGGAGCATACTCATGGTCATTGAACTGTTGCTATCCACAGCTGACGATTATGTTGCAATGATTTATTACGAACAGATTAATTAAGGATAATAAAAGTCCCTTGACTCAGCACCGAGTCAATGTTACAGTAGCTACAACTGACTTCACTATTGCACACAGTAGCAGAATTTATTTTGAACCAGTTTTATTTTTAATGAATCTTCTCCCTTTGTGAGAAGAATAAATGTAATTTTGAAACAATTTAAAGCACCATTGCTGCCTTCCTTGCTATTTAAGAGAAATAGGCCTGTGGAAAAGATGTGAAACTTTGGCGTTTAACATCCCTTCATCAAGAGTTGTCTTACTGAATAAAGCAGTCGACAAACTATTTATGTGGTATAAGATCACATGAACTGAAAGGTAATGTTTTCATTGGCAATATTGAAAGTTTTGGCAACTAGTCTGGTCAAACATTGAAGAAACTGTTGTGCATCATTGCAGAGGATCTGTTACAGATAGAGAGAGAGATCAATTTGGCAAAAAGCCATATTTCACTGAATCCTCCAGCCAGTCAGGTGCCTGAGGGCACGGTCCGAAGAATTATGCCAGTTTCTTCTTCCTCTTCCACTGCTCCCTCCTCTCCTTCCTCTCCTCCTCCTTATTTCTTCCACATTTTTAGTCTGGACTATACACATGGAAGATTGGACTTTCAAAACTGTCACAGTCATTGTGAACTTCAGCTGTAAACTATAGCGGACAGGATCTCGGCGCACCCTGGCTCCGAAACCCTCTGCGGATACTCAGGCTCACAACCTGTAAAGTGTGCTTCCTGTTTGCTCCATCAACCACTTGGCCTCTCCACCTCTCTCTCTCTCTCTCTCTCTCTCCCCTCTTGTAAGTGCCCTGCTTAAAACCCACCTCTTTGACTAAGTGTTTGGTCACTTGGACAGTTTTACATAAAACTTTTTGAAATAAGTTCAAGTCTTTGACTCACTCTGTACATTAATCAGTCGTGGCGCATTTCAATGTTGAAAAACAATTTCCTGGATTCTTCATGCAGTTGGTTGAATTGGAAAAACATCTCAATAGTGATTTGATGTATAAAATGAGAATATTCTGTGTTTTCACCGACACTTTGGCTCGGTGTCAATTTTTGTCTGATTTACGCTAAGCGCCTTGGAGACATTTTACTACGTTAAAGGCGCTATATAAATGCAAGCTGTTGTTGTTGTAGTCATGAAAGGAATCAGAAAAAGTAATCAAAAGACATCTCCTTTTGAAATTGCGATTTGCGACATTATGGGGGAATGGCCATGGTCCCTGCAGGCAAAAGAAGGTGCTGTCCTAATCACATTGACAAAACAAGAGCATTAGTTCTATCAGCTCCCCCCTCCCCCTCTCTCTCTCCCTCCCTCCCCCCCCCGCCCATGGTTAGAGCACCAGCTGCTGTGAGAAGATCCATCTAAATCTAGGTCCAGCTGTGCCTAGGAGGCAACTGAAAAGAATTAGGAGCTTTCCCTTTTTGTTAGCCTTACATAGCTTCACACCTGGCGATCCGTGCTGAGCCGTGTCTTCCGATACAAACCCAGAGCGATTTATAAATGGACGAGTGTCGATCTATAAGATCAATTTTCCTCGTGTGGTGACTCCCCCCCCCCAACCCCTTGTACTTGCTGCCATCCATCTTAATTTCTTGGCATTAAAACAAATTGGGGGGGAAAAAAATGAGTTATTTGAGAATTATGCTCCAAACACTGACGGATCATTATTCGAAATTCTGGTAATTCTCTCCTTGTAATTTTCCCCTCGACCTGCAAGAACCTCCTTTACAATTTGTTGTGAGGCTCAAATCTTAATCGCTGCTGGAAAAAAAAATGTTTTAGAGGTAATCTATTGTTTTGGCGAGAGGCACATTTTTTTTTCCAGGCCACCTTAAATTAAGTCGTCTTTATGCCCTAGGGTGGAAATTCCTTTTGGCCCGTTTTCATGGCCTGAAACAGGCGGTGGACTAGGAGTGGGCTCCAGAAGCTGAAGGCTGGAGACTCACCCGAAATTGGGCCTCAGGCCTGCGGATGCCAATCGGGCGTCCGTGGGGCCAGCTCGCCAGTTCTACGATGACGAAGTTGGGTCTGCTGCCGTGTCGGGTAGGCCTGGGAGGAGGGGAGGGGGGGGGGTGGGGGAGAACATGAGGTGGTTAGGGTGGAAGCTGGAAAAGTGGAGCATTGTGAGGTTGTCCGTGGGCTTGCGGTAGAGTGAGGTGCTGAGGTGCCCGTCTTTGATGGAGATTCGTGTGTCCAAGAAAGAAACTGATTCTGAGGAGTAGTCCATGGTGAGTTTGATGGTGGGATGGAACTTGTTGATGTTATCGTGTAGTCTCTTCAGTGATTCTTCGTCGTGGGTCCATAGGAAGAAAATGTCGTCGATGTATCTGGTGTATAGCGTTGGTTGGAGGTCTTGTGCAGTGAAGAAGTCCTGCTCGAACTTGTGCATGAAAATGTTGGCGTATTGGGGTGCGAATTTGGTCCCCATGGCTGTTCCGTGTGTTTGGGTAAAGAACTGGTTATCGAAGGTGAAGACATTGTGATCCAGGATGAAGCGGATGAGTTGTAGGATGGCGTCCGGAGATTGGCTGTTGTTGGTGTTGAGTATTGATGCTGTCGCAGCGATGCTGTCATCGTGGGGGATACTGGTGTAGAGTGCCGAGACGTCCATCGTGGTGAGAAGTGTTCCTGGTTCAACTGGTCCGTGGGTACTGAGTTTTTGTAGGAAGTCTGTAGTGTCGCGACAGAAGCTGGGGGTTCCCTGTACGATGGGTTTCAGGATGCCCTCGATGCATCCAGAGAGGTTCTCACACAGGGTTCCGTTGCCTGATACGATAGGACGTCCGGGTGTGTTGGCTTTGTGTATCTTTGGGAGGCAGTAGAAGGGTGAGGGCCTAAGGGCAAGACTTAAATGAGCATCTGCTTGACATGCTTCCTCTGCGGTGTTGATAAAGGGTCCACATTCAAATCAAGCTGACTCTCCTTGTCCCCCTCCTCTCCCCTCAATTCTCCCTCTTCCCCAATCACTTCATACCAGCACTCTCCTCACCCCCCCACTTCATACCAGCACTCTCCTCACCCCCCCCACTTCATACCAGCACTCTCCCCACCCCCCCCCACTTCATACCAGCACTCTCCCCACCCCCCCCCACTTCATACCAGCACTCTCCCCACCCCCCCCACTTCATGCCAGCACTCTCCTCACCCCCCCCACTTCATACCAGCACTCTCCCCACCCCCCCCCACTTCATACCAGCACTCTCCCCACCCCCCCCACTTCATGCCAGCACTCTCCCCACCCCCCCCACTTCATGCCAGCACTCTCCCCACCCCCCCCACTTCATGCCAGCACTCTCCCCACCCCCCCCACTTCATGCCAGCACTCTCCCCACCCCCCCCCCACTTCATGCCAGCACTCTCCCCACCCCTCCCACTTCATGCCAGCACTCTCCCCACCCCCCCCCCACTTCATGCCAGCACTCTCCTCACCCCCCCCACTTCATGCCAGCACTCTCCTCACCCCCCCACTTCATGCCAGCACTCTCCCCACCCCCCCCACTTCATGCCAGCACTCTCCCCACCCCCCCCACTTCATGCCAGCACTCTCCCCACCCCCCCCACTTCATGCCAGCACTCTCCCCACCCCCCCCCACTTCATGCCAGCACTCTCCCCACCCCCCCCCCACTTCATGCCAGCACTCTCCTCACCCCCCCCCACTTCATGCCAGCACTCTCCCCACCCCCCCCACTTCATGCCAGCACTCTCCCCACCCCTCCCACTTCATGCCAGCACTCTCCTCACCCCCCCCACTTCATGCCAGCACTCTCCCCACCCCCCCCCCCACTTCATGCCAGCACTCTCCCCACCCCTCCCACTTCATGCCAGCACTCTCCCCACCCCCCCCACTTCATGCCAGCACTCTCCCCACCCCCCCCACTTCATACCAGCACTCTCCCCACCCCCCCCCACTTCATGCCAGCACTCTCCCCACCCCCCCCACTTCATACCAGCACTCTCCCCACCCCCCCCCCCCACTTCATGCCAGCACTCTCCCCACCCCCCCCACTTCATACCAGCACTCTCCCCACCCCCCCCACTTCATACCAGCACTCTCCCCACCCCCCCCACTTCATACCAGCACTCTCCCCACCCCCCCCCCACTTCATGCCAGCACTCTCCCCACCCCCCCCACTTCATACCAGCACTCTCCCCACCCCCCCCCACTTCATGCCAGCACTCTCCCCACCCCCCCCACTTCATACCAGCACTCTCCCCACCCCCCCCACTTCATGCCAGCACTCTCCCCACCCCCCCACTTCATACCAGCACTCTCCCCACCCCCCCCCCCACTTCATGCCAGCACTCTCCCCACCCCCCCACTTCATACCAGCACTCTCCCCACCCCCCCCCCACTTCATGCCAGCACTCTCCTCACCCCCTCTCACTTCATGCCAGCACTCTCCCCACCCCTCTCACTTCATGCCAGCACTCTCCCCACCCCCCCCACTTCATACCAGCACTCTCCTCACCCCTCCCCACTTCATGCCAGCACTCTCCTCCCTCTTCCCCCTCCTCACCGCCACTCCAGCTCCTATGGATGGAACTCGCAAAAACCATTACGAGAAGGCACAGCAAGCATGTGGAGTGTTGCACCCTCTGGAGCAGCAGCAGGTAGGAGCCAGGAGCTGGCACGAACGCTCATGTTCCTCCAAAAAGACTTCAAAACAGTGACTGCGCGAAACGCAAGACGGTTGGCATGTATGAAAGATGGAGTAGCTGCGTGGCGGTAATATACTATCCGAGACGAAGGGCTTTCCTGGCCTGCTTTCTCGTCTCCATTTGCTCCCTTTGCAGATCACCATCTCTGCGTGAGTCTGGTTCACGGTCTTCACCGTCCTTCCAATCCACGATCAGCCAGCAAAAGGGGTCCTATTCGATCGAGTCGGATAATTTGGACAAAAGCATTTTTTTTTCATTTGGCCCCCTTCCATGAGATGAAACGTTTCACCGCCACAGAATTGACTGAGGTAGTCAAGATTCAAGTATCAAAACGACCAAAAAAATCCCCACAATGTTCTGGTTGGGAGCCAGGTGCTCTATCACAGGCCATCTATGGTTTTTTGCGATTACAAATGAGATCTTTAGCTCAGAGTTCAATTATAATTATCTGCGTGTTGCTCTTTGATATGCTTTCCGTGTTAGCAGCTGCCAAGATTGCCAGTATGACATTAATCAGCTAAAAGTAACTTTTCAAGAAGTGAGAATTCCTTTTGTCAACTTCCCCCCCCCCCCGATCCTACAGTTCCGAAGCATTGAAGAGACGGACTGCGTTAACGTGAATTGACAGAACTGCGGCCCCGGCCTGATCTTGTTCCAATTACATAAGGATTAGTTTCAGATGAGAAAGGCTAACTATAATGTTCACAACGGAACATCTGGGTGGCCTCAGATGACTGTGTGTTAACCGAATTCCGTTTCTATCAAGGCTGATGATATGTGGCACTAAACTAGTTGTTTCAAATTACTGCAGGATAAAGATCCTTCAATATGTTACTAACTATAGGCTAGAAATTACAATTGGCAATTTAGCCGATGAACACTAAATGCGTCGCTATGAACATACGAACATACGAATTAAGAGCAGGAGTAGGCCATTCGGCCCCTCGAGCCTGCTCTGCCATTTGATAAGATCATGGCTGATCTGATTGTGACCTCAACCCTACTTTCCCGTCTACCTGCTATAACCTTGTTCATCAAGAATCTATCTAACTCAGCCTTAAAAATATTCAATGACCCTGCCTCCACCGCTCTCTGGGGAAGGGAGTTCCACAGACTCACGACCCTCTGAGAGAAAAAATTTCTCCTCATCTCCTCATCTTAAATGGGAGACCTCCTTATTTTTAAACTGTGGCCCCTAGTTCTAGTTCCTTTATCCGTTGCTCTAATTCAGTCATTAATCCATTTATTTTGTCACCTGGCGCAGGCACGATGGGCCGAATGGCCTCCTTCTGTGCTGTATCATTCTATGATTCTAATGCTTCAACTAGAGTATCAGATAGAGGAATCTAACATGAACACATTAAGAAAGAAGAACTTGTGACTCTCACATCTTCAGGAGATCCCAAAACGCATCATAGAAACATAGAAAATAGGAGCAGGAGTATAGGCCATTCGGCCCTTCGAGCCTGCTCCGCCATTCAATATGATCATGGCTGATCCTCTATCTCAATACCATATTCCTGCTCTCTCCCCATACCCCTTGATGCCTTTTGTGTCTAGAAATCTATCCAGCTCCTTCTTAAATATATTCAGTGACTTGGTCTCCACAGCCTTCTGCGGTAGAGAATTCCACAGGTTCACCACCCTCTGAGTGAAGAAATTTCTCCTTATCTCAGTCCTAAATGTCCTACCCTATATCCTGAGACTGTGACCCCTCGTTCTGGACCCCCCAGCCAGGGGAAACATCCTCTCTGCATCCAGTCTATCTAGCCCTGTCAGAGTTTTATATGTTTCAATGAGCAGCCAATGAAGTACTTTTGAGGTGCAGTTACTATTGTTGTGTCAGTAAACAGGGTAACCAATCTGCGCACAGCAAGATCCCACAAACAGCAACGAGATAAACAGCTGATTAGCCTGTTTTGGTGATTGAAAGATGAATCTTGGCTAGGACACCAGGAAAGCTCTCTGCTCTTCTTCGAAAAAACGCCATGGGATCTTTTACCTCTACCTGAACAGACGGACAAGGCCTTGGTTTAGTACCTCATCCAGAAGATGGCACCTCGGGCAATGCAGCACTCTCTCAGTACTGTATTGAAGTGCTAGCCTGGTTATATGCTCAGGGTTTGAACCACCAACTTTCTGACTCAAATTGGAACATAGGAACATAGGAACAGGAGTAGGCCATTCAGCCCGTCGTGCCTGCTCCGCCATTTGATAAGATCATGGCTGATCTGTGATCGAGCTCCATATACCTGCCTTTGGCCCATATCCCTTAATACCTTTGGTTGCCAAAAAGCTATTTATCTCACATTTAAATTTAGCAATTGAGCTGGCAATGTGGGTCTCCTAACAGCAATTTCTAGACTCATGTTTTTTTCTCAAACTGTTAACTTTCGACTTTAGCAGTAAATCTTAATTATGCGGATAACCTGCGTGTTAGGACTTTAAGTTAACTGTAATAGTCAGTGGTAAGATCAAAGTGTTCAGATAATTACGAGAATCTATGAAATATGATAGACCTACCATTTTTTTGTAATTCTGTCAAAAATGTGTAATGTTGTAGTTCAGGGAGATTAGAGTTACTTTGACCAGTTAGCTGCTTCAACAAAAAAGTCGTAACGAAACTCTCTTCAATCTCGGAACAGGAGCATTTCAAGTTGAAGCACAAATTCACGTATAGTAAACAGTAACTCCCCCACACGTGAGCCTGTTGTGTCTAGCACGGGTGGACAAGCAGTCTGGTTCAGTGTAAAATGATCCACTATATGCCTGGATTGCTCAGTCCCACAAGGGAAGTGGTCTCCTGTTTTCTGTTTCCGTCAAGGAAATAATACTCTGCAAAGAATAACAAGGAAAATCTTTTTAAAACACCAGTGCATAAGAATGGAGCGCGATAAGCAGCAGTAATTTGCAGAGGACCACAGTCAGTCACCTCGGCTGAACTCTCAGCTCGTCCCCTAGTTAACAGCACTGATCGGTTGTGAGTTTCCCAGATCAGGGGTGAAGGCCAGAAACCGTGAACTTGGCATCAGATGCAGACGTAAACAACATCTTGACCTGTACATTTAAAAAGTCAATTTGAGGGCCTTTAGGTCAGCCAATTCATTCAGACCGCGGTATTTTGTTTGTTTTCTCCCCCCCCACCCCGTGATTAAGAAAGTTCCTTTTGCAAGTAATGGATCCAATCTGCATTCTTTATCTTTAGCCAAAAAAATAAATAAAGTTGTTCTCAATAGAAAAAAAGGGGATTGGAATATTTGCTGAGCATCCTCAGTAAATGTGGTCGACTGTTAATGTAATTCTGAAATGTGTTATTGGGGAACACGTTTCTCATGCTGTTTTACGTAAGTAGGAGCAGGAGAAGGCCATTCGGCCCCTCGAACCTGCTCTGTCATTCAATCAGGTCATGGCTGATCTTCTACCTCAACTCCACTTTCCTGTACTCCACTTTCAAATCCTTTGTCATTGTGGTAGAATTCCGAAGCACTTGGCAATTTCCTGCCTTTCCAGTATCACTTATCCCATCTTACATCAGTACACAATTCGGGAATGTTTTTTAGTTCATTCACGTTACTCCATCTCTAAAATAAGCAGGCTCTTTCTCTAATCTCTGCAGAAACCAATTCCTAATTATATTTCCAATGTTACCTAGTATGAGGTGGAACTACGACACATTCCGGGGCTGAGTTTCCTGCTCTTGTGCCTGTGGCTGTTGGACTGACTGAGCGCAATGAACACAAGACAATCGGGGCAGGGAAGAGCGAAGGTCGTAAGAAGCTTGGCCAATTCTCCGTCCATTCAAATAGGAACATAGGAACAGGAGTAGGCCATTCAGCCCCTCGTGCCTGCTCCGCCATTTGATAAGATCATGGCTGATCTGTGTTCTAACTCCATATACCTGCCTTTGGCCCATATCCCTTAATACCTTTGGTTGCCAAAAAGCTATCTATCTCAGATTTAAATTTAGCAATTGAGCTAGTATCAATTACCATTTGTGGAAGAGAGTTCCAAACTTCTACCACCCTTTGTGCGTAGAAATGTTTTCTAATCTCACTCCTGAAAGGTCTGGCTCTAATTTTTAGACTGTGCCCCCTATTCCTAAAATCCCCAACCAGTGGAAATAGTTTCTCTCTATCCACCCTATCTGTTCCCCTTAATATCTTATAAACTTCGATCAGATCACCCCTTAACCTTCGAAACTCTAGAGAATACAACCCCAATTTGTGTAATCTCTCCTCGTAACTTAGCCCTTGAAGTCCGGGTATCATTCTAGTAAATCCACGCTGCACTGCCTCCAAGGCCAATATGTCCTTCCGAAGGTGCGGTGCCCAGAACTGCTCTCAGTACTCCAGGTGCGGTCTAACCAGGGTTTTGTATAGCTGCAGCATAACCTCTGCCCCCTTGTACTCCAGTCCTCTAGATATAAAGGCCAGCATTCCATTAGCCTTATTGATTATTTTCTGCACCTGTTCATGACACTTCAATGATCTATGTACCTGAACCCCTAAGTCCCTTCGGACATCCACTGTTTTTAACTTTTTACCATTTAGAAATGAATGCAATTTCCTGCTATTTTCTTCCCTCCTCTCCTGAAGGCAACCAATGGCTTCACATGCATTTGCAACAACAACAATTTGCATTTACACAGCACCTTTAACGTAGTAAAACATCCCAAGGCGTTCCTCAGGAGCGATTACCAAACAAAATTTGACACCGAGCCACATTGGGGGATATTAGGACAGGTGACCAAAAGCTTGGCCAAAGGTTCGGTAGGTTTTAAGGAGCGTCTTAAAGGAGGAGAGAGAGGTGGAAAGATTTATGTAGAAAATTCGAGAGCTTAGGGCCTAGGCAGCTGAAGGCATGGTCGCCACTGGTGGATCGATGAAAATCTCAGAGGGTTGTAGGGCTGGAGGAGGTTACAGAGATAGGGAGGGGCGAGGCCATGGAGAGATTTGAAAACAATGATGAGAATTTTAAAATCAAGGCGTTGCCAGACTGGGAGCCAATGTAGGTCAGCGAGCACAGGGGTGATGGGTGAATGGGACTTGGTTTGAGTTAGGATACGGGCAGCAGAGTTTTGGATGAGTTCAAGTTTAAGGAGGGTGCAAGGTGGGAGGCCGGCCAGGAGAGTATTGGAATAGTTGAGTCTGGAAGTAACAAAGGCATGGCTGAGGGTTTCAGCAGCAGATGAGCTGAGGCAGAGGCAGATGTATGAACCGAGGCAGTGAATGTTACAGGCCATTCAACCATGAGAGAGCACTGCGGCTGAGTCCAATCCTGAGGCTGACTACACCCAATTACTGAATACACATTCTAATGCTAATACAGGGGCGTTGAGATCAATCATAGTGCTCCTGGCACCTCCTGAGATCAGCTGACTCAGCACAGACCAGGAATTGATCCTGAGAACTCAATTCAGGAGTTTGCAATGTCAACTGTCATGATACAGTTGCAAGCTTTGGCTGTTAGGTGGCATTCTGGAGCAGAGTTCTGAAGTCTCTCTTCCAATGCCATCACCATCTTGTATATTAAAAACAAAACTTATATTCATGAACTAACCTTGGACAATGCCACAGGCCATTTACTACCTGTAAAGAAAATGGCTTTTGAACTTCACCAGTGGCCTAGTCGGATAAAGGCAGTGTGCGTGGTGTACCTGGCCGTACAGTCCAGAAGGTCTTAGGTTTGATTTTCCAGTTTGTAGTGAGTTAGTTGGTCTCAGCTGAGGTAATAGCAGTGGTGCTACAATTTGCTTCAATGCTCCTGGACTAAGGAGGGGAAAATTTACTCAGGGTTCTTGCTGTCAATCGCGATCCAGTGGCCCCTGCTGGAAGCTGCGTGCGCATGGACCTTGGGTTTTTGGGCTCTGTTCTGATGTATCCGTGGAGGAGGTGCTGCAGGATTGCTGCTGCCTGCGGAATTGTGCCCCCAGCAAGTGCCAATGGTGTGCGGAAAGGAGGAGAGAAAATTAGCAAAGGTTTTACAAAATAAAAGTTTGGAATGATTATATCAAGGACAGACCTATGAATGCTTCATGTTTACATCCAAGGTTAAGGTAAATCAGAGACCTCTATTGCCTGTAATAAATCAAATGGATTGTCCGTAGAGGATTGCGGGATGAAAAAGGCCTCAGAAACATAGCCAAAAGAAGGTTGCATTATCAAAATGTAGCTATTGACTTTTTCCTTTACACAAAGTGCACACTGAGTGAAGGGACAAGCCCAGATGGATTGGTATGGATTTTGGCAATTTAAATGACTTTCTGTGTTCCGTCTAAGGCAGTTCTATTGAATCTATTTTATTAACAAAGTGGAACAATTGCAAAACAGAATGAGTTCAGAATAGTCAGACAATTCCCATCCTTTATTGACTTGGCAGAAATCTGTTGTAATTGACCAAAAGTGACCCTTCAATATAAAAACTATAACTCAACAAGGGCTAATTATAATGGCCCTTCGAAGAGAAATTATAACTAAAATATCTAATTCCTATTTATTTAGATGGCATCAGCTAAAGATGGAACGCTTCTTGGAAAATCAGTTAAAGTAACATACGAGACCAACTAAATTGCTGGCAACATGGGTACAAAAGGCAATTAATCATCACCTATTCAGGAGGAAGGTAAAGTTGTGCGAATTGCAATGGTGAAATGTAGGGACTTGAAGAAATATAAAGGCCTTGCCTTTCATGCAGCAAATGACCAACAACCTGAAAGTGAAATGGAGACCGGAGTGAGGAGCAGAGAAAGAAATGCTGTGGTAAGTGCTACCATGTTTGGGCGATGGATATCTGGCTGCTCTCCTGCAACCCTGCGGTGTAATCCGTAACTCTTGACAATTGACCCATCACGTGGAATCGCTAAAAGGTGGGACTAGCTGGATTGCTCTTGCATAGAGCCGACGCAGACTCGATGGGCTGAATGGCCTCCTTCCGCGCTGTACCCATTCTATGATTCTATGATTGCTTACATAGAATTAGGATGTACAGCACAGAAACAGGCCATTCAGCCCAACCGGTGTTTATGCTCCACACGAGCCTCCTCCCACCTACTTCATCTCACCCTATCAGGGATCAGCTGCTCCACCTAGTCTATTACTGTCCTTATGCAAATATTTAATTCCCCTATAGGTTTTATATATTGTCAACACCGCAATCTGTCCATTAATAACCGCAGCGTTTGTTATTGTCCGCCACTCGACAGAAGAGAACGACCATCAGATGTTGGAATATTTTATGTTGCGCAATGCACAAAGTGAGGAGGGCCCATGAATTCAGTATACAGTGAGGCATATAAACCAAGACCAAACACAAACAATGGGGAGGTCATCCATGTACACCCGCCGGTGATGTTTGGACAAATGATTCTAAATAAAGCAGCTGCTAAGACTTTAAGCAGCGATGAAGGTGAATGTAAAATGTGATGTAAGATTTTATTTGCAGTGATTCTCACTTGTCGTCTATTGATTACAACTTTACAAATTATGTGATCATAGAATGATATAGCACAGAAGGAGGCCGTTCAGCCCGTCGTACCTGTGCCGGCTCTTTGAAAGAGCTATCCAATTAGTTCCATTCCCCTGATCTTTCCCCATAGCCCTGCAAATTTTTCCCCTTCAAGTATTTATGCAATTCCTGTTTGAAAGTTATTATTGAATCTAACTCCACCACTCTTTCAGGCAGAGCATTCCAAACCTTAACAACTCGCTGCATTAAAAAATTTCTCCTCATCTTGCCTCTGGTTCTTTTGCCAATTACCTTAAATCTGTGTCCTCTAGTTACCGACCCTTCTGCTGCTAGAAACAGTTTCTCCTTATTTACTCTATCAAAACCCCTAATGATTTTGAACACCTCTATCAAATCTCCCCTTAACCTTCTCTGCTCCAAGGAGAACATAGAATCATAGCTGCAATGCTGAAAGAAGTTCAATGACCTCACCAGAATTGTCAAGGTAAGAATCATACCCCTCAGGTCAACTACTCTCTCCTTACATCTCCACCACCTCCAGCCTCACTACTCCCCCCTGCATCCCTTCACTTTTCTACAATCACTGCACCACACTTCACTCCACTTCCTTCACCTCCTACTCACATACTGCACACTTATTGCTCTCATCACTATTGCAATCCTCACTTCCCACACCTCACATCTTACACACAATGTACGAACCATTTGATCAGGACAGGCACATTCTCTAAATACCTCACAAGGATGTCATTTCATTACAAGGCGAGTCTGGCGCCAATTTCCCACAAAATGCGTAGCACCCTTTTGTTGAAAGCAACATTGATGTAAACCTTATGGCCTGCTTGTTGTCATCTTTTTCTTCAAGTTTCTTTCCTCCTTTCCCAAAGGACTAGTGCCCTCTAATACCTCATCCAAGGGCCATTCTTCATTTGTCCACCTGGATAATAAACATCGACAGGCTTTGCAGTACTTTGCCAAGGAAGAAGATGCTGTCAAAGTCACAGTAAAACAGGAGGTAGTTGAGATATTGGATAGGTAAAAATTAATGAAGAGGAGGTACTAGAAAGGCTGGCTGTACTTAAAGTAGGTTAGTCACCCGGTCCAAATGGGATGCACCCTAGGTTGCTGAGGGAAGTAAGGGTGGAAATTGCAGAGGTGCTGGCCATAATCTTCCAAACATCCTTAGATACGGGGGTGGTGTCAGAGGACTGGAGAATTGTAAATGTTCACCCTTGTTCAAAAAAGGATTAAGGATAAACCCAGCAACTACAGACCAGTCAGTTTAACCTCGGTGGTGGGGAAGCTTTTAGAAATGATAATCTGGGACAAAATTAATAATCACTTGGATTAATGAAGGAAAGACAGCACAGATTTGTTAAAGGCAAATCATGTTTATCTAAATTGATTGAGTTTTTTTGATGAGGTAACAGAGAGGGTAGATGAGGGCAATGCAGTTGATGTTGTGTATATGGACTTTCAAAAGGCGTTTGATAAAGTGCCACATAATAGGCTTGTCAGCAAAATTGAAGCCCATGGAATAAAAAGGGCAGTGGCAGCATGGATACAGAATTGGCTAAGTGACAGAGAGTAGTGGTGAACGATTGTTCTTCGGAATGGAGGAAGGTATACAGTGGTGTTTCCCAGGGGACCTCTGCTTTATTTGATATATATTAATGACTTGGATTTGGGTGCACAGGACACAATTTCAAAATTTGCAGATGACAAAAACTTGGAAGTGTAGTAAACAGTGAGGAGGATAGTGATAGACTTCAAGAGGACATAGACAGGCTGGTAGAATTGACGGACACATGACAGATGAAATTTAATGCAGAGAAGTGCGAAGTGATATATTTTGGCAATATAAACTAAATGGTACAATTCTAAAGGGGTACAGGAACAGAGAGATCTGAGGGTATATGTGCACAAATCTTTGAAGGTGGCAGGGCAGGTTGAGAAAGTGGTTAAAAAAGCTTACGGGATCCTGGGCTTTATAAGTAGAGGCATAGAGTACAAAATCAAGGAAGTTATGTTGAACCTTTATAAAACACTGGTTCGGCCACAACTGGAGTATTGTGTCCAATTCTGGGCACCGCACTTTAGGAAGGATGTGAAGGCCTTAGAGAGGGTGCAGAAAAGATTTACTAGAATGGTTCCAGGGATGAGGGACTTCAGTTACATCAATAGACTGGAGAAGCTGGGGTTGTTCTCCTTAGAGCAGAGAAGGTTAAGGCTGCGGGGAAAGAATAGGGGAATGGGACTAACTGGATTACTCTTACAAAGAACCGGCACGGGCTCGATGGGCTGAATGACCTCCTTCTGTGCTGTAACCATTCTATGATTTCTATGATTCTATGATAGGTTATTATCAAGGGTAGGGGTGGGGAGTGGGGGAGTGGGGGAGTGGGGGGGTGGGTGGGAATGCCATCGCGACCAAGCCCGACCCTGCCCTTTCCTGATGTCTCCACTTCTGGACCTCCAATAAGAGGTCTTTGGGTAGCAATCAGGAACAGGAGCCCTAGTTGATTTTTCACTCCCAAACACAAGGGTGTTAAGGCCATTTGCCCATACTGCCACCCTGCCTTAAATCAACTACCTCAGCACAAGCCGGGGATCAAACCTGGGACCAATTATTGTCTGCTAATTGCTCCTGTGAAGCGCCTTGGGACGTTTTACTACGTTAAAGGCACTATATAAATGCAAGTTGTTGTTGTTCCTAGTATGTATGCCTCAGTTATCTGGACAAACTTGTTTTCTCTCTCTCTCTCTCTCTCTCTCATATCTTTTCATCAATACTTTTATTGCATGTTGACATGAAGTGTTTCTGGCTTGCATACCCCAAATTCCTAATGGCACATGACATTTAATTTTGAAGCTGTAAGTGACCGACTCATTTGTTAATGTGAGTTAATATAAAAAAATATAGTTCGGCAAACTTATCATTCCACATTCACCCTACCTACGTAGGCTGGATTCAAACCCAGACAGTGTGTTAACCCATTGGACCACTCGGTCCCCATGATCTAATTGCTCTTTCAGTTAGAGATTACAGGAATAGCATCAAACGCATTCATGGAATGTACAGAAGAAATACATCAGTACTATCACAACGTGCTCGTAACTCAACAAAATTAGATAAAAAGTACCGGGCGATGTAATGAATATTTCCGTTTTTGTTTAACTGTACGCAACTAATAATTATTTTTAAAATGTATTTTGAATTTCCCCGTTGGCTCACTGGGTAACTGCAGTGTACGGTGTGCTGTGAGAAACTGCCTTCTGCGACCCCTTCCCTTTCCCCTTCACCTTCCCCTTCGCCTCCAATGCCAATGGTGGAGTATATGAACTTCTTCACCTCAAAGATTGAGACTATTCACATAGCTGCCACCACATCCTCCTTCTCCCTCTTCCTGACCCCTAGCCCCGACCTCCTATCGTTCTGTAGCTTCTCTCCCATCTCCCCTGCTACCTCAATTGTTTCCTTGAAACCTACCTCTTGCTCCCTCAATTCCCCACTCCCCCGCCCCCACCCCCATCCAACTCAGATATCTTTCCTTGCTTCACTATTTATTGATATTGTTAATGGCTCCTTTTACTCAGGCACTGTTCATCCCTCTCTTCAAAGCCGGCAGCATCAACCGCTCCCTGAGAAGCCCACCTTCCGCCCGCTCCTCTCCAACGACCACCCCATCTCTAACCTCTGGGTTAGGGAAGGGAAAATTGGCCAGTGTTCTCCTCCTGACCCCCATATACCAACTCTTCTGAGAGTGCACACCTGTGGACATAAGACGAGACAGGGTCGTCATGGATTGATGGTGAAGACTCCCATTGTTGACTTGCCCGTTGACACATACTGTCTAAGCTCACACTTGAAGACTGATCACTTGACAAGGGGCTGGAGGGTCAATGTAACTCATTGAACCATATCCTAGGAAGGAAACAACATCTTCAGGATGGAGAGGGGAAAACAATTGTGTGCATGTGTTTCGGTGGGAGGGGGCGGGGACAGGAGGGAACTATATGTTTTCTTATCCGGTTTTGATTCCATACTCAGAAGGATCTGTTACTGTTGATTGAGATCTACCCACACATTTATCACAGGCAGACTCTCAGCCAGGACGTCACTCATTCAGCAGAACAGAACCCAGGTCAATTCTTGCAAGTTTGAGTGACAAGAATGCGAAATATCAGTTTCTCCTGAACCTTGCATGCTGCAGCAGATCCTGAGTGCGGCTGTAAAACTGGTGTGGCTGGATTGTAAGAGTGATAGGCCAAACAACATGCATGAGGACCCATTGCTCTCTCTTCCCCAGCCCCGTAGGCTTTGACCTGCAAATACTGTAGATGCAAGACATGGTTTGATCTGCCTCGCATGCCCCCACAGACGTCACATCTAGATGACTCCAAAGCAATAATAGCCTCTTATCCTAGTTTGACTTTTCTCAGCTGATGTTCCCATTAAAAGGCTGATTTAAGCTAATTGTGATATGGAATGAACTGAAAGTTGTCCATTTCTGACCAACATTTAAGTAAAATGTTGAAATAAAAGCGGAAAATGTTGGAAATATTCAGCAAGTCAGGCAGCACCTGTGGAGAGAGAAACAGAGTTAATGTCTCAGGTCGATGACCTTTCGTCAGAACTGGAAGAAGTTAGAGATTTAACAGTTTATAAACAAGTACAGAGGCAGGGAAAGGGGGGGGGGGGTGGGGGGTGGGAGGGAGGGGGAAGAAAGAACAAAAGGGAAGGTCTGTGATAGGGTGGAGAGCAGGAGCGATTAAATCACAAAAGGGATGATGGTGCAAGTCAAAAGGGGGTGGTAATGGGACAGGTAAAGAAACAAACGATGGGTCCAGAGGAGGTGTAAATGGCAACAGCAGAACCATTACCAGCACCTGCTGTCCGAAAAAATGGGAGCGGAAGTTATGATCTGAAGTTATTGAACTCAATGTTGAGGCTGAAAGTTTTTAAAGTGCCTAAATTGAAAGATAGGAACACAGGAACATAGGAACAGGAGTAGGCCATTCAGCCCCTCGTGCCTGCTCCGCCATTTGATAAGATCACGGCTGATCTGTGATCTAACTCCATATACCTGCCTTTGGCCCATATCCCTTAATACCTTTGGTTGCCAAAAAGCTATCTATCTCAGATTTAAATTTAGCAATTGAGCTAGCATCAATTGCCGTTTGCAGAAGAGAGTTCCAAACTTCTACAACCCTTTGTGTAGAAATGTTTTCTAATCTCGCTCCTGAAAGGTCTGGCTCTAATTTTTAGACTGTGCCCCCTACTCCTAGAATCCCCAACCAGCGGAAATAGTTTCTCTCTATCCACCCTATCTGTTCCCCTTAATATCTTATAAACTTCGATCAGATCACCCCTTAACCTTCGAAACTCTAGAGAATACAACCCCAATTTGTGTAATCTCTCCTCGTAACTTAACCCTTGAAGTCCGGGTATCATTCTAGTAAACCTACGCTGCACTCCCACCAAGGCCAATATGTCCTTCCGAAGGTGCGGTGCCCAGAACTGCTCACAGTACTCCAGGTGCGGTCTAACCAGGGTTTTGTATAGCTGCAGCATAACTTCTGCCCCCTTGTACTCCAGTCCTCTAGATATAAAAGCCAGCATTCCATTAGCCTTATTGATTATTTTCTGCACCTGTTCATGACACTTCAATGATCTATGTACCTGGACCCCTCAGTCCCTTTGGACATCCACTATTTTTAACTTTTCACCATTTAGAAAGTACCCTGTTCTATCCTTTTTTGATCCAAAGTGGATGACTTCACATTTGTCTACATTGAATTCCATTTGCCACAGTTTTGCCCATTCACCTAATCTATCAATATCCCTTTGTAATTTTATGTTTTCATCCACACTGCTTACAATGCCACCAATCTTTGCGTCATCAGCAAATTTAGATATGAGACTTTCTATGCCTTCATCTAAGTCGTTAAAAGATGAGGTGCTGTTCCTCGAGGAAAGTAAAACATTGAACTAAATAACTATTTTGCAATAAAATATTGCATTAGCAATATCTTCTTATTTGAAATTCCTGAAAATTTTAAACATTTGGAGGAAGGTTTGATGAGCTGGATTCCTCCACATGAAAAATCAAAACACTTGGAAAGAGTTCCATCTCCTCGCTTTCTTGCTTTTAATAGAGAAAGACAATTGGTAGCGCTAATTCCTTCTGAGTCGGAGGATCGTGGAGTCAGACTCCACTCCACTATTCTTCTTAGAGGGAGAAGGTAGCAAGCGGACCCTCTTTGGCTCTGAGGTGACATGGCTGGTGATGGAGCACAGTCAACCTTTCCATGGCAGACTTGGTAATCAGTTACCTGAGCCAGGTTGGTATAGAGTAATCCAGCTCACTGTTGATGATTGAACAATCAGCTCGGGTCATTTGATGTGACTTGGAAGGATAGACATGTCAGCAGAGATTGGGATTCTTCTGACTCCCGTTCCAAATAACCCTATTGGCCAATGCCCTAGTGGGTATGGCAGCCTTGGCTGGAAAAGCAGTAGAACGTTTATCAGTGTTCTGCGCTGGCAAGTTGTATGATTTTAGCTGATTAAACTCTAGAAGTACCCCTGAAACTCTTTATCTCTGTAACCCCCTCCAGCTCTACACCTCTCTGAGAACTCAGCATTCCTCCAATTTTGGCCTTTTGCGCATCCCTGATTTCCTTCGCCCCACCATTGGCGGCCGTTCCTTCAGCTGCCTGGGCCCCAAGCTCTGGAATTCCCTCCCTAAATCTCTCCGCCTCTCTACCCCTCTCTTCTCCTTTAAGATGCTCATTAAAACCTACCTCTTTGACCAAGTTTTTGGTCACCCGTCCTCCTAATAGCTCCTTATGTGGCTCAGTGCCAAATTTTATCTGGTAACGCTCCTATGAAGCACCTTGGGACTTTTTACTACGTTAAAGGCACTATTTAAATGCAAATTGTTGTTGTTGAAACATTGGTGGACCCTAATCCTTGGCTTTTGCCAACATGCACCTAAGCTTCTCTGTACTTGGATAGGTGGGGTTTGTCACTACAGAGTGAGGGGAGGGTGCACTCCATCTCAAGCAAACAGAAACTCATGCTGATGGGTTTTCACAAGTGCCAGACACCACGCTGACCAAAAAATTAACACTTCACTCCAGGAACTGAGCACGTCAACTAGGCTGACACTCCACTGCAGTAATGGGGGAGTGCTGCATTATGGGAAGTGCTTCCTTTGGGTGAGACGTTAAACCGAGGCCCCACTCTCCGTTCAGGTGGACGTTAACGATCCCGTGGTATTATTCAAAGAAGGGCAGCGAGTTCTTCTGGCATCCTGACCTGCAATTGATCCTCAGCAAACAGAAGCAAAATGAATTGACTGGCCATTCATCTCATTGCAGTCTGTGGGATCTGCTGTGTGTTAAATAGCTTCTTTGTTTGCTACGTAACGTCAGTTGGAAAGTAATTTATTGTAAATGAAGTAGTTGAGACATTTGTAAGAGATGGAATAAGATTCTATATAAATGCACATCTTTCCTATAAGTGAAATTCTAATGCAATCCAATTTCAAATGTGACTTTTTTTTTGCAAGCTGTCATCTACAATGAGATTTTCAAAGACTCAAATTAGTCTGAAATAAAAATTCAAACTACTGTGAACTATTATAATTAGGTAATTTAAGATCTTTAATATGTTAACAACAGTTTTGAAGTTATAATCGTGTTACAGAGAAATAATTATCTCCCAGTATCACTGTCGTGTGGTAATTAGACATCAATTAATCTGCTCATTTATACTTTTGGTGTTGAATTTCCAACTTTTTAACTTATACCATTAAATGTGTTAGGGAATATAATGGATTTCCTCAATATTTTCAGTCATCTTTTTAGAAAGTCTGAAATGCAAAATTGCTCTATTGTTTTAACTGGGTAAATAGTCATACAATCCTTCAATACATCAAGGTGAGCGTTTCAAACTTTTGTGTCTGGGTTCCCCTTGCAAATACTGACACAGTCTTTGGGACTCCTTATTCAAACTTCCAAAAGACAACTTCAGTCGCCCAATAATAAACATTGCCATCAGGAACACTGCTTTTGTACTAGTCTTCAGCTGCCAGCTTTCTGTAGCATGGGCCTCCTACAGAGGGCGGCCATGCCAGCCTAAACCTGCTAGATTTTTTAAAAAACTGTTGGCGAGGAAGACCCATTTATCACTGAGTCTTCTTGGCTTCCCCAGGTCTTACTAAGGCTAGTAAATATGCTGCTGAGTCAGAAGTAGCACTGCCAACACTGGCTGGATGAATTCCTTGGAGGCTTCATCACATGACCTCCTCCCTCCAACTGCCCCGCCCTCACGCTCCCCCCCCCCCATTGGTCGTCCAACATGTCCACTCTCACGCAGCCCCGCCTTCCCAGGCCAATTGGAAAGTGCACAGACTTTTCGGTACCTGATTGGATGGTTCTTTTTTTTTATTCGTTCATGGGATGTGGGCGTCGCTGGCGAGGCCGGCATTTATTGCCCATCCCTAATTGCCCTTGAGAAGGTGGTGGTGAGCCGCCTTCTTGAACCGCTGCAGTCCGTGTGGTGACGGTTCTCCCGCAGTGCTGTTAGGAAGGGAGTTCCAGGATTTTGACCCAGCGACGATGAAGGGATGGCGATATATTTCCAAGTCGGGATGGTGTGTGACTTAGAGGGGAACGTGCAGGTGGTGTTGTTCCCATGTGCCTGCTGCTCTTGTCCTTCTAGGTGGTGGAGGTCGCGGGTTTGGGAGGTGCTGTCGAAGAAGCCTTGGCGAGTTGCTGCAGTGCATCCTGTGGATGGTACACACAGCAGCCACAGTGCGCCGGTGGTGGAGGGAGTGAATGTTTAGGGTGGTGGATGGGGTGCCAATTAAGCAGGCTGCTTTATCTTGGATGGTGTCGAGCTTCTTGAGTGTTGTTGGAGCTGCACTCATCCAAGCAAGTCAAACTGTCAGTCAAACAGCCCTTTCTTTCCCAACACCCACGTTTTTATAACTGATAAACAGAAGTATTGTAAAAAAAATTATTTGTTTTTTAATGCCCCTATGATTTTTCTCCTGGGTTGTCCTGGAGATTAATCTTCAATTCCTGGAGACTCCAGGACAATCCTGGAGGGTTGGCAACCCTAGCCGGGAGCAATGTGTTTCAGTCGTAACATCATGCTGTTGCACTGCGATGACATCATGCAGTGGCACTGCGATGACATCACACACGGTCGCCTCCATTATTTCCATCGTGATGTCATGGCGCCATTACTCCTCACATGCACGCTGGGCAATCTGCTGCTCTCAGCTTGCACGTGCGTTGGAACACTGGGCTGCACGGTGCGGCTGGTTTACGGAAAGACCGGCTGCGCGTTATGAAGTAAACAGGGGGAGACCGCCTCAGTTAGCTCATTCCCCACAGACCTGGGCTGCTATGTAAAAAAGCAGCTGCTGTGGAAAACATTTTGCATGTCAGTATACAGTGCCAGAAATAATGTGCTAGCAAGTCAACAAATACAGAGAAAAAACACATAAAAGTACAAGAGTTCTTGACTGTGTGCTTGTGGTTTTGGCAGAACACCCAGCCCAGACAGACAGACAGAAACATGCCATTTCCCCCGCAATCCCTTTGTGGACCTCATTTAGAAAGACTAAGGCTTAAAGTAGCCAAGAATCCAGACATTGGGCAGTCATTGTATTGTTTTTTTAAAGAAACAAATTACTTTGGGCGTTATAAATCATTTTCTTTAAAGCAATGTGTTTTTTTCACTGCTACACAGAGAATTTACAAAGCTGCGACAAGAGAAGTAACTTCAGGGCATTCACTTGGCCAGTTCATCAGACGGAACATTATTGAAACTGTGAGAGGAAAATGGGTGATGAAAACAAGGCCTTGTTTTCCTCATGTCGATGCCTCTGGTCCTTTATTCTGTTGGCACAACAGCTTTGGCTCTTGAAAGAAACTTGAGTAATAAAACTCCCGAAAGTAAGTAAGCATTTTGCCACTGTTAATCAGCAGATTTCAATTAGGACAGTGTCAGTCACTAGACACAAGCGTACCACAATGCAGGATTAGTTTTGAAAACATCAGTCACAGCATTCCAGGGGCTGCATCATCAATCACAGCCTTCAGCGTTGGTGTATTCGGGATTCATTCCTCAGGGGGACGAGTAGGAAGTTATCAAATATACACCTGAATCCCTACTTATTTGGTCACCAGCCACCAGTATCTGATCTGAAAGAGCTACCTTGTACACTTTTTTGATACTACGCCTAAAATTCAATTCCAGTTTGATTAAAAATCAGGCTTCCCGATTAGGGAAATGTGTGGGAGTTTACACACACATTGGGGGGGTAAGAATTCTTAGAATCATAGAAATATAAAACACAGAAGGAGGGCATTCGGCCCATCATGCCTGTGCTGGCTCTTTGCAAGAGCCATTCAATTAGTCCCACTTCCCTGCTCTTTCACCATAGCCCTGCAAATTTAGATTGGAGAAGCTGGGGTTGTTCTCTTTAAAGCATAGAAGGTTGAGGAGAGATTTGATAGAGGTGTTCAAAATTATGAAGGGTTTTGATAGAGTAGGTAGGAGAAAAACGTTTCCAGTGGCAGAAGGTGACCAGAAGACACAGATTTAAGGTAATTGACAAAAGAATCAGAGGGGAGATGAAGAGAAACTTTTTTACACAGCAAGCTGTTATAATCTGGAATGCATTGCCTGAAAGGGTGGTGGAAGCAGATTCAATAGTAAGTTTCAAAAGGGAATTGGGTGAATACTTGAAGGAGACAAAATTTGCCAGATATGGGGAAAGAGCAGGGGGGAGTGGGAATAATTGGATAGCTCTTTCAAAGAGCCGGCACAGGCACGATGGGCCAAATGGCCTCCTTCTGTGCTGTATGATTCTATGCGCAGAGCAGCAGCCCACATGAATCACTCCTATTGGAAGAGTTGTAATGAGAGAATAAAAGTGCAGGGAAAATTGAAGGATGGGGTGAAAAAACAAAGGCCAAACCTAAAAGAAGAAGAACCTGTCTCAGATTCTCAAAGGGCCTACCCCTATTCCTTATATCTCGTTAGTTAGAGACATATAATGGGACAAAAGTATTTCTGTCTGTGTCAGCAATGTAGTAACGTGTATTGGGGGACTTAGACCCACAACATTCTGACCCAGAGACAATGCACTAAAGGCTGTGCCAAGTTGGCACAGCCTTTAGTGCATTGCCTCTGGGTCAGAATGTTTTGGGTCAAGTCCCCCAGTATGACTTGGGCCTATCTAGACTGGCACTCAAGCACCGAGGGGCTGCTGCGTTGTCTTTGGATGAGATATTAAATTAAGGTCAAAGAAGAGCAGGGAATTGTCCTTATGTCCAGGCCAATATCGGTTAGACCGCACCTGGAGTACTGTGAGCAGTTCTGGGCACCGCACCTTCGGAAGGACATATTGGCCTTGGAGGGAGTGCAGCGTAGGTTTACTAGAATGATACCCGGACTTCAAGGGTTAAGTTACGAGGAGAGATTACACAAATTGAGGTTGTATTCTCTGGAGTTTCGAAGATTAAGGGGTGATATGATCGAAGTTTATAAGAGATTAAGGGGAACAGATAGGGTGGATAGAGAGAAACTATTTCTGCTGGTTGAGGATTCTAGGAGTAGGGGGCACAGTCTAAAAATTAGAGCCAGACCTTTCAGGAGCGAGATTAGAAAACATTTCTACACACAAAGGGCGGTAGAAGTTTGGAACTCTCTTCCGCAAAAGGCAATTGATACTAGCTCAATTGCTAAATTTAAATCTGAGATGGATAGCTTTTTGGCAACCAAAGATATTAAGGGATATGGGCCAAAGGCAGGTATATGGAGTTAGATCACAGATCAGCCATGATCTTATCAAATGGCGGAGCAGGCACGAGGGGCTGAATGGCCTACTCCTGTTCCTATATTATTCTCCCTCGACTAATACCACTGAAAAAACAGATTGACTGCTCGCCCAGCTCATTGCCATGTGTGGGACGTTACTGATGCAGAATGTTCTGCTTCCATAACAACAGTCAGTACAGCTCAAAAGTGCTTTAAGGTATAAGGTAATACACGCAAGCAGATATTTATTTTTCCTTATTATTGTAACTGGGAGATTTCAATTCTATGATAGAGGAATAAAGTGGAAAAGGCACAGTGGTCTTTTCAGGGACCTTTGAGTTCCCAAATTAATTTTAGTGGAAGTAGTGGCGAGGTATGGTAACCTCCTTTGAGAAGGTGGAATGGGGTTTACTGCTGTGGCTCCTAAATGATAGAATGATATTGACAATGCCTCTTGCACTACATTCTTTCTGATCCTGCCCTCTACATGTAATGCAAAAACAACATGCACTGCTGGTTTTGGGTTGGGCTGGTAGGGGGACAGAATCTGAAGTAAAATTAGAGCCAGACCTTTCAGGAGCGAGATTAGAAAACATTTCTACATACAAAGGGCGGTAGAAGTTTGGAACTCTCTTCCGCAAACGGCAATTGATACTAGCTCAATTGCTAAATTTAAATCTGAGATAGATAGCTTTTTGGCAACCAAAGGTATTAAGGGATATGGGCCAAAGGCAGGTATATGGAGTTCGATCACAGATCAGCCATGATCTTATCAAATGGCGGAGCAGGCACGAGGGGCTGAATGGCCTACTCCTGTTCCTATAATGTTCTCCCTCGACTAATACCACTGAAAAAACAGATTGACTGCTCGCACAGCTCATTGTGCTGCACATAAAAAGATGCAGCACAAATAATATTTTCTGGTGCTGGCCAATCAAATGCAACCCAATATCGGTTCATTGTACAAATGTAATGTGGACGATTCCTCTCGTAATCAAATAAGATTATCAAACATAAACCTTGGTAGCAACTGAAATCACTGGTCTGAGCTTTACACCTTTCAGCAACTGCTATTTGCTTCGAAAATTGGCACACAAGTGTAAATCAATCTTCAGAGCAAATTGCTGTCAATCAACGTCCTTTGAAATGGCATAGATTTGCATTGCGGTGACCCAGTATTAAAGAAGAGTCAATATTCCTTAGTGCCTGATTGCAGTAACAGCTTTAAATTTACAGTTTGTAACATACCAGCTCTGCATTCAGGGCAACTAATCAAATACAAGCAATCTGAAATGTTTTGTTCTCAGGATGTGGGCGATGCTGGGCACACATATTAATATTTCTGGAGTTCAGTGTGCATTAATTTTATTATTAAACTAATGCACACTGACCTCCAGAAAAATATGGAATAAAAACAAAGCATTTTTAATTCTTTTCCAGCCCCGCGTTTTACTTATTAATTGGCCAGATTATGTGACTCTCTAAACAACAACAATTAGCACAGGGGAGCAAAAGCAGGGTTAAAGAAGTAGGTTTTAAGGAGCGTCTTAAAGGAGGAGAGAGAGGCGGAGAGGTTTAGGGAGGGAATTCCAGAGATTAGGGCCTAGGCAGCTGAAGACACGGCCACCAATGGTGGAGCGGTTAAAACCAGGGACGCACAAGAGGCAAGAATTGGAGGAGCGCAGAGATCTCGGGGGGTTGTAGGGCTGGAGGAGGTTACAGAGGTAGGGAGGGGCGAGGCCACAGAGGGAGTTGAAATCGAGGTACTCCCGGACCAGGAGCCAGTGTAGGTCAGCGAGCACAGGGGTGATGGGTGAACAGGGTTTGGTGATAATTAGGATACGGGCAGCAGAGTTCTGGATGAGCTCAAGTTTATGGAGGGTGGAAGGTGAGAGGCCGGCCAGGAGAGCATTGAAATAGTCAAGTCCAGAGGTAACAAAGACATGGATGAGGGTTTCAGCAGCAGATGATCTGAGGCAGGAATGGAGACAGGTGATGTTTCAGAGGTGGACGTAGGCGATCTTGGTGATGGAACAGATATGGGGTCGGAAGTTCATCTCAGGGTCAAATAGGACTCCAAGGCTGCAAACAGTCTGGTTCAGTCTTGGGTAGTGACTAGGGAGAGGGATGGAGTTGGTGGCTAGGGAACGGCGGGGACCAAAGACAATGGCTTCGACCTTCCCAATATTTAGTTGGAGGAAATTTTTGCTCATCCAGTACTGGATGTCAGACAAGTAGTGTGACAAATCAGAAACAGAGGAGAGGTCGAGGGAGGTGGTGGTGAGGCAGAGCTGGGTGTCGCTAGCGTACATGTGGAATCTGACGTGGTGTTTTCGGATAATATCGCCGAGGGGCAGCATGTAGATGAGAAATAGGAGGGGGCCGAGGATAGATCCTTGGGGGACTCCAGAGGTAACAGTGCGGGAGCGGGAAGAGAAGCCATTGCAGGAGATTCTCTGGCTACGACTGAATTGGTAAGCGTGGAACCAGGCGAGGGCAGTCCCACCCAGTTGGACGACAGAGGAGAGGCGTTGGAGGAGGGTGGTGTGGTCAACCGTGCCAAAGGTTTCAGACAGGTCGAGAAGATGAGGAGGTCTAGCACAAGCCTCATTCATCATCCTTTGCCCTGAGCATCAAACCTCCCACTATCTAGATGTGAGGCAGGTTCTGTATTGCCGATGCTATTGATTCTTCTTCTCACTCTCTGTGATGCACACGTGGATCATTTTTAGTCGGTTCCTATAAATCAAAATTTATATTTATAGAATCTTACATAAGTTTTGAATAGTTGGGTTTTGATTTGATTGCGCTAACATATTCATACAACATGGTAACTTGATTTATTTTTCTTTTGCTTTATGTTGTGGGCTTGGTTTCATAACATTTGGCTCAACTGGTCCATGCCGGCGTTTATGCTTCACACGGGCCTCCTCCCGCCCTACTTCATCTCACCCTATCAGCATACCCTTCTATTCCTTTCTCCCTCATATGTTTATCGAACTTCCCCTTAAATACATCTATGCTATTCGCCTCAACTACTCCTTGTTCCACATTCTAACCATTCTCTGGGCAAAGACGTTTCTCCTGAATTCTCTATTGGATTTATTAGTGGCTATCTTATATTTATGGCCACTAGTTCTGGTCACCCCCCCCCAAAGTGGAAACGTCTTCTCTACGTCTACCCTATCAAACCCTTTCATTATCTTAAAGACCTCTATCAGGTCACCCCTCAGCCTTCTCTTTTCTAGAGAAAAGAGGCCCAGCCTGTTCAGCCTTTCCTGATAAGTATATCCTCTCAGTCCTGGTATCATCCTTGTATAGTTATGTAATAGGTTTGATACAGTTTCCGATTTAATGATCTGTGGGTGAGCCTCTTTAATGTGAGAATTCCTTGAGATTCTGCATCTGTTAGAAAGGTGTGCCAGTAATGTTGCTAGACTTATTTAGAATATTAGTGCCAATATGTTATAGAATATGCAATAGAAAAAAAGATTACAACACACTTTAATGTTGTGTGGTACTTTTAATTCATCATTATACAGGACTAGTGACAGATCTGTAACCACCAATACTCAAAATGCTGTCCAGTTACAACCCAAGTTTGGAAGGGCAAAGCCTATAATTGTCCTGCTGGGCATTTTCACGGTTCAGGTGCACATAACGGGCCGGATTTTGCTGTGAGCGGCGAACGATCGGCACCCGCTGTTCTTTGGACTTGCATTTGCCCATAGACTTTCCATTGGGGTTTTGCACAGCAAGTTCCTGGAAGTTAGAGACCCAATCAGTGCGGCGCCCTCAACAGGGCATCTGGGACCTGTGCGAACAGGGCAAGCAACTGTGTGTCTCCTTAACCAATCAGATTGAAGAATCGTTAATGAGCAGAGCAAGGACTGAACCAGGAAGTGTAAGTTAGAATAGTGAGTTCAATGTCAAATCAGGTACAGAAAGTGAAATAGAGGGAAAGAAAGATTAGATTCAGAGAGAGAGATAAAGACAGGGCAATGGGGAAAGAGCAAGGGAATGGTTCTAAATGGATAGCTCTTTCAAAAAGCTGGCACAGTCATGATGGGTCGAATGTCCTTCTCCTGTGCTTTACCTACTATGATACTATGAAAAGAGACAGAAAGAGTAAGTAAAAAAAAATTTTTTTTTTAAATGTCCAACAATAATTAAAATCTGAAGGAATGAGACTCCACACTTATTTTCAGTGCCATAGAGGTTGTTTGCACTGTTAAAAGGGAACTTAGACTTGAAATGACTTGACTTAACTTTCTGTGGTGAGTTTAGTCCATATCTACGATGTCAATACAAGAACTTCATGATGTTCAACTCATTTGAATGTGGAGCCAGATGGTGAGATGCTGTTTTCGTGCAGCTCATGGAGGGACGACGCATCTCGGTCAGCAACTTCACGATTTCCGCATTTAACTGACTATGTGCGCTCGCCGGAAGTTGCTGTTCGATTTGCACGTAAATAGTGGTGAGCGCTGTTAACCTCACCATTATTTTTACAGCAAAATCCGGCCCGATATAAAAGTTTCATCCACACAGCATTGGCTTTGTTGAAATCCTCGTGACAGGATTGTCTTTGTATCGTGTATCCTGTCATCTAGTTCTGATTCCAAAATACTTGACTACTATACATCCATAATACGTCACTGTTTCCACCTCTTGGAATTAAGAGTTTGAACCTTAAGTTTCATAGGAACATACCAGCATACAAAGAATGTCGCACAGGAAAAGACCCTCTGGTCCATCCGGCCTGTTCCACACAATTGTTATACCTCACGTATCACAATATATACACTTCCCACCCCACACCATGTGATCTCCTGGGAGAGGCGAAAAACCAGATAAAAACCCCAGGCCGATTTGGGGAACAAAAATCTGTGAAATTCCTCTCCGAACCCCCTTGTGACCAATCTTCATGCTTTGTTCTTCAATATTGATGATGCGATGAGTCTATAAAGGTGAATTTTTCCTGACACTCTCAAACTGGTAATATTTCAGGCTTGTTTTTTGACAACCTCATCTTTATAATGCAGTAATAGAATAAGCTGCACATTGTCTGAATCTGATCTTGCTGGCAAATTTCAACGGGAGTGATGGACATTTATCTTGCACATCATCCTCAGACCATGCTTTTACTTTTCATCCAAAAAATATAACTAAAATATTTATTCCCACACTACCAATAACAAAATGTGAAAGAAAAAGAAATTAGTGCAATCTATATAACTAACGCAACTTTTAACCACTGCTTTCAACACAAATTTTGAAACTTATCACAGTCTTTTTACAGAAACTTTTAGTTGGGATCCATAAAGATTGAAGATTGCTCACAATGACCTATGGACATTGACAATGACTGATTTAAAGTCTGCGGAACATGTAATGACTGATACCTGGAATTTCAGGCATCTTTTGATAAGCTGACACAAGTAGAATATTTGGTCTGCACATGATCGCCCTGATCCAAGGCTTGTGTCGTTATCAGATCGCTCTTGGTCTACTGTCCCTCTCAGTCTGGAGAGAATAACTGAGATGAAACTTTTGCTGGTACTACAAAGTGATTTCATAATATATCATGTGTTCATTCAACTTTCATCTCTGAGTCAGGGGAGACTTAATAGAGGTGTTCAAAATCATGAAGGGTTTTTATAGAGTAAATAAGGAGAAACTGTTTCCAGTGGCAGAAGGGTCGGTAACCAGAAGACACAGATTTAAGGTAATCGGCAAAAGAACTGGTTGGGTGTATTCAGTCTGTGCTGATAGCAACCAGTGTCAGCATTAGCTCAGTGGCAGTACTCTCACCTCTGAGGCTAGAAGGTCATGGGTTCAATGAATCATAGAAAATAGGAGCGAGACTAGGCCATTCGGCCCTTCGGGCCTGCTCCGCCATTCAAAATGATCATGGCTGATCGTCTAACTCAGTACCCTGTTCCCGCTTTTTCCCCATTTCTCTTGATCCCTTTAGCATTAAGGAATATATCTATCTCCTTCTTGAATATATTTAATGACTTGGTCTCCACTGCCTTCTGTGGTAGAGAATTCCACAGGTTCACCACCCTCTGAGTGAAGAAATTTCTCCTCATCTCGGTTCTAAATGGCATACCCGGTATCCTGAGACTGTGACCCCTGGTTCTGGACTCCCCAGCCATCGGGAACATCCTGCCTGCATCTAGTCTGTCTCGTCCTGTTAGAATTTTATATGTTTTGATGAGATCACCTCTCATTCTTCTAAACTCTAGTGAATATAGGCCTAGTCGACCCACTCCCGCTCAAGTTGCTGGAATTGGTTCAAATCCCACTCCAGCAACTTGAGCACATAATCCAGGCTGACACTTCAGTGCAGTACTGAGGGAGTGCTGCACTGTCGGAGGTGCTGTCTTTTAAATGAGATGTTAAACTGTAGGCCCTGTCTGTCCTCCCAGGTGGACATAAAAGATCCCATGGCACTATTTCGAAGAAGAAGGGGAGTTCTCCTCAGTATCCTGGCCAATATTTATCCCTCAACCAAAACCACTAAAAACAAAACAGATTATCTGGTCATTTATCTCTTTGCTGTTTGCGAGATCTTGCTGTGCGCACATTGGCTGCCACGTTTCCTACGTTGCAACAGTGACTACACTTCATTGGCTGTAAAGCGCTTTGGGGCGTCCTGAGGTCATGAAATTGCATTGCTGTATAAATAAATGCAAGTCCTTTCTTTTCTCTGAACCTGTGCCCAGCACCGGTGAGCAGCAAAGAGTGAGCGCAGATGTAACTATCTCTCCAGAGAGTGGCATTGTTGCTGCCTACTTATGGCCCCATCCAATGCCTACACACGAGGGAGCTTCAGCCATGAGCACCCCATTGCCACTGCAACGGAATTGCTGCTGTCAGCTGGTCCCTCATTGACAACAGCTCTCATGAACTGAGAGTTACCTCAGGCCTCCAAGGGCTCCAGTGGGACTATACCAGCCACCTACTGCTCAACCTCATTTAACTTCATTTCAGGGAGCACTTCACAAGAGTAGTAGATCACAAGAGAGTGAGTTACTTGTTACAAAAGATAGGCATGGCTCCAAGTCATGAGGGCTCGCACTGTGGAGCGTCATAGGAACATAGGAATAGGAGTAGGCCATTCAGCCCCTCCAGCCTGTTCTGCCATTCAATTAGATCATGGCTGATCTGTATCTTGACTCCATCTACCCTCTTTAGTTCCGTAACCCTTAATACCCTTACCAAGCAAAAATCTATCAATCTCAGTTTTGAAATTTTCAACTGACCCCCAGCCTCAACAGCTTTATTGGGGAGAAAGTTCCAGATTTCTACTACCCTTTGTGTGAAGAAATGCTTCCTTACATCACCCCTGAATGGCCTAGCTCTAATTTTAAGGTTATGGCCCCTTGGTTTTGGACTCTCCCACCAGAGGAAATAGTTTCTCACTATCTACCCTATCAAATCCTTTAATCAGCTTAAACATCTCAATTAGCTCAGCCCGTAATCTTCCATATTCAAGGGAATACAAGGCTGGTCTATGCAACCTGTCCTCGTAACTTAACTTCCTGGGGATTTGGCTTTGAAGTTCATCCCACACGAGCTGGACATGAATAGGATGAAAGCCTTTCCTGTCCAGAAGAATGAGGAGGTTGTCATGTGGGGCTTTGAGTGGCACTTGCATTCCGTCAATTGCTCCTTGCACCTGTGGGCACCTTGCCTGTCTATAGAAGTGGATAATTCTCTCTCTCTTCGTTCCTCTGCTTCCATGAGGAAGGATATGAATTGCACAGCCCTCCTGAATAGGGCATCAGTGACTTTCTTGAGGCAATGTGAGCAATTGCCTGACTAATGTACCAACTTGGTTCTGCAAATAAACAATCCAGATTGTCCAGTTTGAGATTGGGTACATGTATTCCCAGATAGTGCCTTTAGAAAATGGTTTCAAGATAGAAGATCTTCATTTGGCTCCTCTATCCAAGAGTTGGCGGACTGCTGGTATTAATTTCATTTGTGATTGTTATACCGGATTACAGATAACCAAATTAGTGATGTTACTTCTTAGATTTCTAATACTGATTTCCATTGCAAGGAAAGAACTTGCATTTATAGAAAGCCTTATCACATCCTCACGACGTCCCAAAGTGCTTCATGTTAAGTCAATCGCTTTTGAAATTATGTTGGCAAACACAACAGCCAATTTGCACAAAGGATTGTTGGCTGGGACAACTTTGAGCTCATCTTCAAATAATGCCATAGGATATTTTACATCTATCTGACCAGACAGACTGGGCCTTAATCTTTACATCTCATCTGAAAGACGGCACTTCCAACAGTGCAGCATTCCCTTAAAAAGTCAGCTTAAGATTATGTATTGAAGAGTTGGAATGTGGTTTGAACCTACAGCCTTCTGCCTTAAATGTGAGCGTGCGACCAGCTAAGTCACGCTGTCACTTTAAGTGATATTTTGCAGGAATAGATTGCCATTCAGGCAACTAATCATCTGCCTTTGGCTGGGGTTGGGACCATGGTTAATGCATTGCCATGAAATATAGGTGGAGTTGTTGTGCTTAATGAGTTGTTATGCTTTTGCGTCATGAATGTAACCCTGTAGATAATGGATTTCATTTGTGGCACATTATAATTTCCTGATGAAGACACTTGAGCTGAAACATTGATCTGTTTTTTCACCGTTTTCAGGCGTTGACAGATCTGCACTTCTGGCATTTTCTATTTCATGTATAATTTTACATTGCAAAGGAAATACAATATTTACATGGTTACATCTTGAATTGTTGAGTGAAGTGAAATGTGTGTTTCTCAGAGGCTTAAGGGTATTTCTGTCTCACCTTCTCGAAGGTAATCCGAGCTGGGCCCAATTGCAGCAGTCTGGCTGGTGGCTGCAGTTGGCAGTGTTCACTTGCTATGTCTGCATGGTTCTTCCACCCAGAAAGGGCTGGGAAAATGTGGTATATTTGAATAACGTGGGAAGTATCTCTGTCTGAAAAGGTGAAAATTGATCCACCTTCAAAGTCTGGCTCTCATGGGCCTAGAGGCAACGTGAACTAGTGTGGCCTTGGTGTCTCTCCGTGTGACTTTTTTTTGTTTTGCTTATTCAAAAGACGTTCTTTACAACATTTGAGTAGATACCAGATATGTTGGCGTGGCTTGAATGAATCAGATGAAAGTGAGCTCAGAAATTTTCTGGTGTCGCCAATCAGAACGGGTGACTCAGTTGATAAATGCCCTGTCAAGTATGGGACAGAACCATACACACCAGGAAGATCCCAGGTTCAATTGCCAGTCAGTGCTGGGTTACTTGACCTCGGGTTGAATTGGCCTCCGTGCCCCTGGGCCTAATAAGGTTAAAAATCAGCCACAGATGCTGCTCCTAATGACAATTTAGTGATCCCTGCCGGAAGGCTTGGAAGCTGGTTGAGGAGAGGATCAGGTGTAACTATGATGGTTAAATCACGGGTTAGGCCTCAGCTGGAGTATTGTGTGGAGTTCTGGGCACCACACTTTAGGAAGGATGTCAAGGCCTTGGAGCGGGTACAGAGGAGGTTTACCAGGATGATACCAGGGATGAGGGACTTCAGATATGTGGAGAGATTGGAGAAGCTGGGACTGTTCTCCTTAGAGCAGAGAAGGTTAAGGGCAGATTTAATAGAGTTATTCAAATTTACATGGGGTTTTGATTGAGCAAGTAGGGAGAAACTGTTTCCTCTGCCAAGTGGGTGGGCAAACCAGAGGTCTTAGATTTAAAATAATTGACAAAAGAACTAGAGGGGAAATGAGGAGAAATTTTTTCACTCAAAGGATTGTTAAGATCTGGAACGCGCTACCTGAAAGGGTGGGGGAATCAGATTCCATAGAAACTTTCAAAAGACAATTGGATATGTACTTGAAGAGGATTAATTTGTAAGGTTATGGGGGAAAAAGCTGGGACTGTGGGACTAAATTGGACAGCTCAGTCAAAGGGCTGGCACAGGCACGACGGACCGAATGGCCTCCTTCTGTGCTGTAAGATTCTATGATTCTATGAAATAGCCCACTGATGCCCACTGCCTAGGATCACAATTCAACAATCGAGGTTCTCCTGGGCCCGTTACCAGAAGATTGCAACTGTGGAACTGTACCCAGCGTGAGTCAGAAGGGGGAAGAAAATTGTAACTATTTTAACAGGCTGCACAGGAATGGCTACCATTGGATGGGTAGTCTTGACACATGGAGGGGAGGATACCCTGTTCCATGTGGTGTGGGAATGGTTGGATTTTTGGAGGGAGTTATTTGCCTTACTGCGGAGCACACTCCATAGCAGGGCACCTTTCCTTAATGACCTAGTTTTCCTAGATAAACCAGCTCTTAAGCATGCTTCTAGGATGAAGCCAAAGGTCTTTGCTATTGAACCTTTAGTAGCTACGAAGAATCTTTTTAAATTGGAAGGCAATTATAGCTAGCGCCTTTCTGCACTGAGGTGTGAACATTGGTGATTGATGTAATTGACTCAACTTACTGGAGTCTTACTGGAATAGCAGCCTGGATTCCTGATTGTCAGCAGTTTGATGCTTTTAGTTTTGTCCATCTCTATTCACATTCAGAAGTTACTCTTTTTTTTCTCTTCCATATTTATTGTCTCTCCCATGAAGGCACTGACTCGATGTGATTCCACAGTTCCAATCTTGTCAGCCAATGTCCATGCATATTTTCCAGCTGTGTCACTAAAAGAAAGAAAGAACTTGCATTTATATAGCACCCCTTTCAGGGAGCCCCAAAGCGCTTTACAAGAGTAGTCACTGTTGTAATGTAGGAAACGCAGCCAATTTGCACACAGCAAGGTCCCACAAACAGCAATGTGATAATGACCAGATAATCTGTTTTTAGTGATGTTGGTTGAGAAATAAATATTGGCCCACCAGGGAGAACTCCCCCTGCTCTTCTTCGAATAGAGCCAAAGGATCTTTTACGTCAATCTGAGAGGGCAGACGGGGCCTCAGTTTAACGTCTCGTCCAAAAGACAGTACCACACCCCTTAATACCGCGTTGGTGTGTATCAGCCTAGATTTTATGCTCACATGGGAATTGAACCTACAACCTTCTGACTCGGTAAGACAAGAGTGATACCCACCGAGCCACAGCTGACACCTATATTCAAATCAGGAGCAGAAACTCTGGATGAATTTATTTTTATTCTCCCTACCCAACTGGAGCTGAGGTTAATTGTAACGCTCAACTATTGCCTGGCTGAGGTCAGGTAAGTCACCATGAATCAGAGACTGAACCCGACGCTTTAGGAGATATGCTTGCTATGGATTTTTGTTTCTGTCCTACCAAACATGCACCTGATTATAATTTTCTGTCCAATACAGTAACTTTTCCAACAATAGAGGCTCAGCTAATTTCTAACACAGAAAATGTTCTTGCAGAATATCATTTTACCTGGTACCTATTAATCTGCCCCTATTTGTGGGTTTTTTGGATAGCAAGATTCAGACAGTGTGTGCATTGTGATCTTTTGTTATTGCCTTCTTTTTTGTGTGTGTGCTCAGCTCCTCTGATTGTAAAATGCAGAAAAACAATCATTTCTTAAGTGTATATACATGTGTGAGAATCTTATGTATAATTGACTCTAGACAAGTATTTACAAGACAGTGATATTGGATCTAAAATGAAAGAGAGTCTAGTGACAATAATTGGTACTTTGAAAAAGGCTTAAATTGGGAAATTGAAATTGGGGGCTGTAATGCCTGAAACATATCCACAAAATAGTAATGTGGTAGAACGAGTAAAATATGAATTACAATTAACTTTCTACAAAGTCTGGAGATTTTTTTCTTTCCCTTGTTTTCCACCTTTCTCTACTGTCCTCTCCTGAGAGCATTGGGATGGGGCTCCACAAGTGGCTATTCTTCTTGTGTGAGCTTAGATGGAAGGTCCCGGCAGGCTACTCAACCGTGGAAGGCTTCGCACCTGAGCCGATCCTTTCCTCATCTGACGTCTGCATGTGCGTACTCTCCAGCAAGGGCCACTGCATGACATCTCCCCCTTCCCCCTCCTTAGCTGAGGGGCACCAATCGTACCACTCCGATAACTGCCCAACGGAGATCGGACCAAATAGTGAAACCCGGGGCTTTCTGGTCTTTGTGGGTTAGACCGACACCGGATTGTTCCTTGATTTGGTAAGCCATCTGGGGAGGACTAAGAATGATATTGTGTGTTGTAATTTGGCTTTGATACTTTTAATAAGCTAGTGAAAAAAAAGAGTTCGCTTTTTCAAAACGTACTGGTGTCAGCCGTGGCACTCTCGTCTCTGAGTCAGAAGGTCATGGGTTCAGGTCCCACTCCGAGGACTTGAGCACATAATCTAGGCTGTCAGAGGTGCCGTCTTTCAGATGAGATGTTAAACCAGGGGCCCCATCTACCCTCTCAGGTGAATGTAAAAGATCTCACGGTGCTATTCAAAGAAGAGCAGGGGAGTCCTCCCTAGTGTCCTGGGCCAATTTTTACCCCTCAACCAAGTCACTAAAAACAGATTACCGGGTCATTATCACGTTGCTGTTTGTGGGAGCTTGCTGTGCGCAAATTGGCTGCTGCGTTTCCTACATTGCAACTTCAAAAGTACTTAATCAGGTTATAGTCCAACAATTTTATTTGAAAATCACAAGCTTCCGGAGGCTTTCTCCTTCGTCACCTGACGAAGGAGAAAGCCTCCGAAAGCTTGTGATTTTCAAATAAAATTGTTGGACTATAACCTGGTGTTGTAAGATTCCTTACATTTGTCAACCCCAGTCCATCACCGGCATCTCCACATCAAAAGTACTTGATTGGCTGTAAAGTGCTTTGGGACATCCTGAGGTCATGTAAACACGATACAAATGCAAGCTTGTCCTTCCTTTATTTGGAAGGTAGAGCATGCACTCTCGCCAGATCAAACTGGTTGCACTTACTGATGTGGTCTTACTGCAGCTATGTAAATGACTTGATTTCAATGGCTATGCTTTCTGGTCCAGATAATTGTGTAACTGTGCCAGAGTATAGTCCGTTGGAGTGTACATAGCTGTTAATAATCTGCAATCCGATCTTTTTACTGTGTCATACAGTGGTTTAGAAACAACAGTTCTTTCATTCTCCGCATATTTGGAATGTCTTTTTTTACGACTGGTGGTACATGTGATGATTTACAACTGGGGTCCGCTCCTGGAGGTTCAGCTAAAAAATATGGACAGGGAGTTTGAAACGGAACAAAAATGAACATTATTTCTTCCCCAAAGTAAGCCTTTAGATGCTTAGAGAAAGCTGCATACACGCTAACCTAGAAAACTAACAAAAGCTGACAGCTTCACACAAAAAAAAATACCTGATCGCTCAAAAACAGGCCAGACATAGGCTCCAATGCCCGTATCCTAACTCGCACCAAGTCCCGTTCACCCATCACCCCCTGTGCTCACTGACCTACATCGGCTCCCGGTCCGGCAACGCCTCGATTTTAAAATTCTCATCCTTGCTTTCAAATCCCTCCATGCTCTCGCCCCTCCCTATCTCTGTAACCTCCTCCAGCCCTACAACCCTCTGAGATCTCTGCACTCCTCTAATTCTGGCCTCTTGCGCATCCCTGCTTTTAATCGCTCCACCATTGGCGGCTGTGGCTTTAGCTGCCTATGCCATAAACTCTGGAATTCCCTCCATAAACCTCTCCGCCTCTCTACCTCTCTCTCCTCCTTTATGACGCTCCTTAAAACCTACCTCTTTGACCAAGTTTTTGGTCACCTGTCCTAATATCTTCTTATGTGACTTTGTGTCAAACTTTATTTGATAATTATTCCTGTGAAGTGCCTTGGGACATTTTACTACATTAAAGGTGCTATATAGATGCAAGTTGTTGCTCACAGTCAATGAGTTACTTTTGAAATGTAATTACCGTTATCTAGTCAAACTAGTTCTTCCAAGTTTTTAATCATAAGGATTGACTGTAATAAAGTAAATGCTCCTTAAAGCTTTGAGACCTTTAATCTATGATAAATGTTTACCATCTTAGAGACCTAAGAAGGAAAATAAAAATAGTTAAATGAATTGGGCAAAATAGTTCATAACTACGTTTATCTGTTTTGTAATCTGTTTCAGTATTTTTAAAAAACCTTCATTTGAAATTTGAAGCAACCTCAACTATTTTGGTTCATCTATTTTGCAGCTGTTAATACTTACAATTATTTAAAGCTCACAGAAGGCATTTTGTGCTGTTCACAAGATGTAATCTTTCAAAATAGCGGAAAAAAATCAAATCATTTACAGATGAGCAAAACGTCAGTGCATAATCCACAGAGACTCCTCTGTCCTGCAATCCTTAATCCACATAAATCTCCTCTAATGTACTGTCCAGCCTACTCTTCTTGCAGTGTTCCCTTGTATAATGCTCCACTTAATCCATACCAGCATGTAGCTAGATTTTGTTTTTAAATCTAAACTGATGAAACAATGCTCCAATGTCTGTAGGAAAGTACCAGCAAAGACTGAGAATGCTGACATATAAAGAATGATCAAATAGCCACACCTGTATTGTAGGGTCAGACGTGGTCAACATCATCTTACACAGAACTCAAGTAAGATTCATCGAGTTACATCGAAACTACAGCACAGAAACAGGCCATTCGGCCCAACTGGTCTATGCCAGTATTTATACTCCACATGAGCCTCCTCCCACCCTACTTCATCTACTCCTATCAGCATATCCTTCTATTCCTTTCTCCTTCGTGTACTTATCTAGCTTCCCCTTAAATGCATCTATGCTATTTGCCTCAACTACTCCTTGTGGTAGCTTGTTCCACATTCTTACCACTCGTTGGGTAAAGACGTTTCTCCTGAATTCCCGATTGGATTTATTAGCGACTATTTCATACTTATGACCTCTAGTTTTGGATTCCCCCACAAGCGGAGACATCTTCTCTACGTCTACCCTATCAAACCCTTTCATTGTCTTAAAGACCTCTATCAGATCTTCATTTTCTAAGTCAAACCTCAAGACTACAAATCTGCAAGGATGAATTCCACAAAAAGGAATTATTTTAAGATTTCAGCACCTTCACTAAATATAATCAGGGCTTTGAATGAGCAGTCAGCGAAATAACCAATACCTGATGTTCTGATTCTGAATGGTGCTGGGTGATAGCAGACTATTAATCCCCATTAATGTGCAGCTTCCTTTTTGAGTTGATTCCAATTTTTGCTTTTTTTGGGGCATTTTTTTGTTGTATAATCATAGTTATTATCATTTTAAAAGTTTGACAGTCTTCTCCTGTGCTTTTTTTTCCTTCTTCCCTCTGTCAGCCTGTCACATTCACCAGATTGGTAAGACGGACCAGCCTGCAGCAATCTCCAGAGTCACTGTCAAGGTCACTTGAGTGGTTTGTTCTCTTCCTTAGCTACCCCCGCCACCCCCCCACCTCCCAACTCCCTCAGCCTTCCAGGTTGTAAGTAGCCACTACTATCTAGTTGGTCCCGAAGGCAAACCCCTGTGTAAATATTCTTTAAGAATCTGAATTTTAATGTCCCCATTAAAACTTTATTAATCTGGTGTTCTAGCTACTGGACAAACAAGTCACAATCATTTGAAAAAGTACCTATACTCACTACAGCAAGTAGGTACATATACAGGTCCATATCTTAGAGCTATCATGTCCCTTGCTTTATATAGCTCCTACAAATTTACATATACTGGTCCAATATGTAAAAGTATGTCTTTTTTGTAGTTTATTTTTAACACTTGAGGCAAAAGGCATTCTGTATTTCAACTATTGATACAAGTTAGGCTAATTAACCGTAACCCCTCTGCCAACTGTTCAGTGGGTTTATACACTGAATCCTTGAGCCATGCAGACCAGGAAAGTCATTGGTTTGTATTGAGTTGGTTGCAGTCCTTGATGTAGTGGAGAGTGGCTATGATTGGCCTCGGGACCCTAGAATAGGAAAGGGAAAATCGGCCAGGGTTTCAGTCACTGGATGCTATATAGCGCTGACATTAAGTGAGGACAGGATAGCACCCCATGGTAGAATATCCTTCCTGACAATCACAGTTAAGATTCACCCATGAATAATGGCCATTTGTGTGAGCTATTGAAGGGTGGATGACACTCACGTATGGAGTCAATGCTTTCAGGCGAGGAGAGGAGGGGAGAAAATTGGTGAAAATTGGCAAGAGGTGGAAAAAAGTAGATATTTACTGCCATTCATCACTACAACCAGGAGACTAAAGTCTGTAGCAATATATTCCAGATGTGGTTTGTAGAAGTGGTACTACATCTACTAATCATGCTTTGCATCGTTCTATTGATGAACTATTTGGTGCTACATACCAAAACATTACACAACATCAGTGGGCTCTTGACTTTGTTCTGTTTTGTTGTAAATCCAATAACAATAATATAGAATCATAGTATGGCACAGCACAGAAGGAGGCCATTCATTCTATCATCTCTGTGCTGGCTCTTTAAAAGAGCTACCCAGTTAGTTCCACTCCCCCTGATCTTTCCCCATAGCCCTGCAAATTTTTCCTTTTCAAGTATTTATCCAATTCCCTTTCGAAAGTTTCCAAAGTGAAGCAGCCTTTGTACTGAGCTTGTTGTAAGTGCAGTTCTAGATCCACCTCTTTAGGGAAGTCATGGTTGGGGGGGGGGGAGGAGGAGGGGGGCGCGGAGAGATGGAGACCCAATGCAACTCCTCCTCCTTTATTTCCTCGTATCCTTTGGGAACAGAGCATTGTCCAAGCACTGCAGTGAGGAAAATCAGCCCTGGTGTCAACGCCTGTCTCTTGAGGTGTCAAAAAGGAGGTGCTGCTTTAGAATTGTTGATTTCAGCAGAGAATTCTTCCACTTGTTCTGATAGATTTAGTGAGCACAACACTGACAACTTAATTTTTTTGTATATCTACCTTCCTTTGTGTAAATTATAATTGTTATACAGAATGCAAAACGTCAACACATTTAACTTAAAAAAAACCAACAGGTAAATGGGAGACAAATAAAGATGATTCTTTAATTATGAACAATATTGTATTCTAGACAATTGAGGTACTGGATTTTTTTGCAGATTTTAATTTGGAGTGGTTATGTAAGGGAAGAGATAAATCAGATTCCAAGCACAGATGGGACTGTGAACTTGTGTTTGTCAGAAAACAAGTGATTACAGATGTATATAATAACCGACAGGGTGTGATGGGAAATGGAAACTGTCTCAAGTGATGTCAGCAAGAGTAATCCACATGCTGATGGATGAGAAAATTACATATGTCTTGAATCACATGAAATATGAAATAGGAGCAGGAGGAGACCATTCGGTCCCTTGAGTCTGCTCCGCCATTCAATCAGCTCATGGCTGATCTTCTACCTTAACTCCACTTTCCTGCCCTATCCCCATATCCCTTGATTCCCTTAGTGTCCAAAAATCAATCGATCTCAGTCTTGAATATACTCAACGACTTTTTAAAAAATTTGTTCATGGGATGTGGGCGTCGCTGGCAAGGCCAGCATTTATTGCCCATCCCTAATTGCCCTTGAGAGCATCCACATCCCTCTGGGGTAGAGAATTCCAAAGATTCACAACCCTCCGAGTGGAGAACTTTTTCCTCGTTTCGGTCCTAAATGGCCAATCCCCCTGTCCCGAGACTATGCCCCCTAGTTATAGACACGGGAAACAGCCTCTCAGCATCTACCCTGTCGAGCCATCTATGAGATTAAATTACTGTATCCCAGCACTCAAACATTGGAGTAAATTTTTGACCTCGCGTGATAGTGTAAAATGGGTGACAGCGAATTGGCAGCCCTGTTTCACATCCCTCCCGGTCTTTATTTCCATTGATTATCGCACAAAATCAAAATCTACCCCACTGGGTCCTATATTTATATCAGTAACAAATAATAGACTAATTCACTTTCACTGACTGATGCTGGTGAAAGACCTGTCACTTGCATTATTTTCCAGTTACGAATACCCCACTGACTTTCATGCCACACACTTAGTTTAAGTATAGATTTGTGTTATGCTTTTGTGTGTCTTTGTGTACAACAAGTCAGCACTAAAAGAGGAAGAATTTTCTAATTGTAGAATGTTTTGAAGGGTGGCAAAAAGTTGTAAAGTCATGTTCAAGCACATATTCAGTTCAATAAATAGAGGCAATCTATTTGTAATTTCGCACCAAAGACCTGGAATAAACTCCTTTTGACTGACAATCTGACAGTCAGCCAAGTTGATAATTTTCAGTGTGAAGTGCTGCAGGCTGTAACTTTCATAGCAGTCGAAACAGTCTGAACATCTGGTTTCTATGGCTATACTGCTACCAACGAGCATGGATTTACAAAGAGCTTTTAAGCGACAATACCGTTTGATCTGATTGCTAGAGTATTTTTTAAAGACTGAGTGTTGCACTGAGGGATTGCTGCGTTGTCAGCAGTGCTGCCTTTCGAACGTGACATTAAAAGCCGAGGCCCTGCATGCTTGTTTAGGTGAATGTAAATGATCCCACAGCACTATTTGAAGAGGAGCAGGAAGGTCTTCCGGTGTGCTGGCCAAAATTCCTCCATCAAACGACATTGCCAAAAACAGATTATGTGGTCATTCATTCATTTGCTGTTTGCGGGACCTTGGCGTGTGTGTGGATTGGCTGCTGCGTTTGCCCACAACACAACAGAGACTGCAACTTGAAAGTAATCCGTTGGTCATAAAGTGGTTTGGAATGTCCTGGCGATGTGATAAGATGCTATGTATAAATACAAAGTTCTTTCTTTCATCAAAAGCTGGAGACATTGATCTGGGTGCTCAGTAAATCATGCAGTCACTACTTGTATTAACAGGCTCATTGCAATAACTACATTATACAAAATTAAAGTTTCTCATCTTTAGGTCACCTGATGCTGGGCACCATTTGCTGTTTCAAATAGCAAGCAAGCTCCCCTGTTGGTCTAGTGGCTAAAGACAATGCCCAGTGTAGATCCCAGGGTTGATCCCTGGTGTGTGCCAGTTAGCAGATCTCAACCAGGACAGTTTGCTGCTGCACTCCCATTGGCCTCAGTACCCCTGGGTTAGGGAGAGGAAAGAAAATCCGTGAGGGTTCCTACCCTGTTATACTGGAAAATGTGTGTATGGACATCAGGGTAACAGCAGGAGCAGGATCAGGATCAGTTACATCATCGAGTTACATTGAAACTATAGCTCAGAAACGGGCCATTGGGCCCAACTGGTCCATGCCGGAGTTTATGGTCCACACGAGCCTCCCCCCTCCCTACTTACCTGACCGTATCAGCATATCCTTCTATTCCTTTCTCTCTCATGTGTTTATCTAGCTTCCCCTGAAATGCATCTATGCTATTCACCTCAACTACTCCTTGTGGTGGTGAGTTCCACATTCTAACCACTCTCTGGGAAAAGAAGTTTCTCCTGAATTCCCTATTGGATTTATTAGTGACTATTTTATATTTATGACCTCCAGTTTTGGACTAGCCCACAAGTGGAAACATTTTCTCCATGTCTACCCTATCAAACCCTTTCATAACCTTAAAGACCTCTATCAGGTCATCCCTCAGCCTTCTCTTTTCCAGAGAAAAGACCCCCAGCCTGTTTAGCCTTTCCTGATAAGTAAATCCTCTCAGTTCTGGTATCATCCTTGTGAATTTTTTTTGCACCCTCTCCAATGCCTCTATATCCTTTTTATAATACGGAGATCAGAACTGTTCGCTGCACTCCAAGTATGATCTAACCAAGGTTCTATACAAGTTTAAGGTAATGCCCTCCATTGTAAAATAGCCTGCTGATACTCACCATCTGGTCACACAAATGAAGATGGGCCAGTTGGTTGAGATACTTGTGGAATTGTACCCTTAGCAAGAGTCATTGGTTCAGGAGGAGGTGAAATGAAATGGAGAAGATGCAGATAGCTTCCAAAGCCCTCTGCCAATGCTGTTCTTGCAGCAGCCTCTCGGAGGTACCCAAGATTAACATGCTCTGATTTACCCCTCCAACTCGGTAGACAGGTCTCTTGTCTCCATTTAGCGTTTGCTGGATGGCCCAGCTGAGATTGGTAGCTTGTAGTAAGGAATCAGATAAGATCCTATCTCCCTGGTATAGCATATCAACATAGTAATATGCAGTACAATCAGACAGCTCCAATAATTTTACATCATGTAAAAAAAAATTGACAAAGCACTGGAGAGGGAGGAGATGAATGAATTATTTTTTCACCTGTAGGATATCGGCTTGAATGTGGCCCTATCTCTGCCTAACCACCTCCCTCTCCTCCTTTAAGGCTCTCCTTAAAATCCACCTCTTTGACCATGCTTTTAGTCACGCCTCCTAATATCTCCTTCGTTGACTCCGTGAAGCACCTTGGGGTGCTTTTCTATATTAAAGGTACCACATAAATGCAAGTTGTTGTTGTCAGTGGTTGATTGGTGTTTCTATTCTGAGCATTAATTGGCAATCTCACTCAAGGTGGATGTATGTGGGAGATGGAAAGTGTAACACTGATGGAGTGGATGGTGCCCTTCTAAGGGGTTAAGGTATTATGTTGAGGAGATGGAGCAATCACTCTCACAATCAATGTATCAAGCTTTGAATTCAAGATTTACCATGTCACTGCAATCTCTTTGTGAATTTAGTTATCTCAAGGAAAGGAAAAACATTGCCTGCCTTTCTCTCTTGAATTGTGCCACCCGTTAAATATTTCTTCGTGCAGTTTTAAAATGAAAGCATCTTCATCATTGTGTGTATTGTGACATTTCATAAAGTCACAAAATGTTAAAGCCTAGAAACAGGCCATTCTACCCATCAAGTCTGTTTCATTGTTTGTCTCCACATGGGCCACCTATTCTAACATTGTTCATTCCCCATACCCTTTAATGGTCCTGTATTTCAAATAACTATCTAAGTCGATTTTAAAAGAGTTCCCAACTCTGTTTCAATACTATTTCGAGCCACAACAACAAAAAATCCGCATCCTAAACACTTTCTGTTGAAAGAATTTTTTTTTAAACTGCCCCTTAGCTCAATGGCTTCCCTGATACATAATTATCTTGTGATCTTGTAATGGGATCATTTAAGAATCATTTGAATGCTGCATTGTGTGTGTGTGGGGGGGGGGGGGGGGGCGGGGATTTAGGGTCATTCTGAGTGAATAAACTAAGATGGGCCGAATGGCCTTCCTCAACTATAATTGCCTTGTGATCTCACACAAGTGTATCATTATGTTGCCAATTTTGCATTGCTGCTAATTAATTTCCTTCAAGTCTTGAGTTGGGCTCTAATCTGATTCCAGAGCATAGATTCCTAAGTGAGTGATCTCATACAGTTTGGACTTTCCACCGCGCAGTCTGTAAATCCAATATGATGTAGAAAAGGGGTTTAAAAAGTGGTTAGAAGAGGGTGGGAAATCTGTTGGATCTCCTTTGCAAACCAAAGCAGTTTATTTTTAATGTCTTGAAAGTTATGGACACTCCCACTCACACTCTCAAAAACTTTAAGGTTTATTGTCTGGGAGCAGAACTCCACACATGCATGTAACTGTTGTTATTTGCATGCACAGGGCACTGTCACGACAGTGCGAATGCAGATTCCCAGTCATGGGCAGCCTGCAGTATAACTTCAGCGCTGTCTGCTGCAAACTGCTCGCTGTAGCTACCAGTTTCGCACTGGTGGTACGGTATAACCACAGCCCAAGATGACCTGGATAGGCTGGGAAAAAACGGACACAATGTTCTTTATAGAATATGGTACAAAAATAATGAAAATGAGTGAAACTAAATTAAATTAGCAAGGATGGCAATAAACAGGAAATGAGATGCAGAGTAATTCAATCACTTGTCAGGTGGTGTGACAGTGCATGAATCCAGATTTGCAATTACAATGTTTGAATAAGTTTTTGAAATATATTTTAAAATGTAGCATAGTAAACAGTTTAATTTTTTTTAATGCTGTATGCTCCTTTGTAATTTTGCAGCCTTAAAATCCATTTGTGAATTTTGTTTCTGTGATTTAAAGTCTACTGTAATTAAAAAAAATATGATAAATTAGTAACCGAATTGAATGATAATAGTGCTAAGGCATGCTTACTTTAATTATTTACCACACCATTAATTGTCTTAGGCCTTCCTTTCATCTCATCCCCAAACAATCACTGACTTGTTAAACCCAACCAAACCTTCTTATTCATTGCTTAAATGTCAAACAGATAGCATCTAATGCTGACCTATACCATCCTGATTTTAAACTATGTAACTGGCTTCCTAGTCAATACAACATAAAAGATTACGGGCTACAGCACGGAAGGAGGCCATTTGGCCCATTGAGACCGTGCTGGCTCCACGCATGAGCAATCCAGCTAGTCCCACTCCCCCGCCCTATCCCCGTTGCCCTGCACATTTTTTTCGTTTCAAGTACTTATCCAGTTCCCTTTTGAAGGCCATGATTGAATCTGCCTCCACCACCCCCTCAGGCAGTGTATTCCAGATCATAACCACTCGCTGTGTTAAAAAGTTTTTCCTCACGTCACCTTTGGTTCTTTTGCCAATCACTTTAAATCTATGTCCCCTGGTTCTTGACCCTTCCGCCAATGGGAATAATTTCTCTCTATCCACTCTGTCTAGACCCTTCATGATTTTGAAAACCTCTATCAAATCTCCTCGCAACCTTCCCTGTTCCAAGGAGAACAATCCCAGCTTCTCCAGTCTATCCACGTAATTTAAGTCCCTCATCCCTGGAATCATTATAGTAAATCTCCTCCGCACCCTCTCTAAGGCCTTCACATGTTTCCTAAAGTGCGGTGCCCAGAACTGGAAACAATACTCCAGTTGTGGCCGAACCAGTGTTTTATAAAGGTTCATCATGACGTCCTTGCTTTTGTACTCTATGCCTCTATTTATAAAGCCCAGAACCCCGTATGCTTTTTTAACCACTTTCTCAACCTGCCCTGCCACCTTCAATGATTTATGCACATATACTCCCAGGTCCCTCTGTTCCTCCACCCCATTAGAATTGTGCCCTCTAGTTTATATTGCCTCTCCTCATTTTTCCTACTGAATTGCATCACCTCGCACTTTTCCACATTAAACTTCATCTGCCACGTGTCCATCCATGCCACCAGAGTATCTATATTATCTTGAAGTCTATCACTATCCTCCTCACTGTTCAAGTTTTGTGTCATCCGCAAATTTTGAAATTGTGCCCTATACTCCCAAGTCCAAGTCATTAATATATATCAAGAAAAGCAGTAGTCCCAGCACCGACCCCTGGGGAACACCACTGCACACCTCCCTCCAGTCCGATAAACAACCGCTCACCACTACTCTCTGTTTCCTGTCATTTAGCCAATTCTGTATCCATGTTGCTACTGCCCCCTTCATTCCATGGGCTGCAATCTTAATAGCAAGCCTACCATGTGGCATTTTATCAAACGCTTTTTGAAAATCCATATATACCACATCAACTACATTGCCCTCATCTACCCTCTCTGTTACCTCATCAAAAAACTCTATCAAGTTGGTTAAACATGATTTGCCTTTAACAAATCCGTGCTGGCTTTCCCTAATCGATCCACACTCGTCCAAGTGACTGTTAATTCTGTCCCGGATTATCGTTTCCAAAAGTTTCCCCACCACCGAGGTTAAACTAACTGGCCTATAGTTGCTGGGATTATCTTTACACCCTTTTTTGAACAAGGGTGTAACATTTGCAATTCTCCAGTCCTCTGACACCGCTCCCATATCTAAGGATGTTTGGTAGATTATGGCCAGTACAACATTAAAGTGCTGAGAAGATCTGAGGTGGACTATCAGTCTGAAGTGACCTTCAAACTCACGTTTCAAGTCTCAGCCAGATCATACAGAGATAGGATCAAAAACTAACTTGGAGGACCTTTAATATACCAGTCGTGTGGAATTGACTAAAGAATTGTCTGAAGGTTAGATTTACAAGGGGGAATAAATAGATTAGGGAATGGAGGGCATAATAAAATATCTTATTACCGTGCCACTGCAATTTACAGTAGAAATATCACTGTCGCCACTCAACTTACAAAAAGGTCAGAATTTCATAACTTGGACCAAGGTTCCATTTCTATGCACTGCACATTCTTCAGATAATACACCCATGCAATATTATTCTGCAGCTTATTGCACAAGAATGCTTTTTGACATCTGAATACATTGTCACTGGCAGAACCAACGTAGTTCCCTATTCAAAGTGATTAAATTACCAAAGAGCATTCTGATTGCATTGTAAATCCATTTAATGTAGGAATGTGGTCATTACTTTCCAGCTATGGGTTATAAAAAAAAATTCATTAAGTTGAATTAGAACTGAGTAAACAAAATAGAAATAACTGATTAAGCAAGAGTGGGAATCTTGAGAGATTGTAGATGGCTTCATTCTCAATTGTGCTTTGAAACCCCAGCATTATCACTGCTCTACACAACAACTGTACCTCAATATAAAAATAGAAAATGGAACTTTCATTCGTTTGTACTGCCACTTTGACCTTAATAAAAGACAAGTTTTGTTCACTTTCAGCCTGACTCACTGAAACGTATAAAATTCTTAGAGAGCTTGACAGGGTAGATGCTGAGAAGCTGTTTCCGCTGGCTGGAAAGTCTAGAACTAGAGGTCATAGTCTCAAGATAAGGGGTCGGGCATTTAGGACCGAGATGAAGAAAAATTTCTTCACTCAGAGGGTTATGGATCTTTGAAATTCTCCACCTCAAAGGGCTGTGATGCTCAGTCATTGAGTATTATCAAGACTGAGATCGATAGATTTTTGGACACTAGGGGAATCAAGGGATATGGGGATCGGGCGGGAAAGTGGAGTCGAGGTTGAAGATCAGCCATGATCTGATTGAATGGCGGAGCAGGCTCGAGGGGCCGAATGGCCTACTCCTGCTCCTAGTTTGTATGTTCTTATGTTCTTATGACTCAACAGGATTTATGAATTCTCCTGATTTCTGATATTCATTAGTACAATTATCTGTTAAACATGTGATTGCAGTTATGTTAAATGACCTATTTGTGGTTAATTCATTTAAAAAATAGTTCACCCATCCTTACTTAGAAAAATTACCTGTTTCTAATTCACACTCCGCTGTTCAGCATTGTTTATTTTGTACACAACTTACAATAGCTTTCCTGATGGTTTCAGTGGGTAAATGCCATACGATACTAGTGTCCAATCGCCAAAAAAAATCTTGTATTTATACAGCACCTTTCACAACCTCAGGATATCCCAAAGTGCTTTACATGCAATGAAGTGTAGTCGTTGTTGGAATGTAGGCAACACGGCAGCCAATTTGCGTGCAGCAAGCTCCCACAAACAGCAATGAAATAAATGACCAGATCATCTGTTTTAGTGATGTAGGTTGAGGGATTAATGTTAGCCTGGAAACTGGGAGAATTCCACTGGCTCTTCTTCGAATAATGCCATGGGATCTTTTGACCCGAGAGAGCGGACGGGGCTTTGGTTTAATGTCTCATCTGAAAGACGGCACCACCGACAATGCAGCACTCCCTCAACACTGCATTGGGCTCAGCCTGGATTATGTGCTCAAGCCTTTGGAGTTGGGCTTGAACCCATGACCTTCTGACTCAGAGGTGAGAATGCTACCACTGAGCTGAGGCTGACACCTAATTCCGGCACTCCACATGGGGAACCCCGTTCGAGGGTAATGATTCGGTGAATCGGTGCTACAGCTGCTTGCGAGCACAGGATTGGTGAATGACACCGCGCTTTATAGAGCACCAAAGTCACAGGTGCAGTTGCTGATCTATGCTGAGCTAATAATCTCAACTGGCGACAGTGGTTGGGGCACTGTGATTGGCCTTGGTGTCTCTAGGCTAGGGAGGGGTTAAAGAGTCAGCAAGCATTCCATTCCTGATCACTATCACTCAGCGGAAAGTGCCTGCGGGTGGAAGGCAAATGAGGACAGGATCTGTGTTCTGGTGCTACGACCTACTTAGGCAGACCGAGGCACCTCAGCATTCGCCACCTTCAGAAGAGGAGGGAAAGGAAGAAAACTGGTAGAAAAAAAGCCAATGGGAAATCAAATACATTTGTTTTCAGCAATAATAATACTTTTTTTTAAACCCTTGCTAATTTTCTGCCTTCCCTTTCCCTCCCCTCCTTGCTAGGAATACAGTACCCTCCAGTTCCTTGCTCGTGTGCTCACTCTTGACATGTGAGCCTAAGTAAGTGAGTATCACTGGATTATTCAACCATGGGTCATGACAGCTAAGCTTGCCCAATATCGTCACATGCACTGGGGTCACTGGATAACGATCGAGAGCAGGAACCCAGACTTTCCTCCCCCCTTCCCCAAGGGCTCTGAGCACAGACTATGGATCAAACCCAGTTCCTTCCTGATTTCTTTGGCACAGCTACTGATTGCATAAACTCGCTGAACCATCTGGGGTGCTCTCAACATAGGTTTAATTATAGCCTTTATTATGCTTCCCTACATTGCCATTAGGTTGTGTCTCAAGAGACTCTAACATTACAGCCACTGACCAAGGAGTAAGTAAACTCCACAAATATAACGGCTGCCTCTTAATAATGCTTACAAGTTTGACAAACTATTTACTTAATGAAAATATTAATATTTTGCTATGGTTGTGCTGGTCACTGACAAGCATCTTATTTGTTGCTATGTTGACCGTCAAATAATATCCAAATCACATGCTCTTGGTTTTATGCGGAAATTTTTGGCTGATTGTATCGCATCAAAGTTGCAAAGTAAACCAAATATTTAGCACTTTATTCTCAAAACATTTGCAGATTTGTCAAAACACATATTGCAACTATTTTTGTAGCAAGATGCGTTTATATTTTCTGTCAGATTTACAGCCCATTTGGAAAATGTTGCTTGAAATATGTGCAGAAGGTCCCAGGCCTGACCCCTGGTCTGTGCTGTGTTAGTCAATCTCAGGCATGGTGCCAGTGGGGCCTCTTGGCTGCAGCAACCCTGAATTTAAGTGAAGAAAAATGATTTTGGCTTCCCCTCTTCATCACTGCCCAATGGCCCATGCTGCAATTGGGTGAAGACAGAGTCAGATTTGGTTATGATGACCCCAATGACAAAGCAGCCCACTGATAACTTCGTATCCAGACTTGTGCATAAGAAACAAACACTTTTTACAAAGTGTTAGTTGTGGCTCAGTGGGTAGCATTCTTGTCTCTGAATTCCGAAGTTTGTGAGTTCAAGACCCACTCCAGGAACTTGTAATCTAGGCTGATACTCCAGTACTGACGGAGTGCTGCACTGTTGGAGGTGCCATCTCTCATGTGAGATGTTAAAACAAGGCCCCATACATCGGTGGACGTAAAAGATCTCATGGTACTATTTCGAAGAAGAGTGAGGGTGTTCTCTCTGATGTAACCAATATTTATTCAACCTACACTTCAAAAGTACTTAATTGGATATAAAGTACTTTGTGACATCCTGAGGTCATGAAAGAGAGCAGCGGAGTGCAGGCTCATGGGGTAGAATTTTAACTGTAAAAAACGGGTGGGTTGGGGGAGGGGAGGCATTGAAAATTGCAACAATTTCAGACCCGTCTCCAACCCGCCCGTTTCCTGTTTTCACCGGACGGGACAAGGGGCAGGCAACCAAAAACCCGCTCCCAGAAGGCAGTTTGGTCACTAAAACCTTTCAAAGAGGCTACTGTAGCACCAGCCATACAGACATGAAGATCTAAGGATTTATTTCCAGTGTACACTGAGTCAACTGTGGGCAGTAGCAGCACTATATTTGGCCCCAACGCCCATGGGCTAGAGACAAGAGGATCAGCCAGGGACCTCTCTCCTGATTCCTAACCAGTAACTCCTGCTGGAATGTGTAGGCCTCAGGTGAGGAGAGGATCGGGCTCAGCTATGGTGCCCTCCGTAGTTGGATAACCTGCCAGGACACTCGCTGTCTAGGCTCACACATGAAGAATGGCCACACGACTGAGGTACCAACAAGCTGACGGCATCCTAGCACCATATGCAAGCAAGCCTTGAGGAGAGGAAGAGAGTAAAAAAAAGTTGGGGGGCGGGGAAAAGAATCAGCTAAAAAAGATAAATAAAAGACCAACTGGCTTTCAGTCACAGGTGTCATCTGCTCTCCTGTCCTCGATGTGATGTTGAAGGCACTAATGGTGGAAGGCTTACAATGGCAATAACTGTGTGCAGAGACTTGCACTTTCCCTTCTTGCATATTTTCATTATTTTTTTTAAATGGACTGGCCAACACTAACCCAAAACGTCCCAAAATGTGGATGTTGGTGACTTTAACATCAAATAGCTGAATTCAGGTTACGTTTTGGGTTTTGAATTTGGCTCAGTTATCACCCCTATGACTTAACAAAAAGAAAACAAGATGAGCTTTAAAATTATTACTTATTCAAGACCCTCCACTGCATTAAACCCTTAATTTGTGAAAGGGTTTTCATTTATATCAATTTCTAATCATAAGCATATTAATAAATGCAGGAATGGAGAACGAGTAACAATAGTAGATATGGTTTTCATTGGGCAGCCTGTAGGGAATATTTTGCCTTTGTGAAACTTCTAAGAGTCCAATTTTTCCTCAGCACCAGAAAAAAATAAATTTAAGTATCATAGTATGGTACAGCACAGAAGGAGGCTATTTGGCCCATCGTGCCTGTGTTGTCTCTTTGAAAGAGCTGTCCAATTGGTCCCGTTCCCCTGCTCTTTCCCCACAGCCCTGTAAAGTTTTTCCCTTCAAGTATTTAATATGCTTAAATATACATAGAGCAGAGTTTCTGTGCTCTGATGACCATTTCGTTAGAAGAAACATTATAAAGCAATAGGCTTTAATTCCAGCGGTGTGTGGAACTTGCTCTACCCTACCTCTGCAATCTTCTCTAAACACATGTCCTAGCACAAACACTTTACTCTTCTGAATCTGGCCTACTACTTATGTTCGCCCCCTGCCAGACTAAACCATCGTGGCTGCAATCTGGAATTTTCTTCCTAAACTTCTTTGCCTTGCTACCTCTCCTCTGGCCTTCAAAAAGCCTTCGCGAAACTTATCTCTCAGACTGTGCCATCTGTCACTTTGTCTGCTTTCCCCCTACCTGCTCCTAGATGCACGCTGGTCCCCCTGTAAAGCACCTTTGGATACTTTACTACGAGAGGCAATATATAAATGTAACTTTGTTGCTGTTCACAACTGTGCTGGCATTTTTTTTATAAAGGGAGAGATCTGGATGGTGGAGGGAATTAGCAATCTGTGACATTTTGCCTCTAAACCTAAATTTGAACTCAGCCCAGAGTGATGGGGTGAAAAACCCCTCCCTCTGTAAAGATCCTAAGTGAAATAAGATTTGGAAGTTGGAGTCCAGTTCCTAGTGGATACATGTCCAAAGCCAAATCTGCTCATAATTTCGTATTAATTTATTGTTCAAGTAGTAGAATTTTTTTCTGCTCATTTTCTCTTCCTAATTTATCTCATGAAGGTGCCAACTTGTATTAGGCGGCGGCAACAACAACAACAGCTTGTATTTATGTAACGTCTAATACAGGAAAACGTCCCACGGCACTTCACAGGTGTGTAATCGGACAAAAATTGAAACCGAGCCAAAGTAGGAGATATTAGGATGGGAGGCCAAAAGCTTGGTTGAAGAGGTAGGTTTTAAGGAGGAGGTTAAAGGAAAAGAGAGGTGGAGAGGCGGAGGTCCAGGGAGGAAATTCCAGAACTTAGGGCCTATATAGCTTAAGGCGCAGCCGCAAAATGGTGGGGCGAAGGGAGTGGGGGATGCACAAGATGCCAGAGTTGGAGGAACGCAGTGTTCTTGGAGAGAAAGAGAAAGGGAGATAGAAGTATTGGGCTCAGGTCCAGAGCAACAGCCAAAGTGCGCACGTGACTGGACACAGAGGAAATTCAGGTTTCATAGGCTTGGCAATGATTAGGATAGATATGTAGAATCATAGAATGGTTACAGCACAGAAAGAGGCCATTCAGCCCGTCGAGTCCGTGCCGGCTCTCTGCAAGAGCAATCCAGCTAGTCCCACTCCCCTGCCCTATCCCTGTAGCCCTGCTATTATTTTCCCTTCAAGTACTTATCCAATTCCCTTTTGAAAGCCATGATTGAATCTACATCCCCTCTGGCAGTGCATTCCAGATCATAACCACTCGCTGTGTAAAAAAGTCTTTCCTCATGTTGCCTTTGGTTCTTTTGCCAATCACCTTAAATCTGTGTCCTCTGGTTCTTGACCCTTCCGCCAACGGGAACAGTTTCCCTCTATCTACTCTGTCTAGACCGCTATGTCCTGGCTATAAACAGAGAATAGGGAGGAGACAGTGAGAGAGAGTCCAAAGTTAACCTCAGAGGTCCCGCGGTGGGATGAAGTTTACTTGTAGGCAGGGTGGGGTCAGGTTGGAGCACTGACAAACTTAATGTCCATGTTCGGAGACAGGTGTGGAGGGTTTCTGAGTCCAGGAGCTGTTAGAGGGGCAGAGTGTCAGTGGGTGCACTGCTAGCGGCGTTCTTGTGGAAAAAGTAGGGATGAGGAAGCGTGGACCACGAACCAGCATTAGGTTGGTCGAAGGGTCCAGCGGAGGTGAGCAGTGGCCTCAGTGATTAGCAGCGTGCACCAACTCCCTCCCAGTACACTAGCGACAATGGGAAGCGGGCAGAAAGCGGCAGGGCAAAGCGTCATTCGGCAGCAGGATGGGAACCTGCTCAGGAGGCCACTCTCCCACCGAGCCATCAAAAGGTACACAGATTTCATGTTAAAAAAAATTACGTCTGTTGTGTAACGTTCATCAGAACTTCTGTTGCGCTGCCTCATCCTCCCACATGCCGTAAGACCTTGTTCTGTTTTAGTAAATACATGCCTCAAATAGAAAAACTGGGGAAAGATTCTGTGGGGAAAGTTGACCGAATGACAAATAAGTACCTTGGCTGTTTCGGATTTCTCAGGGATTTTCTTCGCAAAACTTCTAGATATTTCAGGCGCCTTACTGTAGAGCTGAGAAACGTGTTAGAATATAGATCACTGGAAATACTATTCACCTCATGTCTGTTCTGGTTCTGGTTCACCGTGATGATTAATAAACCAGGCTGATTCCTCCTGAAAGAACTATGTAGGGCTGGAACCACACTGGCTCTAACTATTTGGCCTATAATCAAATAATGCCATTATAAAATGACATGTGGGAATAGATTGTATTGCAAATTTTTGTATGCAATCAGCTACAGGCTTCAAATCCCCTCTCACCCGACTCACAACTTCTAATTCCAGCTCAGAGATGACTGCACCCCAGATTGGAAGGCCAGAACAAAAAGCAGGTCTCAGTAACAAGCAAGCCATCAGAAACCTCCAGATGAGAAAGATTGTGCAGAATGCCATAGGGAAGAAATTAATACTTCCTCAACTGACTAAAGTGGTGAGAACATTGGAAGGCATTCCCAAAGAAACATGTCGGGTCATGAAAGTACAGAAATATCTTTCCAACTTTATATTTACCTCTGGTGAATAGTTCTCTGGTGCTGCTGTATTCAGAATGAGCATATCACAAAAGATGTAAGGATATTTGTAACATTGTTTGAATAGTTTTAGTACTAGACTGAGATTTATCCAGACTGAAATCCTGAACAGGGTGTTTTATATTCTAAAGTCAACTTCACAGAATAAATAATAGGCCTTTTCCTTATACCTAGTTGTGAAGCACCATGAGGCATTTCTTTAGGGTAAAGGTGCTATATAATTGCAAGTTATTGTTTTAGGTATCCAGAATTCCCTGTGATTTTGGAGTCACAGTTAAGGGGCCTTCTTTTGTGAATGTCCAAATCTCCCATCCATTCGAACAGATCAATCTTAGATAGGGTTAGATAAAGAGGAGTGGGAGGAGGCTCGTGTGGAGCATAAATGCCGGCATGGACCAGTTGGGCCGAATGGCCTGTTTCTGTGCTGCTGACTCTATGTGATTCTATGTAATTCCAAACTCAAAGACATAACTAAAATGTGCAACATATTCTACATTTAGCTGTATTGGGAAAACATATCCATTCTCATGGGCCCAAGTCACAAAGTCGAGATTATTCTTATTCATGAATAATGAGAAACATGCCAAAGTAGAGGAACAGTCAGCAAAAATGACTATAATTGCTTTTGAAAGAGTTGCAGATGTTGACCAGAGAAAATGTAATCTTCTTAATGAGAGCTGGGCAAGATGTGGAAAGATAAAGAACTAGCATTTTATCAGGAGACTACCCAACCATGAGGGTCTTATAAATAACATTACTGGGTTTGCTACCAGATTAGACAGTATGGGTTTAAAGTTATAGACCAATTAATTTAGCAAGGAATAGTTTAAAACAAAGGAAGAAAAGAAAGACTTGCATTTATGTAACGCCTGCCATGATCTCAGGACGTCCTAAAGTGCTTTACAACCAATAAAGTGCTTTTGAAGTATGAGATCCAACAACACTCAGTTATAGTTGTTACTAAGTAGTACTTTTGTTAATGATATACTACTGAGGATACTCATAATTCTATATTATCTGTAGTTTTGTAACATTACTTTATATATGCCGGAACTTTCAACTTAGGCGGGGGGTGTAAAGCAGGCGACATTGACATCAACGGAAAGATAAATCGGTGGGGGGGGGCTTGTATAACGGGCGGTTGGTCCGATATTGACCATTTTACGTCCCCGTTGTAGTTGAACGTTCCGCCATATAATTTTGCCTTATAATGGAGATATCATTTTTAAACAAATTTACAACTGCAATCATTAATATATTAAATTTGCTATGTATGTCGTGCACTCCTTATTTGTGCATCGCCATTCTGTGACACACTTTTACCATTAGATCCAGAAGATGCGGATCCCCAAACCTATACTTACATTATTAATGGACTCTGAGGGAAATTCGCTAAAGTCTAGCTCTCCACGGGCAACACCACTAAATAAAATAAATCTAATGCTACACTCATTTTTGTCTCCTGCAAGGCAGTTTAGGACTTCTTCCTACTCTCTTGCCTTGACACTAGACGAGCTGTTGTAGGGGATGCATTACCCACGTCAACCTCAGCTGAGTGGTAGCCTCCCACCCCTGAGCCAGAAGGTAGTGAGTTCAACACTCACTCCAAAGACTTAAGTACATAATTTGGGTTGACACCTCAGTGCAGTACTGAGGGGGTGCTGCACTGTCGGAGGTGTGGTTTTTGGACGTTAAACTGATGTCCCTTATACCCTCTCACATAAAAGCACTATTGAGGAAGAGCAGGGGAGTTCTCCCCAGTGTCCTGGCCAATATTTATCCACCACTAAAATGCAGATTATCTGGTCATTTCTCTCATTGCTGTTTGTGGGACCTTGCTATGCGCAAATTGGATGTCAACGTTACGACAGTCACTACACTTCCTTTGGTTTTAAAGTGTTTTGGGCATCCTGAGGACGTGAAAGGGGCTACATAGATACAGGTTCTTCCTTTCTTTGTTTGAATCGTGCATTTCATTTCAGGTGGAGGATTTCTGTACTTCCCCCTATTTTCTCACCTCCCAAATAATCTCCCAGCCTCCGCTATGCTTCAAGGTCAGAAGGACAGAATGGTCCACTTCAATAAATCTTCACAGACAGCATCAATGAAGACCCTTCACTTACCTTCCAGAAAGTGCACCCCTGGGTACAGCTGTACGAGATTCCTCCCCAGCTGACTCAGCTGCGACTAGCAAATTGCCTCAGTAGTGAAAAGCCAAGTAGGGATATTAATTGAGAGATGGCCTTGACTAGAGCCTCTTTGCTGTGAGCCCAGATTGTTGTAACATTGCACCAGTCTACTTTATTTGTATAGGCTGCTTAACTTTAGCAACTTTTCTGGGTTGCATCAGCCCCAGGCATAGCTGTACATTAACTTTACCCAATAAGCAGTGACCTAACATTTATTGGTCTGGAAGCTGATTTCAAGGATCTAACAGTTTAGCTGCTGAATTCAGTGAAACCAGCCAACGTTTACTGGCTGTGTGTTGCATATGTGACAGCAGCTCCGCTCCATTTTACCAAGCAGAACCTGCAGCATGCCTGTCCAGTTGAGCAGTTTTTATTCTAAGCTGCTCATGTTTTACTTGCCACCAGTGCTAGCAACCGAGCGGTAACTAATACATAGCCTTGCTGAGTGAATCAGGCAATAGCCAACAGGAAACTGTATATTAAATGCAAGGGATTTGTTCAACAGCGATAGTCCAGGCAAGAAGTGAGACGTGGTCCCAAAAAGCAGCAGAGAGCGTTAAAGCCTAGATGCACACACGTTCTTCATTATTGCCACTAAGCAATGTACATTTGATTATTGGCTTTCAAAAGGTTTTATTTTCTGTTTTTTTGTGATTCTCCAGGCTTCAGGTAGAATAATCATGAGGAGTAAAATTAACCATTTGTGACAAACTTAACAGCGGCTCCAAGCCAAATCAATGCTCTTTTCATTAGTTTTTTTTTCCTCCTCATCAATTCTTCATCACTGTATTCCCTCCCCATCCCTCCTGAAGGCATTGACTCCTTTCTAGGTTCCGCTATCATCAGTTGATCATTGGTACGTTGCCCAAGGGGCCATTATTAATGTGTGAGTCTTGGGGTGTCTCTGCGAGTTGAAGTGGCTCCAAAATGACATGCCTGGCATTGAAAGATTGGATCCAGGCCAACCCTACGTGACAGACTCGGGAATCCAATACCTGAGGTATCCAAGTAGGTCCCGGTGCTCCAAGGGACTGTTAATGATTGATCAACCAGCCTGGCTCATTAACGGGAGCTGGAGGGGTTAATCTATTACAGAGAGCCGGGGTTCTTCCCATTCAGCTCCAGGTAGCCTGCAAGCCAATGCCTTAACTGGTAGGGTGGGCCTGGCTGGACAAACACAAAGATGTTTATCAGTGATCTGTGTAGGTGGTTTGCATGGTTTTAGCTGGTTAGATCCAGCAGTAGGCCTGTTTACGTTTGGGGCCCTTGTCTGCCTGCACGTAAGCCCTCTGGACCTGGGGAAGTGGAATGTGTCCCTGAAGGGAGAGAATGTGCATTCCTTATAAAGCAAACATAAATGGTCTGTTTGGATTTCTCAAAAGTTTGGTTTGGAGATTCTTAAACATGGGAGTGGGTTTCTGTGCACGTCGAGGCGCATTCGCACTATGGATGGAACTCGGACTAAATACCCCCCTAGTTTGCTTTAGAGGTTCCATTGTTCACACAGGCACCTCCAAAACTTTATCATCATGAGGGTCAACCAATTAGAGAATGACTTTTGACATTTAAAAAAAAAATTCATGACACCGCTACCTTTGGGTTTTAAACTGCAGAAGACTGTGCTTCCACTGTCTGAGACCTACAGTTCGGGTCTAAAAGCAACGGATGCAGGGTTAGGCAGTCAGAACTGAAGATGGCTTTGATCTGCCACCAACTCTGTCACACACCATCTTTAATATTGCAGGAACTGCTTTGTAGCAATGCTAAAGACGACAAATGCATCTTCAGACACCCAGCCAACCAAACAACAACAACAACTTGCATTTATATAGCGCCTTTAACATGGCAAAACATCCCAAGGCGCTTCACAGAAATATTTGACTGTAGGGGCATCACTGTTCAGGCAAACCCCCTCCTCATCCGAAGTCAACTTCTAGCTTGATAAGGTGTTTGCTGTGGCTCAGTCGTAGCACTCCTACCGCTGAGTCAGAAGGTGGTGGGGTCAAGTCTCACTCCAGAGAACTGAGCACAAAATCTAGGCTGACACTCCAGTGCAGTAGAGGGAATGCTGCGCCGTCTTTTGGATGAAGCATTAAACTGCCTTCTCTGGTGAATGTAAAATATCTCATGGCACTATTCAAAGAAGAGGAGAGGGGTTGTCCCCGGTGTCGTGGCCAATATTTATTCCTCAACCAACACCACCAAAACAGATTAGTTGGTCATTTATTTAATTTCTGTTTGTGGGATAAGAACATAAGAACATAAGAAATAGGAGCAGGAGTAGTCCACACGGCCCCTCGAGCCTGCTCCGCCGTTCAATCAGCTCATGGCTGATCTTCAACCTTAACTCCATTTTCCCGCCCGATCCCCATATCCCTTGATTCCCTTAGAGTCCAAAAATCTATCGATCTCAGCCTTGAATATATTCAACAACTCAGCATCCAAAGCCCTCTGGGGTAGAGAATTCCAAAGATTCACAACCCTCTGAGTGAAGAAATTTCTCCTCATCTCAGTCTTAAATGGCCGACCCCTTATCCTGCGACTATGCCCTCTAGTTCTAGACTCTCCAGCCGAGGGAAACAACCTCTCAGCATCTATCCTGTCAAGCCCCCTCAGAACCTTATATGTTTCAATGAGATCACCTCTCATTCTTCTGAATTCCAGAGAGTATAGGCCCATTATACTCAACTTGGATCTTGCTGTGTGCAAATTAGCTGCCACGTATCCTACATTACAGCAGTGACTACACTATAAAAGTAAATCATTGGCTATAAAGTGCTTTGGGACATCCTGAGGTTGTGAAAGGCGCTATATAAATACAAATCTTTCTTTCTTTATAATAAGGAATGTAAACCCGGGCCCGTTTTCTCCTTTGTACTATTCCCACACATTACCCTATCTAGGATCAGTTAACTGGGCTTGACCATGGAATCAAACCTGGAGTCTACTTGGTCTGTATTGTTCAGCTACTCAGAATTAACTCCACTGAGGTATGGGGAATTCACTAGTCCTCAATAACAAGTTTGAAAACATAAATATATTAAAAATTAGTGTCAAGAGTTTATTTGAATGTGTTTGGCCAATCTCGGAGAACACTACTGAAGTTCTTCAAAGGGGACTTTTTTTCTTTAACAACATAAAAATGCTATCCACAGAAATTGCTTCTGGGCAGGAATTGATTAGCAGCGCCAAGCTTCTTTAGTTGCTAAACCAGGACCAAGGCTCTGATGAATGGTCCCTTTTCATAAGAAACCGCGCCTGAGGCCCTGAGTCTTCTTCGACTACTAAGAGCTAACTCAACCCGAGGAATTTAATCCTAAACGATTTTTGGTCCAAAGGGACCAATGTAATTGATTGCCTCGATGTTTCTTAACTTTTTTTTCAAGGTACTACACCCTGAGAAATATGAAACTTGACGATGAATTGTTTTTTTCTTAAATGTAAGGAATTCAATTTTTTTTTCTCGCTCGTAGCCATAGGCTAAGGATCAAAATTGGCAAATACATCAGAAACTGTACTGGATTTGGAGTCGGGGTCCATCTGAACTTGTGCTTTAACGTTGCGACTATTTTTTTAAGTAATCACAGACCGAGTATGATTTTTAATATAATTTCAACCTGCAGGGCTACTAAAAGTTATAATTCAAGTTGTCTGTGTCCCTGTTCCAAGCATTTGTTATTTTTACTTAATTTATTTACATTTAATTACAACACATTTTCTCATCAAGCACTTGCTAATAAGTAAAAATAAACATTTTTTCTTTTTCCCGTAAGTTCAGTTGAAACATATTTTCTCGATTCCTTAGTTATATTTTTCTGTGTTAACGGTCATCGACCTGAAACATTAACTGTTTCTCTCTCCACAGATGCTGCATGACCTGCTGAGTGTTCTGAGCCTTTTGTTTTTATCCCCAAAATAATTCCCTCTTTTCCCTGCTTTTATCTATCAATTTCCCTCTTTTAGCAATTCTCCTTGTTTGTTTCCCTTTATTTATTTAATTTTCTTGCTTTTTCCTAGTTACCCTTCTTTTCCTGACACCAGTTTCTATTTCCTGTTTCTCTCTTCCCCCTTCTATTTTCCCATCTGACCCTTTGTTGCTCCAGTTCTTCCCCTTTTCTGTTTTTGCCTGTTTCTTTTCTCCCAATTCTCCATCCCCCCAGTTTTCTCAAACTCCCTTTCTCCCAATTCTTTTCCCACGTTCCCAAGCTATTCTCTCCTTCCCGTCACTTTCTCCAAGACACTTTTCCCCAAACTCGATCCCCCCCAACTTTTTTGAACTCCTCTTGTCCCGTTTCTCTGAATTTCTTCCCGCAAGATCAGCCATGATCTTGTTGAATGGCGGAGCAGGCTCGAGGGGCTGGATGGCCTACCCCTGCTCCTATTTCTTATCTTCCCCCCCCCCCCGCCTCCACCCACCTCTTCCCCCCCCCCCCCCCACCTCCACCCACCTCTTCCCCACCCCCCCACCTCCACCCACCTCTTCACCCACCCCCTCCTCCTCTTCTTCTCCCACCCCCTCCTCCTCCTCTTCTTCTCCCACCCCCTCCTCCTCTTCACCCACCCCCTCCTCCTCTTCTTCACCCACCCCCTCCTCCTCTTCTTCACCCACCCCCTCCTCCTCTTCTTCACCCACCCCCTCCTCCTCTTCTTCTCCCACCCCCTCCTCCTCTTCTTCTCCCACCCCCTCCTCCTCCTCTTCTTCTCCCACCCCCTCCTCCTCTTCACCCACCCCCTCCTCCTCTTCTTCACCCACCCCCTCCTCCTCTTCTTCACCCACCCCCTCCTCCTCTTCTTCACCCACCCCCTCCTCCTCTTCTTCTCCCACCCCCTCCTCCTCTTCTCCTCCCACCCCCTCCTCCTCTTCTTCACCCACCCCCTCCTCCTCTTCTTCACCCACCCCCTCCTCCTCTTCTTCACCCACCCCCTCCTCCTCTTCTTCACCCACCCCCTCCTCCTCTTCTTCTTCACCCACCCCTCCTCCTCTTCTTCTCCCACCCCCTCCTCCTCTTCTTCTTCTCCCACCCCCTCCTCCTCTTCTTCTTCTCCCACCCCCTCCTCCTCTTCTTCTTCTCCCACCCCCTCCTCCTCTTCTTCTTCTCCCACCCCCTCCTCCTCCTCTTCTTCTCCCACCCCCTCTTCTTCTTCTCCCACCCCCTCTTCTTCTTCACCCACCCCCCCTCCTCATCTTCACCCACCCCCTCCTCCTCCTCTTCACCCACCCCCTCCTCCTCCTCTTCACCCACCCCCTCCTCCTCCTCTTCACCCACCCCCTCCTCCTCCTCTTCACCCACCCCCTCCTCCTCTTCTTCACCCACCCCCTCCTCCTCTTCTTCACCCACCCCCTCCTCCTCTTCTTCACCCACCCCCTCCTCCTCTTCTTCACCCCCCCTCCTCTTCTTCACCCCCCCCCTCCTCCTCTTCTTCACCCCCCTCCTCTTCTTCACCCCCCCGTCCTCCTCTTCTTCACCCACCCCCCGTCCTCCTCTTCTTCACCCACCCCCTCCTCCTCTTCTTCACCCACCCCCTCCTCCTCTTCTTCACCCACCCCCTCCTCTTCTTCACCCCCCCGTCCTCCTCTTCTTCACCCACCCCCTCCTCCTCTTCTTCACCCACCCCCTCCTCCTCTTCTTCTCCCACCCCCTCCTCCTCTTCACCCACCCCCGCCTCCTCTTCTTCACCCACCCCCTCCTCCTCTTCTTCACCCACCCTCTCCTCCTCTTCTTCACCCACCCCCTCCTCCTCTTCTTCACCCACCCCCTCCTCCTCTTCTTCTTCTCCCACCCCCTCCTCCTCCTCCTCTTCACCCACCCCCTCCTCCTCTTCTTCACCCACCCCCTCCTCCTCTTCTTCACCCACCCCCTCCTCCTCTTCTTCACCCACCCCCTCCTCCTCTTCTTCACCCACCCCCCCTCCTCTTCTTCACCCACCCCCCCCTCCTCTTCTTCACCCACCCCCCCCTCCTCTTCTTCACCCACCCCCTCCTCTTCTTCACCCACCCCCCCTCCTCTTCTTCACCCACCCCCCCTCCTCTTCTTCACCCACCCCCCCTCCTCTTCTTCACCCACCCTCCTCTTCTTCACCCACCCTCCTCTTCTTCACCCACCCTCCTCTTCTTCACCCACCCCCTCCTCCTCTTCTTCACCCACCCCCTCCTCCTCTTCACCACCCACCCCCTCTCCTCTTCTTCACCCACCCCCTCTCCTCTTCTTCACCCACCCCCTCCTCCTCTTCTTCACCCACCCCCTCTCCTCTTCTTCACCCACCCCCTCCTCCTCCTCTTCTGCCCTTGCCCAATAATCCCTAATAGTTCAAAGTGGGGAGGAGAGGGGCAATTGCTGGTGCCGCGCCGGCGCGCTTATCACGTTCATTCACTCCCATCTAACTAACTCCTTTGCTTACCCCCACCCCCCCCCACACCCCCCCCCCCACACACACCCACCCACACACCCCCCCCCCCACACACACACACACCCCCCCCCCACACACACCCACCCCCCCCCCACACACACCCACCCCCCCCCACACACACCCCCCCCACACACACACACCCACCCCCCCCCACACACACCCCCCCCACACACACACCCCCCCCACACACACACCCCCCCCCCACACACACCCCCCCCACACACACACCCCCCCCCCACACACACACCCCCCCCCCACACACACACCCCCCCCCCACACACACACCCCCCCCCCACACACACACCCCCCCCACACACACACACCCCCCCCACACACACACACCCCCCCCACACACACACCCCCCCACACACACACACACCCCCACACACACACACACACACCCCCCCACACACACACCCCCCCCCCACACACACACACACCCCCCCCCCCACACACACACCCCCCCACACACACACCCCCCCACACACACACACCCCCCCACACACACACACACACCCCCACACACACCCCCCCCCCCCCCCCACACACACCCCCCCCCACACACACACACACACACACCCCCCCACACACACACACCCCCCCCCCCACACACACACCCCCCCCCCCCCCACACACACACCCCCCCCCCCCACACACACACCCCCCCACACACACACACACCCCCCCCCCACACACACACACCCCCCCCCCACACACACACCCCCCCCCCACACACACACACCCCCCCCCCACACACACACCCCCCCCCCACACACACACACACACCCCCCCCCCCCCACACACACACACACACACCCCCCCACCAATCATTGGCTAAAAGTTAGGTGGGGGGGGGGGCGGTTGCTGGTGCCGCCGCGCCTGCGCGCTTTCTCGCCTTCGCCCGCAACGCCTCGCCTCGCCTCGCTCGCTCGCGCCGCGGCGGTTGCTGGTGCTTCAATCGCGAGCCGCGGCTCGAGGATGGCTGACGCGTGCGCGAGAGGCGCCAGGGACAGCGAGGACGGAGCTCGAGCCACAGCGCGCAGAAGCGCAGCGAGAGCGGCAGCGGCGGGGCTGCCCGCCCGTGTGTAAAGAGAGAGAGAGAGAGAGAACGAGCGAGCGAGAGAGTGAGAGAGAGAGAGAGAGAGCGGCCCGTTGGGTGCCCTCAGGAGGGATGGCCGATCCCCTACGCCGGACTCTACTCGCCAAACTGAGGGGCAAGAAGTCCAAGAAGTCGGCGAGCGATGGGGCGAGGAGCCAGGAAGGTAAAGCGAAGCTTCCCGAGCAGTGGCGGCGGCGGCGGCAGCGGCAGCAGCAGCAACAACAACTACAACAACAACAGCAGGAGGAGGCGGCCGGGCCCGGGGTGGTTTGTAGTCCAAAAGTTTTAGAAGGGTCGGGGAGTAGTCGGGGCTCCGCCGATAGCGGTTGCCGGAGCCTCTCCCAGCCGAGTCGAGCCCGGGACTCGGAGTGGGAGGTCTCCTCGGTGCAGGAGGCGGAGGGGTCTCTCACCTTGGCGCCGAACGGCATCAACTTTGTCGGGGTCTTCTCCTCCTCCACCACCACCACCACCTCGGCTGGAAGCGGCGCCGACAACGGAGAAGGGAAGAAGAAGAAGAAGAAGAGGTGGAGGAGCAGCAGCAGCAGCAGCACTGCCCGGTGCCCCGGCATCGCCAGCGGGGTCCTCCCCTGCCACCGCTCCGCGGGGGACTCGGTGGGATTGGAGAGGACGAGAGGCTCGGTGCAGGAGGACGCGGCGGCTCCGGTCAACGGCGAGCGTTTGCAGCTGCTGAGCGACGGCGACAACGACCCCGACCCCGGGGTTCGGCCCCAGGAAATGCAGCCTGCGAACGGCATGCATGCGGCGGCGGCGGCGGCAGCAGGATCGGGGTCTCCGGAAGAGATGAACGGGACCAGGATGTTTTGCATCGGTGTTGCCCCGAAGCCGGACGGCGCAGGACCGAAAAGTACCTTAGGTGCAAAGTTTGCAAAAAACGGCCTGACTCACTTGGAGCTGATGGATATTTCGGGCTCCGCTTTCCCCGGTCCCATTCATGCATGCCCCAGCCCTGTCAACCACCCAGAGCCGAGCCACAGGGGATCCATCCAGAGCCACCATTCATTAGATAGCGAGGAAGACGATTACTATGAAAACGAAAGTTTGCAGGGTTATTACGAGCCCGAGTTTCGGGGCTTATGTTCCGATCTGCCTAAAATCGCGCAGTCTCACTTGGAGACTGTACTCTCCGAAAACTGCGACTGTAACAGGCACAGGAAAGATAGTCTCGACAGTGCCCAAGAAAAAGAGAGGCTAAGGACCCAGCTGCAAGAAGCCTATTATTTGTTAATACATGCAATGCATGATATGCCAATGGATAACCCGGCAAGGAATAGGTTGGGTGATATGAGTACTTCGAGCTGCCATTCACAGGATAGTGTTTGCACACAGTCATCAGTCAGGGTTATAGACAGTGATGCTTGGTCTTCTGATGACATTAGCCCACAGCAACAGGTATCTGATACAGATTCTCTGCCAGGTAAACATACTGTGTCTCCTAAGAGAGAATTTACCAGTAAAAGCATTGCAAATCTAGTTAGTGTGGTAGTTAGACCGTCTTTGCAACGATCAGTAAGTGATGGGGTTATTAATTATGGTAATGTGTCTTGTCTCCGTGACTATGATTTGAAAAATGAACAGTCAGAGCACAGTGTACATTATCATGATTTCATAGGTCTTCAAAATGAAGGCCAGGCCTCTTGTAAGTCTGGGAGCTCACATCATAGTCAGGCACCCTCAGTTAACACTTCAGAATGCATTAAGGGTGTAATTCAGTCTTCTGAAAGTAGCACGATGTTGTTGAATGACACGAGCTGTAATGTGAATAAGTTGAGAGATTCCAGTGATATGGTCTATGGATCATGTGACAAACAAGATGATAGTCAGGGATGCTCTTTAAAACCACCTGCAGTGACAGTCAACAAAATGCAAGAATGGATGCACAGAGGACGCATGCTGTCCTTGGAGATGAAAGAGCGTATTAGTGGGTCTGTCAAAGTCAGTATGCCATCTGGTTCATTGCCAGGTCAGGCAACCAGCAAAGAAGTAGAAGTACAGAAGACCAGTTTCCCTGCTTCTGTAAGAGTACAAGGAAACAAAACAGCACCGTCCCCTACCAGCCAAAGAGTCTTGCTGACAGGTAGGCAGTTGCTATGACAACTGGATCACTTCTTCATTGGGCCTTGTGTACGGGTCTGTCGTCCACAGTAAAGCATCCAGCTGGTGTCTTACTCTCCAGAATAGGCTGTTTGGAAATGGGATTCTGCCTCTTGTCTGTTTTACTGATTGGTGGCTAACACTGGTGGAGGCTCTTTCTTTCCTAAGACTATTGAATTTGAATTTTTAAAGGTGGTGATAGGCTGCCACTAACACTGGGTTATACTGCATGATATACTAACTTTTTATATACATTTACAATAAATGGTGAATTTGTTATTACTGTATCCTAATCAAGTAAGTATTGAAAACAGATCTGTTTGTGAAATCAGTTGGCAATTCATATTGTAAATACTGTGTGGCATTTTTTTGTACTTGTTGCATACTTATTACTGGTTTGTAAACAATTTTCAGATATACTCATTAATGGGAAGATCCATGTCAAATATAAATCTCAGTAATTAAAGGCCAGGGTGGAACTGGAGATGATACTTGCTTCCCCCATTTGCAAGCTCCCGTTTGCACCCTGCTAAGGCAGTTACCTGTAACAACAAAAATGCCATAGTCTTTGGCACCACCTTTTCCTTTTATATCTATCAGATGAAACTCGGGAAGGTCTTGGGCATATTTTCTGTTTTAATTTTTTTCTGCCAACCTGCATTGGATTTATGCTTTAAATATATGCAAAATTATTGTAGGTGGTTATCTGGTCACGGATAATATCTTGTGGAGAAAATGTTTAAATGTTAGTTTGAATGGTGGTAGTGCTTTAATTGATGAGCTGTTAACTTGTTACTTTTTGATTTATTCTGTAATTGTTGAAACGCAATTGAGTAAAACCAGGTAATGTCTAGTTATAGTGGTTGAAGTTGCATAGTGTCTTTTAGAACAAATACATATTCCTTAAAGAGCTTTGTAAAACTAAATAACATTTTTTGAAAAAAAACACTTGTCCTTCTGTCATCTCATTTATCTTCTAAGGACACAAATCTCCCTGATTTTTTTGTTAAACATTATATGGATATCTTGCATCACTTTGCAGAAAAAAAAAACTATATGCTTTAATCACCTGTGTTTACAAATGCTTACAAATTGGCAGTGGGACATGTGCAAAAGATTTTGCTAGTTATGGTTTTTAAAAAAAATCCTGACATCATGCTTAAACAAACTGGTTGTAATTTTTTAGGCTGGCAACGAAGTGACTTTAGAAGAAAACCACTGCACTCTACCATTGCTACTTGTAAAATAAGAATTCTAAAATATTTCTAACCTGCAAGGCACTCTTTTCCCTTATCTGTCATTGATTCCGGTTTTCTCTCGTGATATCACAGTTGTTTGCTTTTAATTGTTTTGAGTATTATGGTGATATGGTATGCAGTGACAATACCATGCTAAACAGGTTAACCTGTGCTATTGATGGTCAGACTTGTGTTTAACAAAAATGTTCCCAAGTGCATTTCTGTAATTCATCAGTCATCTTTAGCGATATTGATTTAAGCTAAGATAATTACATACACCCAAAATTGATACATTTAAACTGCAGTTGTTTTTGTGCCCTTTTAAAGAATTGTAAACAATAAGAGAAAATCAATTAAGAATTTTTGAAGCGTGTGTGAATCAGTGTTACAGGCGCTAGATGTATAACATAAGGCAGGTCTCTTAGAGTCAGGTATCAGTCACAGTCCTGTATAAGAAAATATATTAAATCTACAAAGCTTTACTTCCTGTTGCCACATATTACATTTTTGTCAACTTTTCTATTATAAATTTTTACGTCTATTTATAATGGAGATTGTCTGTATAAACTTGTCACTCTAATTACAGCCACCCATCAATGGTGACGCTGTAGCACCACACAGTTGTTTCCCAGCTTCTCATCTGAACTGCAGAGAAACTCCAATGTTCTAGCTCTACTTTCCAAATTGTCCTAAGTATTGCTATTTAACTATAAATAACGAATCCAAGTATTTTATAAAAATAAGGACAGAATGTAGACTTTAGATGGAAACTTGAATTACATCTGTATGCCCTGGTCCATTTATCCCCCACCCTGTAATGCCGCTTCACTTGAAGAGTATGCTTGGTCTTGACTACCCATGTGCAATGTCACGGGAGATTGACTAATAGTATATAAATGATGCTTTCTAATTGCTGAATGAGCAATTGAAGTTTAGTATCTAATGGCATTTAGTGTAATTTTAAATTATATACAGTTGCCGTCGGATTTTATTTTTCCTTTTTTTTCCTTCCTCCTTCCCCCTCCCCCGCCCCCCCCTCCCCCCCCGAAACCTGGGATGATGTACTGTCAGGCCTTAGCCTATTCCCAGCCATTAGAATATGCCAAAGGGTGACTCACTCGCTGAGTTTGCCCCCCCTCTTGCTGGGGAAGTCCATGGGCTGTGTTGAATGTGTGTCGTCTGCCCCTCCCCCATGACGATTATCAAGAATTTTCAACCTGAGGAATCAATTGTGCTTCCTCTCCTACCATAGCATGTTCATGTTACACCAGTGGGTGTCTTGTCCCTTTCTAGTTTCTTCCCCCTCTCTATTTTCTTTTATGACATCTGTACTGAAGGCAGTTGTTGCTGATGAGATATAGTTCCACAGTTTGTAGCCGTGCAACATTTTGCCTACGTGGTTATTCCTAATGTAAGACGCTTTTTGGTGAATGGCTGGCAAGTGAACTGGGGCCACTCTAGCCAATTCAGTTACTGTCCTCAGCCAACATCCACACATGCGTTTCCAGTAGGGGGTTACTGGTGAGTAGGAATGGGAGCCCTGGGCTCCGGCTGTTTTATTTCCTCCTTAACTTAGGATGTTGTTTGTAGTCCTCCTTTGTTACCTGAGCTAAGATTGGGTAACTCAGCATATGCTAGGAAAAGAAATATGAATATTCCTTCTTATGAAGGAACTATCTAGGGAAAACTCTGGAAAAATAAGATTTCCTTTTTTTAATCGTGGATGATTGAATTGGCTTCAGGGTCCTGGGGGTGCTGGGTGGGATGAACTCAGCCAGAATTTCTGCTCCTGGCTGCTTTCTGGAGCCCCTTACTGGATAATTCATGTGTCAACATCCTGGGCAGGAGGGAAACATTGGAGGGGGATGCTTTTAATGTTATACACCTGCTAATTTGTGACACTGCCCTTTTGCAAGATTTGCCCCATTTTTATGTAGTGATGCTGTAGCTAAAAAGAAAGCTGTTCTCAAAGTAGTCAGCAGTATATTAGCTGTGCTGTCTTAAGAATTGTAATTTCCATACTGCTGTGTTCAAAATCAGATATGCTGTGATGAGCTTGGATTTTTGTTATAAAATACATACTTGTGGTTTTATCACAGTTAGTGATTTTACAGAATTGAGATGTTCTAACAATACTTGTTCTTTCCCTCTTCAAAATGCATCTTAAAAAGACATGCATTTATGTCCCACTGCTAGATTGTCTGAGGAAATTATAAAGTCCAAGCCTATACATTCCTTCTTTTTGTAATGCTACTTTTCTCTGAAATGTGACTTGTCAAATATTCTTGGGCATAAATTAGGGCAAATGTTAGTAATTCTTAGAAAATGCTGGATGTGGATGGTATGTAATTTTCAGTACTGTACTGTATTATTACCTTCATTTACCATTAAATGTTAGAAATAAAACTTGCTGAAAAAAGCTATGTGAATACTGCATTTGATGAAAGTAAATATTGCTGCACTGTGTAGGATTACAAAAGCAGAATGATTAAAGCACAGGATTTTCATGTTATAGCAAGAGGCTTCCATAGGTTACCTACAGGTTGGTCCACACTTTTTAATTCTGAAAGTGACTTTCTATTACTTTTGTAGCTGGGATAGATTTTTGAAAAACAAACTAGCTGAATATCAAAAGTTTGTTTAGGAAGGAATATTGCCAGATATTTAAAATATAATCTCTAATTTCAAATACACAATTCTATGTTTTTAGATCTTGATTTAAAAAGATATTTAGTTTAAGGTGTGTGTATGAACATACTGCCGTGAAGTTTGTCAAAATTATTCCTGTGCTAAAGAGTGATCATGAGAAGAATTGCTAGCCTTAGGCCCTGATTCCAGACATGTGTATGGTCTGTTGACTCTGGTATGTGGAACATTCTGTAGAGCTTTCTTTAGTGAATGTACGTGTTCGTTGAAATACTTGTCTTAAGTTGAGCCTCAAGCTACAAATTTCACCATTTCTCTTTCTCTCCCCCCCCCCCCCCCCCCAGAAATCATAACCTGAATACATTGCACAGAAGAAGAGATGATCTGTAATGTTTGGGTTAAGGGTATTAATCAAAGTATTTGATTTATGTTACATGAAACCTTTTAATTGGTATATAAAAGAGCTATCAAGCATAGTTTCTGACTTGTCCGGTAAAATCTACAGACCTGAAGCATGACTAGATGAATGGCTTTATGTTGGGAAGGTTATAATTGTAGACTGGCAGCTTGATTAAAGGATGAGGCCATGCCTAGAATCCTTTAGTCAAGTGGCTGTTCTCCATTACAAACACGTTCATTATTGTGATTCAGTTTATTTTCTATAGGCATCTATATCTTAAGTAACTCAGTGGAATCAGAAGTAGCTGTTCAAAAAAAAAATCACACTAATACTGCACATAACTTTAAGTGTCTCTGTAAGTATGTAATAGCAAAGTTACTGGTAGAATTCATTTACCAATTCACATTGCTACCTCCATGCATTCCATAACAGGTAGGGTACAATGGTGCCTCAGTTTGCTGTCAACATATCTTAATAGTCAGCAGTTAGGAAATGTATTTGGTTATATTTGCAATAAGGAAATGCTACCTCGAAAGTCACAATACGTTGAACGAGATCATCTTTTTCACTTATTGGACATGAATTTCATGATTTTTATTTTTCCTCGCTAATTTTCTTAACTAGTTTTCTTCACTCCACATGCTGGTAGGCAGATCTGCAGGAGGCAGATGCCCTCCAGTACCTCGCCAAAATGGCTATTATTCATTTGTGATGTTTAACTTTAATTATCAGCGGGCCAACCATGGAGGGCTTCACAGTTAAGCTGAATCCCATCTTAGAATCATAGAAGTTTACAACATGGAAACAGGCCCTTCGGCCCAACATGTCCATGTCGCCCAGTTTAATTGCCTGCACTTGGCCCATATCCCTTCTTACCCATGTAACTGTCCAAATGCTTTTTAAAAGACAAAATTGTACCCACCTCTACTACTGCCTCTGGCAGCTCGTTCCAGACACTCACCACCCTTTGAGTGAAAAAGTTGCCCCTCTGGACCCTTTTATATCTCTCCCCTCTCACCTTAAATCTATGTCCCCTCGTTATAGACTCCCCTACCTTTGGGAAAAGATTTTGACTATCTAACTTATCTATGCCCCTCATTATTTTATAGACTTTTTTTAAGATCACCCCTGAACCTCCTACTCTCCAGGGAAAAAAGTCTCAGTCTATCCATCTTCTCCTGATGATCTCACTGTTGCACTTTCAACAGGAGTTACTGGATAATGCTCAGGAGCAGGAACCTTAAAAAGAAAGACTTGCATTTGTATAGTGCCTTTCACGTCCTCAGGACATCCCAAAGCGCCTTACAGCCATTGAATTACTTTTGACGTGTAGTCCCTGTTGTAACATGGGAAACACGGCAGCCAATTTGCGCACAGCAAGATCCCACAAACAGCAATGTGATAATGACCAGTTAATTTTTTTTATGATGTTGGTTGAGGGGTAAATATTGGCCAGGACATTGGGGAGAACTCCCCTGCTCTTGGCTGGCCTTTTTTTCCTTCCATTCCCAAACCCAGGAGCACTAAAGCTAATAATAGTGTCCCTGCAGCTAATACAGCAAAGAACGTGGGACCTTCCTGGTCTCTGTAGCTCAGCTGCTTGCTGGATAAATCATTGAGCCTTCAGGGGAGTTTCTGTATGAATTTTATTAATCAAAGTTAAAACATGATATAGAATGGACATGGTGGTGCACTTGGTTCAGATAAGGCCCTTTCACCTCTGAAGTCTGGGTCTGAATTCATTGTAGACAGATAAGAGGAAAGTATTTTCTCTCCGTTAAGGGTCATAAGTGAAAAGAGTTTAGGGTGTCTTGATCAAATTTGTGGTAAAGTTAAATTCACAGTGAGCACCTGCCTATATTCAATACCAGTTGAGCTATTCTGCTTACTGAATGCAGCATGCATGAGATATATTACAATTTGCCACTTCATTTATACTGGCTGGACTGTACTTACCTGTACATATTGGTTAGTCTGGTTTCTTCCTAAACATGGACTGCCACTGTGCATGTGCAGTGGTGCTCAATTTTAGAAGAAACCAGAACACCCAGTACATGTAACGAGTAACCTAGCTGCACAAATATTGTGCCTACCAACTATTGTGTGTTGGCCAAAGGGGTTGGAGTAACTCTGGGTAAATGGCAATTTTGATGCAAGTCATGATATGTATCAGATTCTAGGGCATTGCATTGATTTCAATTGTTACACCAGAGTTGCAAAACATTAATGCACTGCTGGACAACAAGTGGATGGTCTCAGTGAATGCAATGCAACTAAATTGATGGGATTTATTGGCTGTATACTAATGAGTTTTTTGCTGAATTTATCCTGCTATGATTTCATAGTAAGGTTGTTAGTTAATAAAATTAGATATACATATAAATATGTATGTGGAGGGCAGGGTGCCTTTCTGAAGCTTGAGCTGGAACAATATAAATTTCCCCAACCCATTTTATCGAGTACTTGTCTGGGACAATTTATTGCCATCACTGGATGCAATTGAAGGGGTGAACAGGAGATGAAAGGGGGAGGGGTTCCATTAACCAATACTGTCAACTTTAAATGTTTGCATTTACAGATTGCTGTTGACCAGAGGGCATTAAGTCCTTTTCTGCTAATAGGCTTGAAAATCCTGATGAGCAATTTTCTAGTTTGAACTATAATCAAAACATAATTCTTGGTCCCTTTTTAAAAAAAAAATGCTATGCATACTTAGAAAGTTTCTGGCAATCTGAACATTTATTGCTGGTATGGTCTTTTGAAATATTGGTCTACTAAAAGTAAAAGTATTATTTGAAACTTAGTCTATAATTGGTGGAAATTTGTCTGCCAAGGGAGAATGGTAGACTTTCTGGTATTTCATAGATTGCCACCTCAAAGGAGAAAGCAACTGTTTATATGTGGGTATTGTCTGATGGTTAGTTAGATGCTAGAAAAACTCAGTGGCATGAGAATTATTGTTTTACTTCATCAGAATTTGTAAATGCATTCCTGGTGTTATAAATGAACACAATCACTGAACCAACATAGTGATTTAGCAGGCATGAATTTGTATACCCTGCATGAAGGTCTAGATCTCGGCAACATACATTAGATATGACACTATCTTTAGGTTTAGAGCCGTTATGGAAAAGTTCAAGGGAAAATCAAATGTGAAAATACTCAACTGGAGGATAGCTAATTTCAATGAGTTGAAAAGGGATCTGGCCCAGGTGCATTGGAATCAAAGACTGGCAGGTAAAACAGTAAATGAGCAATGGGTGGCCTTCAAAGAGCGGGAAGGCAGGGCATCCAAAGCTCCCTGGATGACTGTAGATAGAGATTAAAATGAAACTGAAAAAGGAGGCTTATGATAAATGTCAGTCTCTTAATTCAGTAGAGAACCAAGCTGAATACAAAAAGTACAGGGGAGAACTGAAAGAGGAAATAAGAGGGACAAAGAGAGTGCATGAGAATAGATTAGCGGGTAACATAAAAGGGAAGCCAAAAGTCTTTTATCAACATATAAATAGTAAAAGGGTAATCAAAGGAAGGGTGGGGCTGAGTAGAGACCAGAAAGGAGATCTTGTGGAGGCAGAGGGCATGACTGAGATACTAAATGAGTACTTTACATCTGTCCTCACGAAAGAGGATGCTGCCAATGTCACAGTAACGGAGGAAGTAGTAGAGAAACTGGATAGGATTAAAAATAGATAAAGAGGAGGTACTTAAAAGGTTGGCAGCGCTCAAGGTAGAAAAGTCACGATGGGATGCATCCTAGGTTACTGAGGGAAGTATGGTGGAAATTGCGGAGGCTCTGGCTACAACCTTCCAAACGTCCTTAGATATGGGAGTGGTGCCAGAGGACTGGAGGATAGCAAATGTTACGCCCCTTTTCAAAAATGGTAGAGAGATAAACCTGGCAACTACAGGCTAGTCAGCCTAATGTCGGTGGGGGGGGAGAAATTTTAGAGACAATAACCTGGGACAAAAGGGACAAAATTAATTGGCACTTGGAAAAACATTGGTTAATAAATGAAAGCCAGCACGGATTTGTTAAAGGCAAATCATGTTTGACTAACTTGATTGAGTTCTTTGATGAAGTAACGGAGAAGATTGATGATGTGCATATGGACTTTCAAAAGGTGTTTGATAAAGTACTACATAATAGACTTGCTAGCAAAATTGAAGTCCATGGGTTTAAAGGGGCAATAGCTGCGTGGATACGTAATTGGCTAACGGACAGAAAGCAGAGAGCAGTGGCGAACAGTCGTTTTTCAGACTGGAGGGATGTGTTCAGTGGTGTCCTCCAGGGATCGATGTTGGGACCACTGCTCTTTTGCTATATATTAATGACCTGGACTTGGATATACAGGATATAATTTCAAAGTTTGCAGATGATGTGAAATTTGGAAATGTAATAAGCAGTGAGGAGGATAGTAACAGACTCCAGGAGGACATAGACAGATTGGTGAAATGGGCAGACACATGGCAGATGAAATTTAACGCAGACTGGTTTGAAGTGATTCATTTTGATAGGAAGAATGAGAGGCAATATAAACTAAATGTGTATGTACAGCCCCTTAAAAATTATACCAAGTCTTTGAAGGGGGCACGACAAGTTGAGAAGGCTGTTAAAAGGGCATACGGGATCCTTGGCTTTATAAATAGAGGCAAAGAGTACAAAAGCAAGGAAGTTATGCTAAACCTTTATAAAACACTAGTTAGACTCCAGCTGGAGTATTGTGGCCAATTCTGGGCACCACACTTTAGGAAGGACGTTAAGGTGTTAGAAAGGATGCAGAGGAGATTTACTAAAATGGTACCAGGGATGAAAGACTTCAGTTACGTGGAAAAACTAGAGAAACGGGTTGTTCTCTTTAGAGCAGGGAGGATTATGGGGAGATTTAATACACGTGTTCAAAATCATGAATGATTTTGATAGAGTAAATAAGGAGAAACTGTTTCCTGTGGCAGAAAGGTCGGTAACCAGAGGACACAGATTTAAGGTAATTGGCAGTAGAACCAAAGGCGACATGAAGAAAAACATTTTATGCAGTGAGTTGTGATGATCTGGAATGCACTGCCTGAAAGGGTGATGGAAGCAGATTCAGTGATAACTTTCGAAAGGGAATTGAATAAATACTTGAAAGGGGAAAATTTGTAGGGCTATAGGGAAAGAGTAGGGGAGTGGGACTAATTGGATAGCTTTTTCAAAAAGCCGGCATAGGCACGATGGGCCAAATGGCCCCCTATGCTATATCATTCTATGATTTTATACAGTATGGCTGTTTGAGTATTTGAATAGCTCTTACAATTTTGTCCAAATTCTAAGTGGGTTTTAAGCGGGTCTCCATTCGCACCTTGTTGCATGTGGACTAGTCTGATTTGAAGTAACAGGAACTTGGATTACTGATAAGTGTTTAATATTATCAAATGTGCTTGGGCAGGGGGTTTCAAAGTTGATGGGTTCAGACATGCATGTGAATGAAAGGCATGCCATCCCTAATGAGCTTAACATGTACTTTTCTTTAAGAGGTTGTTTCCAGTTAAAAAGAGTGATTCAGTTGTTGGTTAATTTCTGGAGTAAGTACATGTTTAGTAAAACGTACTGATAATATCAGCATTGGGAAAGAATTGAGAACTAGTTGAATCTGTTATCTGGATTCTGCTGGAATGTAGTGCAAGCACGAACGTGCTTGTATCATTTGTAGTCCTTGAAAAGTTCTGTGCATATGGTTGAAGCAGTAATACACAAGTGTTGCAGTGCTCGCGTGTTTTGTGACCACTGCATTCCTGTGAAAGTATTTGCCTAGAAGGCAATATTATGTGGTACAGCCAACCACTACTGAGAAGAATGTTAGTAAACAGATTTTTGACAAGGCGACTTGGCTCTGTTTATACCCAGCACAACATGGCGGCCCTGAATAGCTTGTTTGCCAGGAGCAAGCGGATACATTATTTACTTGTTAAATTGTAGTGTTTTGACCCAAATATTGAAGGACCGGAGTACTGGTTCTAAATTCTAAATGAGCCCATATACTGTTTAACTGTAACCTACTGAGGCCAGGCATAGCATGGGGCCAGAATTTTCAGGAAATAGTGTTGGTTTTCCTTTTAACTATTTCAGTTCCGCCATAATTTCTTATTGGTATGGGACAAGGTTTGGCCACTTGAGTTATTTATAGAATAACACTGGCTTTCACATTTCACAAAGTGGGTATACACCTAGGATTTTAAAGAATGTCCATTGATTACAAATCCACGTACTTGTAAGGATTATACCGCGTGAAATAGGTGTAAAGAGAGCTAGGCAGATTCAGCTATGAATTGTGAACTTGTGTAACTAAGTATGCAACAATTGTAAAAACAAATATTTTGACGGTAATAAATACCACATTGTTGAATATAATTGTAGCCTGTAGCTATTGGCAAATCTAATTACAAACAGGCTCAAGTTATAATGAAGTATGGTTTAATTTTAGTAAACTTTATGAATTGTAGCATTTGGAATGTTATCTATTAAGAGATGTGATGGCACTTGTGTTACTGTATCTGGATGTGCCTTTTTCCTGCTTTGAATGTTTGATGTAAACATTCCAAATATTTTCACTGCTACACTGATAAGCTTTTTATTTTTCCCTCCTGATTACAGAGTTCATTGAAAATGTTCATGCCTCTTCAATTATCAAGAGAGAATTAAAAGCCACTGAAGCTAACGAGATCAACGACTACAGGCCACACATAAACAACATCACTGTGTCCAAAAAACGAAACTGGCTGCAGCAAAGCACTCTCAACCCTTATTTGACTGAAGAGACCAATGCTCCTGTATCAGTAGAGCTAACAAACCATGCGAGTAGCCCAAGCTACCCCTTACAAGAAAGCAGGCAGCAGCCTGCAGTTCCACTAAGACAAAATGACCCGAAGCATGCTGTAGACAGTACTCTGGATCATAGTGAAGAAAATGATGCAGATGATGAGGGGGAGATATGGTACAATCCTATTCCAGAAGATGATGAAGTCGATATCCCACAAGTTCAGTCCCCTCCCAGGATTACTGTGGCTAAAACTGATAACCCAGGCAGCAGCTTGCAGATGAAGCGGCCTTCGTTGCCTGCTGGTGACTTGATTAAAGGACCAGTGACCTTGGGAACCTCCGCGAATTGCTCTGAAAGCGTGAGGGAAATCCAGGTATCTCCAGCGATTGATGTGAATCAGGGGAATTCTGTGAATTCTACAAATTCCACAGACAGTATGCAGCTGTATAGGCAGATGTGTGTGTGCAAGTCTCGGAGTGGGACGAGTGTGGAGGAGATCTGTGTGCACAGACCTCCAGCTTCAGGTAAGCTGTTTGTGTAGAGCTGTTGCAAAACAGGAAGCCCTTGCCCCATAAAGAATATGTAGCTTGTAAATACTTCAATATTATCAAAGCAGCAATTGGAATTTAAAATTGTATAGCCCTATTGTGTTCATTTCTTACTTCAAGAATTTTCTAATCATTTATTGGTTTTAAATAAATTTGCTAAAACGTCAGTAATTTTTCAGTTACAGGTGCTCCATGTAGATTTGAGAAAAAAAAGTCATTTTTTTAGACACTTGCTTCTGGTTTCTAGAGGTTTATAAACCCCCCCCCCCCCCCCATTTTTACTTTTGAACCCGCCCCCCCCCCCCCCCCCCCCCATTTTTACTTTTGAGGTTAAGAGGAGGGATGAGACTTTCCCTTGCTACATCCCTTTAAAGTGCCTACATTTTTGGTTCCTCATTCTCATTGTGTACAAACCTGACATTTTTCTTTATGAAGCAGGAGCACTACCCCATAGGGATAACTATTATTTGGTAATGCAGGAATATAATGTTTTACAGCAGAGGTATAATGAATTGAATTGCATGGTTATTGATGGTGGGACGTTCATCTTTAATGGTGTGCAGAGGTTTAACTCAGTGCGCATTTGCTGCAATAGAGAATTGGGCTATAAATATTTAAATGAATAGGAGAGAAATAACGATCACCCAAACGTTTAAACAAGAAATTTTTTTGAGTCAGTATTTAGATCTGCATCTGAAGTACTGCGTTGCACCGCACCAAGAAGGATATATTGGCCTTAGAGTGGGTGCAGTGCAGATTCACCAGAATGATACCAGGGTTAAACTGAGGACAGGTTGCATAGACTAGGCTTGTATTGCCTGTCGCACAGAAGATTAAGGGGTGATCTAATTGAGGTGTTTAAGATGATTAAAGGAGTTCATAGGGTAGATAGACAGAAACTATTTCCACTGGTGGGGGAGCAAAGAACAAGGGGGCATAATGAAATTGGAGCGAGGCTGTTCAGGGGTGCTCTCAGGAAGCACTTCTTTACACAAAGGGTAGTGGAAATTTGAAAGTCTTTTCCTCCCCCACCCCCAAAGAAAAGGCTGTTGAGGCTAGGTCAATTGAAAATGTAAAAACTGAGAGCGATAGATTTTTGTTAGATAAGGGTATTAAAGGATACAGAAGCAAGGCGGGTAGATGGAGTTAAGATACAGATCAGCTATGATCTAATTGAATGGCGGAACAGGCTCGAGGGCTGGAATGGCCTGCTCCTGTTCCTACGTTCCTAGATTTTTCAAAATAGGAGTCACACATAGGTGTAATGTGAGGAGTTAATTAAAATCATTTTTTCACTATATAATCACTGTTCAAAATTTCAGTCCACCATCTAAATATTTAAATAGCTAATAAACATGAGGCAGTAAACCTCCAAACACACCGCACCTTCAGTTTAGTAACTGAGGCTGTGTGCGCTATTTGGGAACTAGGTGGCACAGTGTGTTGGCACATTGTCCTTTCACCTCTGTAATCTGGATTCAAATGCAGCCGATATTGGTAAAATAGGTTGGGCAGTCTCAAACTAGTTTCCACTGGGTATGGGCTCACAACATTAACTACTCCTTTTTCGCGTTAAGTTGGGTAATTTCATTAGGATGGTTCGTGCAGGAAATATCACGTGCAGTAGGTGTGTATACGAGACACTTCCTTGGGCATGGTAGAGGAACCTTGACTCTACTTCGGGAGTGTTTGCTGACACTAGTGCCCAAAATGAAAAGGTTCCAATCCCCAGTACTCATTTTTTAAGCAGAAATAAAAACCACAAACAAACTGCTTAACATACTCTTTGCTTACCACCTATGTTTCAGATTTAATAAACTGCATTTAAGATGTGATGCACTTGTGTTTATATTGATGCTTATACAGGTTTGAAAGTCATTAAAAACTCGTGCATGAAGGTACAACTTAACCACCAGGCTTTACATTAAATAAAATCAAAACACACATTATTTTTAACATTATATGCCTGTAGAAAATAGTGTGCTGAATTTAGTGTACTCCACTGTTTTTATATTTTTAAACCTACTGTATTGCCTTTAAATTTTCATTGATAGGAAAAAGCTGACTTATACCATCAGTTTTTTAACATTAGAAATTTCAACGGCTGTGAAGAGTGCTCTATGCAAGGGTTCTTGCATGCATGAATGCAGTTCTGATTTCTCTCACTAGCATTGCAAATCGCAGTGTAAGTTCAATGGCCCATTTTCACCATTTATTAATTGTGGGGTTAATAGTTCTCAGACTTGCTGTTCGAAACAGATTTGTGGTATCATGAATGAGAGTATATAACCTAGAATGTGAACCTTTTTTTTCTCCCCTGCTTGTTTTGTCCACAGAAACCACATGGGCAAATTTGAGACATTTGTCCTTGCTACAGTTCCCTGTGGCTGAGCCATACATGCCAGCAAAAATATGTGCATATATTGATACATAAGTTTTTTTTTAACATGTGTAATACATATTTATCTGAGCCAGGTTTTATATGTATGATGTGGAGATGCCGGTGATGGACTGGGGTTGACAATTGTAAACAATTTTACAACACCAAGTTATAGTCCAGCAATTTTATTTTAAATTCACAAGCTTTCGGAGGCTACCTCCTTCCTCAGGTGAACGATGTATATGTAGGGGAAGGATAAAGATCATGGTAGAGTAAAGCATTGATGTCCAGTTGCTGTGGTCTAAATATGTTCTCTCCGGTTGTCTGTAAATAGCAGCACATCTGTTTTTAAGATACCAGAGTATATTTAAATCTCTGAATTGGGTATCTCTCTGATTAGTTTCGCTTACAGGGAAGTCTTTGCTTTTACCAATTGTATGAAAACTTTACAGTGCGTTGCAGTAAATGCCAAACAACTCCTAGCATGAATTCAATACAGAGTATTTACACACTTCAATCTGGCTACGATTCTGAAACGTTTGCACTTTTCCCCACTGGTTATCTTTTTTATTTGAATATATTTCATCACAGTAACATGCAAACTCATTAATATTGATACAACACTTAATTTCTTTTTGCTTGCTGTCATTAGTTGGATTTAATTTGACAGATGAGCTGGTGTATTTGGTAGTTGTCAGAGTATATTGAAATCAGATAACAGGATGTATCTCTTAAAGTCACAAAGTAAAGCAGCCGTGCTGAGCATGTGACAGTCATGTGGAAATGATTTTGAGTAGCAGTCAAACAGGAAACTAGACATTTTTCAAATTCCATCTTGCCTCCCCTGTTGAAATCAGGATTATAAGACATTAGCCAGCTGCGAGATTGAGGCTTTTAACTTCTGTGTATAAGGTATGCTGGTGCTGGAAAGACACATATATCACTTTGCTGCCCACACACCAGTGGCATTGAGCACTGAAGTATGATTAGCCTGAAACTACTCCAGTAGTGGAACTGGATTGTGACTGTGCAGATAACCTGTCCAGTGAATCCTGCTTGAATTATTTTTCCTGTTGGTTCACCATAATGAAGGCAGTTCAAGTCTGCAGCCCAAATATCATATCCAAAGAAGCATATGTGAGGTTGGGGAAAAAATCTTGGCAAAGGAGATTGTTTTTGTTCATGAGGGGAATTTCCTGTAAAGGGGCTCACTGGTGATCTATGCAGTTGCGTGTCTAAGCATTCGTCCAAGATTGTTACCAAATGAATTTGAATAGTTCATCATCTGGCATTGAATCTCCTGTTACCACAAAGTTTGAAAATACACCTGGTTTATGTTCCTTTGACATAATGTGCAACTGCTGTTTATAAATTAAAAATGAATGTTATTAATAAGGCTCTATGTGCTACCAGCAGCTGATACTTGTTGTCACAGTAGGAAGTTGTTAGACTTTCTCCTACGACTAATTTAGAGACTTTCTATGTGTATTGGGAGTTGTAATCTTGTGTTGACCACCAGCCAAGCACATAAAACTTAATTCTAGGAAAGACAGTGAATATTTTGAGGTAAACTGACACTAGAATAATTTTTGATTCCAAAGGTAAATTTAAACAAAGGTAAATTTAAACAAAGGTAAGTTTCTCTACTTTTTGTTTGAAATAAATTGAGATATGTAAATTGACTGTTTCCTGCACACTTAAAATGGTATTTCAGTTATTATACTTAATTACAAAATGATGGAAGGAAACAACCCTAGAAAAGCAAGGGTCAGAAAAAAAAAACCATTCAGCCCATCAGAGCTTATCCCTCTAGTACACTAATTCTCCTATCCAACTGTACCTTGAACAACCCCAGTGACTCTGTCTCTATTACTTGCTTGGCAGAGCTTTCCAAACAAATATCACTGTTGAATTATGCAACAATAATCAGAGTAATAAACCAGTTGTCACACTTGCTGGTTCATTTGTGTCTTTCTCTTCATTTCACTAAAACTCACCATAGCTATTTGTGTGTATGTGATCTCTCTCTCTCTCTCTCTCTCTCTCTCTCTCTCTCTCTCTCTCTCTCTCTCTCTCTCTCTCTCTCTCTCACTCACACACACACACACACACACACACACACACACACACACACTCCACTGTTTGACTAAATGGAAGACTAATAGCTTTAAGGAGTTCTTAAGGTTTCATACATACTTCCTCAGTCACTTTTATGATTGGACACATTTTGAGGTAAGCTGTAGCTCGATGAACATCCCCATCCTAAATAGTGGTAGAGCCCAGGACATGGGTGCAAAAGACAAGGCTGAAATGTTTGCAAGCATCTTCAGCCAGAAGTTCCGATGGATGATAGTTCTCTGCCTCATCCTCACCATCACAAATGCCAGTCTTCAACCAATTCGATTCACTCTGTGGCTTGTGCACTGGACACAGCAAAGGCTATGGGTCCCAACAACATCCCAGCTGTAATGCTTAAGACCTGTGCTCCTGAACTAGCTGCACCTCGAGCTAAGCTGGCATCTGCTTGACAATGTGCAAAATTGTCCAGTTATGTGTTGTCCTGTCCACAACACTTCCGCATTATAGCAAGGATATTGTCTTAGCCCATAGCCGTTGCTGTGTCCAGTGCACTCTGCCACAAGGGCATTTCTACACTATCTTGCTTGTTTCCCCCAGATTTCACTTTCTTATCCAGGCATTCATTAGCTATTTTAATATGATGTGGCTAAAGACTACATAGTCATGTTTCTTGGGTGAAAAATTAGAATTTTAAGCAAATACAATATACTCAATAACCTTATTTTTAAAAAAAACAAAACAAAGCATAGCAATACTGAACTATCACATTCCTTCAGAGAACCAATTCGGCCGACTGCAGCATCCCTGCTGCTACCCTGATTAACTCTTTCCATTCTGGATTATTACTTTCATCCAAAGTCATTATCCAACACATTCCCCTCCTTGACCATTGTCTTAGGTCGAACTCCACTGTTCATAACTTCTGTGTCCCATTCGTCCTGGTGGAGTTTCAAATCCTCTCTGTCAGAAAAAACTGCCTGCTTTCACCTCCATAACCTCCACTGTCCTACCTCATTCCATCTGCTGCTGAGACCCTCAAGCATGCCTTTATCACCTTCAGACTTGACTACTCCAATGCTCTCCTTGCTGGCCTCCCATCCTCCGTAAACTTCAGCTCATCCAAAACTCTACTGCCTGTACCCTATCCTGCTCATCCACCACTCTTGTCCTCGCTGACCTACATTGGTTCGTGGTTCCCCAACATCTCATTTAAAATTAAAATCTTTGTGTTTAAACCCCTTCATGGACTTAGAACCATAGAAAAGATACAGCACAGAGGGGGGCCATTCGGCCCATCGTGTCCGCGCCGGCTCGAAGAACAGCCAGGTGCCCATTCTAATCCTACCTTCCAGCACCCGGTCCATAGCCCTACATCTTACAGCACTTTAGATGCAGGTCCAGGTACTTTTTAAAAGTTGAGGGTCCCTGCCTCTACTACCAATTCGGGCGGTGAATTCCATACACCCACCACCCTCCTGGGTAAAAAGGTTTTTTCGTATGTCCCCTCTAATCCTTCTGCCAATCAGCTTAAATCCATGTCCTCTAGCTCTTGAACTCTCCACTAGGGGAAACAGGTACTTCCTATCTACTCTATCTGGGCCCCTCATAATTTTGTGCACCTCAATCAAGTCTCCCCTCAGCCTCCTCTGTTCCAAGGAAAACAACCCCAGCCTATCCAATCTCTCCTCATAGCTGCAATTCTCAAGCCCTGGCAACATTCTTGTAAATCTTCTCTGCACTCTCTCCAGAGCAGTTACGTCCTTCCTGTAATGTGGTGACCAGAACTGCACACAATACTCCAGCTGTGGCCTTACTAGCGTTTTATACAGTTCCATCATTACATGCCTGCTTTTATATTCTATACCTTGGCTAATAACGGAGAGCATTCCGTATGCCACCTTCTCAACCTTATCTACCTGTACTGCCACCTTCAGGGACCTGTGCACACGCACTCCAAGGTCTCTCACTTCCCCTACCCCTCTCAGTATATTCCCGTTTACTGCGTATTCCCTTTTACTGTTTGCCCTCCCTAAGTTCTCCAGGTTGAGCTCCATTTGCCACTTTTCCGTCCACTCCACCAACCCATTGATATTTTCTTGGAGTCTACAGCTATCCTCTTCACTATCGACTACACGGCCAATTTTTGTGTCGTCTGCAAATTTGCCAATCGTGCCCCTTACATTCAAGTCCAAATCATTAATATATACCACAAACAGCAAGGGTCCCAACACTGAGCCCTGTGGCACACCACTGGAAACTGATTTCCCTTGCCCCTTCCTATCGCTGGTAACCTCTGACAGCCCCTTCCCCCTCACCCCAAAATCTCCATTCCACTAACTCTGGTCTTGTGCATTCCCGGTCCCTGTGCCGTCAGCCGCCTAGGCCCCATGCTCTGGAATTATCTCCCTAAATTCCTCTCCTCCTCTTTAAGACCCTCCTTAAAACCACCTCTTTGACCAAGCTTTTGGTCAGCGCTCCTAATATCTGCTCTTTTGGCTTGCCGTTCCTTTTTTGATTACACCTCTGGCACGTTTTTCTATGTCAAAGACACAATAAATGTAACTTACATTACAGAGGCAGTGTTGAATGACAAAGTGGCTGCTGGTGAAGTTACAATAATGCATTTTGCTACACATTCTGCATTGTTTCTGACATGAGTCCTGACTGGACATGTGCCTCCATTTGGTCCGATGAATCTTTGGGTAATTTACACTGCTGTTATGTAATTGCAATTCAGGTTTTAGCCAAGCAGTACCCTGTTTAAACTGCCTGGGTGAAACTTGAATTCTGTTGCTCTGGAGAGAATTGAGTATGTATGCTTGTATCCATCTGCAGAACTTCTCTCCTAGCAGTTAAATTTTAAACATTAAGATAATTATGTGGCAGCATCTGCACCATCTAATTGCAGATAAATGTAAAAAAATGTCCAGGAGGTCCTGGAAACTTTTTGTTAACACCTGGTTTGATGCTGCACTAGACTTTAATTCAACGTGATGTCACACAGAAATGGTGTGAGACTCTATCTAACAGGACACCACTTCTCTCCAGCATCAGATTGACTCTGGATTTACACTACAACCTTCATGCCTGTGTGAAGCAGAAACGTGGTGCACTAATACTGTGGCTGTAGTGTTAATCCACATTTGAGAGTACTGCACTTAGAAGAAATATAGAGAAAGTTACGGCACAGAAGAAGGCCATTCGGCCCATCGTGTCTGTGCCAGTCGAAAAAGAGCGATCCAGCTTAATCCCACTTTCCAGCACTTGGTCCATAGCCTTTTAGGTTATGGCACTTCAAATGAATATCCACATACTTTTTAAATGAGTTGAAGGTTTCTGCCACCCCTTCAGGCAGTGAGTTCCAGACTCCTATCACCCTCTGGGTGAAAAATCTTTTCCTCAGCTCCCCTTTGGTAGAAAGATTAATCACTTTAAATCTAAGCCTCCTGGTTATGGACTTCTCTGCTAAGGGAAATAGGACCTTCCTATCCACTCTATCTAGGCCCCTCATAATTTTGTACACCTCAATTAAATCACCCCATAGCCTTTGAGCAGCTGCAAAACTTTCTCCCAAATCAGTATAGGGAGTGCCTCACCAACTGTGCTGACTGTATCCTTCTGCTTAGCAGGCAGCTAATTTGTCTCCTTTGCACCTGCATATTACAGTATTACTATTTTTGACATGTATGCTGTTATTGACCTTTTTTAAAGAAAGAACTTGCATTTATGTAGCGACTTTCACGACCTCAGAACATCCCAAAGTGCTTTACAGCCAGTCAAGTACTTTTGAAATGTAGTCACTGTTGTAATGTGAGGAAACGCAGCAGCCAATTTGCGTACATCAGGGTCCCACAAATTGCAGTGAGATGATGGCTAGATAATCTGTTTTAGTGATGTTGGTTGAGGGATAAATATTAGCCAGGACATCAGGAGAATTTCCCAGCTCCTCTTGGAATGGTGCCATGGGATCTTTTACGTCAAACTGAGATCCCATTTGTCCTCTCAGGTGAACGTCTCAATCAAACGACGACGCCTCCAACGTGCAGCACTCCCTCTGTCCTGCACTGAAGTGCCAGTCTCAAATTTCTGGATTGGGACTTGAACTTATGACCTTCTGACTCAAAGGCAAGAGTGCTACCATTGAGCTAAGGCTGACACCTACACTATCTTTCACAATTGTGTGTTCAGCAGTTGTCATCCAATTAAGTAGCTCCAATACAATGTGCCATTTAGTTTTTTAAATTCTAAAATCGAAAGTTTGATGAATTTAATTAAATAATTTTTGTGCTATTCTTTCTCCACACTCCCACCCTGTAACTTCAGCCTGTCAATAATAATACACAACCAACAAACATTTAAAATACAGGTCATCTATTGCCCTCTTTTGTGATCTTAGGGCAGAGAAAAAAAATGAAGTGCTGTTGAAATGATATTAGCATAAAAGTGAAAAGTTCGATTTATATTTTCAATGTTAAATGGTAATTTCAAGAAAAATTATTGTCCTTGGCATTTGATCTAATTTGAATATTTTTTTGCAATACAGGAACAAAAGGAATAAGTATTGATGAGGTCTTAGATGTTTAAATGGCTGACATTTGCATTTATTATAGAGACTGCTACTTTACAGGAAGCACTAACTTTAATACATGGTTATTCCATCTGGACCATATTCAGACCTGCAAAGGAGCTCATAGGGTAGGTGATAAATTATGTAAAATATTACCAGAAAAAGAATCTTGTCACAGATGAGTTATAGCTGGTTGGCATTCCATGCAAATTTGTTGCCTATAGTATTATATCTTTGTGTTTCACCAGGGTGAATAATAATATCACTGACCACTGAATGGGAATTCTGTTTCTGTGACATTATGTTCACCCACCTGTTTGTGTTCCTCCCACACTGTGAAAAATCATGTGACACAAGTATAAAATGACCAAATATAGAATTGGAATGGATCAGATTGGCCAGTTCAGATTGTGCTGTATCCTATAATGGGCATCTTTGCACGAAAACAAGACATTACACTTATAGTAATCTGACATTGAGGCATGAAAGAACCTTTTTTTTTTAACCTTGTTCTTTGTCAAGCTTTCAAAATTTCATATCGACAGAGAAAAGTTACAACAGCTTGTTGCATGTTGCAGCAGCTTATTGTGTTGTGTCACTAACATAAAATACTGTAATAGAGAAATTTTTCCTAATTTATGGCCACCTGAAGATTTGTTGGTTTCTGTGGGTGTTGTGCAATGTGGTGCTAATATAAACTGTCAAATTACTAACTCAATGTATTGAATTACATAAATATTAACTGTCAAAGTTAAATTAGTTATTTGGAGACCTAATTTAATATTTTTTCCAATTTCAATCTTTCCTCCTCTCCCCATCTCTCTTGAAGGCAACAACTCTTGCTAGGGTATGGCTCCATGGACATCTGGTATCTCCCACAAGTGGGCATTCTTCATGTATGAGCATCGACTAGAAGTGTCGGCAGACTATTTCTCTGTTTGGGTGGGGAGCGCACCACAGCTGAATCCTATCCTGTTTTCACCTGATGCCCATATGCATGCATTTTCCAAGAGGGTGTGCAGGAATGGAAACCCTGTTTTTTTTTTTCTCTCCCTTTTTGTCTTCCCCCCCCCCCCCCCCCCCCCCCAATCCCAAACAAACCCAGGGGGACTGCTGTAGTGCTCTAATTGCTGTCCCAGCAGAGAGGGAGCCACAAATTCCACAGAATAAAAAAGACTGTCCTGATAGTTCCTTATTGCATTAGTGCATCTGAGAACATATAATTAAACCCATACTGTAATTATTACCAACATATTTAATGCTCTTGAACAAGGTGGTGGTTCTGGTATTGTGCATAATACAGTTGATATCCAGTACTGTATTGAATAAGTTATGGAGTTGTTTATCAAAGATTACTGAAAAATAAAACATTCCAGCAATTAATATTTTTTCAGTTGACTAAATATATTTGTTAAATGATCAATTGCATCCTCAGCAGAGTGAATAGACTGCTGATTCCTGCTGTTAACTACTTAGTTCTCCTGCCATAAGAAAGTAGCGGATTAAAGCTTTCTAGTGTTTTACGTGATCAGAGGTCACTTAAAGTCAGCATTGCTGACCTGAAATAAATTGACAGTGTGGAAATGATGTGGATTGAGTTAATTTGGATTTTGTGCAGACCTTTAAAAAGCTTCAAGTTTTACACCCTATCACTTTACATAGCAACTGTTGATACTGAAACCATTTAAGGCTACCACAACTCATCACATTTGTGACATCCATTTGTGTAATGATGTAGAACCATAGTGCACCGCACTGAGTCTCATGGGACCACATTCTGCACTGCACGTTACTCTTTCAATGGAGAGTTCTGGTACAGTTAGAGGTGAGTAATTTTGGCAAATTCAATTACGTTGAGTTTCTTTTTACAAACTAAGTATAGGACAGTAGTAACATACCTTGTGTAAAATTATTTGGTGTCTATTCTTGGGTCTGCTACTTAATTTCAAAATGGGTAAGTTTTGGTTTAGCAGATCAGCACACAATGTTTGCATAATAAGAGTCTAAATAGGGTAAAGGAGCAAATGGATCTTTGGGTTCGGATACACAAATCACTAAAAGCAGGTTAATAAGGCCATTTTAAAAAAAGGCAAGCCAAGCACTGAGGTTCATTTCTAGAGGGATAGAATTGAAAAGCAGAAGTTACATTAAACTTGTCAGTAACTGTGGTTAGACCACACTTGGAGTACCGTGCACAGTTCTGGTCTCCGTATTATATGGTCTCCATATTATAAAAAGGATATAGAGGCATTGGAGCAGGTGCAAAAAAGATTCACAAGGATGATACCAGAACTGAGAGGATATACTGATCAGCAAAGGCTGAACAGGCTGGGGGTCTTTTCTCTAGAAAAGAGAAGGTTGAGGATTGAGGTCTTTAAGATAATGATAGGGTAGACATAGTGAAAATGTTTCCACTTGTGGGGGAGTCCAAAACTAGAGGTGATAAATATAAGATAGTCACTAATAAATCCAAGGAATCTTACAACACCAGGTTATAGTCCAACAAATTTATTTTAAAATCACAAGCTTTCGGAGATTATCTCCTTCGTCAGATGAATGAATGAAAAGGTTCTCAAATCGCATATCTTATACTATGTTGGGACAGCATCACACCAATCAAAAGGTGTCGTTGACACATCATGACTAATAAATCCAATAGGGAATTCAGGAGAAACTTCTTTACCCAAAGAGTGGTAAGAATGTGGAACTTGCTACCACAAGGAGTAGTTGAGGCAAATAGTATAGATGCATTTAAGGGGAAGCTAGATAAGTACATGAAGGAGAAAGGAATAGAAGGGTATGCTGATAGGGGTAGATGAAGTAGGGAGCGAGGAGGCACGGATGGAGCATAAACGCTGGCATAGACCAGTTGGGCCGAATGGCCTGTTTCTGTACAGTAGGCTCAGTGTAACTCAATCCACTATTTATTATTTAAATTCTTGAACTAGGATAATTTCTGTCTTCCATTAATACAGTGACATAGAAATTCGGGTGCATGGGGAGTGCAGGGTATATGCCCTGTGCCTGAATGATGAGGCCTGAGATGCCCCCAATATTGGACCTTGGGCCTCATTACTTTTTTCAATTTCAAAATATACTTTATTTCATAAAAATTTAAAGACACCACAATTCAAAACAATACAACACTGATCGTACACAATACGATTACAATTTAATACACATTACATATCTTGTAATACATGCTGTTCAATACAAGGTGGGTGGTCTTGCACGCTGACCTTTCCCCATAGAGTCTTTGCGTAGGTTGCACCTTGCTTCAGTGCGTCCTGCAGCACGTACTCCTGAACCTTGGAGTGTGCCAGTTGACAACACTCGGTCGTGGACAGCTCCTTCAGCTGGAAGACCAACAGGTTTCGGGCGGATCAAAGGACCTCCTACACAGAGTTGATTGTCTTCCAGCAGCAGTTGATATCTGTCTCGGTGTGTGTCCTGGGAAACAGCCTGTAGAGCACAGTGTCTTGTGTTACTGAACTGTTGGGGATGAACCGGGACAGATACCAACACATCTCTCTCCACACCTGCACGAAGGGGCAGTCCATCAGGAGGTGTACGACAGTCTTGTCCCTGCCGCAGCCTTGAGGGCAGCTCGCGGTGGCGCTGAGAATCCTTGCGTGTTACAAGGACTGCACTGCAAGGGCCCTTCTCGCCACCATCCAGGTTACATCCTGGTGCCTGTTGGTTAGTTCTGACGATGAGATGTTGTGCCAAATGGCATCGACCGTCTGGTTGGGGAACTGCCCAATTGGATCTACCTTCCTTTCCCTGCAAGACACTCAGAACATTCCGTGTTGACCACTGACTGCTTTATGGTCAAAGGGGTTCCTCCTCAAGAACTTCTTCACCTGGGACAGGTGGTGGGGTATGGTCCAGCTGCACGGGATGTCCTGCGTCTGCTCGGCCAGCATGACCAGATCCAGTTTTCTCTGTGGTGGACAGGTAGAAACTCAGCACGTAGTGACACTTGGTGTTTGTGTACCGGGGCTCTACACACATCCTGAGGCAATCACACACAAAGGTGGCCATTAGGATCATAACAGCATTAGGGACGCCCTTCCCCCTTTTTGTCTGGGGGTTTGTACATGGTGTCCCTGTGGATGTGTTCTACCTTGAACCTCCAGATACAGTGGAAGATAGCTCGGGTGACTGTGATGGCAGATTGGCAGGGAACGGAGCAAGACCTTGGCCAAGTAGAGCAACACCGCGAGTACCTCACGCCTTATCACCAGGTTCCTGCCGGTTATGGAGCAGGAGCGTCCCACCCACATACCAAGCTTTTGTTCGGCCTTGGCGATCCACTCCTCCCAGTTCTTGGTGCAGGCCTGGGGCCCCCTTGAACCGGATCCCCAGCACCTTCAGGTAGTCGGACCTGATGGTGAAGGGGACAAAGGATTGGGACTCCCACCTGCCAAAGAACAAGACCTCACTCTTCAGTTCATTCTGGCCCCCGAGGCCAGTTCGAAACGGTCGCAGATGCTCATCAATCTGTGGATTGACTGCTGATCGGAGCAAAAGACGGTGACGGTGTCTACGTACAGGGTAGCGGTAACATGAGAGCCTCCGCTGCCTGGGATCACCGGATACCTGCGTCCTTCCTGATGGACGCGGCAAATGGCTTGATACAACATGCGAACGTGACCACTGAGAGAGGACAGCCCTGCCTACTCCAGATCTGATCGGAATGCTCTCTGACTCCCACCTGTTGATTAGGACTGTGCTACGGATGTGCGTGTAGAGCAGTCAGATCCAATCGCGGATTCTCTCCCCAAACCGCGTTTTGGAGAGCACGTCCATGGAGTATGTGTGGGATATTCTATCGAAGGCCTTCTCCTGGTCCAGGCTGATGAAGCAGGTGTTCACCCCCCTGTCCTGCACATAGCCTTGAGCTGCTCAGAGATACGTCACCTATCAGAGATCTTCCTGCCGGTACAGTACAGGTCTGATCAGTGGATAACTGGCCCCAGATTAGACTTGAGCCTGTTGGCGATGGCCTTAGACAGAATCTTATTGTCGACATTTAGCAAGGAACTGGGTCACCAATTTCTGATTTGTTCCCTCTCCCCCTTCCCCGTGTAGACGAGGGTGATGATGCCTTTCTTCATGGACTCTTAACGTGCTGCCTGCCAGAAACATACCCCAGTACACTTCCAGTAGGTCTGGGCCTACCCAGTCCCACAGAGCCGAGTACAACTCGACCGGAAAGCCGTCACTTCCGGGAGTTCTACTCTTGAAGGACCAGACAGCCTTTGTCAGCTCGGGCCTCATTACAATGGAGTCAGCGTGGCATAACAGCCAGCTGGCAAAGAGGAGACCAGGATCGCTCTGCTGCTAGCATCACAGCGGCCCTCAGATAAGTGAAGCCAGGGGTTGTGATCTGAGGCTGCTGGTCGGGAGCGCAGGATAGGAGGCTGGGGGTCGGAGCATTGGGTTGGGAGGAAAGGATATGTGGCAGGGGATGGGCAATAAATGCTGGCCTTGCCAGCAATGCCCACATCCCATGAATGAATTTTTTTAAAAAGGGGCTCAGAGGCCATCTGTCAGGAGAGGCCACCAGTCAGGCTTGGGTGGGGGGTGTGTGGTTGGGGTTGGGGGCCACCTTTCGTTAAATGTGGGGTCAGGAGGAGCACTTCCTGATGTGAAAAACTTACCTAGTAGGTTGCAGGTGGTCCCAAGGTCTGGTTTTGCTGAATGCAGTTGGTGCTGGCTGCCTCAGGGCAAACCAGGCTTGAAGTGGGGGCCTCAAACAGGTGTTAGGCCCCTTATTTGCATATGCAAAGGGCCTAGTGCCTGTTTCAGGGGTGGGACCTGGATGCCTTTTTTTTTTCCTTTCCCAACATGGCGGGCGGTACACGTCTGACCTGAAGTGTGCGTGCGCTTCCTGCCCACCATATTAGGATTCTAGTCATATTAGGCCAGTTGATGCCTTAAATGCTGCTTGGCCAAATTTATAGGCCAGTATCCTTAATGCTGTTGTTTCAATCACATCTAGAGGGAGAAGACTGGGACAACAAATGAAACATGGACACTCACAATTTCAAACTGCTGAAAGATTTCTTCTCTTTCCTCCCGATCACCTTACCATCTTGATATCCACTGCTCTGTAATGTGCTCTGATGTATCTTTGTACATAACTAGAGGTATACAAACATAAGTTATTGTAGGTGATAAATCTTGCGTATCCCCGATTTTAATCGCTCCACCATTGGCGGCCCTAAGCTCTGGAATTCCCTCTCTGAACCTCTCTGCCTCTCTACCCCTCTCCTCCTTTAAGACGCTCCTTAAAACCTACCTTTTTGACCAAGCTTTAGGTCACCTGTCCTAATATCGTCTTATGTGGCTTGCTGTCAAAATTTGTTTGATAACGCTCCTGTGAAACACTGGGACGTTTTACGACTTTAAAGGCGCTATATAAATGCAAGTTGTTGTATGTATTGGTGACTTATTATGCTCATCGATATGAGAGATGTCAGTACCATCAAACAGCCTTAACCTTTTATGTTCTCTGAAATTGGATTGAGGACCACAGTCCTTAAACTGTGTGCCTAAACAATATGCAGTAACCCCAACCTCACGAATTTGTCTCTATGACACTGCCTTAAATTTTTTTCCATTTTTCTCATCAGATGTCTTGAGAACATTTTTAGTGAGATTGCCAATTCCCATTGAATCCCTGACAGATTTATTCTGTAACAACATGTTTAGGCTGCCCAAGCTTCCTTTATATTAGACCCTTACAGCTGGCAGAGATAGAGGGGAGAGACTTTTATCCCCTCAGACTGAAATGTAAGATCAATGTGCTCAATCCACTGTGCTACTCATTCTTCATTGGATTTTCATGATTGGGGTTTTAAACTGATTTGTGAGAGGCAACTTCATAGTTCTTCCTATTTAGTTTTTTAATAAAAGGCTTATTTAAGGTCTTGCTGATTAAACATATTTTAAAAAGTACTACAGTATTGGAACAATTCTTTTTTCCTTGGCAATGAACTGCCATGTGACACTTTTTTTAAAAGTGATTTTCTCTAGGTTTTTGTTTAGATTTAAACTTTTTAATGTCATTAAAGACATGGATATGACCCAAACACAAAATGGAAAATGTTGTGATTTTGTCTTTTAGCTGATGCCATACAAGTACAGCAAGCTGTATTCCATGATTTACAAAAGACTAACAGCAGGAAAATGCAATGAGTCGAATATAAAATTACCTTCACTTAGAATCTAAACTAATTTTAGCAGGTAGACTTTTGGGGAATATTTTGACTTGAAGTATTATAGATCAGACTGAATGATGTACATTACCGTCACATGACTTTTTAAAACCAAAGTACTTTATGAATTGACATTCTGCAAAGCTAAAGTTACTGAGGCAATAAGTTAGTTACATAATCACAGATTTATGTTAATTGAAGTGTCTCCAAATAAATAAAAAATGATAGCCTTTAGAGTCTCTGTTTCTTTTCTCTCCTTTTCTACCTTCTACATGCTGTTGGTGCTGATTTTTTTGGGGTTGGTGGGGAGGTTGCGATCTATATTATGGTAGTCAGTCAGTTAGCCAACCATGGAGAATTGCTTGCCATGTGAATAACTGCAAAAATGCTTCATTGGATTTTAACTAAAGTTCTTACAGGAACCAACTTCCTTTGTTCAGAACTTAAAGAAAGAGCCATGCTGGGAACTGTATACATCCCATGAACTACCAACTCAATCATTAAAAACTTTATGAACTTTAAAATCAACAGATAGTCCACTCATCAGACATTGAGTGGGCTCCTTTCACAAATGAGCATGCTGAGAATCATAGGTATGCATGTATGTGTTCATAATAACTAACTTATTGCATCAGTAACTTTTAAACTTGCTATAATGGTTTGTAAATACACTTCAAAAGAAACGTTCTCTTCTATGCTGGGTTTGTTTTAGAAATCAATGTGGAATTTTCAGTCAGAACTTTCAAGGTTAATTTATCATAATGGACTAGCTGTGCTAAACTTCAGCTCCTTTTAGGAGCCTTATTACAATTTGAGTTTTTTTCCTCCCCCATTTTACAGATGAATTTTATTTAAGTTGATCTATTACAGCTTATTTTCATAACATTCATCTTATTCAGTATGATTATTATTATGTTTCTACCATTTAAATGTAGAATTTGGAGTGATTTTACTCCTTTTCTTCCTCCTCCTTTAGATGTTACTTCTGCTGAGTGAATTGTTGTAGTCACCTTACTTGAGCAGCAAGTCTTCAAGTGTGCACTTGAGTGTTTTTAGACTATTCAAGCATGCCATGAGTGAGAACATCACAGATCCTGTCCTCACTCAAGTTGTGTACACCAACTCTCCATCAGTAATCATTGGATAGTGACCAAGAGTAATAACTCTTCTTTCTGTACCTCTCCTCCCTGTGCCTAGCTCAGGAATGCTGAGGCCACCTGAGCTGAGCATACCTAATTTATTACAGATGAGGGCATGAATCTGGGACCTTCCTTTTATCAATGGATCTCTTTTCTATCCATCCCTTAAACCCTGACATCTCCACTTCCTTTCAGTCAGGATCTTGTAATATCCAAATAGAGTCAAAGAACAATAAAAGCAAAAAGAGCTAAGGCTTGAGTTTGTGCCTGCCAACAATTCCTATTTTGCTCAAGGAATTTGGCTCTGAGCAACTACCCTCTGTTTGTCATAAGTGAACCTGAAGAACAAGTCTCCCCCCCCCCCCCCCCCCCACTTGTAGAGTTTTTTTTGGTCAGCCAAATGTTTGATACACATGAAGATTCACCACATTATTGAGAAATTCACAGAAGTTGTTTGTGTCCAATAATAAGTACGCTCACATTCCTCACAGGGGAACACCCTTCTTATCTAAGCCCAGAGAGCTTAGATGCAAGTTGGAAAACATAATGGGTCAGACACAGCCAAGTGTGTGCAAGGGTCTTGTTGCTGTGTTTAAAACCATGATTGTTTTTAGACTATTCAAGCATGCCATGAGTGAGAACCATGTTTAAAACCATGCAGCCCACCAACACAGAACACTGCTAAGCTTCCTGCTGTTTATCTAGCTGAGACCGCTCAACCAGTTGGGGCATTGCCTTGCAGAGTTATCTGGAGCTGAATGGGAAGGATCCTAGTCCCCAGTGATATGTTTACTTTCCAGTTTCCATTCATGAATCAGTCTAGCTGGTCAGTCAATCATCAACATTGCTCTGGAGAACTGCCAGATTAATCCGGGTACTGGATTACCCAGTCTGCTATTGAAAGACCTGTTGTGCACCTCCATTGCCTGCGTGTCACCTAGGAACCAACTCGACTCCAAAAACACTTTATTTCTGCAATGTGACAGAGCATAGCAAATAAACTGACTCATAGAACTTTAATTGTAACGCTACAGTACTTTCGTAGATTTTAAACTAGTTTCACAAAATAATATAAGCTTTGGAAATTAATGGTCCACTTAGTTTTTTTAACAAATTCTGGAAATATTAACTTTGCATCTTGTGACAAGTTCTGCTCTTCTTTCTTTGGCAGTCCCTCAGGGTCGAGGATGACTTGCTTCCGCTCCGGGAGGGTGGGTTCTGCGGTGGCTGAATAGTCCAATCCTGGAGCCGCAGACTCTGCTACAAGTGGGGCAGGTAGTGTTTAATAAGGCAGGTGGGTGAGCCGCTCTGGATTCTGCGTGCTCTTTTCGCTGCTTACGCTTGGCCTCCACGTGCTCCACTCAGTGATGCTCAAGGTGATCGACTCCTTCACGGATGCTTCTTCTCCAGTTTGGGCGTTCTAAGGCAAGCGATTCCCATGTGTCGGTGGGGATGTTGCATTTTTTTAGGGCGGCTTTGAGAGTGTCCTTATAGCGTTTCCTCTTCCCTCCTAGTGATCGCCTGCCATTGCGGAGCTCGGAGTAGAGCACTTGTTTAGGGAACCTTGTGTCGAGCATGCGGACAATGTGGCCCGCCCAGCACAGCTGGTTGAGCGTGACCAGTGCCTCGATACTGGGGATGTTAGCCTGGGAGAGAACGCTCACGTTGGTACGCCTATCCTGCCTGTGGATTTGCAGGATTTTGCGGAGGCAGCGTTGGTGATATCTCTCCAGGGATTTGAGGTGTCTGCTGTACGTTGTCCATGTTTCTGGTGCATACAGGAGGGTGGGGACCACGGCTGCTCTGTAGACCATGAGCTTGGTGCTGGATTTGAGGTCTCGGTCTTCGAACACTCTGTTCTTCAGGCGTCTGAAGGCCACCCTGGCGCATTGGAGTCTACGTTGAATTTCATCATCGATGTCTGCTTGCGCCGAGAGGAGGCTCCCGAGGTATGGGAAATGATCCACGCTGTCCAGAGGCTCACTGTGGATCTTGATGGTCGGGGGACAGTGTTGTGTGGCAGGAGGGGGCTGGTAGAGGACCTTTTTGTTTTCCGGATGTTTAGCTTGAGGCCCATTCTCTCATACGCCTCGGTGAATGCGTCGACGATGGTTTGTAGCTCGGCCTCTGAGTGTGCGCGCACGCAGGCGTCATCTGCGTACTGCAGCTCGATGACAGAAGTTGCGGTGGTCTTGGTTCTGGCCTGGAGGCATCGAAGGTTGAACAGTTTCCTGCTCGTCCTGTAAGTTAGCTCCACTCCGACGGGGAGCTTCATGGTGATAGGGTGGAGTGTTGCAGCGAGGAAGATGAGAAGAGCATTGGTGCGATGACTCAGCCCTGCTTGACCCCAGTTTGCACTCGTATTGGGTCTGTGGTGGATCCGTTGGTGAGGATCACAGTTTGCATGTCATCGTGGAACAGGCGGAGAATGGTGACGAATTTCTGCGGGCAGCTGAATTTGAGGAGGATGCTCCACAATCCCTCACGGTTGACAGAGTCGAAGGCCTTTGCAAGATCGAAGAAGGCCATGTACAGAGGTTGATGCTGTTCCCTTCACTTTTCCTGGACTTGTCGCGTGCTAAAGATCATGTCCATTGCGCCTCTTCATGGGTGGAAGCCGCACTGAGACTCAGCGAGGAGCTCTTCGGCCACTGGAAGGAGGCAGTTGAGGAGGATTCTTGCGATGATCTTTCCTGTAGTGGACAGTAGAGAAATCCCTCTGTAATTTCCGCAGTTGGACCTATCTCCTTTCTTGAAGATGGTCACAATTACGGCGTCTGAGATCTCCCAGCATGCTCTCTTCTTTCCAGACAAGGGTGATAAGGTCGTGTATTCGTGAGAAGAGTGCCTCTCCGCCGTGTTTTAGTACTTCAGCGGGGATTCCATCTGTGCTGGGGGCCTTGTTTTTCAGCTGTCGAATGGTTTTTTCGACCTCACAGTTGGCTGGGGTTGTGCTGAGATGGTGGCGGGTAGCGTGTTGCGGGATCGTGTCGAGGGCACTTGCGTCGAGGACTGCATCTTGAAAGGGATCTTTGTGGTCCCTCGCTCGGACGATGATGTGGTCTGTTAGGTGCCAGTGCTTAGAGCAGGGGTGTTGCCATGAGGTCTTGTACTTGTCCTTCTGGCGGAACAGGGTGTTCATTATGACGAGGTCACGTTCTAGACATTTCGTCAGGAGGAGGACTCCATTGGGATTTGCTTTCCCTACGCCTTCCTTGCCTAAACACGCCTTTCCAAAGGTTTGCGTCCCTCCCGACTCTGGCACTGAAGTCGCCGAGGAGAATCAGCTTGTCTCCCTTTGGGATACGGGACAGCGATTAGTCAAGGCTAGAGTAGAATGCCTCTTTTATCTTGTCCGTTGTGTCTAGGGTCGGGGCGTAGGCACTGACGACTGTGGTGTGCTGCTTCTGGGCCAGGGTGAGCCATAGGGTCATGAGGCATTCATTTACCCAGCAGGGATATCCGTTGAGACGTCCAACCAATTCGTTATTTATGGCAAAGTCGACCCCATAGAGACGGCGTTCTTCTTCTGGTTTGCCTTTCCAGAAAAAGGTGTATCCGCCGCCTTGTTCTTTAAGCTGGCCTTCTCCTGCCAGCCGTGTCTCGCTCAGGGCGGCGATGTCAATGTTGTAGCGCCCGGGCTATGATGACAGTGCGATGTTCAGGTCTGTCGCAGTTGGGATTGTCATAAGGGTCCTGACGTTCCAGGTCCCGAAATTCATTTGGGTGGGTAGGGTGGGGTTGGGTGGAAGATGCCTGTGCGTGGATTCTTTTAACGTGCGGTGGTCGTTGCACACCAACCACCACACGGTCCCAGCGGAACGAGGTCTCTGCCCATTGGCAGGGAAATCCGAGACGATTGGAGACCAGGCTGTGCTGTAGGACGGGGACTAACAAACAAGTTCTGCTACAACACTCCTGAAGGACATTGGAGGATTTTTGTTTGTCCTGGCACCATTTTAGGATTTTGATGCAGCAATGCCACTGCCGTATTCTCTTGGATAACATTCCTTGTAGTTAATTGCCAAGAAGAACTTGAAGGAGCAAGTGACCTTATGCAAAAACTGGGTTATATGTGAGGTTGAATTTCTTTTGCCTTTGAATTGGTGGGGCATGATGAAGTAGTTGATATGCTAACATTATGACAAGAGGGTATGGTAGTGTAGTGGTTATGTTTGTGGACTAATAATCCAGGGAATATGAGTTTGAATGCCAATGTGGCAATTTGACAATATGAATTTGGTTTAAAAGCTTTTTATTTACAGATTTTCTATCAGGTTGTGGTAAAACCCTTAACTGGTTCACTAATGTCCTTTTAGGGAAGGAAACCTGCTCTTTTTACCCAGTCTGGCACCAACATAGTTGACTCGTAACTGCCCTCTGAAATGGCCTGGCAAGCCACTCAGTTTTATCAAACCACTACCAGCAGTTCAAGAAGGCAGTCTTGAAGCCACTGCTGCCTTCTCAGGGGCAACTAGGAATGGACAATAAATACCAGCCTTGCCAATGATGCTCCCAACCTGAGAGTGAATTTTAAAAAATGATACTAATGGAGCTGTCTGGTTATTGCTGCATTCTATAGGCAGTGTGGGTAGCGGAATAATCTAGGACAATAATGATTAAAGATAGGTAAGATTTTGGAAATTTTCATTAGTTCTTTTTAATTGGTGGTGTTCTTCACATTACATTTTCAAATTTATCATTCAGAAAGTCTGTCTTTAATTATAAAACATCCATCTCCCTTACAAGTTGGTACTTTAGATACATAGACAGCTTTCATTATTTTAGCTATTTTATCAGTGAAATATATGTAAATAAATTTTTGGTATATATTTCCCAATAATTCTGTAGTGTGGTTAAGGATTTGAAGGTACAAGTGGTACTGTTCTTTTGATTGTGAGCAAACAGTCCATCTGTTCGTTATGTTCGGCCCTGGGGCAGCTCCTAACTCAAGTCTCACACGTTAACATCTTGAGCCACTTACTAGGGAAAAGGTAGTTATCCATTGCCTTCCTGATGGTTTTTATCTTTGGAGTACCTTCTTCTGGTAGACTGCAACCACAGATAAAGAGCATTTAGGATGGATCGGGGCAGAGGGAAGAGGGAGAAGGGAGGGAGGTAGGGCACCAGCACTAAGTGGTCATGAGTACCTCTGTTGGATATCAATCCAGTATTCAGAGCCGGCGCTCCGGTTTGCTGAGGCTGTCTGGATTGGGGCTTGAACTCAACTCTTCTAACTCGAGGCGACATCTACCACTGAGCAAGTCTCACTCCGTCCGGGTGCCTTTAACCATGTTAATGAACTGAGTGAAAATACATTGTTATCTTAGTCAGATACAGTAATACATAAGAGTACAAAATCACATCCATACTATTTGATTCATTGACAATGTAGTGATTCCATTTATGCCAGAAAGTTTGCTTTTTATTTTAGTACTCTATTGGTAATATATATATAAATAATCAGTTCCCTGCATCTTAATGACAGAAGTGGTATTCTGCAGCACATAACAATGGCTGCTGACTTACAGTCATAATTATGTGGAAGGAGACCATAGGATCGTTGAAATTTGCCTTGCAAGTCATGAAATCTTTATATCGTTCATATTTTGTATTGTTCTGAAACTACATTTTACATGCTTGTTAAAATAAGCAGCATGCTTAAGATACATAGGACCAGAATGTATGATGTTTGTATATTAAACATATTAACACCAAATTGTATTGCAGTCATGGTCTAGACAGCTCTATCAAGTCAATTCTCAAATTCCTTTTATCCCCATGGTAAAGAACACTTCTCAATCATATCTTGGGTGTGGTTTTACTGTGTGCTAACATTTTTTCCTATAAATTAACAATGTTAATTGTAATTTTGGCTCAAAGAATAATTCAGTGAGATAGGCACAGACTTGTCAGCGTATATATTCTATTCATATTTTTGTTTTGTGTAATTATGTAGAATTCCTAGCAGATAGTTGTCGGTTTTTACACCTTTTCCTGAGCATTTTTTTTAAAAAAGGGACTTTTTTTTTACATTAGGCGCCTAGAGAAGTATTAACAAAGTATTTTGCATCTCTAAAACATATGGACCTAGAAATTCAGCTGTGCAGCAACTGATTTTCGGTCGCTAAAGAGGCTGCTAAGCCTCGAATGTGGTGGGCAGGAGGCGCGCGCTCATTGAGCGATCCATCCTAAATGCTCTCATAGTGCACTGCCAGCCGTATTGGTGAAGGCCAAAAAATTAGCGTGCAGTACCCACACCTGAAACAAGCCTTGGGTCCTTTGCATGTGCAAATAAGGGGCCTAATGCTGGTTTGAGGCCCCCACTGCACGATTGGTTTGCCGTGAGGCAGCCGCCGCACTCAGGCAAATCAGGTCTACCTGCGGCCTAACAGGTGGTCCTTAAGGGGGCCTTGGAAATATATCACGTTCCTTCATCGTCGCTGGGTCAAAATCCTGGAATTCCCTCCCTAACAGCACTGTGGAAGAACCTTCACCACATGGACTGCAGCGTTCAAGAAGGCGGCTCACCACCACCTTCTCAAGGGCAATTAGGGATGGGCAATAAATGCCGGCCTCGCCAGTGACACCCATATCCCATGAATGAATTTGAAAAAAAAGCCCAGGCTGCAACGAACAGAGAAAGTTTTTAAAATATACTTAACTGAATATGGAACCACATTAAAAGAAAGTGGGTCGTTGCCAGTCACTGTTATCCCTTTTGAAAGCTGCCGTTATATCTCCCCCTCCCTATCCTATCCCCAGCCCCAGGGCCATTGCTGGCGTCGGAGCAGCCCCATTCTTCAATCCCATTTCGCCGGCGAGCTGCCTGTTGCTGTCCGCAGCTCACCTGCTCAATGGTAATGAACCTCAAGACCCATTGTTGGGTGTGCCTTCGATCTTACCATTTAGGTGCAGGGATTGTTCCCAATGGGCGCGCACAAATTTCTAGGCAGTGTTCTGTGTTTATTTGATAACACACAATTTTCTTGGGATGTGGACGATACTGCAAAGCAGCATTTGTTGCCCATTCTTAGTGGTCTGTCTCGGGGTTCAGTACAGGGCCATTATTCCCCATGCTGAAAAGTAGCAGTACAGTTAAGGAAGGTAACCAAAGGCATTGTTGAATACATTGTTTCTGAGAAGTAGTAAGCTGGAGAAGTTTAGGGAGAGAGTTCAAGTGTGGGATTAAGGCAACTAAATCCTCTGTTACTGAAAGTGCAAAAAGGGATAGAGGATTTAAAGGAGGCTAAACCTGGAGCAAGACCTGGACAACATCCAGGCTTGGGCTCATAAGTGGCAAGTAACATTCGCACCAGATAAGTGCCAGGCAATGACCATCTCCAACAAGAGAGAATCTAACCACCTCCCCTTGACATTCAACGGCATCAACATCCTGGGGGTCACCATTGACCAGAAACTTAACTGGACCAGCCATATAAATACTGTGGCTACGAGAGCAGGTCAGAGGCTGGGTATTCTGCAGCGAGTGACTCACCTCCTGACTCCCCAAAGCCTTTCCACCATCTACAAGGCACAAGTCAGGAATGTGATGGAATACTCTCCACTTGCTTGGATGAGTGCAGCTCCAACAACACTCAAGAAGCTCGACACCATCCAAGATAAAGCAGCCTGCTTGATTGGTACCCCATCCACCACCCTAAACATTCACTCCCTTCACCAATGGCGCACAGTGGCTGCAGTGTGTACCATCCACAGGATGCACTGCAGCGACGCGCCAAGGCTTCTTCGACAGCACCTCCCAAACCCGCGACCTCTACCACCTAGAAGGACAAGAGCAGCAGGCACATGGGAACAACACCACCTGCACGTTCCCCTCCAAGTCACACACCATCCCGACTTGGAAATATATCGCCGTTCCTTCATTGTCACTGGGTCAAAATCCTGGAACTCCCTTCCTAACAGCACTGTGGGAGAACCTTCACCACACGGACTGCAGCGGTTCAAGAAGGCGGCTCACCACCACCGTCTCGAGGGCAATTAGGGATGGGCAATAAATGCTGGCCTCGCCAGCGACGCCCACATCCCGTGAACAAATTTTTTTAAAAAGTCAAGAGCTGGAGGAGTTGCAGACGTAGGGAGTAGTGAAGGCACGGATAAGTTTGTAGACGACGTGCAATGGGGTAAAAATGGAAGTAATGAGGAAGGGTTATGGGAGATGGGATTTTGTGTGGATAGAGGCAACAGTGTTGTGGAGGTGGGACTAGGTGGCCCTGGTGATGGACAGGATTTGGGTTGGAAGTTCAGTTCAGGGTCAATAGAACACAGAGGTTGTACACCATTGTTTACAGCCTGAATGTGCAATTGGGGTGGAAGATGGAATCAGAGAATAGGATGTGGAGTTTTTGTTGGGAGACAAACATGTTGGCTTAGGTCTTGCTGATAAGTCTGAGAAAGTCCTCATTCAGCAATGACTTTGTCAGGCAAGCAGTCAGACTGCTCAGTGGTAGCTATGGAGTCAAGGGTGATAGCAGGGAGGTAGACCAGGGTGGTGTCTGCATATATATAAAAGTTGAACCCATGCCTGTGAATAATGTTACCAAGGTAGTAATGCGGATGAGGAATAGGAAGGGGCTGAGTATGGATCCTTGGAGTTTTCTGAGGTGACCATTACAGGAAAATGTGTGGCTACATTCAATAGATAGGAGTGAAACCAGAGGAGAGATGGTGGCAGAGGATGATAAGAGGTCAAACACCCCAAGAGATTGAGGAGGACAAAAAGGGATAGTGCTATGGTCGTAGCCACAAATGATGATGTTGATAACTTTGGCCAGGGTGGTCTCAATGCTCAGACAGTAAATGGAGGAGCAGCTGTAAAAGTTATTTGATGAAAGAAGGAATTGAGGGACAAGATATACTGTGATATTTTTTGAACTGTGGTACTGGTCAGTTAGACCTAAATGGTGTCTTCAGTCATTGACTTGTTATGGCTGTTCTAAGGGTGAATAGTACTTTTGATTTGAGTGTATGATTTAAAGAGGGTACTGGGAGGATTGCTTTTAGTTCTTTTTAGTATTTTACAGATTGTCTGACAACTTACATTTATGTAGTGTAATGTTCCAAAGCACTTCAGTATTATTAATAAATGATAGGCAGCACGGATTTGTTAAAGGCAAATCATGTTTGATTAACTTGATTGAGTTCTTTAATGAAATAATGGAGAGGGTTGATGAAGGTAGTGCAGTTGATGTTGTGTATATGGACTTTCAGCATTTGATAAAGTACCATATAATTGACTGGTTAGCAAAATTGAAGGGGCAGTGGCAGCGTGGAAACAAAATTGGCTAAGGGATAGAAAGCGAGGAATAGTGGTAAATGGTTGTTTTTCAGACTGGAGGGAAGTATACAATGGTGTTCGCCAGGGGGCAGTATTAGGACCACTGCTCTTTTTGATATATATTAATGACTTGGACTTGGGTATACAGGGCATAATTTCAAAGTTTGCAGATGACACGAAACTCGGAAATGCAGTAAACAGTGACGAGGATAGTAACAGACTTCAGGAGGACATAGACAGACTGTTGAAATGGGCAGACATATGGCAGATGCAATTTAACGCAGAGAAGTGTGAAGTGATGCATTTTTGTAGGAAGAATGAGGAGAGGCAATACAAACTAAATGGTACAATTTTAAAAGGGATGCAGGAACAGCGGGACCTGGGCGCGTACGTACAAATCTTTGAAAGTGGCACCAGAAGTTGAGAAGGCTGTTTTTGGAAAAAAAAAGCACATGACATCCATAGCTTTATAAACAAAGACATACAGTACAAAAGCAAGGTAGTTTTATAAATCACTGGTTAGGCCGCAGCTGGAGTATTGTCCTAATCTGGGCACTACATGTTAGGAAGGAGGTAGAAGAGATTCACTAGAATTTTTTTTTTATTCGTTCGTGCGATGTAGGATTCGCTTGCAAGGTCAGCATTTATTGCCCACCTCTAATTGCCCTTGAGAAGGTGGTGGTGAGCCGCCATCTTGAACCGCTGCAGTCCGTATGGTGAAGGTTCTCCCACAGTGCTGTTAGGTAGGGAGTTCAAGGATTTTGACCCAGCGACGATGAAGAAACAGCGATATATTTCCAAGTCAGGATGGTATGTGACTTGGAGGGGAACATGCAGGTGGTGGTGTTCCCATGTGCCTGCTGCCCTTGTCCTTCTAGGTGGGAGAGGTCATGGGTTTGGAGGGTGCTGTCGAAGAAGCCTTGGCGAGTTGCTGCAGTGCATCCTGTGGATGGTACACACTGCAGCCACGGTGCACCGGTAGTGAAGGGAGTGAATGTTTAGGGTGGTGGATGCGGTGCCAATCAAGCGGGCTGCTTTTGTCCTGGATGGTGTCGAGCTTCTTGAGTGCTGTTGGAGCTGCACTCATGGGGACAAGTGGAGACTATTCCATCACACTCCTGATTTGTGCCTTGTAGATAGTTGAAAGGCTTTGGGGAATCAGGAGGTGAGTCACTCGCCACAGAATACCCAGCCTCTGACCTGCTCTTGTAGCCACAATATTTGTGTGGCTGGTCCAGTTAAGTTTCTGGTCAATGGTGTCCTCCAGGATGTTGATGGTGGCAGATTCGGCGATGGTAATGCCGTTGAATATCAAGGGGAGGTGGTTAGACTCTCTCTTGTTGGAGATGGTCATTGCCTGGTACTTAACTGGCAAGTAACATTCGCGCCAGACATCAGCCCAAGCCTGGATGTTGTCCAGGTCTTGCTGCATGAGAGCATGGACTGCTTCATTATCTGAGGGGTTGTGAATGGAACTAAACACTGCAATCATCAGCGAACATCCCCATTTCTGACCTTATGATAGAGGGAAGGTCATTGATGAAGCAGCAGCAGATGTTTGGGCTCAGGACACTGCCCTGAGGAGCTCCTGCAGCAATATCCTGGGGCTGAAATGATTGGCCTCCAACAACCACTACCATCTTCCTTGTGCTTGGTATGACTCCAGCCACTAGAGAGTTTTCCCCCTGATTCCCATTGACTTCAGTTTTACTCTGGCTCCTTGGTGCCACACTCAGTCAAATGCTGCCTTGATGTGAAGGGCAGTAGCTCTCACCTCACCTCTGGAATTCAGCTCTGGCATGCTCTTCTACACTCCTCATTGAACCAGGGTTGATCCCCTGGCTTGTTGGTAATGGTAGAGTGAGGAATATGCCAGGCCATGAGGTTACAGTTTGTGCTGGAATACAATTCTGCAGCTGCTGATTGCTCACAGCGCCTTATGGATGCCCAGTTTTGAGCTGCTAGATCTGTTCTGAATCTATCCCATTTAGCACAGTGGTAGTGCCACACAACACATTGGATGGTGTTCTCAGTGTGAAGACGGGACTTCATCTCTACGAGGACTGTGCGGTAGTCACTCCTACCAGTACTGTCATGGACAGATGCATCCGCGACAGGTAGATTGGTGAGGACGAGGTCAAGTAAGTTTTTCCCTCATGTTGGTTTGCTCACTACCTGCCACAGGCCCAGTCTGGCAGCTATGTCCTTCGGGACTCGGCCAGCTGAGTCAGTAGTGGTGCTACCGAGCCACTCTTGGTGATGGACATTGAAGTTCTCCACCTGGAGTACATTCTGTGCCCTTGCTTCCCTCAGTGCTTCCTCCAAGTGGTGCTTAATATGGAGAAGGACTGATTCATCAGCTGAGGGAGGTGGTAATCAGCAGGAGGTTTCCTTGCCCGTGTTTTACCTGATGCCATGAGATTTCATGGGGTCCGGAGTCAATGTTGAGGACTCCCAGGGCCACTCCCTCCTGACTGTATACCACTGTACTGCCACCTCTGGTGGGTCTGTCCTGCCGGTGGGACAGGATGTACCCAGGGATGGTGATGGAAGAGTCTGGGATGTTGGCTGAAAGGTATAATTCTGTGAGTATGGCTGTCAGGCTGTTGCTTGACTAGTCTGTGGGACAGTTCTCCCAATTTTGGCACAAGCCCCCAGATGTTAGCGAGGAGGACCTTTCAGGGTCGACTGGGCTTGGTTTGCCTTTGTCGTGTCCGGTGCCTAGTGGTCCGATGCCGGGCGGTCCATCCGGTTTTATTGTTATGACTTTTTTTGTAGTGAGATGGTACCAGGGATGCGGGACTTCAGTTACGTGGAGAGGCTAGAGAAGCTGGTGTTGTTCTCCTTAGAGCAGAGAAGGCTAATGGGAGATTTAATAGTTGTTCAAAATCATGAAGGGTTTTGATAGAGTAAATAAGGACAATCTGTTTCTAGTGGCACAAGGGCCAGTAACCAGAGGACACAGATTTAAGGTAATTGACAAAAGAACCAGAGGGGAGATGAGAATTTTTTTAATGCAGCGAGTTATGATGATCTGGAATGCACTGCCTGAGAGGGTGGTGAAAGCAGATTCAGTAGTAACTTTCAAAGGGGAATTGGACAAATAGTTGAAGGGACAAAATTTGCAGGGCTGTGGGGAAAGGGCAGGCGAATCTCGAGGGCAATTATGGATGGGCAGTAAATGCTAGCCCTGCCAGCGACTCCCACATCCCATGAATGAATACATTAAAAAAAAGAATGGGACTAATTGGATAGTTCTTTGAAAGAGCCGGCACAGGCACAATGAGCCAAATAACCTTCTGTGCTGTATCATTCTATGATTGAGATTTGCCACATTTGCAGTAGAGAGAGGTAAGTTTTGAAAGATTTTCCTGGCTTATTGTTTCAATCATACACTGTTTTTGGAACAGGAATAGGCCATTCAGCCCCTTGAGCCTGTTCCGCCATTTGGTTAGACCATGGCTGATCTGTATCTCAACTCCATCTAACCACCTTGGTTCCGTAACCCTTAATTCTCTTATCTGTTCTGATTCATTTTGCACAGCTGGATCTAGTAATGGGAAATGAACCAGAACAGATAAGAGAAGCAAGCCTTTGGGGAACATCTAGGCAATTGTGACCACAATATAATAAGGTTTAAGATAAAGATTGAGAAGGATGTAAGTAAGACAAAGAATAAAGTAATAAATTGGGGAAAAAAGCTGATTTTCAGGGGATGAGAATGGAACTAGGGAAAATAAACTCAAAGTTTACTGATAAACAGCAGTGGGAAACATTTAAAACGCTGATCCAATAGAGTCCAGGAGAAATTTATCCGGCTAAAAACTAAGAACAAACTAGCCAGTAATGATACACCACGGATGAATAAAGAAATAAGGGCAAAGTTGAAACTAAAGAAAAAGGCATACACTCAGAACATAGACAACAAAGGAGAGGATGACAAAAGGGAATACGAAAAGGTTAGGAAAGAAGTTTTTAAAAAAAAACAATTAGGAAGGCAAAGAGAAACTACAAAATTAAATTATCAAGGAATATAAAAAGAAATAGTGAAGTATTCTACAGATGCATAAATAACACAAGAAAAATCAGGAAAGGGATAGGGCCACTAGAGGATACAAACGATAAGCTCACAGGTAATGACAGCGAAATGGCAGAAATATTAAATAATTACTTTGCCTCAGTATTTTCCAGGGAGACTAACATGGTGGGCATCACAGTAGAAGGAAAGATATGAAGACATTTAAGATAAAAAGGGGGGAGATAGACTAATCAAACGTAGAGAGGATAAAACCCCTGGTCCGGATGGATTGCATCCGCACATATTAAAAGGAGTTAGGGAAGAGCTAGCAGAGGCACTATTACATGTATATAAAAATTCATTAGAAAAGGGAATAGTGCCATTGGACTGGCGGACAACTAATGTGATTATTATGTTTAAAAAGGGAGATCGAGCCAGTCCAGGGAGCTATAGACCAATTAGCTTAATGTCAGTGGTAGGAAAGATGTAATAGAAAAACATCTAGAAACCGAAAATATAATCGAGTAGCCAGCACGGATTTCAGAAGGGAAGGTAATGTTTGACCAACCTTTATTGAATTCTTTGAAGAAGTATCTGAAAGAGTAGACAATTGTAATGCAGTAGATGTAATATATTTGGATTTTCAAAAGGTCTTCGATAAGACTCATGATTAAAGTCAGCGCATGTGGAGTTGGGGACAAGTAGCAGCATGCTGGCTACAAAATAGCAAACAGAGTGTAGGGGTTAAAGATGGTTACTCAGACTGGCAAAAGGTAGGAAGTGGTGTTCCACAGGGATCAGTGCTGGGACCACTGTTGTTCACCATTTACAAATGATTTGGATTCGGGAATCGGAAGTAGTTTCAAAATTTGCGGATGACCCAAATTGGGGATATCGTTAATACCCAGGAGGACTGCAACAAAATACAGGAAAACATTATTAAACTTGCAGAATGAGTATGTAATTGGCAAATGAATTTCAATATAGATAAGTGTGAGGTATTACATTTTGGTAGGAAGAATAAGGGGGCTGGATACTACTTGGATAGTAAGAATCTAAATGGGGTAGAGGAGCAGAGGGATTTTGGGATACAGATACACAAATCACTAAAAGTAGTGACACAGGTTAATAAGGCCATTTTTTAAAAAGAAAAGCAAACCAAGCACTGGGGTTCAGCACAAGGGTAAGCCAACATCTTGAAATATGTTTGGTATTTCCATCAGTTTCCACTGCTTTTTCTGAAGCCACCAGTGTCCTAATGTAAGGTGCCATTATTTTTTGATAATTATAGTATTTTAAACCAACAAAACTCAATTTGATAAATGTTTCTATCTCCAATAATGCTACATCTGCAACACCAGTTTTGACGTTTTTTGGCACCATGGTAATTTTGTAAATTATATTTCTGTGCTATATATGCACAACCACGGCTACTTTCGTACGGTTCTTGTTCTCATTCTTTCATCTGTGACTTGTTGCATATTTTAGATTGACGCAGTATTTAATGAAATTCCAGATAATATGAAATGTATAGATGATGTAATCAAAAAACTTGTTTGCATATCTATTTTCTAGGGTTAGCATCATGATTAAGGGGTAATATATTACCTGTTAAAAGTTCACAAATTCTAAAATTTGCATACTTTTAACAAAAAACAGTAGAATTTCTGCTTTGGGCGCATATTGCGCCTGAAAATTGCACTGGCTGGGTTTCATTCAGAGTTTCCGCTAAAATGCATTTACATAATCACAAACATAAAATCTTCCATGAATCAGTGCAGTCTGGCAGTTTAACAGTGTAATCGCTTTTTTTTGCAATGATAAATATGCATTGATGTATTTAAGAGTGGTAACCTGGTGCAGTTTTATTAATACAGCTGAAAATGGGTTAATCACAAACAATAAGCATTTTTAATAAGTGTCTCGTCCTCCACCTGTGAGTAACATGATTTTAAATCACATGAAAATCACTTTTAAAAACTATGCTGAACTATTTAATAGTTTCATTGGTGTACACTAGTCAGTTTACATTGAAACTACAGCACAGAAACAGGCCATTTGGCCCAACTAGTCTATACTGGCATTTATGCTTAAAATATGAAAATGTTTAAAATATGCCTGTGCGCCTAAGAAAGCTAGCTTAATTTGAAGACCCTTATCGAATGGACGCAATTTGTAGAAACTCGCCATCCTCGTTATTTCGTTCGGGGGGGGGGGGGGGGGGTGCAGTTTTGTGGGTAGGGCTAGCTTCAGCGTGATGATTTTTGAACCAGCGCAAAAGATCGCAGAAACTCTAATTACGCTGAATGTAATTTACAGCCAGCGTACATCGAAATTCCACGGTGTTTTGCGCTGATCTGACCAGATTGTGCTGAAAAAACCAGCACAATCTAGTGGAAACTCTACCCCACAGTATTAAAAATAAACTTTTCCAACAGTGCTTCATTATGGTTGTAATTGTTTTTCATAGTAAATATTCATTTTAGATGTTCCATCCAAATCTGCTTTTTGTGTGTGTCAAAATACACAACCGTTTCAGTATAGTTTTCATGACGTACATATCTTTGGTTATGCATTACTTGCAAGGTTATGAAATTTTCCCTAATTCAGAGGAATAAATATTGCTGTCTGCAAATTTTTTCAGCAACCTTCCTCAAGTATTTTTTTTTCTCTTTTGCTTCTCTTCTGTTTTCCCCCTCGCCCCCATCCTTTCACATCTCCACTGATTCTGAGACTAATACGCTGGAGACATGTTTTGTGTTCTAATGCTACGTTTGACGGCTTTGAAATTAAATAAGTGTGTCATGGTTGTGATTAGTAATTTCATTAGGATTTAACTGCTAGGGTTGATGGACATACTGGCTCCATATGTGAGAGAGTGGGTGGGATTGAAGTGGTCTGGCTTTTGCAGAAGTAGTGTATTTTGGCAAACTTCCAAAATAGATGAAATGCAGAAATAAATTGACTTGTGGTTGGGGGTTCATTTGAAGAACTAAATGATCATCAGAACCTGATTTCTCATTCTAGTGATATTAACTGTGATAGGAAAACAACTTGGATAACTCGGCAGGTATGGACAGCACGTGTGCTAAATTGCAAAAAGCTGATTCATTGAAGTCCAGTGAGGTTTGGAAGGGGTGTGAGACAAAAAGGAGAAATAGTTAATGGTCTTAAAGATCAGTACCAAGAACCACTGGGTTGCCTTGGAGCTTGACTTCTGAGGTTGGAAAATAGAATTCTGTTTGAGGCTCACATATCTTCAGGTTTCCAGAACGCATTTGTGGTTTCTATTCATAAAATTGGGAAATTTTAATGAAACCGAAAATGATCGAATACTATCCCTTATCACCGTTTAAAGTTTGTATATTGGAGGCCTGGGGTGCAATCAAAATGGATTCTGAGCAATGTGTGGGGCAGGCTGTGACTTTATATTAAATTCCACAACAAAGCCTCAGGGGAAAACAATTTATATTTTCTTTTTTTTTGTAAGCCAGTCAACCTAGTGCCTCGTGGCTCTTGTATAGAGCTGGAAGCTATGAAGTACGTGGCAAAATTTTAGATTTTATCCAAGATATTCTAGTGCTCAAATCTGTGTAAACGTTGATGCAAGAGGCATTGAGCCTATTTCTCTTCTAACAGGATTGTAGCAAGGTTGTCAGCCATTGTACTCCATGCCTTCATCGGTGAAGTGTAAGATAGGGTCGTGATGGTCTCAGTGGCTGTTGTAGATATTTCTGAAAGAATTGTAGTGATTTATACATTATGTTGTTGGTGGACTCATCTGGGGATCTAGCACATTGCACTCACCATCTTGAACAAGGAGCCAGACACTTGGATTTGGTGGGATGCTCCCAAGTACAGTATTATGGCTCTGTTCGACTCGAGGATGCCAAGGATATTAATCAAAGAACACAAGGAATTTCTGCCCCAGCTTTTGATTCCTATTGCTACCAGAGCATTTTAATGGATAGCAGTTTCACCTAGGATATAATTCTTCAAGAACACACTAAGATGCTCTGTTCTTTCTCCAGACTTTGCAGTCTGAAGAGAGGAGTGAGAGTCAAACTCACAGCAGGCACACCTCTTTCCAAGCTCCCCACATGAGGACCTGAATTAAGCATTTGGTGATGATTGTCCTGTGTATGCCCATCTACTTTGCTGAAGGTAGATGTCCATCAACTAGCTGATGGGGAAACTGGCTCGGAAAAAAACTCCTGGAAGACATTATCTGGACTCTGGGCTGTGAACAAGAGCCCATATATTTAGGATTTGGTACATGTGTATATCCATCTGTACACACTTGGGTGGGTTGCTAAACCTTGGCACTTGCCAAACTGCACTGAGGTTTTCTAGGCTTGAGCACATTAGTTGTGTCCCACAAGGAAAAAGTGTGCTCTCCATATCAGGGAAACAATAGTTTTTTATATATAGTTCTCAAATAGAAAGAGAAATCAAGAAGGGAAATTTCATATAGTGGATGAAGTTGGAGATAAATGGAAATGAGAGAGACTCGAAATCAGCAAGACAAGCAAGAGAAAAATAAAGTGAAGAACTAAGAAATGATGAAATGTTCTTAGTTTTTCCACTGTTGTAACAGTTATCCTTGTAGATTCTCTAAATGAGATTATACAATATTGCTGATTTATAGCCAGTTTTGCATTGTGGACCCACAGCTATTAGAAACTGGATTGAAATTTATTTTGCATAGGATTCTTTTAGCTGACAGACAAAGTTTCCGTCACACTGGATTGAATTTCAGCCAGTTTCCAGAGGTGGAGGAACAATGTGCTAACTAACTGCTCCATCCAGTCGTGATGTATAAATTTATTTGATACATTATTAAGGATAGAATTCAAATATTTTATATTTTGCTACTGATAAGGCATATAGGAGTTGGTGTTCTCTTAAATTTTTTTTTAGCTCTGTTGAATTTGTCAACTTCAATTTTGGTAGTTTAATTCCCTGTTTATGCTCAGAAGTTGCACTTACAGCTGTTATTGCTATGAGCAAATGACACTTATGAGAGAGAGGAAAAGATTGCTGCCACCAGCCAATTCCTGGCTTCTCTTCAGGCACTTTGCACAAGAACTACCACAGATGTGGCTTTTCTTTAGTTCCAAAAATGAATTGCATGAGGGAATGTTAAAGGAGGGGGCGGGGGAAGTGATGCACCATGGTGCAGCGGGCCTTCTCTGCTTTTTTGAATTATGTGGAGGGGATTCAAGTCCATGGTGGATATGAAAACTGCAAAAGATAGCCAGGGTAGATGCAGCCACATTTAATAGCCGCAGATCTGTGTACGGAGCTCAACAGTGAGATAAGAACTCCAGAACAAAAAAAAGGGTGTAAAACGATATGGGTTTCATTTATTGTGAATTATCTAAATGAGCACTGTAGGAACAGGAGTAGGCCATTCAGCCCCTCGAGCCTCTTCCGCCATTCAGTTAGGTCATGGCTGATCTGTATCTTAACTCCATCTACCCACCTTGGTTCCGTAACCCTTGATACCCTTACTGAACAAAAATCCTATCAATCACAGTTTTGAAATTTTCAGTTGACCCCCCACCCTCCGCCCCCCCCAGCCTCAACAACTTTTTGGGAGAGAGTTCCAGATTTCCACTACCCTTTGTATGAAGAAGTGCTTCCTGACATCAACCTTGAATGGCCTAGCTCTAATTTTAAGGTTATGCCCCTTGTTCTGGACTTCCCCACCAGAGGAAATAGTACCTTTCTATCTACCCTATCAATTCCTGTAATCATTTTAAACACCTCAATTACATCACCCTTTAATCTTCGATACTCAACAGAATGCAAGCCTAGTCTATGCCACCTGTCCTCATAATTTAACCGTTTTAGCCCCAGTGTCATTCTGGTGAATCTGCGCTGTACCCCCTCCAAGACCATAAGAAATAGGAGCAGGAGTAGGGCATAGGGCCCCCCGAGCCTGCTCTGCCATTCAGTAAGAACTCCACTTTCCTGCCCGATCCCCTTATCCTTTGATTTCCTTAGAGTCCAAAAATCTGTTGATCTCAGCTTTGAATATACTCATCGACTGAGCATCCACAGCCCTCTGGGGTAGAGAGTTCCAAAGATTCACGACCCTCTGAGTGAAGAAATTCCTCCTCATCTCAGTCCTAAATGTCCGGCCCCTTATTCTGAGACTATGCCCTCTAGTTCTAGACTCTCCAGCAAGGGGAAACATCCTCTCAGCATCTACCCTGTCAAGCCCTCTTAGAATCTTTGATGTGTCAATGAGATCACCTCTCATTCTTCGAAACTCTAGAGAGTATAGGCCCATTCTACTCAATCTTTCCTTGTCGGACAACAGTCTCATCCCAGGAATCAATCTAGTGAACCTTCATTGCACTGCCTCTAAGGTAAGTATATCCATCCTTAGGTAAGGAGAATAAAATTGCACACAGTACTCTAGGTGTGGTCTCATCAAAGCCGTGTACAATTGCAGCAAGACTTCCTTACTCTTCTACTCCAACAGCCTTGCAGTAAAGGCCAACATATAATTTGCCTTCCTAATTGCTTGCTGTACCTGCATGTTAACTTTGTGTTTCTTATACAAGGACACTCAAATCCCTCTGAACACCAACATTTAATAGTTTCTCACCATTTAAAAAATATTCTGTTTTTCTATTTTTCCTACCAAATTGAATAATCTCACATTTCCCCACATTATACTCCATCTGCCACCGTGCCCACTCGCCTAACCTGTCTATATCCCTTTGCAGCCTCTTTGCACCCTCCTCACAGTTTACTTTCCCATCTAGCTTTGTGTCATCAGCAAACTTGGATACATTACACTCGGTCCCTTCATCAGAGTCATTAATATAGATTGTAAATAGCTGAGGCCCAAGCACCCATCCCTGCGGCAACCCACTAATTACAACTTGCCAACTCGAAAATGACCCATTTATTCCTACTCTCTTTTCTGTCCGTTAACCAATCCTCAATCCATGCTAATAATTACCCCCAATCCCATGAGCCCTAATCTTGTGTAACAACCTCTTATGTGGCACCTTATTGAATGCCTTTTGAAAATCCAAATATACTACATCCACTGGTTCCCCCTTATCTACCCTGCTAGTTACATCATCAAAAAAACTCTAATAGATTTGTCAAACACTATTTCCCTTTCATAAAACTGTGTTGACTCTGTCTAATCATATTATGATTTTCTAAGTTCCCTGTCACTACATCCTTAATAGATTCTAGCATTTTCCCTGCTAATGTCAGGCTAACTGGCCTGTAGTTCCCTGTTTTCTCTCTTGCCTCCTTTCTTGAATAAGAGGGTTACATTTGCTACCTTCCAATCCAATCCAGCAATATATCCTTCCTGAGATGTGCCCAGAACTGAATGCAGTACTCTAAATGGGGCCTAACCAGAGCTTTATATAACTGTAACATAACTACTACCCTTTTTATTCCAGCCCCCTTAAGATAAAGGCCAACATTCAGTGGGGTGAGTGGCAATCCAGCCTGCGTTTTGTCACGATAAAACAAGATATAAAGACTCTGGGGTAACTTGCACTGAAAAACAACTGGCTTTATATTGGAATCTATATTGCCTTGTGTTTCATTGTGTTTGCTCCTCCTTTCCCTTTTGCTTTTAAGTGTCTGCCACTAAACAAAAGATTAATTTTGCATAGTCTAAAAATGGCATATGTTGTTAATGAATGCTGTAGGGCAGCCTTGCTATTGGGATTTGTCTGTGATTTACAGTACAAAGAATGGTATTGTCTGAATTTATCAGATGTCCCATTTTTTTTGACTAGTTTCTTGCCAGAACCACACAGCGAACAGCTGGAGTATAGACCTTTCACTGTTCGGAAAAGTCTGCTGCTCCGGTACAGAGATGCAGATAACAAGAAAAACTCTGCTTTGTTTCCCTAATATCAGCCTCCTTATTTAGCTGTCTTATCTTGAGTTGTGAACAAGTTAGTAGAAGAGGCATTCGAAGCATATGTCAATGAGGCAGTTTCAGTTTTAAGTGTAAAAGCAGTTAGCAAGATGTAGAGTTCCCAGGCCCTATCCTGACATTCTACTAACTTAATTTCCACCACCCTGTTTAGTTTGACATTCTTCAACTGGCTATTGGCCATTTTATTCTCTTGCTGTACTTTATTTCCCCAAAGCCTGGCTACAGCTTGATTTAATTAACAAATTGAGTCATTACTTCCGTATGCTGATGTGAGTGCATATTCACAGTTATATTATTTAAAATAAATTTTGATCCCATGCTGAAATGGCTAACAAGCTTAGCTCCACAGTAGTAGCTTCTCATATGGGTGAATACATCTGTTGAGTTATTTATTGTCTCTGTTCTGTAGCTACTTACATGAGGTGCTTAATGAATACTTGATATATTAAAACGGTGCAGTGTGAATCAATCTTTTCACTCAATTTAAAATGAAAACAATTCAAAAGTTGAAGGTTCTTTTTGCAGACTAGGAGATTGTCCTGAATTATTCTAATTAATGCTAACATAAATAGTATGATATAAATGTTTTTGATTCCTTCCCTACTCTGCTGAAAGCATCGACTCCGTACTGGGATACTGTCATATGAGCATCTAATACCCTGTGATATCTTGCATGAGACTTTACTGACTGCCAGCAAGCTACTTCACGGGGTGGGGGGTGTGGCAGGGGATGATCATGGTGAATTATAATCAAGCCAGATTCTGTCCCAATCCACCGCTCCAGTAAAGGCCATTGTGATCAGGAGTGGGACCCCCATCAATATTTTCTTTACACCTCTCCCCTAACTCATGGGTATCAAGACCTTACTGCCATCGAAGTAAGATTGAGCAACACAGCACAACTTGGGGATTTCACTTGGAACTTGTGGCTCATCTACTTGCTAGACATACACGCTGAACTGTTGGGAAAACCCAGCTTTCTTTTACTTCAATGAAATTTGAGCAGCGTCCACTGGTTATTTGTGGTCAAATGCAAATGTGTTATCGATGTTTAAGTTTTGGTAAAATTTGTAGTTAAATTTTTTTCAAAGATTCAGAATACTGTGTTTGAATTGAGTTTAATATAATCTTCATTAATTTTGGTTTTAGTAGCTGCCACTGATCCTTCCAATGGTCCTGTCTGTGCAGTAGCAGTTGTAGCGACAACAGCAGCAACGACTGACTTTTCTCCGCCATCCAGCCCTAACCCTTTGAAAAAGGGGAGTGCAATTAATTGGTCCTTTCCAGAAAAGATAAAATCTCCACGAACTGTGCGGAAGCTTTCAATGAAAATGAAAAAACTTCCTGAACTCAGCAGAAAATTGAGTGTTAAAGGGACTTCAAGCCATAACTGTAATGATAATCATAATTCATCGCCCAAAGGCAACCATGGGTCCTCCTTATCTCCTGGAATTGTGACTAATGCTGCTAGTAGGAATGTCATCAGTCGCTATCACCTGGATACAAGTGTTGTATCACAGAACTACAAGAAGAAAAGTTCAGGAAGCTTCAAATCAGCCAGCAAGGGTGGCTACCTTAGTGATGGAGATTCACCAGAACTCGTAGCTAAATCGGGTAAGCACTCCTGTGAAAGCAAACCTGCAAAGGGAAACATTGCTGCAACCTCTCATAAAACACACAGTACAGAAATTGATATTGATGCTTTCAGACATTACAGCTTTGTGGATCAGCCTAAGTGTTCTCAATATATTTCAGGACTAATGAGTGTACATTTTTATGGTGCTGAGGATTTAAAGCCACCAAGGATTGATTCTAGAGATGTATTCTGTGCCATACAAGTAGATTCAGTCAACAAGGCCAGGACAGCCTTATTGACCTGCAGAACCACGTTTTTGGATATGGACCACACATTTAATATTGAGTTAGAGAATGCACAGCATCTTAAGCTGGTAGTCTTCAGCTGGGAGCCTACTCCTCGTCGGAACCGTGTTTGTTGCCATGGTACTGTTGTGCTCCCCACGCTCTTCAGGGTTTCCAAGATGCATCAGCTGGCAGTAAAACTCGAACCCAGAGGGCTCATTTATGTGAAACTGACTCTGATGGAGCAGTGGGAAAACTCATTGGACAGCCCAGATGGAGAGCGGGAGCCAGTGGTGTTTGGTGTTGAAGCACGGAAAATAGTTGAGAAGGAAAATACGGGCTTGAGGGTGCCATTGTTGATGCAGAAATGTATTGTGGAAATTGAAAAACGAGGCTGCCAGGTAAGCCCATAGTCAATTTAAATTATAATTAGGAAAATTCTGTCTTTGTAACTGCATATGTGCTAGGTTCCTTGCTTAGTCAGAAGAGTTGTACTCCAGTGCATTTTTGAGAGAGTGCTGCACTGATGGAGGTGCTGTCCTTCGGATGAGATGTTAAACCAAGTCCCTGTCAGCCAGCTTGGGTGACGCAAAAAGTCCCAGAGCACTTTTCAAAGAGGAGCAAGAGAGTTCTCCCGGTGACCTGGCCAACATGCATCTCTCAACTAACACTAAAAAAAACAAATTATTTGGTCATTTATCTCATTGTTGTTTGTGGGACCTTGCTGTGTGCAAATCTGCTGCCATGTTTCCCTACATTATAACAGTGACTATACTTCAAAAGTATTTAATTGGCTGTGAAGTACTTTGAGACATCCTGAGGACATGAAAGATGCTATATATGTATGTAAGTTCTGGGATTGTTCTCCTTCGAGCAGAGAAGGTTAAGGGGAGATTTCATAGAGGTATTCAAAATTATGAGGGATTTTGATAGTCAATAGGGAGAAACTATTTCTACTGGCAGGAGGGTCAGCAGCCAGAGGACACCGATTTAAGGTAATTGGCAAAAAAGTCCAGGGGAAAATGAGACTTTTTTTACTCAGCGAGTTGTTACGATCTGGAATGTGCTCCCTGAAAAGGGTAGTGGAAGCAGATTCAATAGCAACTTTCAAAAGGGAATTGGATATATATTTGAAAAGGAGAAATTTGCAGGGCTATGTGGAAAGAGCAGGGAAGTGGGACTAATTGGGCAGCTCTTTCAAAGAGCTGGTACAGACACGATGGGCTGAATGGCCTCCTGTGCTCTAAGATTCTAAGTTCCTGCTTCCTTCTAAGTAACTGCAAATTTACAGATTACGAAATGTGCATAGGTCATACCGGAAGACTGTGGGGGCTTAATTTTCTCATGACCGAAGAGCACAAGAATGGGTGCATATGCCCCCAATTTGTGCTGAGGAGGAGAGTGTGCAAATTGCTTTTGTACCCAAAGAAGCTATTACGTGTCTTGCCTATGGAGGATTGAACACATACAGCCCTGTAAAGCAAGGTGAGATTTGACTTGTTTTACACAATGCTACAATTTCTTATGGGGAGGAGGAGAAAAGAGACATGAAGGGGATAGAAAACTGTTCACTTGCTGAACTTCTATCCTGTTTGGGTCTGAGTGTCTGGCATTTTATTTCTCCTGTGAAGTCGTTGATGCACATAGGTGAGATTCTAGCCACAGAACAATCTAAAATTTATACTCTCAATGGCTGAACAATGGTATCTCTACCTAGTGCAACAGGCAAAGCGGAGCCCTTTTGAGTTATTATACTATTTTTGGAAAGAGGGGAAATTACTGCTGTGCAAGTAGGAATGAATAAAGCATAAACAATGCTTCATTCATTAGTGACTAAAGATATGAAATGTTGTTTGAAGGACAGTGGTGACCTTCACTATTGTGACTGATTAATACAGTACACCCCTCTGTACAGCTACCTTTTGGGAGCTGTACAAAAAGTATATAGCATCGAGTGGTGTATCACATTTTATGTGGTTTGTCTTAGTGAGGTGATGCAAACGATCATTATTATGTCACAGTTCGCAGTATATCACTGATTGTTATGGTAAAGAGATGCTGTGCGTTATCCTTGATATGTGATAGTGAAAATTTTTCAATAATGGCTATTCTGGGGCATTGGCAGATTGTGAAGAGCAACTTCAGTCCTAAATTTATGTTTTACTCATTTGAACTTGTCCACTTGCAATTTAATTTAAAATAATATTCCGTAATTAACTTTTATACATCTATAAGATCATCTATTAGAGGCCTCCTTTCCAAGTTGAAAAGTCCGTGTTTCTCCATTTTTTGCTCTTGACTTTTGATGCTAGGGATCTTCTCTGCACTCTCTCCAGTGTTTCAGTTTCTCCCTTGTGTTTTGATGGCTAGAACTGTACGCAGTACTCGAGGTCCAGTCTGATCGGAATGCTGTGCAGCTTGGTCATGACTTTGACGTATATTCTGCTGTTTTGGCTATGTAGTTCAACATTCTACAGGATTTGTTGATTACGTCTTTGCATTGGTTACATCTCCTGAGAATCGAGACTGCTAAAACTCTTTCAGCTTATTCATTAGCTATTTCAACACCAGTCATGGCGTAGGTGTGTCGTTTAATTTTTTTCTTTCTATGTCATTAAATTTCATCTGCCCTGGTTCTATCCACTTACATATTTTATCCAACACATTCTGTAATTTATGAGCTCCCTTCTAGTTCAATATTATCTACAGATTTGATTACGTTGAGTTTCTGAATGCAAGTCATTTGTTTAGACATGATAGCTGTCCTTGTAGACTCCCACTCAGTAATTTACCCCCCTCCTCACTTTGACATAACTCCTCTGAGTATTTATTGCTATCTACCTTTCAGGCAATTTCTTATCTATTCCCGGCATTTACACTGGATCCCTAGAGCTTTGAGTTTAACTAATAGCCTTTCATATGGAACTTTGTCAAATGTGTTTTGGACATTTAGGCGAGCCACATCATAGTCCACTTGAGTTGTCATTTCCTCAAAGAAGCCAATAAGGTTGGTCAGCAGGACCTTCCGCTCTGAATCCATGCTGACTGCATTTTATTAGGCTATTATTGTATAGCTGTCTATATGGCAAAAATTACTGATTGGCTGAAACGAGGATTTATTTCTTAAATTACTAAGTACCCAACTGACAAAATGTGAACAAATTAAAAGCAGTTCAGTTGGTTAACACCAATGAGGAACAAGTAAACAGCAGAAAACTGTCATGCACTTTTCTTTTGAAAGCTACCATTTCCAAAATAACGAATAGCAAAACTAATCCCAAATTGACAAGTACTAATCAAATTGGTCAAATAATTTTGTGGATTTGATTTGTCCTGTCGTATTGCATTGTTTAACCTATCTGGAAATTTACAAGTTAAAAGCAACAATTATACAGCATATGAAACCCATTAAAAATTACACATCCGAGTGAAATTCCTAATTCATCAACTGTCCAGTGTTGTAAATCTTTCGAAAACATTTTCTCGGAAATCTAGCATTCAGTTTGGAGTACTTGGCTCGAGCTTGAATTATTGGTTGAGCTTTGTTGCCCGTTTCTTTTGCAAATGCCTTGGTTCTTTCCAAATGTGCATCATGGCAAGCCTCTTCCTCCATTTTAGTTCACCTATGTCCTTTGCTGAAGTTCCCCATTCTTCATTCCTCAGGCCTGGTCTGACTCTCACTAGAGTTATTCCCAGTGCACCCTGAGCCCTTACACACTTCAGTAAGTAAGTACAGTCGGGAGCCAAACACAACAGTAGAGAAAACTGTGGGCAGGGCCTGAATTGGATTTGGTCAGATATTCTTCGTCAATTTCTTTCAACTATATATTTTAAAGTTAAATAAATTCAGTCATTTAGAATGTACAGAGAAACTATTGCAGCAACAGAAAATACAAGATTAACACGTTGCAGGGGTGGGGGGGGTGGAAAGGACCAATTTTGGATTGTGATCTCTCTCATCCGATCTCCCCGGAAGTGCACCGCCTGCCAAATTCAAGTGCGCTTGCGCCACATATGCTCCACTTAGTTTTTCTGGGTCTACAGCAGTCTAACCAGCTGCCCTTAAAAGGACCGCTGGAGGCCACCCACAAAAAGGTAAGTAACTTTTTTTATACTTTAGTTTCTGTGGAGCCAGGAGGAGTAGGAGTGCTCCTCCTGGCTCCACAGAAACTAGTGTGGGCTAGTGCCAGCCCGGGCTCACACCCATATAGTTCATTCCCATTCCCCTCAGTCCTACTTACGGTACAGCTCGGCATCGGAGCCAGACGAATTTCCTAAGGGCACTTCCGGTAAACTGCATTGGGATGCCCAATTGGCGTCCACAGATTCAGTTTTATGCAGAGGAGGCCCGCAGTTTCCAGGGGTGAAATAAGAAGCACTTTTTCACTCACAGGGAAGTGGAAATCATAGAATGAAAAAGCACAGGAGACCATTCAGTCCATTGTGTCTGTGCCAGCTCTTTGAAAGAGCTATCCAATTATTTCCACTCCTTCCTCATAGCTCTGCAAATTATCCCCTTCAAGTATTTATCCAATTCCCTTTTGAAAGTTATTATTGAATCTGCTTCCACCACCCTTTCAGGCAGTGCATTCCAAATCATAACAACTCATTACGTAAATTTTTTTTCCTCATGTCGCCTCTTTTTGCCAATTACCTTAAATCAGTGTCCTCTGGTTACTGACTTTTCTGTCAGTGGAAACAGTTTCTTATTTGTTCTATCAAAGCCCTTCATGATTTTGAAACCTGTATCAAATCTCCCCTTAACCTTCTGCTCTAAGGAGAACAACCCCAGTTTCTCTAGTCTCTCCACATAACTGAAGTCCTTCATCCCTGGTACTATTCTAGTAAATCTCCCCTGCACCCTTTCTAAGTGGAACTCTCTTTTTCCACCCCCCCAAAAGGATGTGGGTGCTGGGTCAGTTGAAATTTTCAAGACCTGAGATAGATAGATTTTTATTGGGTAATGGTATGGAGTAATATGGATCAAAGGCGGGTAAATGGAGTTAAGGTTCAGATCAGCCATGATGTAATTAAATGGCAGAACAGGCTCGAGGAGCTGAATGGCCTACTCATGTTCCGATGTTTTTTTTTTCTTCAAATCACTTTTTTTATAACCACGTGAAATATACAGACATTGGCTCCAACCATATTATTGATTTTTGTGAACTACTTTCTAGCAATGTTCAACAGCATTGAGAGTATGTTCAGTAGTCCACGACAACATGAGTTGAACATTTAGATTAATTTGTGACCTTTTGAAGCCATTTTAGTACAAGATTCTTGGTGAATGCATTCCAACGCTGTAGTTTGGTTTTCTGGAGTAATATCAGTTGGTTTGAGGTTGCACTCCAACTGTTTGCAATAGAACTGCTCTGAGGCATATGGGGATGCTTCCCTATAATTGATGTCATTAGAGTAACCTAGCAGGGAGAGCAAACCTACTTAATGATTTCCATCTCAGCAATGAAAATTATTTAATTGTGAAATAAATTTTTGAGACTGGCATTGTCTTGTAAGAAATAAGAGTAATTTGAATAAAAAGTAAACTGTCCTCTAAACTTGCCTTCGCCTTTTAATTTAAAAAAAAGACTTGTTTCAAAGAAATTGATTGGAGTAGTGTATTTGTATTGAAGCAATTTAGTCATGTATTTTGGCCAGTGCTTTTAAAAAAAAAAGAAATATTTGGTTGAATTTGCTGCTAAAGTAGGGTTATTCTCCAGTAGGTGGAAATATTTCTCCAGGATCTCCTTCACTTTTCCTTTTTTGCCTCTTGTGCCTGTACTCCTCCATTGTTTGCACTGAACACCTGAAGTTTAATAAGTGAACTGCCTCTAAAACGTACGGTGTTAGATGGCCTGAGCTGCTTATGAGCTTGGGTATAGCCTATTGTAGGTAGACCCAGCAATCTACTGTAGATGAGTTGATGTCTGGATTCAAGTAGATGTTTAATTTAGACATCTGTGCTTTGAGCAGTCTGATGAATCGAACTGTTATTCCCAAACTATGAGCTTTATTCCAGATAAATAGAATAAGTTTTGGCATTGCAAATGTAATCATATTTGTTGCATTCTTTTCTTTCTTTCCTATATTCCTTAATTGGTTCCACATCAATAAATCTGTATCTTGTTGCTTCCCGTACAGCTATGACTAAATAAGGCAACGTTTTAGTAGACCTTGTCAGTTGCCCTAATTAGGGATGACATTGGTCCCAGCAAAGGCACGTGGCCTGAACATTGCACAACTCTGGATCTAATAATGCCAAAGTATTGTTAGGAACAAAGTGATTAGATAAGTTGCTCAAGAGAAATAAAATGCTGTTGATTTTTGATGGTGCTGTTAACAGAGCAGTGTGAATTTGTGCATCATTTCTCTCTTCTCTTCCCGCCCCCCCCCCCCACACCATCACCACTCGACAGATCAAAATAACAAATGAGATGAACGTGACAACAAAATCCATAATGCATATCTGTAACAACATTTACAAACAATTCATCCCTGCTATTTTTTTTATTCGTTCATGGGATGCGGGCGTCGCTGGCGAGGCCGGCATTTATTGCCCATCCCTAATTGCCCTCGAGAAGGTGGTGGTGAGCCGCCTTCTTGAACTGCTGCAGTCCGTGTGGTGACGGTTCTCCCACAGTGCTGCTAGGAAGGAAGTTCCAGGATTTATTTGAATACTTTCTCATGGGGGCGTGTGCTAAGGATTTTTTTCTCAACTGAATTCACCTGGCATCTGAATCAATTTTCTGAATTTCTAACTACCATCTTCTACATAGTTGTGATACGGTTGTATGTGTAATTGCTGTACAGTGACCGAACATGTACATATCTATTATTACTATGCTGAAGTTATATAGCCTTCTCTGTCAAAATGTGGTTGTTGGACTTTGCTGGTTCTCAGTCCAAAAATGGCTAACTAGGTTTTAAATTCTGCCACCAACACCTTCTCCTCCTCCGCCCTCCCCTCCCCCCCCCTCCCCCCAACAATCCCCAATAAAGTATGGAATGGAATTGGAAGCACCTTGAAAGACATCCTTTAGAGTCAAAAAGACAGTTACCTTCCAAAGGGACAGTGCAGATGATGAAAGAAGATAATCAAAGTGATCCGAAAGGATCTTAGTCAAGAATGACAGCAGTGGGCCACAACTAAAGCAGCGGTACATGTGCCATGAAAGGTGGTTGGAAATTAAACCTTAGCAGCCTGACACCTAAATTTAACTGGGAAGAACAAAAACTAATAGGATCAATCTAGTCCAACCAAACATATTATTGATGGCTCCAAGACTAAAGTTTTATTTTCTTGGGATATGGGTGTCACTGGCAAGACCTGTAGTTTTAAATAGAATTACATAGCACAGTAACAGGCAATTCGGCCCAACGGGTCAATGCTGGTGTTAATGCTCCACACGAGCCCCCTCCTTCCCTACTTCATCTAACCCTATCAACATATCTTACTCTTCCTTTCTCCCTCATGTACTTATTTAGCTTTCCCCTTAAATGCATCTATGCTATTCGCCTTAACTACTCAATGTGGTAGCAAGTTGCACATTCTAACTACATTTATTGCCCATTCCTAGTTGCAATGAGAAGGGGGTGGTGGACCTTTTTGAACTGCTAGTCGCAGTTTGATACAGCTGAGTGTAAGAAAGGAGAGTAATTTGAACAAAAAATAAACTGTCCTCTAAACTTGCCTTCTCCTTTTAATGTCTGGAGTCACATATAGGCCAGACCAGGTAAGTACGGCATGTTTCTTTTCCTAAAATATATTAGTGAACCAACTGGGTTTTTATGACAATCCAACAACTTCATGGTCACTTTTACCGACACCAGCTTTTTATTTCTAGATTTTTTTTAAAATTTAAACTGAATTCAAATTCTCAAATTGCCATGGTGGGATTTGAACTGACATTCTCTGCATAATTAACCCAAGTCTCTGGATTACAACACTACCGCTACACACCTGCGGACAGGAGAGCAGCCTAATTATCTGGACCATGCCAGCTATAGGTGTAACAGATTTAGGGTTGTTGTTGTTTTAGTATCTTCACACTTTCCTCCAAGGTAAGAGTGTAAAGTAGTGGAAGCATTTGCAGTGTGATTAACAGTCTAACAGGCTGCAACGTGAACGCTCCCATGCCGTAACCATTATTATATCTGTTGATTAGGGTTGTTAGTCCTGTTTGGCGGGAGGTTTTTATGGGCGCCCACACTGATACATAATGGCGGGGGGGGGGGCCTGCCGGATGCGATTATCCTCAGAGCTGGAGCTCCTTTTCAAGGGTCAAACCAAATACATAGATATAGCACTCTGTACAACATTTTTGCCCTCTGTCATCTCCCATTTATAAAATTATCCAGCAAATATATTTCAAACGTAAGTTAATTCTCAAAGTTTAATAACTTGGAACAAGTAAACATTAGAGAAGCTACGTAAGCTTCTGAGCCATAGGCTTCTACACCACCTCCTCTAACAGCGGGGTGAAAAATCCAGAGAATGTGTCTACAGAATGACATGGATTTGCCCTTCAGGAAGCAAGCACCAGTTTTGTGGAATGCTGAGTTGCTGCTAGCCAATTGTGGTGGAATTTAAGTCAGAAACAGTGTGTGGCTTGTTAATTGTGTCTACAAAATGATGTCATTCTGAAAATAATCATTTTAGGGCTATGTGTTGTACTCTGAGAATGACGAGCCTTATGATCAGGGTCATCTTGACCTTTTATGGCAATTGGCAAGCAAAACTCTGGAGAGGTGGTTGGTTGTACAGGATCCAAGTAGCATAGTAGAGAACTTTTGGATGACCCCCTGAATTCCTGTGCTTTTTCTTTCCCTCACTCTTAGAATCCTTGATTTTAGTAGGACTTGGCCAACTTCCATCTTGGAGAACTGTTGATTTATTGCTTGATCCTCCTGTAAGAGGATCAGGGCCAGAGTCTGTTAAAGGCGTGGTTCCCTTATTGCCAGGTACAGAGTCGATAGAGCTTACAGAAGTTGTTGATGTCGTGAACTCCTTTTATGTGATCTAGACAAAAAGGATAAATAATGGTGACGGTCGTAGCAACAGGGACACAAATTAAGGCCATATTTTACAGGAAAGTTAGACTGACATTCTGCACACTGTTGCATAGCATTTGGGTTGACAACCATAAGTAGCACAATTAATTCTAAATAAGTTTATGGTACGTTGCAGCTTAAATGGCTTCAGTTGAATGAGACGAGAAATTGATTCATGTCAATTGATCCAATTTAAAACTTTTGTTTTAACAAAAGGTTGATGGTCTCTTCTCTCTAAACTGTAAAGGTCCTAAATGAATTGAGGCTCATCCCTGCTTGAATCTCTCAAATCAGGTTTTCACCCCTGCCACAGGACTGAAACAGCCCTTACCAAAGTCACAAATTAACTTTTCTGTGACTGTGATCATCGTGCATTATCCTTCCTCAACCTCTCTGCAGCCTTTGACACAGTTGACCACACCAACACCTCCTTCTTTGACCAGCTTGGTGGGACTGCTCTGCCTGGTTCCACTCTTCCTATTTGATCGTAGCCAGAGTATTTACAGCATGGCTTCTCCCCTTGCTCCGGACTATTACTGTCAGAATGCTCCAAGGATCCATCCTTGGCCCCCTCCTTTTCCTCATCTATAGCAACATCAGCAAATATAGGATCAGCTTCCTCATGCACACTGTAACACCCAGCTCTGTCTCTCCCAATTTTTCGACCCCTACTACCTCTGTGCTGTTGGACTGTTTGTCCAACATTCATTCTTGGATGAGCTGAAATTTCCTTCAGCTAAACATTGGGAAGACCGAAGCCATCATCTTCGGCTCCTGCCACAAACTTCATACATTGCCACCAATTCCATCTTCTCCCTGGTCACTGTCTCAGGCTGAACCACACTGTTCGCAACCTCAGCATCCTGTTCAACCCTGAGCTGAGCTTGCCCTCCATCACAAACCTACACATCTACTTCCACCTTTGTAACATCGCCTGCCTCCACCCCTACTTAGGGGAACAGCCAGTAGGTCCACAGAAATAGAAGGTTTCCTGCAACAATTTTTTTTAATGTTTTCAATTTTCACTGAAATGCTAGCTTTTCAACTTTGTTGAAATAAACCCTAACTTTATAAAAAATAAAACTATCTGGAGTAGCTTTATTATTGTAGAATCGATAATTGCACTTGCGTAGTATGTTATCAAAGTCTCAAAGCACTTCATGCAATGAATTACTTTTGGAGGCAATAATTCCGTGCCAGCAACATCCTTTAAATGGCATTGAGATGATTAACAAGTTAATCTTTTTTGTAACCCTAAACTACAAAATTAAACTCTACCCACTTTTAAATGAAAAATTACTTCACACTGTTTTCTTTCCTCTTTTTTTCACCTATTTTTATTCTATGTTTATATTATCTAACTGCTCTCGTTCCTTTTTTCCCTTTTTAAAATAAAAGGAGCTACTTATTCAGCTTTGTAGTCTGTTTCCCAAATTCAGGTGTCTCTGGATGCGCTCACAGGCGATGGGCATTATAATGGAGCTATTCCAGCGGCTTCTCCCTATAATTGACGCCATTGGAGTGACTAAGAAGTGTGAACCGAAATTCTCTGTCTTGTGGCAGTAAATTTTGAAGCTTTCCATAGAATATATATATAATGTGCATTTTTTCACATAGATATTGTGGAGTATCCCTTGAACAGAATGTACTCCACACCCTTTCCATTTCCTTTAAATCTATATTGAGGAAGGTTATGGATCTCTGGTTGGTTTTAGAAATGGTTTGGGAAATGGATATATAATCACCTGGTTAGGTTAAGCAGTAGGAATTCTTCGCAAATGTCACACTGTCTCCTTTAAGAAATTTAAGCGGTGAAATTTCTAAATATGTAGCAAAACTCATGAGTAATTCATCCTCACCTAAAAAAATAAATCACCTTTAGAGCGTAAACACGGAGGAGTGGGAGAAGATAGTTTAGCCCATTTAGCTTATTCTTCCATCTAGGTCTTGTTTCAGGACCTACTCTGAATTTTTTTTTTCCCCTAAATGATCCATATCCAGCTGCTGAAAACCTATCAAAAAGTAGCTGATACTCCTATTGATGGGAGCATTGGATGTTTGCCATTTGTAACAGTTCTGAAAGATAGTATATTCCTATAGAACAATGTTTTTCTTCTTATCCCATCTCTGACCCTTGCAGGTGTATAAATTCCCAACTTGATCTATACTTCTGTAATGCATACCCAATGCATTTAGGAACATAGGAACTGGAGTAGGCCACTTAGCCCCTTGAGCCTGTTCCACCATTCAATGTGATCATGGTTGATCTGTGACCAAACTCCATATACCCGCCGTAGGCCCATATATCCCTTAATACCTTTGGTTAACAAAAATCTATCAATCTCAGATTTAAAATTAACATTTGAGCTTGTATCAATAGCTGTTAACGGAAGAGAGTTCCAAACTTCTACCACCCTTTGTGTGTAGAAGTGCTTCCTAACTTCACTCCTGAAAGTCCTGGCTCTAATTTTTAGGCTATGTCCCCTAGTCCTAGACTCCCCAACCAATGGAAATAGTTTCTCTCTATCTACTCTATCAGATCCCTTTACTGCCTTGAAAACTTTGATCAAATCACACCATAATCTTCTAAATTCCAGGGAATACAGTCCAAGTTTGTGTAATCTCTCCTCGTAATTTAACCCTTGGAGTCCAGGTATCATTCTAGTAAATCTACACTGCACTCCCTCCAAGGCCAATATATCCTTCCTAAGGTGCGGTGCCCAGAACTGAACACAGTACTCAAGGGTGTGGTCTAACCAGAGCTTTGTATAGCTGTAGCATAACTTTTCTGCCCTTTATGTACAAAGCATATTCAGGTTAAATTTTAATAAATTATTGCAGTAATGTACAGATTACTTGATATCAATTTTTTTGGCTTTTCACTTTTTGTTTGGAGGTACAAGATTTCTTTTTTCGATTTGGTTACATGCATTCCATTCTATTCTGGGTGCTCATAAAATTTAAGATGTGTGTTGATCTTCACTCTGAAACAATGCTGAATCGTAATGTTAAACACATTTAAGTCACCAGCACAAATGTTTGAATCTGGCTGTAAGATTGCTGTGAAATTCCTTCCCAAAAACCAAATTATGCAGCAGTAAAAATCCCACTGGATAACATCTGTTAGTTGGTATCTTTGCTAAATTGGCTTGATAGCAGCAATATCGGGAGGAAAAGGAAGCAAGATACTCATAATATTCTAAGCTCTTTAAAATTGCAATGTCAGCTTAAAATTAAATCATTTAAAATCTTGCTAGTTAAGCCTTTTACATAGGATTACATAGAATGTACAGCACAGAAACGGGCCATTTAGCCCAACAGCTCCAAGCCGGTGTTTATGCTCCACACGAGCCTCCTCCCAATCTTCTTCATCTAACCCCATCAACATATCCTCTATTCTTTTCTCCCTCATGTGTTTATCTAGCTTCCCCTGAAATGCATCTATGCTAGTCGCCTCAACTACTCCTTGTGGTAGTGTGTTCCACATTCTAACCACTCTCTGGGAAAAGATGTTTCTCCTGAATTCCCTATTGGATTTATTAGTGACTATTTTGTATTTATGGCCCCTAGTTCTGGTCTCCACCCTAAGTCTACCCATCAAACCCCTTCATAATCTTAAAGACCGTATCCGGTCACTCCTCTGTCTTCTCCTTTCCAGAGAAAAGATCCTCAGGCTGTTCAGACTTTTCTGATAGATATAATCTCTCAGTTCTGGTATTATCCTAGTGAATTTTTTTTGCACCTTCTCCATTGCCTTTATATCCTTATATTATGGAGACCAGAACTGTTCACAGTACTCCAGTGTGGTCTAACCAAGGTTCTACACAAGTTTGACCTAACTTCTCTGCTTTTCAATTCTCCCTTCACCACCGGCGCACTGTGGCTGCAGTGTGTACTATCCACAGGATGCACTGCAGCAACTCGCCAAGGCTTCTTCGACAGCATCTCCCAAACCCACGACCTCTACCACCTACAAGGACAGTAGGCACATGGGAACACCACCACCTGCACGTTCCCCTCCAAGCCGCACATCATCCCGACTTTCCTTCATCGTCGCTGGGTCAAAATCCTGGAACTCCCTATCTAACAGCACTGTGGGAGAACCTTCACCACACTGACTGCAGCGCTTCCAGAAGGCGGCTCACCACCGCCTTCTCAAGGGCAATTAGCGATGGGCAATAAATGCTGGCCTTGCCAGTGATGCCCACATCCCATGAATGAATAAATTTAAAAAAAATCCCTCTTGAAATGATCCTCAGTACTTTGCTTTTTTATGGTCTTGTTAACCTGCACTGCTACTTTTAGCAATTTGTGTATCTGCTTCTCTACCCCATTTAGACTCTTATTTTCCAAGGAGTATGTGGCCTCCTTATTCATCCTACCAAAATGTACCACTTCACACTTATCTATATTGAAATTCATTTGCCAATTACACGCCCATTCTGCAGGTTTATTAATGTCTTCCTGTGTTAAGTCGCAGTCCTCCTCAGTATTAACTATACCCCCCAGTTTGGTGTCGTCGTCAAATTTTGAAATGGTATTTCTGATTCCCGAGTCCAAATAGTTTATTTAAATGGTGAACAACGGTGGTCCCAGCACCGATCCTTGTGGAACTTCACTTCCCACCTTTTGCCAGTCTAAGTAACTACCTTTAACCCCTACTCTCTGTTTTCTGTCTTGTAGCCAGCTTAATATCTATTCTGCTACTTGTCCCTTGACTCCACATCTCTCACCTTAGTCATGAGTCTACTATGAGGTACTAACCCTAACCCTTCTGAAAATCCAAATATATTACATCTACTACATTACCCTTGCCTACTCTTTCTGTTACTTCTTCAAAGAATTCAATAAGGTTGGCCAAGCATGACCTTCTCTTTTGAAACCCGTGCTGACTGATCTTTATTACATTTTTGGTTTCTATAGGTCCAATCCAAAATATATTGTGGTGTTCAGATCCTTCAGTATTTATAATTTAAGACAAAGTTTTGGCACCAACAGCAACTTTGTTTCCATATGAAGTGTATTATTTAATAAGGCGTTGAAATATCATTTATATCTTATGAGTTAATTATTAAGTGATTACTCCAGATACGTTATTAAAAAGGTATGATCAACTGGGGCAGTAATAGAGGCACTCTAATTGGTCTCAAAATTCTGTGCTTGAGAAGGGAAGAATCACGCAATATACCTGCTCCTCATCACTAGCCAAGTAACCATTGCTGAAAACTGCTTGTTTGTGGACACGGTGTAATGCTTATTTGGTGGAGATGTCTCCTGTGGCCGACCATCACATGAATGCTGTCCATTTGAGGAAAGCTAGTGTCCATTAACTGTGCCTTTAGAGAGGAAGGGAGAAAACTAGTAAGAAGTAAGAAAAGTATAGTTTAAGATACATTTACAGCTTTCAGAAAAGCTATCTCTGGAATATTGCTTTGGTGGTATTTCTCCCTGTTTCATGATTTATGCTGCACTTCCAATGGAGAAGATAGGGTTGCTGCAAGAACTTACATGAATATCTATTGTAATCTAGAAAGATATATTTGTAGATGCAGACATATGAATAATGACCAATGATTTTATGATCTTTTCACAATTTTGTTGGTAACCTCTCCATTGCCTTCCCCTCCCCTTCTTTACCCCTCCTTTTCCCTTCTTCCCCTTTCAAAAGAACCCCCAAATGAACAGCAATGAGTGGAATTCAGTGCACATGAATTTTGAAGTCCTGCCAGCACGTTACTGGTCTAACAGAAGTATTTGTAATCCAGTTTGTGTTTTTTAAAAATCTGTAGTGGCCTAGTTTACCATCTTGTGACTCTGTTTTTAGGTTGTGGGCCTTTATCGTCTTTGTGGCTCTGCTGCGGTTAAGAAAGAGCTTCGAGAAGCTTTTGAGCGTGACAGCAAGGCTGTTGGCTTATCTGAAAATCTGTATCCGGATATCAATGTCATTACAGGTAAATGTGGGACAGGGTCTGTGTTATGCGATTGAATTATGTAAATATCCAGAGAATTTCTAGGGGCTTGGTGTAAAAATGAGAAGCTCCTGAAATTCCTAAACTCCATGTACATAGTATTTATTATAATTGCTGTATTATTACTTTTCTGGTAATGGAAGTAATTTTGCTAAACTTAATGCAATTTAAGCATTTTGTTGGTTGTTAAACAATGTTATCTGAATGTTGTAGTAGTCTTGACTTTTAGCATTCCTTTGACTGACTAAATTAATGTTTAATTCTGGGTAGAAAAATCTATCAAACATTTTCCAAGTATTGTAGGTATTTATTTGTATCAAAGTTCCCTAATATAATCATTTATAAAAACAACACTAGGGAAAGCAAGTACATGAACACAAGCTTTTTTCAAGGGAGTAATGCATACTGTCAACAGTGGAAGATTATAAATGATTTAAGGGGCTCAAATAACTTTTTCCTTTTTAACTCCTATAAACAGACTAAATTCATGGTGACTGAGAGTTCTCATCAGTTTACAGATGAAAGAAAAATGTATATAAAATGTAGATTCAATGAACAGAAATCTTTAGTATCCTATTTCAGCTACATGTTAGAACAGTATTGGCACTGGGCGTACTTGATTTGATACTAATGCACTCTATGAAATCTTTCAATTAAGCCAGTATGCTTTTGTGTTCTCCACTTTACTTGTGTGGTAACTCATCACTTATCACTTTCAAGTTGGTCCCACCACTAGTGACAGATCTGTAATCACCAGTATTTCACCTATTATAAAGCTCACCAATGTTCTCACAAGGCCCAATTCAAGATTGGAAAGACAGAATTCTCAGTTGTATCACTGGGTTTTTTCACATTTCAAGGAGAAATAGGATAAAAATGTAATATTCCCACCATTATGTTTTACTAAAATCCCATTGACAAAGATGTAGAATCCCAAAAACGATGTGTATCGTACACACGAGCGTCAAATGAAGTGACAGTTATTTTAACACTTCTATTGTTATAGTGAGTTAGTGCCAGAATTACAATTGACAGCTGCCTTTCAACAATGTAAAACCATACACACAAAGGCATTTGGAATTTTAAAGAAAACTGTAGGTAGAAAATTGTTTTTTTTCTATATGATTTGCACCTGTTCAGAAGCACATAAATTAATTTATGTTGTTTAATAAGCATCTCTTGCAAACCAACTTTGTAGTCGCCACTATTTTGTTTGATTTGGTAAATCTCTAAAATGGTATAGAGAATGAGGGACTTTTTTTTTTATTCGTTCATGGGATGTGGGCGTCGCTGGCAAGGCTAGCATTTATTGTCCATCCCTAATTGCCCTTGAGAAGGTGGTGGTGAGCCACCTTCTTGAACCGCTGCAGTCTGTGCAGCGAAGGTTCCCCCACAGTGCTGTTAGGTAGGGAGTTCCAGGATTTTGACTCTGCGACGATGAAGGAGCGGCGGTATATTTCTAAGTTGGGATGGTGTGTGACTTGGAGGGGAACATGCAGGTGGTGGTGTTCAAATGTGCCTGCTGCCCTTGTCCTTCCAGATGGTAGAAGTTGTGGGTTTGGGAGGTGCTGTCGAAGAAGCAGTTATGTAGAGGGACTGGAAAAGCTGGGGTTGTTCTCCTTAGGGCAGAAAAGGTTAATGGGAGATTTGATAACGGTGTTCAAAATCATGAACGATTTTGATAGAGTAAATAAGGAAAAACTGTTTCCAGTGGCAGAAGAGTCAGTAACCAGAGGGCACAGATTTAAGGTGATTGGCAAAAGAACCAGAGGCGACATGAGGAAAACATTTTTTAATGCAGCGAGTTATGATGATCTGGAATGCACTGCCTGAAAGGATGATGGAAGCAGATTCAAGAGCAAATTTCAAAAGGGAATTGGATAAAGTTTAAGGGAAAAAAATTACAGGGCTGTGGGGAAAGTGCAGGCACGATGGGCCAAATGGCAGCCTGCTGTGCTGTACCATTCTATGATTCTATGAAATCAAATGTTGTAAGGTGTTCTTTGAAGTGCATAAGAAAATAAGTAGTAATGTATATAATTTTTTTTTAAAGAAGAGACTAACGTACATAGTGAGGTGTAAAGTGCATTGTTGCTTTAGCTTTTTTTTCCCTTACCGGCAGGTCTTATCTATGGTGCTCATTCTTAGTCTCGTTACTTTGGTTTTTCATTGTGACCAGTGTTTCTGTACCACCTGTTTTGTTATGATTGTTTCTTACCACTGAACTTAGCATATGCAACCTTGCTATCTTCTGTCAGAAGAAGGCATTTTAAAAAAAATTCACCTGGATTTTTCTTGATTGTGCAACTCATTCCCAAGTTTTGTCTTATTTCTAACATTGCCTTATAGAAGTCTGAATGAAAAGTGTGATAATGAAACAGCATTCTCCTTGTTGGAGTTCTAACATTACAATTATGGAGCTGCTTGCAACATTTTTTGTTTTAAACTTCTGATGTTAGTGACCTTAAATTTGTTTCATTTTTGGGCAGTTTTTTTTAATTCATTCATGGAATGTGGGCATCGCTGGCAAGGCCAGCATTTATTGCCCATCCCTCATTGCCCTTGAGAAGGTGGTGGTGAGCCGCCGCCTTGAACCGCTGCAGTCAGTGTGGTAAAGGTTCTCCCACAGTGCTGTTAGGTAGGGAGTTCCAGGATTTTGACTCTGATGATGAAGGAATGGCGATATATTTCCAAGTCAGGATGGTGTGTGACTTGGAGGGGAACATGCAGGTGGTGGTGTTCCCATGTGCCTGCTGCCCTTGTCCTTCGAGGTGGTAGAGGTCGCAGGTTTGGGAGGTGCTGTCGAAGAAGCCTCGGCAAGTTGCTGAAGTGCATCTTGTAGATGGTACATATTGCAGTCACAGCGTGCTGGTGGTGGAGGGTGTGAATGTATAAGGTGGTGGATAGGGTGCCAATCAAGCGGGCTGCTTTGCCCTGGATGGTATCGAGCTTCTTGAACGTTGTTGGAGCTGCACTCATCCAGGCAAGGGGAGAGTATTGGCTCTGGGGAGGCAGGAGGTGAATCACTCACCACAGAATAACCAGCCTCTGAGCTGCTCTTGTGGCCACAGTATTTACGTGGTTGGTCCAGTTAAGTTTCTGGTCAATGGTGACCCCCAGGATGTTGATGGTGGGGGATTCGGCGACGGTAGTGCCGTTGAATGTCAAGGAGAGGTAGTTAGACTCACTCTTGTTTGAGATGGTCATTGCCTGGCACTTAACTGGCAAGTAACATTTGCGCCAGACATCAGCCCAAGCCTGGATGTTGTCTAGGTCTTGCTGCATGTGGGCAAGGACTGCTTCGTTATCTGAGGGGTTGCGAATGGAACTGAACACTGTGCATTCATCAGTGAACATCCACTTCTGACCTTATGATGGAAGAAAGGTCATTGATGAAGCAGCAGAAGATAGTTGGGCCTAGGACACTGCCCTGAGGAATTCCTGCAGGATGTTCTGGGGCTGAGATGATTGGCCTCCAACAACCACTACCATCTTGCTTTGTGCTAGGTATGACTCCAGCCACTGGAGAGCTTTCCCCCTGTTTCCCATTGACTTCAATTTTACTGGGACTCCTTGATGCCACACTCGGTCAAATGCCTCTTCTTCCAGTTAGTTGTTTAATTGTCCACCACCATTCACAACTGGATGTGGCAGGACTGTTGTTTTTATTATTCATTATCCTTGACATGCAAAAGCTAAGATTACTGTACCAACAAGCGAAATGAGTAGGGATGCTCGTTGCTTGATGCCTTTTTTAATAAAGTTCACATCCTTGTGAGCCTCCTGTTTCTGCACTGCATGTGTAAATATGCAAAGTAGTGTTCCCACATGATTAACTCTGTTATCTCTATCCATTACATTTCAGCTAGTACAGTTAGTGAGAAGCCTTCGGGAAAGAACTAACTTTGTATTTAGGAAGGTTTTTTTTAAAAGTTCAGTTAGCTATTTTATCAAGATAAGCGATTTATGCTGTGCCCTTGCTTCAGAATCACCAACACAAAGAGAGCGTTTCCTTTCGTTAAATCCCATGATCTATGCATTCTTTCAGAATATGATTTTATGAAAGAGCTAAAGGAAGAAAAAAGCAGGACAGGTTAAGGAGTTGAAGCAAAATTTCCCTTTGTGATTGCCAACAAGAACCAAGTCAGATTGGGCCACATTATCTTTATATAAGCACTTCCACAAAAGAGAACTAGTTAAGAATCGTTGAGAAGAAGAGATCTTGGTTCAGTGGTTTAGCCAAAATACAACTCAGCAGTTTCAAAATTGCTATAGATATGAGCAACATTAGGCAAGCAGGAGCAAAAATCTAAACCATTCATCCTTTGCATTAAACATGTCTTTTGCCCAACAATAGGGTAAAGCATTAGGAAAAACTAGGCCAACCAGTCAAGTGGGCAACCATCATCTAAGACATCAGTGCAACAAATGGTCTTGCTCTTCATGTGCTAAGTGAAATGTATCTAGCTAAGTGTCCTAGGTACCCATATTAAGAAAGCTCCAAACTGCTGAGACTTTTCAAGGATTAGTATCGTTGGAGCCTGCCTTTTTGAAGTCTGCAGCACTGGACTTAACACCAGTTCATTTCCCTGAAACAATATAGTTGTGACAATTCTCAAAATTAAAAAAAAGGTAGCTTGGGAGGCAGCATTACTACAGCAACAACAACTTGCATTCTTATATCGCCTTTAACGTACAAAGTCACCCCATGGAATTCAGAGGTGGAAGGGAACGGACATCAAGCTTTTGTGCCAGAGCTGCAGAGAACTATATCCTGCAATTTTCTTAACATTCAGTGTTTTGTTCTTGGGGAGGAAGCATACATACAAATGTATGAAAAAGGACAGCAAAAGACCAACTGTCACACAATCTCCTGGGAGAGGCAAAATGACAGAGAAAAAACCGTAGACTAATTTAACTGGACACAGTATTCTAGATGTGGCTTGACCGAGGCCTTGTAGAAGGAACAGATTTATATTTCCATTTTATATTTAATTGTCCTAGCAGTACATCCAACACTCTATTCACTTTTACATTAGCCTGCCACACTAGTTATGGATCTTCAATGATTCAGGCATTATAACCCCAGATCCTTCTTCAGCTTAGCAACCATGAGCACACAAACCTACATAGTCTATACATGCTTGGAATTGTCCTTACCCAAGTACATCATGCACTTGTCTACATTAGAAGACATCTGCCAGACACAGACCCATTCCCCCATCTAGATCTGCCTGCAGTTTTTTTTCACCTAAGTTCCTTACATCTGCACATATCTTGTCATCCAGAAACTTGCGGGCAGTTCACTTTCATCCAGATTGTTAAGGTCGCTGCTCTTCATCATCTTTATTAATGCCGATCCCAGTGGAACTCTGGTATTGACTGGCCACCACCATTAATAACTACCTTCTGTCTACGTGAATGCCACTAGTTCCTTATCCAACCTAATTACTGCAGTCCAATCTCAGACTCAACCTTCCTTAACAGCCTTTTATGTAGAACTTTATCGACCTGGCTTCCATCATTCTTTCTCTTTCAAGATGATCATACAGTGTGCCTCTAACGATCGCTTCCAGCAACTTACCTATAATTAAAGTTTAACTAATCATAGAATCATAGAATGGTTACAACATGGAAGGAGGCCATTTGGCCCATCGAGTCCGTGCTAGCTCTCTGCAAGAACATTTCAGCTAGTCCCACTCCTCGGTCCTATCCCCGTAGCCCTGCAAGTTTTTTCCCTTCAAGTACTTATCCAATTCCCTTTTGAAAGCCATGATTGAATCTGCCTCCACCATCCCCTCGGGCAGTGCATTCCAGATGTTAACCACTCGCTATGTAAAAAAGTTTTTCCTCATATCGCCTTTGGTTCTTTTACCAATTACCTTAAATCTATTTCCATTGATTCTTGACCCTTCCGCCAATGGGAATAGTTTCTCTCTATCTACTCTGTCTTGATCCTTCATGATTTTGAATACCTCTATCAAATCTCCTCTCAACCTTTTCTGTTCCAAGGAGAACAACCCCAGCTTCTCCAGTCTATCCACGTAACTGAAGTATTTCACCCCTGGAACCATTCTAGTAAATCTCTTCTGCACCCCCTCTAATGCCTTCAAATCCTTCCGGAAGTGCGGTGCCCAGAACTGGACAAAATATAAAATACAGTTGTGGCCGAACCAGTGTTTTATAAAGGTTCATCATAACTTCCTTGTTTTTGTACTGTATGCCTCTGTTTATAAAGCCCAGGATCCCCTATGCTTTCTAACCGCTTTTACATAGGAACATAGGAACAGGAGTAGGCCATTCAGCCCCTCGTGCCTGCTCCGCCATAAAGCTATCTCTCTCACATTTAAATTTAGCAATTGAGCTAGTATCAATTGCCGTTTGCGGAAGACAGTTCCAAACTTCTACCACCCTTTGTGTGTAGAAATGTTTTCTAATCTCACTCCTGAAAGGTCTGGCTCTAATTTTTAGACTCTGCCCCCCTGCTCCTAGAATCCCCAACCAGCGGAAATAGTTTCTCTCTATCCACCCTATCCGTTCCCCTTAATATCTTATAAACTTTGATCAGATCACCCCATTACCTTCTAAACTCCAGAGAATACAACCCCAATTTGTGTAATCTCGCCTCGTAACTTAACCCTTGAAGTCCGGGTATCATTCTAGTAAACCTACGCTGCACTCCCTCCAAGGCCAAAATGTCCTTCCGAAGGTGCGGTGCCCAGAACTGCTCACAGTACTCCAGGTGCGGTCTAACCAGGGTTTTGTGTAGCTGCAGCATAACTTCTGCCTCCTTGTACTCTAGTCCTCTCGATATAAAGGCCAGCATTCCATTAGCCTTATTGATTATTTTCTGCACCTGTTCATGACACTTCAATGATCTATGTACCTGAACCCATAAGTCCCTTTGGACATCCACAGTTTTTAACTTTTTACCATTTAGAAAGTACCCTGTTCTATCCTTTTTTGATCCAAAGTGGATGACCTCACATTTGTCTACATTGAATTCCATTTGCCACAGTTTTGCCCATTCACCTAATCTATCAATATCCCTTTTGTAATGTTATGTTTTCATCTGCACTGCTTACAATGCCACCAATCTTTGTGTCATTGGCAAACTTAGATATGAGACTTTCTATGCCTTCATCTAAGTCGTTAATAATCATCTAAGTTTTGCAACCTGCCCTGCCATCTTTAAAGATTTGTGTATATATACCCCCAGATCTCTCTGTTCCTGAACTCCTTTTAGAATTGTACCCTTTAGTTTATATTGTCTCTCCTCGTTCATCTTAACAAAATATATCACTTCGCACTTCTCTGCGTTAAATTTCATCTGCCATGTGTCCACCCATTCCACCAGCTTGTCTGTGTCTTCTTGAAGTCTATCACTATCCTCCTCACTGTTCACTACACTTCCAAGTTTTGTGTCATCTGCAGATTTTGAAATTGTGCCCTCTACACCCAAGTCCAAATCATGTATCAAGAAAAACAGTGGTCCTAGTACCGACCCCTGAGGAACACCACTGTATACCTTCTCTAGTCCGAAAAACAACCGATCACCACTACTCTATTTCCTGTCATGTAGCCAATTTCATATCCATGTTGCCACTGCTCCTTTTATTCCATGGGCTTCAACTTTGATGACAAGCATATTATGCGGCACTTTATCAAAAGCCTTCTGGAGGTCCATATACACCACATCAACCGCATTGCCCTCATCGACCCTTGTTACCTCTTCAAAAAACTCAATCAAGTTAGTTAAACACGATTTGCCTTTAACAAATCTGTGCTGGCTCTCCTTAATTAATCCACACTTGTCCAATTGGCTATTAACTTTGTCCCGGATTATCATTTCTAAAAGTTTCCCCACTGACTGGCCTGTAGTTGCTGGGTTTATCCTTATACCTTTACACCTTAATGGGCCTATAGTTTTACAGTTTTAAATGTAGGCACCACATAGACCTCTCTCCAATCCATGAGAACAATTGTAGACCCCAATTAGCTGTGTTATGCAGGTGGCTTGCATAACACAGTCCCCATTTTTTTGAGCCCCGTAGGATGAATACCATCAGGGCCAGCAGCCTGCTCTGTTTTAATAGCTCTAAATCTAGCATGGACTTTAACACGATCCGTTTTAGCATCAACTCTGTGTCGTAGTATTGGTAACCTAGCATCATCTTCAGTAGTGAAGACTGATGCAAAGTAGTCACTTAAAACTACTGCCATATCCTGGGACCACACAAATCTGCCCTGCAGAATTCCTGAATGGCCCTAGAGAGTTCTTAATGGTCTCTGAATCCTAACATAGCTGAAAGACCTTGCTATCACTACCTATCCATTATCCTCTTCTGCAATATCCTTTTGGCTTTTCTGATAGCAGGTATTGTTACCCTCAGCTATCTATCCCTATTCTCGAGTCAATTACCGTAAACCTGTAAGAATATTTCTGCTTTGGCCTAATTTGTCTTTTGATATGACTAGTTAGCCAGTTTGGTTTTGCTTTACCATACAGCTTAGCAAAGTACTTTCAGGCTGGCTTGACCAGGAAAAAAACATGATGTGGAGATGCCGGTGATGGACTGGGGTTGACAAATGTAAAGAATCTTACAACACCAGGTTATAGTCCAACAGTTTTATTTGAAAATCACAAGCTTTCGGAGATTATCTCCTTCGTCAGGTGAGTGAGTGGGATTCCTTGAACGTTTCGCATTTATAGTCAGAGAACAATACCTGGTGATTACAGATAATCTTTCCAACTGCCCGTTGTCAAGGCAATCAAAGTGTTCAGACAGAGAGATGTTACCTACAGGATCACCGAATATACAAACGGCCAGAACAAAAGACAGACAGAGAGAGAGAGAGAGAGAGAGGGAGAAACATCCGAAAGGAAGAGAAAGACAGAGAATGCCCCGTTGTATTAAAAACAGATAACTTTTATTCGCTGGTGGGGTTACGTGTAGCGTGACATGAACCCAAGATCCCGGTTGAGGCCGTCCTCATGGGTGCGGAACTTGGCTATCAATTTCTGCTCGACGATTTTGCGTTGTCGTGTGTCTCGAAGGCCACCTTGGAGAACGCTTACCCGAAGATCGGTGGCTGAATGTCCTTGACTGCTGAAGTGTTCCCCGACTGGGAGGGAACCCTCCTGTCTGGCGATTGTTGCGCGGTGTCAGTTCATCCGTTGTCGCAGTGTCTGCATGGTCTCGCCAATGTACCATGCTCCGGGGCATCCTTTCCTGCAACGTATGAGGTAGACAATGTTGGCCGAGTCACAGGAGTATGAACCATGTACCTGGTGGGTGGTGTCCTCTCATGTGATGGTGGTATCTGTGTCGATGATCTGGCATGTCTTGCAGAGGTTGCCGTGGCAGGGTCGTGTGGTGTCGTGGACGCTGTTCTCCTGAAAGCTGGGTAATTTGCTGTGAACGATGGTCTGTTTGAGGTTGGGTGGCTGTTTAAAAACAACCAAGGCCAGCCCTTTCATCTACCAAAGGTAGTGGCAGAGGACAGAGGAAGAGAGAGAAGGTGAGGCAGCTGTATTCTGAGAATACTCTGAATCAGACTGAAGAAGATTAGGAAGGCATAGAGAAAATCTAAATACATTCAACCAAGGAGGAGTCTTGGGCCAGCCAGAATGTTTGAAATGGCCTTTTCTGGTCCTGCACATTACTGTCTTAACATGAGTGTCAAACTTTGGACATGGTGAAGGTGCCTGACAACCTTGAGATAGGTACAAGCTTAATTTAATTCTAGGTCACTTGCAGATTGAAAACAGTAGCGCCTGTGTTTCTTGTAGAGAAACAGGCCATTTGGCCCAACTAGCCTATGCTGGCATTTATGCTCCACATAAGCCTCCTCCCACCCATGTTCATCTAATCCTATCAGCATAACAAGAGAGAGGAAGATGCCATGCCAGCTCTCTCTCCTGGTCCCAGTCCCGTTCTCCATTTTGTACAACTTTGTAGCAATTTTTTGTAGAATCCTACCAAGCTATTCTGTATGTCAATTCGAGTGGGCAAATTGTAGGGTTCAACGATACTAATTTCAGTCGTTGGGGGTGAAATTCAACTTTGGTGGGGCTGCAAAATGGGTGGTAGCAGATCGGCCATCCATTACACAACCGACTCATCCGTTACACAACCAACCAGATTTTCCTTCCCAGTGGTGGCTGATCTGCTACTGTCCATTTTGCACCCCCCCCCCCCCCCCCCCAACTTGTTTAAAGCTGTAAAGTCCCACAGGATCAATTTTAATATCTATTGCTGAGTCAACGATATCTTAGCAAATTTGAACAAGAATTTGCAAGTCATTCCCAATAAGGCGCTCTGTATCTGATTTTTCATCCCGGAGATGAGGGATGACCTAATAGAGATCTTTAAAATTACGAATGGTTTGATAAGGCAGATGTAAAGAAGATGTTTTCACTTGTGGGGAGTTTAAAACTAGCGGTCATAAATATAAAATAGTCACTAATAAATACAATGAGGAATTCAGGAGAAACTTCTTCACCCAGAGAGTGGTTAGAATGTGGAACTTGCTGCCACACGGAGCAGTTTAGGTGAATAGCATAGATGCATTTAAGGCAAAGCTAGATAAGTACATGAGGGAGAAATAAATTGAGGGTTATGCTGATGGGGTGAGATGAAGTAGGGTGGGAGGAGGCGCGAGTGGAGCATAAACGCCAGCATGGACCAGTTAGGCCGAATGTCCTGTTTCTGTGCTGTAATTTCCATGTAATTCTATGCAAAATGTGTTCTGAGAAGCTAGACTCAATTAGTAATAAATTTACTTTGATACCCTTAAGACTTGCTCCGACGAAATACTGAGCAAACAGTTTCTTCTACTAAAGGGAGTAATTGAGGAATCTGATAACCCTGGCATGGGATACAACTATGTCCCTTATTCTAAAGTAGCCATGATGTGGAGATGCTGGTGATGGACTGGGGTGTACAAATGTAAGGAATCTTACAACACCAGGTTATAGTCCCTAATAAAACTGTTGGACTATAACCTGGTGTTGTAAGATTCCTTTCATTTATTCTAAAGTAGCCAGACTATAGATATAGGCAGCCTGCAACAGTGATGAAATCTTATCATTAGGCCTAACCACTAAGGTTTTCAGATAGTTTGTGATTATTAATGGTGCAGTATTTTGGAGGAACAGTTTCAGAAAGATCCTGTAAGTAATAAATGTATCCGGATAACCAGGTAGGTTATTGAGAACTAACACACAAGTTTCCAGGTCCAAGTTCACAATCCAGCTATAAAAACATTAAATCAGCAGTGGATATATAATTCAAAATGGCAATACGATCTCGGCATAGATACACTCACTCAGCTGGGGTGACTGGTAAATTACCTAAATCCATGGGTGCAGATCACTTGGGTGAGGGAAACTATTCAGTGCAAATCCTGTCTTAGGCTTGAAGGGTACTGCACTTTCAGTTGTGGGATTTCCCTTTGAGGTGCGATTAGTTTTTTAAAAGGTAGACACTGTATTACTACAACTTAGAATTGGTATAAAAAAAACTACCAGAATAGTAGGAACTGTTTTGTACTCTGAGGTGGAGCGCATGGATCTCACTGAATCACCTAAGCTCCAGGAAAAAAAGACAAAGTTCAAACCAATCACACTGCCTACCATCGCCCAGAAAATTTGCTCTAGAGTCTAGTTAAGGGCTTAGATAGCTACTTTGATATGGCTATTGGAAAAAGAAAGGAAATGTTCAGGCTCTGGGAAATTGACACCTACGAATGATAGCGTAAAGTTCTTCAATTTAACCACAGCTTGTTGCATATTTATCAAATAGCCATATGTTTAACCTGTCCACCTGTCCTTAAAAGGCTGCATAGTTACCCTTTCCTCTCTCTGAGTCACATTCACTTACTTTTACAAATGAGTGACCGTGGAAAAATTCTACCCAAGATGACATTTATGGAGATCAGGTTTTAGAGGATTACTGATCTAGTTTCTGACAGGCATGTTTCCTGGGCAAACCAAGTGGTTGATTGCTTTCAGGCAAGATCACAGCCTAAGCCTACTTCAAAGGGCTGGTGCTGATGGCAGCAGTAATCTTTGGAGTCTCAGTTGGCAGACCATTTGTGTATGCTTGAAGAGTTCTTTATTATTCTAGTAGGCAGAAGTAAGAATGTCACAAAATCCTCAACGTTTCTGTCCCATAGCATTAAAGCCTTGGACAAAACTTAAAAGTACAGCTCATTGCTTCAGTGATTGTATCCCATGTTGAGGCTCATTTTATATTAGCAATAACCATGAACGAGTTTCATGTTTGACCTGAGATCTGTGAAGAAGACATATTGAGCTATTTTTAGGACTTGGCTGCAGGGAAGAACTATTTGGAAAAAGAATGGCTGACCTTATGCCCCCAAGGAACTAGTCTCCTAATGCAGCAAATTGTATCTGTATTTCATATCTTTTAATCCCTTCTGATTTCCTTACTACTTCCTTTAATACTTTGCCTTCTCTGGATGCTAGTCATACGGGGGCCATTATTTGGGTTTGGAAGGAACAAGCTTTGATGATTAGAGCCGAAAGTCTTGAATGATTCCTCCCAAGAAAAATTGACCTTGTCCATGGTGTACAAAGGATAGATTAATATGAAGAAAGACGAGAAAGAAAGGTGAGTAATCTTTTCTGCAGTGTTCACCTATAGAAGATGAATTATGTTGTGTCTGCCAGTCTCAATTTCTTAAAAAGCATACCTAGGCTTTTTTTTGGGAGGGAGGACAAACAATAAAACTCCATTCACATCTCAATAAAAATAATCAAATAGTACTAATTTTAGATAAAAATTTCATGGCAGCTGTAAGGTAGTCTCCTTCAAAGGTAAACCTTTAAATAGCAAGATTGAGATTCTGAAGGACATTATTCCTGCAATTTTAGGGATAATTTGTTTTATTTACAAATTTATTTACAAAAAAGTATTAATCATTTTCCGCAATAAAGGAGTAAAATTATACTAGGATCGGAATGTTAAATAGCATTCTCCAAACTAAATTTAAATAAGTAAAGAAAGAACTTCCATTTCTATAGCACCTTTCATGACCTCAAGTGCTTTAAAGTCATTTAAGTAATTTTTGAAGTGTAATCACTGTTATAATGTAGGATACACAGCAGCCAAAAATGCACACAGCAAGGTCCCAAACACAGCATTGAGATAAATGATCAGATAATCTGTTTTAGTGATGTTGGTTGAGGGATAAATATTGGCCAGGACACCGGGGAGAACGCCCCTGCTCCTCTTCGAATAGTCTCATGGGATCTTTTAATGCCACCTGAGATGGAACCTCGGTTTAACTTCTCATCTGAAAGACGGCACCTCTGATAGTGCAGCACTACCTCAGTACTGCACTGTTGGCCTGGATATTGTGCTCAAGAGTCTGGAGTAGGACTAGAACACACAACCTTCTAACAGAGGGGAGAGTGCTACCACTGAGCCATGGCCAACAGTAGTTTAAATTTAATATGAAAAAACAAAATTGCAAATCTCATCCCTGTTGAAATATTGAACCGTTTGCCCTAATAGTCTATTTTTCATCCAAATCAATTGCTTTTTTTTAGGAGCACAGTTAAGTATTGTAAGGGCAGAAGGGTTAATCCCCTCAATCATTTAGGTTTTTTTTCTGAGTGACAGTTTGAAACTTACTTCTATTTTTATATGCTCCCGTCTTGCAGGAGGACTGCATTGTTAAATTAATGCCATTCACATTTTATGTAGTAAGAAACCAAAAATTGCATTTTACATTCAGACATCAATAGCTAACTTTAAACGGTCAGAGTCATTGCACCATTTTCAGCTGAGAAGAAAGAAATGGCATTGAGACAGATCTATTTTCATTAAATCGTTGGTGTTTATGAACATTTCATGGTTATAGTAGTAGCTTTTTTAATTGGTTGAACCTGGGTCAAAAATTGGATAAAATTGTTGTTTGAATAGTTTTTTGTCCGAATGTTTTTCAGATTTTTTTTTTAAAGAGTATTTAATTTGTTCTTTTACATTTACAAATTTGCAAGATATTTAGAACACTATCTGCTTTCTTAAGCAATATATTTCTCATCCTTTTGTACATGATATCAATATTACACTTGCCAATATAAGTGAAACTGTTCAGTAGTTGATGAACTGGTATTTACCCTGCATATATGTGTATTTTTTGGTGAATGAGTGAACTGCTTGAGTGACAGGGTTAATCTGTTCACCAAGCTACCACTTCCCTTGCATGTATGTTGTGTAGTTATTTAAAAATAGCATTGGTTATTTGACATCCCAGCAGCAATAGTGAAATCCAGTTAAGAAAAAAATGCATAACACCACATTTTGGCGCCGCTTGTACACTTAGGCAGGGCATAGTTCAGGTAATTGACCTTCTAAATGTATGACCCCTGGGGTACTTGAAAGTCTGTGACCCTGGAATGTGAGTCTATATCATTAAACACAAGAGAGACCAATTAATGCTAGCAGACAGCAATATCACTGCTGACTGAAAGTTTGCTGTTGTCTCTGACAGACTCTGAAAACAGTGCTGTTCTTGTATTTAACTTTTGGGGACTCGACATTTTTTTGCCATTTCACATGTTTGACATGGAAGAAGTTATTCAAGTTTCGTAAAGGCCACCACAAATGCTACTTTATTTTCAATTTTACGTCTAGTAATTAGCCGTGTTAGCTATTCTGCAAAAAAAACACAAATAGCCAAATACTATTTGGAATTGTGGGCAATATACTGCAGTCCATGTATTAATTATTCTAAGTTCATTTTTTATTTACATATGCATGTGTTCACTCAAATAAAAAGTTACAAAAATTAAACCTTTTAACAAGAATTGAAAAAGGCATAATCAAAACCACATCCTGTTCTTTTCCACTCAGTACAAACCTAATCTGTAACAAACAATTTATCATAATGTAAAATCACTGGGGATAATTTAAGTAAGGTACCACTAACAAACTGGATGATGAAATGGGTTGGAACACTGTCCTTTCAACCTTGTGATTTAAGCTCGGACTAATGATCGCAAGAGTTCAAAGTATTTGGTCAGTTTCAACCCAGTTCTTACCAGATGAACTTAGTTCCTTACTAAAACTGCCCACAATTGAGCACAGTTTGTTACTGTCACTTAGAAAGGCCAAAAAGACGCCTGGAGTGGAAATAGAAATGAGCAACTCCAACATTTAAAGATACTGGAGGGAATTTTAACCGCCAAGACTCGGTGAGTTGGGCGTGGGTGCGTAGTTAAATTTTCATATTTCATATCAATTAACGTCCTTGTGAGACGTTAAGTAGGTATTTTTAAATTGAATTTGACAGAACTTTAAATTTGACGTCTCCAGCACGGGTTTCCCGGGGCTTGTGAATCTCACCAGTTAAACAGACGCAGTTCATGTGGATATTTAAACTTGTGATTGTCCCATCTGAATAAAAGCTCAGTTGTTACAGCTGGTATCTCAGTTCCTTTTGGCAAATGTTTGGCAGAGAGTTCTAGTGTTCAGACAGCTTTTTCAAAACTTTGGAGCCTTTCAAACTGACAAGATAGTATGAGAGGCGCAATGGATGTATTCGAGAGGACACCTGAGGAGGAAGAACGTAGCCATCAATGGCAGTGACCTTGTGCTATGTTGGGATCGGCAGGTGCACAACAAAGATTTGTAGAACGGCGGGGAGGGGAGCAACAGAGGGGCTGAGGTCGGAGGAGGCACTACCAACGTGAGAGGGTCTACAGGCAGAGGCTGAGCTTCTTGGACCTATCTGAAGAGTAGTGTCTCTGCAGGCTCAGATTGAGCTGGCAGGTGGTCACAGACATCTGCAGCCTTCTTGAAGAAGAGCTGCTCCCTGCTGGATCTGGTGGCCACACATTGCCCGTCGCAGGAAAAGTCACCACTGACCTCAATTTCTTCGCCACTGGCTCCTTCCAGTACGCCACTGGAGACATCTCAAGAAATGGCTGAGTGCACTGGATACAGCAAAGGCTATGGATCCCGACAACATCCCAGCTGAGTGCTGAAGACCTGTGCTCCAGAACTAGCCGCGCCTCTAGCCAAACTGTTCCAGTACAGCTATAACATTGGCATTTACCCAACAATGTGGAAAATTGCCCAGATATGTCCTGTCCACAAAAAGCAGGACAAATCCAATCCGTCCAGTTACCGCCCCATCAGCAAAGTGATGGAAGGTGTCGTCGACAGCACTATCAAGCACTACTTACCAATAACCTGCTCACCGATGCTCAGTTTGGGTTCCGCCAGGACCATTCGGCTCCAGACCTCATTGCAGCCTTGGTCCAAACATGGACAAAAGAGCTGAATTCCAGAGGTGAGGTGAGAGTGACTGCCCTTGACATCAAGGCAGCATTTGACCGAGTGTGGCACCAAGGAGCCCTAGTAAAATTGAAGTCAATGGGAATCGGGGGGAAAACTCTCCAGTGGCTGGAGTCATACCTAGCACAAAGGAAGATGGTAGTGGTTGTTGGAGGCCAATCATCTCAGCCCCAGGACATTGCTGCAGGAGTTCCTCAGGGCAGTGTCCTTGGCCCAACCAGCTTCAGCTGCTTCATCTCAATGACCTTCCCTCCAACATAAGGTCAGAAATGGGGATGTTCGCTAATGATTGCACAGTGTTCAGTTCCATTCGCAACCCCTCAGATAATGAAGCAGTCCGTGCCCGCATGCAGCAAGACCTGGACAACATCCAGGCTTGGGCTGATAAATGGCAAGTAACATTCGCGCCAGACAAGTGCCTGGCAATGACTATCTCCAACAAGAGAGAGTCTAACCACCTCCAATTGACATTCCACGGCATTACCATCGCTAAATCCCCCACCATCAACATCCTGGGGGTCACCATTGACCAGAAACTCAACTGGACCAGCCACATAAATACAGTGGCTACGAGAGCAGGTCAGAGGCTAGGGATTCTGCGGCGGGTGACTCACCTAACTCCCCAAAGCCTTTCCACCATCTACAAGGCACACTCCACTTGCCTGGATGAGTGAGCTTCAACAACACTCAAGAAACTCGACACCATCCAGGACAAAGCAGCCCGCTTGATTGGCACCCCATCTACCACCCTAAACATTCACTCCCTTCACCACCAGCGCACCGTGGCTCCAGTGTGTACCATCTACAAGATGCACTGCAGCAACTCACCAAGGCTTCTTCAACAGCACCTCCCAAACTTGCGACCTCTACCACCTAGAAGGACAAGGACAGCAGGCACATGGGAACAACACCACCTGCACGTTCTCCTCCAAGCCACACACTATCCTGACTTGGAAATATATCTCTGTTCCTTCGTTGTTGCTGGGTCAAAATCCTGGAACTCCCTTCCTAACAGCACTGTGGGAGAACCTTCACCCCACAGACTGCAGCGGTTCAAGAAAGTGGCTCACCATCACCTTCTCGAGGGCAATTAGGGATGGGCAATCAATGCTGGCCTTGCCAGTGACGCTCACATCCCATGAACGAATAAAAAAAAAAATCCTTCAACCAGGCATACATCCATTGCACATTCGCCCATTGGGTATTGTCATGTATTGGCATTCATCATGAAGCAAATGAAAGAGCACCCATATGCATACCCTTGGTGAATTACAATTGCTTGAACTTACGCTTCCTACCACTCCTACGTGGTGCATCCCCTGTGTCTTCAGCCGTGTAGAGGCAGGCTGCTCAGATCCCTGCCCTGACTGCTGAGATGCTTTTGGCTTACGACCTCTAGGATTTGGAGCCTGTGAGGACCCTGTGAAAAACTGCTTCACCTGCACCTGTGCAGGGGCAGACTCGGCCATCAGGAGAGGGGACAGCATGTTGGGTACTGGTTGTGGGGGCTGGGATGCTTTGAGTGGAGTTCCTGCTTCCATGTCCCCTTTCGCCATCATCCTGCTCCCAGGCCAGCGGCACATCACTCCTACCATTCTGCTGGAGAGCAGCTTGGTGCAGATCAGTGGCTCATTGTACGACCTTGGATAAAGTATGTCATCCTGTTTAAGGCGGCAGACATGCTAGCTTCCAAAGTCTGCACGACTCTGGTCACTACCTGCATAGACTCATTTGAGAGCCGTGCTTGAAGTTCCATGGAGCCAGCCACTTTCTACATGGCAGACCTTTTTGCAATTACTTGCGACATCAATCCACTAACGTTGGAGTTGGACTCCTCCATCCTCTCCACTATTGTGGAGTATGTGTGTGTGGCATGTTTTCCAGTATCTTGCAAAATTGCAACTGTACCTCAATCATTCTCATTTTCAACGATAGCCCCCGGGGTTCAGCATCTGTGTCCAGCAGAACAGAGCTTGGAGAGGATTGTGTCCTCCGACGTGAACTCTCCACAGCTGTTCCTGCCACCGGCGTCTGCTCATGCTCACTTGTGAGTTGTGAATCAGCAGATGAAAACTCAACTAACTGTCTAACAGGACCCACCGAAGTGCTAGTCTTTGCACTGGTGCTGTATGTCCTGTGACGGTGCACCCTCAGAAGGAATGAGCTCCCAAGGAATCGTTGTCGTCAATCTCCGCAGATTGTTCTTGTACGCGTGAAGGCGCAGGAAGACACAAGAAAGTGATACGAATTAATCATAACTAAGTAACAATCTTGCCAATCACCACACTAAGTCTTCTCATATTTCAGTCAGTCATTGTGGAAATAAAGTCGTCATGTATGTGAATGATGTTTAAATTCTGTCACCAGGCACCTGCGAATTCCCAGTCTCTCCATCGATTGAGAGGGATGCAGATGTGCCACTAATCTCCATGGCGTCCTCCTCTACATCTGTGAGCTAGGCTATTTGTGGAGGGCCAGCTCCAGTCCTCTCCCTGTCCCTTGCGTTTTGTGCTGTCTTCTCCAAGGAGCGAAAGAACGGAGTTGTGAGTGACTATAGGTCATGTATTCACCCGATTGATGCAGTACATTGGGTGATAGTGACTATCCTACAGATGCATCACATTGTATAAGGATTGTGGGGAGTGGCAGCGGTGGGTGGATACATGGGGAGGTGAGGAAGTGCATAGAAAGTGAAGGATGGGTGCTGCTGAAACTTAAGTGGGTGTGAGGAGTGATATGATGGAGTAGGCTTGGCAAGACAGAGTGAGGGGGGGAGGGGGGGTTGTACACCACAGGATGTAGGTGAATCAGCAACTATACTCACTTTTTCTGACCTGGTTAGGGCATTAAAGCGCTTCCTGCACTGTAGCCAAGACTGGGCTGCCCTCCTCCAGCCACGCCTTCATGGTAACCAGGTTTCATCCTCCCATTGGTGGGGTAAATTATTTCCCTCCCGGTCCTCACTGCACCCAGCAATACTTCAAGGGAAGCATCCGACAACCTGGGTGCTAACTTTGCTCTTTGAATCCATGGCTTCACTTCCTCCTTTCTCCTCCAAAATCCATCTTTGCATTGGCCCTTTTAAATAGTGGACTTCAGATCGCGTCATATGGGTGCACGTTACACCCACCGCGCAGCTTGGAGCCCTGAAACCCGGAAGAAGAAATTTATTGCTTCAATTAAGTTGCGATTGCAGATTCCGACCTGCTCATTGCACTCCCTGGTTTCGCGACCGAAACCCCTCCCCGGCTCCATGTTAAAATCCAGGCCACTGTTCTTTGAGATTAAAGCATATTGAGCTAGGGTAGAAGGAGTTTTATCTTGCAGCTGATCCATGCTAAATATGACCCAGAAGTTGCTGACACTGGATTCCCCACCCAATCTTTTTCTTGTCATGTGATGTCACTACAACTGTCCAATGATGCCAGCAAAAGCGTATGAAAAATTAAAATTTTATCGCGGGCAGGGGGATGGGTGAGCACGCGCAGAAACCCCCATAGGAAATACATTTTTGCATCAATAGAGCTCACTTTACCCCCTTCAAAAATTGCTAAATCAGCCACTGCAAAATTTGCATTTGTGCACTTCAGTTTTTCCTCTGATACATTTAATAGAATATAGAGTATAACTTCAGCTGAAGTCATTAGTTTATGTTCCACATTACTTTTCCTATATCATACATTGCATTTCAGTTTTCACAGAAAAAGAAACAGGATTATGGAATGAGATCTGAAAATACTAATTCAAAATCTTGGAATCCAATGTAATTATTTTAACTTACTCAGTCCTTTCAGCAGTAGTCTTGGTCGTAGCTTTTTATTCAGGTTGGTTTTTAAGTTGTATGTTTTTTGAATTGTCAACTTTATTTGGAATGGCGTGAGCTTTATTGAAGCTGTTAATCAGCTTTTCCGAATCTGTGCGTTGGTATGTATGCAGACTTTCACAATCATATATTAAACCATGATATATAAATCTCAAAATGGTTAATGAGCTGTTAAAGAACACATTCTGATACTTGTTGAAATCTAGATTTGGAAAAGATTGATGGAAATATGTAGAGTTGAAAGTAGCTGCAATATGTTGGGGGAAGGGACGGGTGTCTTTACATACTAGAAATTCCTAACGTCAGTGCGACTTTTAAAAGTATGCATTTTCACTTTTGTTTTTAAAGGCATTTGATACATTCAAGTTAGAATTTGAAATTGAACATCAATTTACCTTTAATGGATCAGGAGGTTGTGGTGGCTATACATCAGCATGTTTTCATTAATGTGGAGATGCCGGTGATGGACTGGGGTGGACAAATGTAAGGAATCTTACAACACCAGGTTATAGTCCAACAATTTTATTTAAAAATCACAAGCTTTCGGAGATTATCCCCTTCGTCAGGTGAGTGAATGAATAAGAGGTTCTCAAATCGCATATCTTATATTAGGCTGGGACACCATCACACCAATCAAAAGGTGTCGTTGGTGTTCAGACAGGTTAGCCACGGAAAACAGAAGGTCCCAGTATGCTGAATACACATTGTGTCAAATTACAAAGACAGAGAGAAAGAGACCCAAAAGGCAGAGATAGAGAGAGAGAGAAGAGTATTAAAAACAGAGAACTTTTTTTTCCGCTGGTGGGGTTACGTGTAGCGTGACAAGATCCCGGTTGAGGCCATCCTCATGGGTGCGGAACTTGGCTATCAATTTCTGCTCGACGATTTTGCGTTGTCGTGTATCTCGAAGGCCGCCTTGGAGAACGCTTACCCGAAGGTCGGTGGCTGAATGTCCTTGACTGCTAAAGTGTTCCCCGACTGGGAGGGAACCCTCCTGTCTGGCGATTGTTGCGCGGTGTCGGTTCATCCGTTGTCGCAGTGTCTGCATGGTCTCGCCAATGTACCATGCTCCGGGGCATCCTTTCCTGCAATGTATGAGGTAGACAACGTTGGCCGAGTCACAGGAGTATGAACCATGTACCACGACACGGATACCATCATCACACGAGAGGACGCCACCCACCAGGTACATGGTTCATACTCCTGTGACTCGGCCAACGTTGTCTACCTCATACGTTGCAGGAAAGGATGCCCCAGAGCATGGTACATTGGCGAGACCATGCAGACACTGCGACAACGGATGAACGGACACCGCGCAACAATCGCCAGACAGGAGGGTTCCCTCCCAGTCGGGGAACACTTTAGCAGTCAAGGACATTCAGCCACCGATCTTCGGGTAAGCGTTCTCCAAGGCGGCCTTCGAGACACACAACAATGCAAAATCGTCAAGCAGAAATTGATAGCCAAGTTCCGCACCCATGAGGACGGCCTCAACCGGGATCTTGGGTTCATGTCACGCTACACGTAACCCCACCAGCGGAAAAAAAAGTTATGTTTTTAATACTCTTCTCTCTTTTTTTCTCTCTCTCTCTCTCTGCCTTTTGGGTCTCTTTCTCTCTGTCTTTGTAATTTGACACAATGTGTATTCAGCATACTGGGACCTTCTGTTTTCCGTGGCTAACCTGTCTGAACACCAACGACACCTTTTGATTGGTGTGATGGTGTCTCAGCCTAATATAAGATATGCGATTTGAGAACCTCTTATTCATTCACTCACCTGACGAAGGGGATAATCTCCGAAAGCTTGTGATTTTAAAATAAAATTGTTGGACTATAACCTGGTGTTGTAAGATTCCTTACATATATTTTCATTAATGCTTCTTAGATTATTGATCAAATCAGATACTGTTGAGTTTGCTCATGTGTTGTGCAAATACATATACAGTAATAGGCACTTTGCAGCTGTCAGCTATAGAACTTATCCTGTAATTTGCATATGTCAACATATTCGAAATGGCTTTGGCTGTTAGGTATTTTAACATACACATGTATAATAAATAGTAAGCTAAGAACGCAAGCCTGGATAATGGACGGTAATAAAAGCTAGTAGAGATGAAGCAAAGGCATTCTGATTTACAGGTTGTCTGGGGCAGAAGGGATTAATGATTAGTATAAGGAAAAATTTAGTGTGTAAAAGGTCTGCAAAAATAAGTATATGAATTTAGAATTACTAAAGAAATTAAAACAAATTACAAAAAGTTTACATACATGCGTAGTGTTACTGATTACAGAAAAAGGAGTCAAGATTAGTGAAGATGTGGAATTAGCCAAAAGGTAAATGGGTTCTTCAGTTCATTATTTAGAATTGAAAAGTCATTACCTGGGCAGAAGCAAAATAGATGTTTCAAAAGAAACAGATTGAGGTGAGAAATAGAATTGATATTACTATTAAACTGGTAGCTGGATACTAGAAAAAGATCCATCTAAATAAAGCACCTGGCCAAAACGGGATGCCCTGGAGGGTTCTTAAAGAACACAAGGATGAGCTAGCTACACTGCTATCAGAGGTATTTCAAAATCGTAAGACTCTGATTTAGGTGATCAAGGGCTATTTGTGTTGACGAGACAGCAGAACAAAAGGACACAAATTTAAGATGAGAAGTAGATTCGGATGCAATCTAAGGAAACATTAATTTGATTATAGGTAGTTGATTATTGGAACAGCTTACGAAGTGAAGTTGTAGTGTCTAGTAGTTTAGATATCTTCAATAATATATCTATTGGACAAGTTGCTTGAAAAGAAATGCATTATTAAATACATCTGCTAGGAAGGCAGACTGCATGGACCTAAAAGCCGGGGTTTTCTGCTTCTGCGCTTGCCAGCCCGCAATTTTTTTTGTCCATTCACTTTAATGTGTGTAAAATGATGGGCCAACAAGTGCTGAAGTGGTTAACCCTGGCCGTGGTCTTTTTCAACCTTGATGTGGAGATTCGGATGCAATCTAAGGAAACATTTTTCAACCTTGAGCTTTCTAGGTCTCTGTTGGTTTCAGCCAAAGGTTTATCATGAATTTGTATTTAGTATATGTTTGGTAAGTTCCTACTGCAGTTTGATCTCTGAATTGGTAGCTGAATAAGTTCATGTAGAACTCTGTTTTGCTTATTATCTGAATAAATGACTTAGCATTAAAGTTTTAGAAATAAGAATTCATATGACTTGATAACTGCTAACTTTTGGCGACTGAAATTAAAACAAAATTTTCTAGATGCCTAAATCTGTTGTCCTAGTAGACTAATATGACTCTTCACCTTGAAGTCAACTTTTTAAAATCTGCTGAAACAGGTTGACCGTGAACACACATGGGTGCAATCACAATTTAAGCTGGCATGACTATGATTTAATTAAATTTAAAAATGGCAACGTTAAGAATTGTTTACTGTTTCCTAGAATTTTTGTGTCAACTTGGAAGATGCTATTCAATAATATGTATTACCCATTCTGTCAAAACTATTGAGCTTGATCAGAAAGTATGTTGCAATTTTTAAATGTGTAGTAATGGTTGTGTTGCCAAATGAAAGTCTGTTTGTTCGAGTATTACAGTGATGTGGGAAGCTGATAGTCACTTGTTTTGACAGATTTACAATGACCCGGGGATGGGCACTAATGCAGCAAATCTTGACCCAGAAAACAACTGGGCTGGTATTGGCTCACTTATAATGAAATGCATTGGCTGCCTGCAGTTTGCTGTCCTGTGTTGATTTTGGGAACAGGCCCGTAGCAATGTTCTTGCATCATGTCTGCATTCATTCACGTAAATTTGCATGTCAAAGTTAAGCATGTACACTTAACAGTTCAGTGGGTAAGAAAAATGAAGTGGATTCTGGGTTTAGCTTGCTGTCTAAATTTGTTCGATACAGAAAGTGGCTGTGTTCAGGGTAAAGCACAGCAGTGTGCTGGCAATCAGGGCATAAAAAAAATTAAAGTGGAACAAAAAACAGCAGCTGTTTTTCACAGGGCTAATTTAACTAGGGGAAGGAGACTATTTATAAGAGTCAAAGTTCATCATGGTTCCTGTACTTCAGTATTTAACTCATTAGACTAATTCCAGGCACTTGGCCTTAGTGTGGCAATAATTTCATTTTTAAATTATTTCCAGACGGTAATTTGGAAATTGAATTTTCAGTTTGATTAATGATTCTTCCACCACTGCCAATTAAAGCAAACAGAACCTTTCTGAAACTCTGACATTTACATATTATTGTGTAGTTTAAAAAATGTACAAATACCTGAAGGGAATATAAATAACAATGCTTAGAGTGGCAAAAACTCAGCTGCCAAGTAATTTTGCACATTTATTAACTAGAGATATGCAGCCTTGAAGTTGAACTTTTTGTAATGATTCCATTGTCAGGGAAGCAGCACAAAAAGCAAAGTTTGCAGTTAAGTCTCATTTTGTTGGAAAACTAATACAGACAGGAGTTCAGAGTGTGCCTTGGGAATTAGTTGTTTCGGTTGGTAGAAAGGTGCTGTCGGTGCAAGGAAAGCTTGAGGTTTTGCTATTGGCAGGATATAACTGGTCTGACTGTAAATCTGCCTCCTTTTTTCTGCATAAAATCATAGCATGGTTACAGCACAGGAGGAGGCCATTCTGCCCATCGAGCCCATGCTGGCTCTTTGTAAGAGCAATCCAGTTAGTCCCATCCCCCTACTCTTTCCCCGTAGCCCTGCAAATTTTTACCCAGCAAGTATTTGAGTGGAAGTCCAGCTACATAGCACAGACATGTCACAAGACTAATTTCTTGTTGGGTTTTTTATGCATAAGCTTTGTCCAAATTGAAATGTGTCTTTGGTGTCAGCTTGTTTTTGTGTCCTTCAACTCTCTTTCTATAAACTTCTTTGCTGGCATGGGCATTGGGATCTGGCTAAAACCTGTGACTGCATATTAATAATGCAAAATGTGTGGTTGATTTATTAGTTGAGAACAGTGATAGTTCATGCCAATTATTCATATAGAATTTATTATTTATGCTCTGTGTATACTCAAGATATATACATGATAGAATTATGTGTAAAGGATCTGGATATGTGTCTAATGATGAAGCAAAAACTATTCACAAACAGTGGGGAGGAGCGGGTCAGAGCAGCAGCCACCGTCAACCAGGGAAGCCAGCCAGATCGCATGAGTTCCCCACGAGTTCAAAAGTGTCAAACTTCCTTTGTCTGAACCCATTTTATTGATGGGTCAAAAATGGACTATTCAGCTTAAGGAGGGGTCGAATAGTCAGCGTCAATAAATTACTGTTTGTGACAACCTTACTGCGTAAGCCCAAAGCTGACATTCTGCTGGTGCAGTTGTAGAGGTTTTGGAATGTATGTGTTTTGTACTCCTCTCTTGAAATTGAAGAAAAAATTCTTACCATCAAATGCACAAGTTTTGAATGGCTAAAGAACAAACTTGCTCTGCATAGTATAACCTGTTTATAAAAGAAACTCAATGATTTGTGTTGTAATGAACACTTTTACTCTGCTGCAGTTGTATAAATTACCACTTGGAACTGAAAGATTAATCCTCTAGTCTTTGCATCTTTCTGCTGATCTTGCACAACAGATGGGTTAGTGTTTTTTTTAATTTATTAAAAGCATCTTGACTAACCCTGCCTATGTGCCTTGTTTGTCAGCCTATTCCCACAAGCTGATATCACTGGGTTTTTACTTAGAAACAGAAACTTGTTTCCTAATGAAAATAGGAACAAGTTGATTGGATTGGTAAATGTGCTATTAATGCAGAAATAAAATAACTTTGTTAAAATTACAAAATCCTTTTTAATCTGCTTATCACTGAATCTTTTGGTTTCTATGTGATTATTTTAATGCTCTGCATTTTAGTATAGTTTATAGTGCTTCTTCCAGTTGCAATTACCGTGAATTTATTGCCCTCTTTAGAGTAACCCAAGGCGGTTGGTGCTCAGCCCTTTTTGTACGCTCCACAGGGCATATTCCACAGCACTGGAACAACAGCTGTGCATGTGCATTTGTTTGAAAGTTTGATTTAAAACTTTCAATTGCAAATGTATGTAATGATTGAAACTGAGTGCTCAATTCACCCATGGCCAGAAAAATGGAGGTCTCTCCCTACAGTGGCAGCATTTATATTTACTACTTAGGGCAAGGTTGCATTCAGAAATGCTGGTTTTAAAAATAAACGCACCTCACTGAGTCTCAGCACCTGCAAAGGCAATGGAACCACTTTGTTTGAAAAAAAATTTTCAGTGTACAGTAAAATGTTTGGCCTACTCCTGTTCCTATATTACTGACATTCAGCTCCTCAAGCCTGCTCCGCCATTTATCAGATCATGGCTGTTCTGTACCGTAACTCCATTTACCTGTTAATCGATATCCCTTGATGCCCTTACCTAATAAAATCTGTCAACCATAGGCTTGAAAATTCAATTGACCCAGCACCTACAGCCTTTTGGGGGAAAGAATTCCAGACTTCCACTGCCCTTTGTGTGAAAAAGTGCTTTAAATCCTAAATGGCCTAGCTCTAATTTTAAGATTGTTTTTCCTTGTTCTGGATGCCCCCACTAGAAGAAATTGCTTCTCTGTATCTATGCTATCTCATCCTTTTATCATTTCAAATACCTTGATTAGATCATCCCTCAACCTTGTAAACTCAAGGGAATACAAGCCAAGTTTACGCAACCTATCATCATAATTTAACCCATTCTGGTGAATCTGCGCTGTACCCAGCACAGAAGGAGGCCATTTTCCCCATCGTGTCTATGCCGGCTCTTAGAGCTATTCAGTTAGTCCCACTCCCTTGCTCTTTCCCCATAGCCTTGTGATTTTTTTTACTTTTGAAGTATACATCCAATTCCCTTTTGAAAGTTACTATTGTATCTGCTTCCACCACCCTTTCAGGCAGTGCATTCCGGGAGATCATCATAACTTGCTGCGTTTTTAAAAAAAATTCTCTCATCTTTCCCCTGGTTCTTTTGTCACTTATCTTAAATCTATGTCCTCTAGTTACTGACCCTCCTGCCAATGGAAATACAATTTTGAACACCTCTATTAAATCTCCCCATAACCTTCTCTGCTCTAAGGAGATCAATCCCAGTTTCTCTAGTCTCTCCACATAACTGAAGTCCCTCATCCCTGGAACCATTCTAGTAAATTTCCTCTGCACCCTCTCCAAGGTCTTGACATCCTTTCTGAAGTGTGGTGCCCAGAACTGTACACACTACTCTAACTGGGGCCTAACCAGTGATTTATAAAGGTTTAGTATAACCGCCTTGCTTTTGTACGCTATGCCTCTGTTTATAAAGCCAAGTATCCTGTATTTTTTTTAAACCGCCTTATCAACTTGTCCTGTCACCTTCAAAGATTTGAGTATGTGAACCTGCAGGTCTCTCTTCCTGCATCCCCTTTAAAATTGTACCATTTCATTTATATTGCCTCTCCTCATTCTTTCTTCCAAAATGCATCACTTCACACTTCTCTCTGTTAAATTGCATCTGACAGGTGTCTGCCCATTTCACCATTCTGTCTATGTCCTCCTGAAGTCTGCTACTATCCTCCTCAATGTTTACTACATTTCCAAGTTTTGTGTCATCTGCAAACTTTGAAATTATGTCTCCTATACCAAAGTCCAATTCCTAATACAGACACATGGTGGGACACCAATGTATACTTCCCTCTAGTCTGAAAAACACCCATCCATCGCTACTCTCTGCTTTCTGTCTCCTAGCCAATATTCTATCCACACTATCACTGCCCCTTTAACCCCATGGCCTTCAATTTTGCTAACAAGTCTATTATGTAGCGCTTTATCAAATGCTTTTTGAAAGTTCGCATACATAACATCAACCACAATACTTTCATCAACCCTGTCTTATTTCATCGAAGAACTCAATCAAGTTTGTCAGACATGATTTGTTCCCTCCAAGGCCAATGTATCCTTCCTGAGCTGAGGTGCCCTAAACTAAATGCAGTACTCCGGATGGGGTCAGACCTCGGTTCTGTACAACTGAAACATAATTTCTGCCACTTTGTATTCCTGGTCCCTTTAGATAAAAGCCAACATTCCATTAGCCTTTTTGATTACTTTTCTGTGCACTAGCATTTAGTAATTTGTGTACCCGGGCACCCAAATCCCTTTGCTCCTCCACAGTTCCTAGTCTCTCGCCATTAAGAAAATACGTGTATGTATGTGCGTATATATATATATATATATATATATACGTGTATGTATGTGCGTATATATATATATACACGTGTATGTATGTGCGTATATATATATATACACGTGTATGTATGTGCGTATATATATATATATATACACGTGTATGTATGTGCGTATATATATATATATATACACGTGTATGTATGTGCGTATATATATATATATATATACACGTGTATGTATGTGCGTATATATATATATATATATACACGTGTATGTATGTGCGTATATATATATATATATATACACGTGTATGTATGTGCGTATATATATATATATATATACACGTGTATGTATGTGCGTATATATATATATATATACACGTGTATGTATGTGCGTATATATATATATATATATATATACACGTGTATGTATGTGCGTATATATATATATATATATACGTGTATGTATGTGCGTATATATATATATATATATACACGTGTATGTATGTGCGTATATATATATATATATACACGTGTATGTATGTGCGTATATATATATATATATACACGTGTATGTATGTGCGTATATATATATATATATACACGTGTATGTATGTGCGTATATATATATATATATATACACGTGTATGTATGTGCGTATATATATATATATACACGTGTATGTATGTGCGTATATATATATATATACACGTGTATGTATGTGCGTGTATATATATATATACACGTGTATGTATGTGCGTATATATATATATATATATATATATACACGTGTATGTATGTGCATATATATATATATACACGTGTATGTATGTGCGTGTATATATATATATATATACACGTGTATGTATGTGCGTATATATATATATATATATATATATACACGTGTATGTATGTGCATATATATATATATACACGTGTATGTATGTGCGTATATATATATATATATACACGTGTATGTATGTGCGTATATATATATATATACACGTGTATGTATGTGCGTATATATATATATATATATACGTGTATGTATGTGCGTATATATATATATATACACGTGTATGTATGTGCGTATATATATATATATACACGTGTATGTATGTGCGTATATATATATATATACACGTGTATGTATGTGCGTATATATATATATATATACACGTGTATGTATGTGCGTATATATATACACGTGTATGTATGTGCGTATATATATACACGTGTATGTATGTGCGTATATATATATATACACGTGTATGTATGTGCGTATATATATATACACGTGTATGTATGTGCGTATATATATATACACGTGTATGTATGTGCGTATATATATATACACGCGTATGTATGTGCGTATATATATATACACGCGTATGTATGTGCGTATATATATATACACGCGTATGTATGTGCGTATATATATATACACGCGTATGTATGTGCGTATATATATATATAGAATCATAGAATCATAGAAGTTACAACATGGAAACAGGCCCTTCGGCCCAACATGTCCATGTCGCCTAGTTTATACCACTAAGCTAGTCCCAATTGCCTGCACTTGGCCCATATCCCTCTATACCCATCTTACCCATGTAACTGTCCAAATGCTTTTTAAAAGACAAAATTGTACCCGCCTCTACTACTGCCTCTGGCAACTCGTTCCAGACACTCACCACCCTTTGCGTGAAAAAATTGCCCCTCTGGGTATGTATGTGCGTATATATATATACGTGTATGTATGTGCGTATATAGATATATATATATATACGTGTATATGTGCGTATATATATACACGTGTATGTACGCGCGTATGTATATATATATATACGTGTATGCGTATGTATGTGCGTATATATATATATATATATACGTGTATGTGTGTGCGTATATATATATACGTGTATGTGTGTGCGTATATATATGTATGTGTGTGTGTATATATATATATACGTGTATGTGTGTGCGTATATATATATGTGTATGTGTGTGCGTATATATATATGTGTATGTGTGTGCGTATATATATATACGTGTATGTGTGTGCGTATATATATGTATGTGTGTGCGTATATATATATACGTGTATGTGTGCGCGTATATATTTATACGTGTGTGTGTGCGCGTATATATACGTGTGTGTGTGCGTGTATATATACGTGTGTGTGCGCGTGTATATATACGTGTACGTGTGCGCGTGTGTATGTACGCGTGTACGTACGCGCGTGTGTGTATGTACGCGTGTACGTACGCGCGTGTGTGTATGTACGCGTGTACGTACGCGCGTGTGTGTATGTACGCGTGTACGTACGCGCGTGTGTGTATGTACGCGTGTACGTACGCGCGTGTGTGTATGTACGCGTGTACGTACGCGCGTGTGTGTATGTACGCGTGTACGTACGCGCGTGTGTATGTACGCGTGTACGTACGCGCGTGTGTATGTACGCGTGTACGTACGCGCGTGTGTGTATGTACGCGTGTACGTACGCGCGTGTGTGTATGTACGCGTGTACGTACGCGCGTGTGTGTATGTACGCGTGTACGTACGCGCGTGTGTGTATGTACGCGTGTACGTACGCGCGTGTGTGTATGTACGCGTGTACGTACGCGCGTGTGTGTATGTACGCGTGTACGTACGCGCGTGTGTGTATGTACGCGTGTACGTACGCGCGTGTGTGTATGTACGCGTGTACGTACGCGCGTGTGTGTATGTACGCGTGTACGTACGCGCGTGTGTGTATGTACGCGTGTACGTACGCGCGTGTGTGTATGTACGCGTGTACGTACGCGCGTGTGTGTATGTACGCGTGTACGTACGCGCGTGTGTGTATGTACGCGTGTACGTACGCGCGTGTGTGTATGTACGCGTGTACGTACGCGCGTGTGTGTACGTGCGTGTGTGTACGTACGTGTGCGTGTGTGTACGTACGCGCGTGTGTGTACGTGTGCGTGTGTGTACGTGTGCGTGTGTGTACGTACGCGCGTGTGTGTACGTGTGCGCGTGTGTACGTGTGCGCGTGTGTACGTGCGCGCGTGTGTACGTGCGCGCGTGTGTACGTGCGCGTGTGTGTACGTGTGCGTGTGTGTACGTACGCGCGTGTGTGTACGTGCGCGCGTGTGTACGTGCGCGCGTGTGTACGTGCGCGCGTGTGTACGTGCGCGCGTGTGTACGTGCGCGCGTGTGTACGTGCGCGCGTGTGTACGTGCGCGCGTGTGTACGTGCGCGCGTACGTGCGCGCGCGTGCGTACGTACGTACACGCGCGCGCGCGTGCGTACGTACGTACACGCGCGCGCGTGCATGTACGTACACGCGCGCGCGTGCATGTACGTACACGCGTACGTGCGCGCGCGCGTGCTTGTACGTACACGCGTACGCGCGCGCGCGCGCTTGTACGTACACGCGTACGCGCGCGCGCTTGTACGTACACGCGTACGCGCCCGCGCTTGTACGTACACGCGTACGCGCCCGCGCTTGTACGTACACGCGTACGTGCGCGCGTGCTTGTACGTACACGCGTACGTGCGCGCGCGCGTGCTTGTACGTACACGCGTACGTGCTTGTACGTACACGCGTACGTGCTTGTACGTACACGCGTACGTGCGCGCGTGCTTGTACGTACACGCGTACGTGCGCGCGTGCGTTTACGTACACGCGCGCGTGCGTGTACGTACACGCGTACGTGCGCGCGTGCGTGTACGTACACGCGTACGTGCGCGCGTGCGTGTACGTACACGCGTACGTGCGCGCGTGCGTGTACGTACACGCGTACGTGCGCGCGTGCGTGCGCACATATGTATACGTGTGTGCGTACATGCGCGCGCGTGCGTGCACATATGTATACGTGTGTGCGTACATGCGCGCGCGTGCGTGCACATATGTATACGTGTGTGCGTACATGCGCGCGCGTGCGTGCACATATGTATACGTGTGTGCGTACATGCGCGCGCGTGCACATATGTATACGTGTGTGCGTATATGCGCGCGCGTGCGTGTACATATGTATACGTGTGTGCGTATATGCGCGCGCGTGCGTGTACATATGTATACGTGTGTGCGTATATGCGCGTATACGTGTGTGCGTATATGCGCGCATATATATGTATACGTGTGTGCGTATATGCGCGCGCGTGCGTATATATATGCGTACGTGTGTGCGTATATGCGTATGTGTGTGCGTATATATATGCGTACGTGTGTGCGTATATATATGCGTACGTGTGTGCGTATATGCGTACGTGTGTGCGTATATATATGCGTACGTGTGTGCGTATATGCGTATGTGTGTGCGTATATGCGTACATGTGTGCGTATATGCGTATGTGTGTGCGTATATGCGTACGTGTGTGCGTATATACGTGTATGTACTCCGTTAATGGTAGGGCGTTGAGGAGAGTTATAGAACAAAGAGATCTAGGAGTACAGGTTCATAGCTCCTTGAAAGTGGAGTCACAGGTGGATAGGGTGGTGAAGAAGGCATTCAGCATGCTCGGTTTCATTGGTCAGAACATTGAATACAGGAGTTGGGATGTCTTGTTGAAGTTGTACAAGACATTAGTTAGGCCACACTTGGAGTACTGTGTACAGTTCTGGTCACCCTATTATAGAAAGGATATTATTAAACTAGAAAGAGTGCAGAAAAGATTTACTAGGATGCTACCGGGACTTGATGGTTTGACTTATAGGGAGAGGTTGGATAGACTGAGACTTTTTTCCCTGGAGAGTAGGAGGTTTAGGGGTGATCTTATAGAAGTCTATAAAATAATGAGGGGCATTGATAAGGTAGATAGTCAAAATCTTTTCCCAAAGGTAGGGGAGTCTATAACGAGGGGGCATAGATTTAAGGTGAGAGTGGAGAGATACAAAAGGGTCCAGAGGGGCAATTTTTTCACTCAAAGGGTGGTGAGTGGAACGAGCTGCCAGAGGCAGTAGTAGAGGCGGGTACAATTTTGTCTTTTAAAACGCATTTGGACAGTTACATGGGTTAGAGGGATATGGGCCAAGTGCAGGCAATTGGGACTAGCTTAGTGGTATAAACTGGGCGACATGGACATGTTGGGCCGAAGGGCCTGTTTCCATGTTGTAAACTTCTATGATTCTATGATTATTATTTCTCTTTCTTGGATCCAAAGTGGATGACCTCACATTTCCCTACATTGAGTTCTATCTGCAGTAGTTTTGACCACTCACTTCATCTGTCGATGTCACTTTGTAACATCCACACAATTTAACTTCTAACTTAATGTTAAAAGAGCATAAGAAATAGGAGCAGGAGTAGGCCATATGGCCTCTCAAGTTTGCTCAGCCATTCAGTAAGATCATGGCTGATCCTCAACTCCACTTTCTCACCTGATCCCCATATCCCTTGATTCCCTTAGATTCCAAAAATCTATCGATCTCTGCCTTGAATATACTCAATGACCTGAGCATCCACAGCCCTCTGGGGTAGAGAATTCCAAAGATTCACAACCCTCTAAGTGAAGAAATTTTTCCTCATCTCGGTCCTAAATAGCCGACCCCTTACCCTGAGACTATGACCTCTTCTTCTAGACACTCCAGCCTTAGGATATAGCCCCTATCAATCCCTCTAAGAACTTTATCTGTTTCAATGAGATCACCTCTCATTCTTCCAAACTCCAGAGACTACAGGCCCATTCTACTCAATCTCTCCTCATAGGACAACCCTCGCATCCCAGGAATCAATTTAGTGAACCTTCGTTGCATCCCTCTAAGGCAAGCATATCCTTCCTTAAGTAAGGAGACCAAAACTGTATGCAGTACTCCAGGTGTGGTCTCACCAGAGCCCTATATAATTGCAGCAAGACTTCCTTACTCTTATACTCCACCCCCCCTCCCCTTTCAATAAAGCCTAAGGCTAGCATACTATTTGCCTTCCTAATTGCTTGCTGTACCTGCATGTACCTGAATGCTAGCCTTTATATCTAGAGGACTAGAATACATGGGGGTAGAAGTTATGCTACAGTTATACAAAGCCCTGGTTAGACCACACCTAGAGTTGTGTGTTCGATTCTGGGCACCGCAACTTAGGAAGGATATATTAGCCTTGGAGGGAGTGTAGTGTAGATTTACTAGAATGATATCTGGACTCCAAGGATTAAATTATGAGGAGAGATTACACAAACTAGGGTTGTGTTCCCTGGAATTTAGAAGATTGAGGGGTGATTTGATCAAAGTTTTCAAGATGTTAAGGGAAACTGATAGGGTAGTTTGAGAGAAACTCTTTCTGCTGTTTGGTGAGCTTAGGACTAGGGCACATAGCCTAAAAATTAGAGCCAGGAGTGAAGTTGGGAAACACTTTTACATGCAAAGGGTGGCAGAAGTTTGGAATTCTCTTCCTCAAACGGCAGTTAATGCTAGCTCAATTGTTAATTTTAAATCTGAGATTGATAGATTTTTGTTAACCAAAGGTATTCAAGGATATGGGGCCACGTCGGGGATATGGAGTTAGGTCACAGATCAGCCATGATCTCATTGAACGGTGGAACAGGCTTGAGGGGCTAAATGGCTTACCCTAGTTCCTATGTCTGCCATGATCGGGTAGCTTTTTGGTGCTCCTTTGTGTCACCCGCAGCATAAGTTGCCGCCTGCAAAAGAGGGATTTGATCATTTATTTTGTGGTACAAAGGTGGAAGGGCACTGAAGAATTCTGCATTTTGAATTGTGTTATTAATAAATTCTATTAATAGAATGAACTATGAAGGATTAGCTTATACTTGCATACAAGTACATCTAATTACTGTACTGCAAACAACACGGCGATTGTTCGTCCAGTCCCCTGCGTTACAGCCTCATGCATGCATGTCTCCGCCTCTCCTTGTGTTCTAATTATTGCTGGAAAGATTCTGTACAATCTGAAAAAATGTCAAGAACGTTTGCACCATATGCAAAAATAACTTCTGGAAACCTGCTTGTGAGGATTATTTTCTTTTCTTGCCAATTTTCACCCTGCCCTTCCTCTCCTGATTTGTGTGCTATGTTTCCGTGGGCACTGGCTACACCGAGACATCATACCCAAGCGGCCACTATTTATGTGGCAACATTCACGGTGAGTTGTGGCAGACTATTTGATCGCCTAAAACTGAGTCCAATCCTGATATACATGCATAGTTCCAGTAGAACATACTGCTTAGAGATCAGGAGTGAGAATCTCAGTCGATTTCTCCTACCTAACCCAGGAGAGCTGAGAGCAATGGTGCCCTATCCCTGCCCTGACTTAGATTAACTAACTGAGCACAGACTGGGGAACAAATCTGGGACCTTGTATATAACATAAGTATATATAACCTAAGGGAAAAATGCATTTATATGGTACTTCACATGGTAATTTACTTTTGTAGTGCAATGACTATTATTAGTTAGCACTATTGTTATTAGTACCAGTTAAACATTGGGAAGATCGAAGCAATCATCTTCAATCTTCACCATAAACTCTGCCACTGATTCCATCGTCCTCCTCGGCCATTGTCTCACATTAAACCTTAGCATCCTATTCAATCCTGAACTGAGCTTCTAAACTTATATCCTTGCCCCACCATTGGCAGCCATGCCTTCAGCAGTCTAGGCACCAAGCTCTGGAATTTCCTTCATAGACCCCTCCGCATCTCCACCTCCCTGTCCTCCTTTGAGGCTCTCCTTAAAACCCACCAAGCTTTGACCAAGCTTTTGGACACTCCTCCTAATATCTCCTTTGGCTGCATTTTTGTCTGATTACACCTTTGTGACGAGCCTTGGGATGTTTTTCTGCCTTGCAGTTGTTATATAAATGCAAGTTATGAATTCAAATAAACGTGAAGTTCTGACTTGTACTTTAGATTTTACAGTTCAAAAAGAGCTACGATGTCGAATACTGTAATTAGTTTTAGATATTGATATTCTCATGTAATTTCTTCCTCAACCTATTTTTCACTCTGGGTCGGCATAAAGTTTTGGAATCTTTTTGCAGTTGATTTTCCCTCCAGCTGGTCTGGTTCAGTGTTTATTGGAGTCTCTAGCATTTGACAGTTTAAGATCTTTTATGATTTTTAAAAAAAAGATTTAATATTTTTAAAGGGTGTTTCTTTTTTAGCTTTTGTTGACTGAATTTTTGCTCAGTATTTGGCATGAAAATTGTACATACTATCATTTTGTATGTCCCTCCTTCTCGTACACAGTCACCAGTTACTTCTTCCAGTACTGCACTATAGTGAAGGAATTCTAGAAACCTGTTTGTCATTCCTAAATGCTTTAAACAAACATGTACAAGACAGGTGGTCTCATTAGTTCTTTTTTCAACACATACAGGTGTTCTCAAGGATTACTTGAGGGAACTGCCATCTCCTTTGATAACAAAGCAGCTGTATGAAGCTGTTTTGGAAACCATGGCTAAGCAGCCCCTCAAGATGGCCTCTTCTGGATGTGAGAATGACCTCAGTGACTCTGAATACACAGTTGGTCTCTTGGACTGTTTGCCTGAAGTGGAGAAGGTAAGGACAAAGAGTCTGTGTCTGTACAAAATTATATTACTCATTTAACACTTCTGTTTAACATACAATATTTACAGAATTGAATGAAGTTTTCAGAGAACAAGGAGGAATATGCATGTATTGTGGTACCAGTCACTGTATATCCCTGTTCCTTCTAGTCTAATGTCAAATAAACACACAACATTCAGATATGTATCCTTTTTCTATCATTTTTGTTCACTTTTCTGTCTGTAAATAAATAAGCAGCAAAATATTACTCCAAATGTGGATTGTCCTAATTCATCATTTGAATCTTTGAGGACAGCATATTGGAGCAAGATGAGTTTTGCCAGTCTTTGATAAATTGAATATTACATTAATGATTCTACAGTGTTGCTGAATAGTGACCTCTTGCTTTATTACTTTCTACAATCATTATACAAATATGTGGGATGTACAATACACGTAAAGTGTGTAATAATTTTGGTAGAAAGTTTGTTTATAATAAGTATTCAGTGAAGCTTACAGACCTCAGAAGACAATGTGCTCTCAGTGTTCAGCCATGCTTGAAGAAAGGGCTACCAAACAGTAGCACTATTTTTTCCATCTGTGCTCCCTTTGAGTGCAATTCAATATCGAGGTGCTGATTCACCCTTTACAATGGTTAGACTAAAGGTTAATATTGCTGATTACTGAATATTGAGGTGTTACTGTCTAGCCAGTTTAGATGTAATATTTACAAAGATGAGGATAGGACCATCAAACTAAGTATGTGTGGTATTGGAAGCAAAACTGTACATTTCAATAAAGAGAGAGTCTAACCACCTCCCCTTGACATTCAACGGCATTACCATTGCCAAACCCCCCACAATCAACATCCTGGGGGTCACCATTGACCAGAAACTTAACTGGACCAGCCACATAAATACTGTGGCTACAAGAGCAGGTCAGAGGCTGGGTATTCTGCGGCGAGTGACTCACCGCCTGACTCCCCAAAGCCTTTCCACTATCTACAAGGTACAAGTCAGGAGTGTGATGGAATACTCTCCACTTGCCTGGATGAGTGCAACTCCAACAACACTCAAGAAGCTCGACACCATCCAGGACAAAGCAGCCCGCTTGATTGGCACCCCATCCACCACCCTAATCATTCACTCCCTTCGCCACCGGCACACTGTGGCTGCAGTGTGCACCATCCACAGGATGCACTGCAGCAACTCGCCAAGGCTTCTTCGACAGCACTTCTCAAACCCGCGACCTCTACCACCTAGAAGGACATGGGAACACCACCTGCACGTTCCCCTCCAAGTCACACACCATCCTGACTTGGAAATATATTGCCGTTCCTTCTTCGTCGTTGGGTCAAAATCCTGGAACTCCCTTCCTAACAACACTGTGGGAGAACCTTCACCACACGGACTGCAGCGGTTCAAGAAGGCGTCTCACCACCACCTTCTCGAGGGCAATTAGGGATGGGCAATAAATGCTGGCCTCGCCAGCAACGCCCACATCCCATGAACGAATTTTTAAAAAATAAAAATTGTGTTTTCTGTAACATGTTTAGTGTTAGAAATAACTGAAGAAAATCCTGCATGTAAAACCTTTGAGATATACATCTAAATTGCTTTATAAACTGAAATAAATACTCTGAATATTTGGCAATTAAAACCTTTAAATAAAACTACTCTATACTCTGCGCAAAGGTCGAAGATTTTTAAAGGAATTAATGAGCTGATTTGAGATTGTTAACTTTATCCAAGGTCTTGAATTTAGTGATGAAAGTAAGAACATAAGAAATAGGAGCAGGAGTAGGCCATGCAACCCCTCAAGCCTGCATCGCCATTCAATAAGATCATGGCTGATCTTCTATCTCAACTCCACTTCCCCGCCCTATCCCTGTATCCCTTGATTCACTTAGTGTCCAAAAATCTATCGATCTCAGTCTTGAATGTACTCCATGACTAAGCATCCACAGCCCTCTGAGGTAGAGAATTCCGAAGATTCACAACCCTCAGTGAAGAAATTTTTCCTCGTCTCGGTCCTCTAAATGGCCGACCGCTTATCTTGAGACTATGACCCCTAGTTCTAGACTCTCCAGCTAGGGGACACAGCCTCTCAGGATCTACCCTGTCAAGCCTTCTATGAATTTTATGCGTTTCAGTGAGATCACTTCTCATTCTTCTAAACTCCAGAGAATATAGGCCCATTTTACTCAGTCTCCTCACAGGACAACCCTCTCATCCCAGGAATCGATCTAGTGAACCTTCGTTGCACTCCCTCCAAGGCAAGTATATCCTGCCTAAGGTAAGGAGACCAAAACTGTGCACAGTACTCCAGGTGTGGTCTCACCAGAGCCCTATATAATTGCAGCAAGACCTCCTTACTCTTATACTCCAACCCACTTGCAATAAAGGCGAACATACCATTTGGCTTCCTTATTGCTTGCTGTACCTGCTTGTTAACTTTCTGTGATTCATGTATAAGGACACCCAAATCCCTCTGAATACCAACATTTCTTAGTCTCTCACCTATTAAAAAATATTCTGCTTTTCTATTATCCCTACCAAAGTGGGTAATTTCACATTTCCCTACATTATACTCCACCTACCACCACCTCGCCCATTCACTTAACCTGTCGAAATCCCTTTATAGCCTCTTTGCATCCTCCTCACAGCTTACTTTCCCACCTAGCTTTGTATCGTCAGCAAACTTGGATACATTACACTCAGTCCTATCATCTAAGTCATTGATATGTATTGTAAATAGCTGAGGCCCAAGCACTGGTCCTTGCGGCACCCCATTAGTTACAACCTACCAACTCAAAAATGACCCGTTTATTCCTACTCTCTTTTTATCCGTTAACCAATCCTCAATCCATGCTAGCATATTACCTCCAATCCCAGGGGCCCTAATCTTGTGTAACAACCTCTTGTGTGGCACCTTATCGAATGCCTTTTGAAAATCCAAATATACTACACCCACTGGTTCCCCCTTATCTACCTTGCTAGTTACCCCCTCAAAAAATTCTAATAGATTTGTCAAACATGATTTCCCTTTCATAAAACCGTGTTGACTCTGCCTAATCATATTATGATTTTCTAAGTGCCTTGTTACTACGTCTTTAATAATAGATTGTAGCATTTTCCCTACTACTGATGCCAGGCTAACTGACCTATAGTTCCCTGTTTTCTCACTCCATCCTTTCTTGAATAGCAGTGTTACATTTGTTACCTTCCAGTCCACGGCAGCCATTCTAGAATCTAGGAAATTCTGGAAGATCAAAACCAATGCATCCACTATCTCTGCAGCCACCTCTTTTAAAACTCTAGGATGTAAGCCATCAGGTCCTGGGGATTTGGTGGCTTTTAGTCCCATTAATTTCTCCAGTACTCTTTCTTTACCAATCTTAATTACTTTAAATTCCTCACTCTCATTAGACCCTTGGTTCCCCACTATTTCAGGTATGTTTTTTGTGTCTTTTATTGTGAAGACAGATACAGAATATTTGTTTAACGTCTCTGCCATTTCCTTATTCCCCATTATATTTTTTCCTGTCTCTGCCTCTTAAGAGATTCACATTTACTTTTGCTATTCCCTTCCTTTTTACATACTTGTAGAAGCTCTTACAATCTGTTTTTATATTTCTTGCTAGTTTGCTCTCGTGGGGCAGAAGATTCGGATAATATGCTGTTCCATTGTGCTTTCAACTGAAGGCTTGGCTGATGGCTAGTTTCCAGAAACACAAACAAATGAAAGTTAAAAGATCAAAGCTTTAACAGTTCTGTGATGTCAAAACATTCTGCGTGGTTTAATAACATTCTACTAAGTATGTTGCCACATAAATTGATAAGCGAATCTAAAGAGGTTCTGTGCAGATTCACTGGTGATGAGAGACAACATGAAGAGTGACTGAATATTTAACCCTTTGATCTCGTGTGACACCATAAGTTCAGTAAAATGTTGAAGTGGCCCATAGCTGGTAATAATACCCACTGTAAATCTGATAATTCTTGGACAGTACCTCTAATGTCAGCTGAGAACTATGCCTCATACCAGGCAGCATCCTAGTGAATCTACGTTGTATCCTCTCTCTTGCCTCCACATCTTGCCTATGGTCTGGGGAGCCCAAAATTGCGCACACTACTCAAATTGAGGTCTTACTAAGTTGATATAGATTCACCAATACATCTTGAATATTACATCCTATCCCTCTTGCCATTAGACCCAGTATTCCATTTACCTTTTCAATGGTCTTACCCACTTGAGGTACAATTTCTAATGTCTTATGAATCTGAAACCCCCCACCACCAAAATCCCTCTGTTCTTTCACATCACCGAGCCTCTCCACAATCAAAGTGTAATAATTTTATTTTTTTAACCAAAGTGTACCATCTTATGTTTGCTGCCACTTTTTTTCCCTGTTCCACCATCTTATCAATATCCTCTTGCAGTTTCCTTTGGTCCTCAAAATTATTTACTATGTCTCCTATTTTAGTGTAGTTTGCAAATTTAAAAACACTTCCTGTAGCCTTATATCCTAATCACTGATATATGTAGTGAACACAAACAGTCCCAGAACAAAACCCTGTGAGATACCACTACCCACTTTCAACCACTCTGAGAAACTTTTTTTTAATTTCAAAATATACTTTATTTCATAAAAATTAAAGATACACAAGTTCAATGTAAAAAAAACACAATTCCAAGCAATACAGTTCAAACCAATACAATGCAGATCGTATACACTACAATCCCATTATTACAATACAAAACATAGTCTGTGCTTTCTAATACATTCTGTAAAATACAAAGTGGGGCGGCCTTTCCCCATAGAGCTCTTGTGTAGGCCGCACCTCACTTCATTGTGTCCTGCAGCACATACTCCTGGACCTTGGACTGTGCCAGTCGGCAACACTTGGTCATGGACAGCTCCTTCAACTGGAAGACCAGCAGGTTTTGGGTGGACCAAAGGGCCTCCTTCACCGAGTTGATGGTCTTCCAGCAGCAGTTGATATCTGTCTTGGTGTGTATCCCAGGGAACAGCCCGTAGAGCACAGCGTCCTGTATTACCAAGCTGTTCGAGATGAACCGGGACAGATACCAATGCATCTCTCTGCACATCATCTGCACTGGAAGGGCCTTTCTCACCACCATCCAGGCTACACCCTGGTGCCTATTGGTCAGTTCTGGCAACGAGGTGTTCTGCCAAATGACATCGACTGTCTGGTCAGGGAACTGGCCAATCCAATCCACCCTCTCCTATCCCTGCAGGACTCCCAGAACGTTCCATGTCGACCACTGTCTGACTGCCTTGTGGTCGAAGGGGTTCCTCTTCAGGAACTTCTCCACCTGGGACAGGTGGTAGGGTATTGTCCAGCTGGATGGGACGTCCTGCGTCAGTGATGCCAGACCCATCCACTCTGAGAAACTGCCCTTAACTCCTATTCTCTGCTTCCTCCCTTCTAACTGGTTTTCAATCCAATTTCCCTCCCCCGAATTCCATACCCCTTTATCTTCTTAGTAGTCTCCAGTGTGGTACTTTGTCAAAGGCTTTTTGAAAGTCTATGAACACCACATTCACTGCATTTCCCCCATTCACCATAGCTGTCATCTCCTCAAAGAACTCTATCAGGTGAAGAGTCCAATCATTGTCAGAAGTAAAATTAATTCTACTAATCACACCTAATTTACATTTTCCAATTGTATTGTTACAAAGCAGACTTAGCTAGCTTGATGAATAAGTCCTTGCTTTACAGAACTTGGAAGCTGTAGGTATGATTAATGATCTTACTTTGAAATAGAATGCTGTGGCTTGTTATAACTGTCCTGCATAAAGCTCACACATTAAGATAAAGATCTAAAAAAACATTTTGCCAAATAGGAAGAAATTGGTATAAATGCCATGTCACAGCGTTCTAGAAGTAGAACAGAACAAGAACTGTCTCATGATTCTTAGTTTAAATCTAGCCTCTGCTACAGCACCGAAACGGCCCTAATGAAGGTCACAAATGGCATCTTTTGTGATACGTTATCCCTCCTCATCCTTGTCAACCGCACTGCAGCCTTTGACATAGTTGACCACACCATCCTCCTCCAACACCTCTGCTATTTGGCTTAATGGGACTGCTCTTGCTTGGTTTCACCAACTATCCAATCGTAGCCAGAGCATCTGAAGTTGGCTTCTCTTCCTGCCCCTTCACTCGAGTCCCCAAAGGATCTATTCTTGACCCCTCCTCTTCTACATACTGCCCCTTGGCAACATCATCTGAAGACACAGGGTCAGCTTCCACATGTAAGTTGACAACACCCAGCTCTACCTCTCCACCACCTGTCTTGACACTTCTTCTGCCTTTTTTATTTGTTCATGGGATGTGGGTGTCGCTGGCAAGGCCAGCATTTATTGCCCATCCCTAATTGCCCTTGAAAAGGTGGTGGTGTGCTGCCACCTTGAACAACTGAGTGGCTTGCTAGGCCATTTAAGAATCAACCACATTGCTGTGGGTCTGGAGTCACAGCAGGTTTCCTTCCCTAGGGGGGGCATTAGTGAACCAGATGGGTTTTTATGACAATCTGGTAGTTTCATGGCCACCTATTACTGATACTAGTTTTTTTTAAATTCCTGATTTTATTTAATTAATTGAATTTAAATTCTCCAGCTGCTGTAGCGGGATTTGAACTCAAGACTCTGGATTACTAGTCCAGTAACATAACCACTATGCTTCCTCTGTGTTGTCAGACTCCAGACTGGATGAGTTACAATTCCCTCAAGTTAAACATTGGGACGACTGAAGTCTTCGGCCCATGCCACAAACTCCATAACCTTGTCACAGATTCCAGCTCCCTCCCTGGCCATTGCCTCAGGGTGAACCATACCGTTTGCAACCTCCATGTCATATTTGACCCCGAGCTGAGCTGCTGATCCCATATCCTCTCCATTACATTGACCGCCTACTTCCACTTCCATAACATTGCCTGCATCTGCCCTGCCTGAGCCCATCTGCTGCTTAAACCTTCATCCATCTCATGTCACCTCCAGACTCAACCCGACTATTCCAGTGCTCCCCGGACGACCTCCCATCCACCACACTCCGTAAACTTCGGTTCATCCAGAACTCTGCTACCCATATCCTATCCCACAAGTCTTCTTTACCCATCTCTCCTATCCTTGCTGATCTACATTGGCCCCCAATCGCCCAATGCTTGAAATTTAAAATTCTCATCCTTGTGTTTAAATCGCTTCATGACCTCACCCCTCCCTATCTCTTTGACCTCCTCCAGTCATACCTCCCTCCTTTGAGAACTGTGCATTCCCCCGATTCTGGCTTCTTGTGCATTCACCCTCTCTGACCATTATTGGCTGCTGAGCCTTCAGTTGTCTAGCCCCTATGCTCTGGAATTGTTTCCCCAAACCTCTCCACCTTCCTCTCCTCCTTAAACCCCACCTCTTTTAGTTGCCCCTCCTAATATCTCCTTTGGCTCGGGGTCCATAATTACATTTCTGTTAAGCGTATAAATGCAAGTTGTTGTTGTAAATCAGCTTTGTATGTTTCTGATGTCAGTTGCAGAGGTTCATTTTTGAAGAGGTTACTCAATATCTACAATTTTAAAAGTTTCAAAACATTCTTGTTATAGTCATAAAATAAACTGTACTGAGAGGAGAAAACATTTTCAATCTGGAGCATTTTCTCCTGCCCATCCCCAACAAAACACAAAATATTTATAATTTCTTCTAACTGAGAGGAGAATCATAGAAAGTTACGGCACAGAAGTAGGCTATTCGGCCCATCATGTCCTTGCCGGCCGAAAAAGAGCTATCCAGCTTAATCCCACTTTCCAGCACTTGGTCCATAGCCTTGTAGGTTACAGCACTTCAAGTGTACATCTAAGTACTTACTAAATTGAGGGTTTCTGCCTCTTCCACCCTTTCAGGCAATGAGTTCCAGACCCTCACCACCCTCTGGGTGAAAAAATTTCTCCTCAGCTCCCTTCCAATCCTTCTACCAATTACTTTAAATCTATGTCCCCGGTCACTGACCCCCCTGCTAAGGAAAATAGGTCCTCCCTATCAACTCTATCTAGGCCCCTCATAATTTTATACACTGCAATTAAATCTCCCCTCAGCCTCCTTTGTTCCAAAGAAAACCCCAGCCTATCCAATCTTTTCTCATAGCTAAAATTCTCCAGCCCTGGCAACATCCTTGTAAATCTCCTCTGTATGCTCTCTAGTGCAATCACATCTTTCCTGTAATGTGGTGACCAGAACTGTACACAGTACTCAAGCTGTGGCCTAGCCAGTGTTTTATATAGTTCTAGCATAACCTCCCTGCTCTTATATTCTATGCCACGGCTAATAAAGGAAAGTATCCCGTTTGCCTTCTTAACCACCTTATCTACCTGTCCTGCTACCTTCAGGGATCTGTGGACATGCACTCCAAGGTCCCTCTGTTCCTCTACACCTTTCAGTATCCTCCCGTTTATTGTGTATTCCCTTGCCTTGTTTGCCCTCCCCAAATGCATTACCTCACACTTCTCCGAATTAAATTCCATTTGTCACTTTTCTGCCCACCTGACCAGTCCATTGATATCTTCCTGCAGTCGACAGCTTTCCTCCTCACTATCAACGACACGGCCAATTTTTATATCATCTGCAAACTTCTTGATCATGCCCCCTACATTCAAGTCCAGATCATTAATATATAGCACAAAAAGCAAGGGACCTAGTACTGAGCCCTGCGGAACCCCACTGGAAACAGCCTTCCAGTCACAAAAACACCTGTCGACCATTACCCTTTGCTTCCTGCCACTGAGCCAATTTTGGATCCAACTTGCCACTCTCCCTTGGATCCCATGGGCTTTTATTTTTTTACTTTTTTGACCAGTCTGCCATATATGATCTTGTCAAGAGACCTTGAGAAATTGCAAATTTTGGGAGTCATAGAGCTGCATGTGGTGTTGAGTTTCCCAGCCAGTTAAGAACCCTTCTGTCTGCTGTGAATAGCTTGAGCTTTTTATGTCGGGATTGGCAACTTTCCTGGTCACCAGCCTTGACATTTAATTAACATGGAAATTTCAATCAAACGTTTATTCCTTTAAAGATGTATTTTCAGTCACTGTCATTGGTTTGAATGTTTATTATCCATTACAAATAGTAGACTAATCCTAACAATATTTAACTGAGGCCCTGAAATAATGTGCAACTACGTAACTTATTTGTAAAAATCCTTCATGGCTCTTTAGTTACGATGTGTATGATTAGAATATTTTTATATGAATGATGGTTGAGGATTGATTGAAAACTGAAATGCATATTCGTCATTTGCAAGATTTCTTGGTTATTGAAATAAAAGTCATTGCCACTTCAAAACTTAAAAGGAAGAAGGTTTGAGTTCAGACAGAATCTCCTGTACTGAAAAGCAATTCTGAAGTATGAACCTTTTAGTTTGCTGTTAGGGCTGTGCTGTGATTGAATCCGGGAGGTCTGGAGTGTATTTGCAGACCTTGCAGTGCCATCATGTCATATTATTGATGTGTTTTTCGCTGGCGCAGCGCAAACATTCTTATCACTGGTTTTGTTCCTTTGCATTCTTTGGATACCAGCAATAATCTGAAATTAAGTGGGATGACTTTCTGGGATGAAAGACTTGCTGGTATTTAGGTACTGTAAGCAGCTTCCATTCCTGCTAGAATTTAAAAATCAGCCCTCTTTGTACAATGAATTAAACTAGTTTAACACAAAGTTGAACAATACTTTGTTTAATCTAGTCCACTAAAATCAGAAGTGCTTGAAATAAGTGCAGTGTCAGTTCTAAGAAAGACTTCTGTGCGTTTGGATATACAGTAGACTCCCTTTTTATAAAGCTAGCTTTGAAAATCATAGGAAGAGGGTATTTAATAATGGCCCTCTCTTTGTGAGAGGTCACAGTGGCTTTTTATATTAGAGGCTATGATATATTTTGAGAGTCTTATAAAGGAAGTTTGTTGTAGGGCATTAAATGGTTATTTCTGATGACTTCTGTCTGCAGATGTTCCTTTCATACACATCTAATGCTATTTATTAAAGTGCATATGAGTAAAGTAAGCAGAGATTCTGGAAATTTTGTTGCTGAAAAGTTTTTTCTATAACCACATAATGGGAATATTTTGTTTAATGTTTAACTTTATCTTTGCAAGCTAATTGGCTTGAAGTTTTATTTGTGTAGATTTTAAAATAAACTGGGTTGAATAATTCAACATTTCTACTTGAAAAGATATCCAGTTAATAAACGGAGTTTTGTCTTGTTATTTCCTGATTTCTAAATACATTCACAAAATGATCAGAGTTTTTAAAAGTGTACATTTCATAGCATTGAAATAAATTAATTGACCCAGAAATTGCATTGAGTAGCGCCTGTTTTTCAGCGAGTGCGCCAAAATGGCGGACAGGAAGCGCGTGCACACGTCTGGCAGGAAGCCCGTCGCCAGTCATATTGAGTAAGGACAAACAAGGTGTCCTTTACCCATGCCTGAAGCAAGTGTTAGGCCCCTTGCATATGCAAACAAGGAGCTTAATGCCTGCATGAATTCCCCTCTTCAAGATTAGTTTGCCCTTAGGCAAGTGCCGTCATGGGCTGCACACAGGGAAACCAGCCCTAGGGATCGCCTGCAACAGAAAAGATATTAATTTACCTGAATGTGGAGCCAGGAGGAACAGGAGTACTCCTCCCAATCTCCGATCACCCATTCTCTCGGTCCCCGATCGCTCATGCTCCTGGCCCGGGCAACTCCAGGCCCTCTGACCTGACCCCCGGATCCACTTGCCCAAGCAGCGGTCCAATTTTTCTCTAGTCTTCGCTGTTGCGCCAGGCCGGCTCCATTACAATGAAGTCCGAAGCCCAATATTGGACACCTCGGACCTCACCATTCAGACGCGGGAATTGATCTCTGCGTCCCCCTTCCCCGCACGCCCACAAATGGGTGCATCTGGATTTCTAGGCCATTATGCCTAAACACCAGTTTACTGTGCTGCTTTTATACATTAAGCCATAGTCCTTTAGTTGATTTAGTGATTTCTGCTTTCTTTCAATTGTCCATTCCTCACCACATGTATTTTCTGCCTTAGGCAACATTGAAGATGCTGCTTGATCACCTGAAACTTGTAGCTTCATACCATGAGGTAAATAAGATGACCTGCCAGAACTTGGCAGTATGTTTTGGGCCTGTACTTCTAAGCCAGCGCCAGGAGGCTTCCAACCATAGCAACAGGGTTTTTACAGACTCTGAAGAGTTGGCCAGTGCGCTGGACTTCAAGAAACATATAGAAGTGTTGCATTATCTACTTCAGCTTTGGCCAGGTGAGAGAAACTTGTCAATTTTTTAAAAAAATATGTAACTGCAAGAAACTGAATTTTTAATAAATTGTATATTGAAATAAATAAAAATAACTGATCCATGTTGGGCAGATCTTCTGATCAATATCAGTAATGTACCTCAACACTGAATCTTGCAATGGCCTAATATTGACTGTTATCAAATAAAAATGATACAGAAAATTAACTCTTTTGTGAACCTTGGCATTTGCATTTTGATATTGTGCTATATGTTGGAAGGTATTGGTAGAACATTTTAATGAATAGCGTAATCTTCTTTTGAATTCTCTCCAATTTTTATCCCTTTTCCCCAAAGTCTCGGACTGTTGCTGGACTGCGGTTGCACAGGCAACTGTCATCCAAGTGGCCCAAAGGTTGTGTGTTGGCAGGCGGTTTGACTGAGGGGAGGAGCATCGCCGTGAGGCCCGATTCTGCCTTTGCTCAACAGAGGTTACTGGATGAGGCTAATGACTAGGAAACCTGGCTGATTTTCTCCACACTAGTCCTGGGGTGCCGAGGCCAATTATAGCAGGCTCACTGCCACCACAGCTGAGATTAGTTACATCTAAACTACAGCACAGAAACAGGCCATTTGGCCCAACTGGTCCATGCCAGCATTTATGCTCCACATGAGCCTCCTCCCTCCCTACTTCATCAAACCGTATCAGCACACTCTTCTATTCCTTTCTCCCTCACATGCTTTTCTAACTTCCCCTTAAATGCATCTATATTATTTGTCTCAACTACTCCTTGTGGTAGCACGTTCCACATTCTTACCACTCTTTGGATAAAGAAGTTTCTCCTGAATTCCCTATTGGATTTATTAGTGGGCTATCTTATATTTATGACCTCTAGTTTTGGACTAGCCCACAAGTGGAAACATTTTCTCCACGTCTACCCTATCAAACCCTTTCATAACCTTAAAGACCTCTATCAGGTCACCTCTCAGCCTTCTCTTTTCTAGAAAAAAGACCCTCAGCCTATTCAGCCTTTCCTAATAAGTATATCCTCTCAGTTCTGGTATCATCCTTGTAAATCTTTTTTGCACCCTCTCCAATGCCTCTATATCCTTTCTATAATATGGAGACCAGAACTGTTCACAGTATTGTAAGTGTGGCCTAATCAAGGTTCATTACAAGTTTAGCATTACTTCTTTGCTTTTCAATTCTAAGGAATCAAAACTGATCTGTTTTGCTCAGCTACACACTGACTCTACCAGTTAAACCATTAATAGGAGCTCAATTAAACTTTGTTTAACAAATTCTAAACTGTAGCAATTCAATTACCAACATAATCCTCCATCATTCTGCTTTAATCAATGGTTACAGTGGATTTTATTTCCTTCCCTCCCTCTCTCTAGCAATTTGTGCAACTTTGGCCCCATCCTTGTAACCGTTGATACCAGGCATCAGCACCAGCAGGCCTAGTGGCAAGCGAATACAGTGTCAGCAACAAGCCTGGTTTCATGAAATATATCGTCCCTCTAATAGTTCCCTGTCTCCGATGAATCTATCTAGTAGAGTTTACCATGTCAAAATAAACACCCCATCTTAACAAAATATTCCCCAATTCACCCTTGCCCCAAACCTAGTGCACATGTTGAGAAGAAGAGGACCAAATTGCCCAAACCTTATCCTGAGAAGATTTTATTTAGGGGCAGGTTACAAGGCTGCAGAGAACAAATGGTGTCAAGGCAGAATGGTTCAGGAACAAGGTCTAAGCTAAACTGAGCTGCAGTAATAGCAAGTCTGTGAATATGCAGAACCAGCCAAAAAGTCTCTTCATAATTATGTAGAATTTACAGCACAGAAAATTTTACATGGTCAACTGTAAAATCCCACTCAACCAATGTAGATTTGTGAGTTTTCCATCACGTAAATGGGTTTCTCCCTCTGTTATATTTTTCCGCTTTTTCTCCCAGCTCCAGTCAGCTACAGCTCTTCAAGAGGTGTGGAGAAAATTGGTGAGAACATGGAAACACATGCACCTTTTTTTTTATTGGACAGGGGGTTGACATTGGAAGGATTAATTTTTTCTGTTTATGATTTCAGTTTTAGACAGTAAAAAGTATATGAGGGTGTCATCCTTGTGTGTTAGTTAATTTCAAAAGTTCAAGCACTGGTTATGATAGTACATTGTGAATTAATTAGTGAAATAATGTTTCTATTCTCAAATTGGATTGATTTTTCAACCACCTTCTAACTTCAACAGTGGTCAGATTGAATAAATACCTTAGCCAGTACCGGTAACTAAATCCAGTACAGCACTTCAAAAAATTTAATTTTGTATTCCATTGCATTTCTCTTCTGAGGACATTAAAGCAGATGTGTACTTATTGGAGATTTAAGACTATATCCATAAACCTTTTCAGTGAAGTCTTTATATTTCAAATTTAATAAGCAAAATTTGGAAAATGCTAAATGTCTCCTCCGTGTACTTTCTGATATAAACAATTAGTGTTAAAATGTATAACATCATAAAAAGTATATTGTACATTCAGTAAGGTTTGTTGGTTATATTTAATTTTTTGTGTTTTTAAAAGCAACGGTGTACAATGCCATATGGTGAAACAACCTTGTTTGTTAGTATTAAAACTGCTACATGCTTGAAGGATCAAAGTGCACGTTTTCACATTTTTTTGTCATTTTTATGCTGAGAAGCATTTGTGAAATGCCCACTGGGGATTTATTTCTGTCATTAATCCAAGAACTCTACTTTCCTAAATTACTTGCAGTTCAGTTATGCCGTCACCCTAGTGCACAGAAGGAATTTTTTCCTAGCATTTGTTATGGGAAAGGGTACTGCCGACTTCCTGCAATTCCACTTTTCCCAATGAAGCTTGGAATTGGAGTTAAATTGCCAGGGGCTCAGTTATTCCATACTGTTTTAATAACCTTAAATGGTTTTATTACGTAATGCTGATTCCTGCTTTAGAATCTATTTCAACTGCCTCGTCCTATGACCATTCTGTTAAGCACAGTACCTGATTTAAGTAGCATGTGTTGACTTTTGAAAAAAAATTCCTGAAGGCTGGTTAAAAGGAGTGATGTACCTTGAAGTTTCTATTTTCAGGAAATAGAAATTCCATTTTTAAAATGAAAGCAGTCTTTTACTAGTGAAGCAGGCACTGTTTAACGTGTCTAATTCAACAGCTTCTGATATTTGTAAGGATTGATTTGGGTTAAGAGGTACAAGAGACTGAAATAACATTTGGATGAATTTTTGCTGAGATGATCAGAGACCTCACTAGTCATCAAATTGCTGCTGGTGGTTCAGTGATGCCAAATTAAGGCCAAATGTGGAAAATAATTTATTTCAGCATTTTTGTCGGATCTAGAAAAAAATTGTTTTGGGACTACGTAGGGTTTACAGATACTGCCTTCGCTATTTGTGGGACCTGTGTTTGAATTCAGAGCAGACTGTAAGGATGAAGTGTTCTCTCTTGGCTGCATATAAAGCTCCTGAATGAAATAAAATTATTCAGCCGTAACCCAATTCCTAGTGAACATGGACCCAGAGCACAATATAGCTCATAATTTAAGTACAAATTGTCACTCAGTGACCACAAGGAAAGTTGGTGTGGAAAATGGAAAATTCACACATACAGCTGTAAGGGCTGTTCTCCTGAGGTTACAGTTGGGGCATATTGTTGGAGCATAATAGAAGCAGCTTTACTCTGCTGTTGTCTGTTCTATCTGGTCAAGGAGTCCTTGATGCTGACACTGGATGCCCAAAATGGGAAGTGTTCCAGCTCTAACATCCCTCATCTGGATGAATACAAAAAGCTTACTTGTGTGTCTGTGGGGGGGGAGAACTTTTTTTTCAAATTCTCTGCACAGAGGAGGAGTACAGAGATTTTATGCATTACAGCTAATTCATTATCCCAATGCAATGTATTATGACTGCAGAGAATGAAGAATTAAGTGAGTACATGGTGGCACTGTGGCTTGTGTACCAATATCTTTTCGATTCACATCTGGCCCAGACTGATGCCAAACAATGGGAACTTTCATCCCAGCCATAGAATCTAAAGTAATTGATTCTGGGCAGTTACAAACCAGTTTCTACATGTAACAAAACACAATATATACTGTTGTGGATAAGGATGCTCTTTTGAGGCTAGGATTGTGGTACATTGGCAGGGTAAAATGAGATTTACTCTGCATCTGGTACCTATGCTTGACCAGTGAGTGCTTGAAGTCGATACCACATGCACAAATGGCAAATTCAGATAAGACTAGCATTGGCATCCCTCAAAGAGAGCAAAACCCCCTCCCCAGCAAAGCAAAAATATTATCATAGCTTTTGGTGTAATCCTGCTGTCAGATTAGCTGTCAACTATCATTTTAACTTATTGAGGTAACCTTCAGAAATTGGACTGACCCTGTCTGGACAGGCCACACCAGCATCCATTTTCAAACAAGAAAATTTAAACATTTTATTCAAGCATGGATATATCTGGTTGACCCTTTGTTCAAAATAAAAAGTTCTTTTGAATAGCAAAATGGGAGGGCAAATCAGCAGGTTGTGGTTATAACATTGACACCAAAGGTTACTATGACAACCGGCAGAGCAAGAATGTTTATTATGTGAACTCATGTCCTCACAGAAATCCTTTTTTCTGACCATTTTCTCTGCTCCTCCTTTCATAAAATCATTGACTCCTTGCTGGACTATGATTCCATTCCATGTTGCCATTCTTCAGATCTGAGCAGAGATGGTACTCACTAGCAGGCTACTTGATCATGAAGGGCATCACAACTGACCCTGATCCGCACAAGTGCACTTCCAGCAGGGATTGCTGATTGCAATCATCGACAACAACTGCAGCTATCTTTCCCTTCTCCAGCCGTTCCACATATCTTTAAATCTTACAGAAACATTTTTGAAATGATACAGAAACTATGAAAAACAAATGTTTAGAATATTGTTGCCTTTTTGAAGTTGCAGTGCTCCTCAATAATTTGAAGTGTATATCTTTCAGTCAGTAGATCTTGCCACACAAAAAAAAAATCAGCTGCTTAAACCACCTGTTCAAATAAAGTTTTAAACATACTCCAAAAACAATCTGCCTGCCAGTCATGCTGATGATGTCTGTGATTCACTGGATTCTTTGTAAAAGATATCAGCGAAGCAATGAGAATGATTCAGTTGGCAAGAATTTTAATTTGTGCAGTTTAACCCTTTCCATGGGACACCGCAATGACAAACTTGTCTCAAAGTGGATTCTGTCAATTAGTTGTCATTAAGTTTTTGTACAGTTCTTGAGAACTGAGCACAGAGGTTGGTAAGGATACAGTGTGAACTTCAGACAGAATTAATTGCAAATAGTGTGTGGACTTTCAATTGGGAATTCGGTGCTGAGGGGGATGGTGCTAAGTGATTTAAACCAAGGGACTATAAACTAATCTATCAACTTTTAAAACTTAAATTTTAAAAAATACGTAAGATAATAAATAAGCAATTAATTATTTCAAAATCAAGCTAAATCCATTTACTAAATATAATCTAGATCTCAAGTGATTCTATTAGTCTTAGAAATAAACTACTGATATTAAATAAGTAAATCAATAAAAACTAGAAATGGCAGTACACGCTGTGTGTCGGGACTGTAATATGTGGGAGTTTGTGGACAGCGAGATTGTCCCGGATTGCCACATCGGCAGTAAATGTCTCTGGCTTGAGACACTCAGGCTCAGAGTCATTGAGCTGGAGTGCGAGTTAGAGACACTCCGACACATAAGGGAAGGGGAGGAATATCTCAATGGTTTTCTCCAGAGTACAGTCACACCTCAGAGGAAAGCACAGGTTGTTACATCAAAACTATAACACAGAAACAGGCCATTCGGCCCAGCTGGTCTATGCCAACGTTTATGCTCCACACAAGCTTCCTCCCTCCCTACTTCATCTAAACCTATCATGTGCTTATCTAGCTTCTCCCTAAGTGCATCTATGCTATTTACCTCAATTACTCCTTATGGTAGCGAGTTCCACATTCTAACCACTCTCTAGTTTTGGGCTACCCCACAAGTGGAAACATTTTCTCTATGTCTACCCTATCAAACTCTTTCAATATCTTAAAGACCTCTATCCGATCACCCCTCAGCCTTCTCTTTTCTAGAGAAAAGCCTGTTCAGCCTTTCCTGATAAGCATATCCTCTCAGTTATCGCAGCATCCTTGTGAATCTTTTTTGCACCCTCTCCAACGCACCTATATCCTTTCTATATTATGGAGACCAGAACTCTGCACAGTATTCCAAATGTGGTCTAACCAGGGTTCTATACAAGTTGAACATAACTTCTCTGCTTTTCAATTCCGTCCCTCTAGAAATAAACCCAAGCGCTTGATTTGCCTTTTTAATGGCCTTATTAACCTGCTGTCTCTCTAACTCTTATTATCCAAGCAGTATGTGACCCCCTTATTCTTCCTACCAAAATGCACCACCTCACATTTATCTATATTGAAGTTCATTTACCAATTACAGCCCATTCTGCAAATTTATTAATATCCTCTTGCATTTTGACACATTCTTCCTTTGTATTAACTACACCCCCCAATTTGGTGTCGTCCTCGAATTTTGAAATTGTACTTCTGATTCTCAAATCCAAATCGTTAATGTAAATTGTGAACAATCACGGTCCCAGCACCAATCCCTGTGGAACACCACTTCCCATCTTTTGCCAGGCTGAGTAGCTACCCTTAACCCCTACTCTGTTTTCTGTTTTGTAGCCAACTTGCTATTCATTCTGCTATCTGTCCCCAACTCCACATGCTGTGAACATAGTCATGAGTCTACAATGCAGTACCTTATCGAAGATACTTTTGAAAATCCAAATATATTACATCCACCGCATTACCCTTGTCTACTCTTTCTGTTACTTCTTCAAAGAATTCAACAAGGTTGGTTAAGCATGACTTTCCCATTTGAAATCCGTGCTGACTACTCTTTATTATATTTTTGTTTTCTAGATGTTTTTCTATTACATCTTTGAGTAAAGATTCCATTATCTTTCCTACCACCAATGTTAAGCTAACTGGTCTATAGTTCTCTGGACTTATTCTATCTCCCTTTTTAAATATAGGAATAACATTAGCTGTCCGCCAGTCCTCTGGAGCTGTTCCCTTTTGAAATGTTTTGTGCCTCTGCAATCTCCTCCCTAACCTCTTTTAATATTCGCAGATGCAAGGGGTTTTGTCCTCTCCAAGTTTGATTAGTTTATCAATTATCTCCCCTTTTACATCTTTTTTGACCTCTTCTTCTAATGTCATGCCCACCTTGTTAGTGTCCCTGGTAAATACTGAGGCAGAGTAACTACTCAATATTTCTGCCATTTCGCTGTCATTACCTGTAAGTTTATCTTGTGCATCCCTTAGTGGCTCTATGCCTATTCTGATTTTTCTTTTGTTATTTATGTGTCTGTAGAATACTTTACTATTTTTATATTCCTTGATAATTTAATCTCGTAGTTGCTCTTTGCTTATCTAATTTTTTTTTTACTTCTTTCCTAACCTCTTCGTATTCCTTTTTGTCATCCTCTCTTTCATTGTGTATGTATTTACAGTATGCCTTTTCCTTTAGTTTCAGTTCTACCTTTAGCTTTTTATTCATCCGTGGTATTTCATTATTGTTCTTGCTTTTTTGAGGAATGTATTTCTCCTGAACTCTATTGATCAGTAGAGATTTCAATATAAATAAGTGTGAGGTGGTGCATTTTGGTAGGAAGAATAAGGAGGCCACATACTGCTTGGATCATGGTCTAAACGGAACAGAGGAGCAAAGCGATCTAGGGGTACAGATACACAAATCACTAAAAGTAGCAATGCAGGTTAATAAGGCCATAAATAGGCAAATCAAGCACTAGGGTTCATTTCTAGAGGGAGAGAATTGAAAAGCAAAGAAGTTATGTTAAACTTGTATAGAACCTTGGTTTGACCAAACTTGGAGTACTATACACAGTTCTGGTCTCCATATTGTAGAGGCACTGGAGAAGTTGCAAAAAAGATTTACTAGGATGATACCAGAACTGAGAGGTTATACCTACCAGGAAGGGCTGTGGCTCTTCTCTATAGAAAAGAGAAGACTGAGGGGCGACCTGATAGATATCTTTAAGAATATGAAAGGGTTTGATAGGGTAGACGTAGAGAAGATGTTACCACTTCCGGGGGAGACTAGAACTAGGGACCATATAAGATAGTCATTAATAAATCCAATAGGGAATTCAGGAGAAACTACTTTACCCAGAGAGTGGTTAGAATGTGGAACTCGTTACCCCAAGGAGTAGTTGAGGCGAATAGCATAGATGCATTTAGGGGGAAGCTAGATAAACACATGAAGAAAGGAATACAAGGATATGTTCATGGGGTTAGATGAAGAAGGGTCAGAGAGGGTCGTGTGGAGCATAAACTGCAGCATAGAACTGTTGGGCTGAATGGTCTCTTTCTATGCTCTATGTATGTTGATGGCGCTGGTGCAATCGTTTTTGTATTGTTTACGTAAGAACATAAGAAATAGGAGCTGAAGGAGGCCATTTTCCTGCACTACCCCATATCCCTTGATGCCTTTAATATCTAGAAATCTATCGATCTCTGTTTTGAATGTACTCAATGACTGAGCCTCTACAGCCCTCTGGGGTAGAGAATTCCAAAGATTAACCATCCTCTAAGTGAAGAAATTTCTCCTCATCTCAGTCCTAAATGGCCCACCTCTTATTCTGAGACTGTGACCCCTGGTTCTAGATACCCCAGCCCAGGGAAAAATCCTCCCTGCATTACCCTATCGAGCCCTGTAAGAATTTTGTGTGTTTCAATGAGATCACCTCTCATTCTTCTAAACTCTAGAGAATACAGGTCTAGTCTACTCAATCTCTCCTCATACAACAATCCCGCCATCCCAGGAATCTGTCTGGTGAACCTGCATTGCATTCCCTCTATGGCAAGTATATCCTTTCTTAGGTAAGGAGACCAAAATTGTACACAATACTCCAGGTGTCACCAAGGCTTATATAATTGCAGTAAGACATCTTTACTCTGTACTCAAATCCTCTTGTAATAAAAGCCAACATACCATTTGCCTTCCTAATTGCTTGCTGCATCTGCATGTTAGCTTTCAGTGACTCATGTACAAGGACACCCAGGTCCCTTTGAACATCAACATTTCCCAATCTCTCACCATTTAAAAAATACTCTGCATTTCTGGTTTTCCTACCAAAGTGGATAACTTAACACTTTTCCACATTATATTCCATCTGCCATGTTCTTGCCCACTCACTTAGCCTGTCTGTATCCCCTTGAAGCCTCTTTGCATCCTCCTCACAACTCACATTCGCACCAAAGTTTTGTGTCATCAGCAAACTTGGAAATATTACATTTGGTCCCCTCATCCGAATCATTGATATAGACTGTGAATAGCTGGGGCCCAAGCACCGATCCCTGAGGTACCCTATTAGTCACAATCTGCCAACCTGAAAAAGACCCATTTATTCCTACTCTCTGCTTTCTGTCTGTTATCCAATTCTCAATCCATGCCAGTATATTACCACATATCTCCACATCAGTATATTACCCCAAATTCCATGTGTTCTAACTTTGTTCACCAACCTCCTGTGTGGGACCTTAACGAAAGCCTTCTGAAAATCCAATTACACCACATCCACTGGTTTCCCCCTTATCTATTCTACTAGTTACATCCTCAAAGAACTCCAATCGGTTTGTCAAACATGATTTCCCTTTCATAAATCCATGTTGACTCTGCCAAATCCTATTATTATTTTCTAAGTGTCTTGTTATCACATCCTTTATAATAGATTCTAGCATTTTTTCCTACTACTGATAACTGGCTAACAGGTCTGTAGTTCCCATTTTTCTCTCTCCCTCCTTTCTTAAATAGTGGGGTTACATTTGCTACCCTCCAATCTGCAGGAACCATTCCAGAATCTATGGAATTTTGGAAGATGACAACCAATGTATCCACTATCTCTATAGCCACGTCTTTCAAAACCCTGGGATGTGGATCATCAGGCCCTTGGGATTTATTGACTTTCAGTCCCATTAATTTCTCTAGTACTATTTTTTTACTAATACTAATTTCTTTCAGTTCCTCATTCTCGCCAGACCCTTGGTTTTCTAGCATTTCTGGGAGGTCTTTTGTGTCTTCTTCTGTGAAGACAGATACAAACTACTTGTTTATTTTCTCTGCCATTTCCTTATTCCCCAATATAAATTCTCCCGTCTCTGTCTGTAAGGGACCTACATTTGCCTTCGCCAGTCTTTTCCTTTTTACAAACCCGTAGAAGCTTTTACAGTCCGTTTTTATGTTTCTCGCTAGTTTACTCTAATATTCTATTTTCCCTTTCTTTATCAATTTCTTGGTCCTCCTTTGCTGGCTTCTAGAATGCTCCCAATCCTCAGGCTTACTGCTTTTTCTGGCAACTTTATATGCCTCTTTCTTTGATTTAATACTATCTTTAATTTCTCTTGTTAGCCACGGTTGGACCACTTTTCCTGTTGGATTTTTGTGCCTTAAAGAAATATATATTTGTCGCAAATTATGTATTCTTTAAATGCTAGCCGTTGCCTGTCTACCGTCATATCTTTTAATGTAGTTCCCCAATCAACCACAGCTAACATGCGCCTCATACTTTCGTACTTTCCTTTGTTTAGATTTAAGACCCTAGTTTCGGATTGATCTACACCACTTTCAAACTTAATGAAGAATTCTATCAGATTATGATCACTCTTCCTTAAGGGCTCCTTTACAACAAGATTATTAATTATCCCTTTCTCATTACACAATACTAGATCTAAAATAGCCTGTTCCCTAGTTGGTTCCTCAACATACTGATCTAGAAAAACATCTTGTATACATTCATACGAACCTACGAATTAAGAGCAGGAGTAGGCCATTTGGCCCCTCGAGCCTGCTCTGCCATTTGATAACATCATGGTTGATCTGATTGTGACCTCAACCCTACTTTCTTGTCTACCTACGATAACCTTTGACTCCCTTGTTCATCAAGAATCTATCTAACTCAGCCTTAAAAATATTCAATGACCCTGCCTCTCTGGGGAAGGGAGTTCCACAGACTCACGACACTCTGAGAGAAAAAAATTCTCCTCATCTCCGTCTTAAATGGGAGACCCCTTATTTTTAAACTGTGGCCCCTAGTTCTAGTCTCTCCCACAAGGTGAAACATCCTCTCAGCATCTACCCCTTCAAGTCCCCTCAGAATCTTATATGTTTCAATAAGATCACCTCTCATTCTTCTAAACTTCAATGTATAGAGGCACAACTTGTCCAACCTTTCTTCATAAGATAACCCCCTCATCCCAGGAATCAGTCAAGTGAACCTTCTCTGAACCGCCTCCAAAGCAATTATGTCCTTTCTTAAATAAGGAGACCAAAACTGCACACAGTATTCTAGATGTGGTCTCACCAATGCCCTGTACAACTGTAGCAAAATATCTCTACTTTTATATTCCATTCCCCTTGCAATAAATTACAACATTCCATTTGCCTTCCTAATCACTTGCTGAACCTGCATACTAACTTTTTGTGATTCATGTATTAGGACACCCAGATCCCTCTGTACCTCAGAGTTCTGTAATCTTTCTCCTTTTAAATAATATCTGCTTTTTTATTCCTCCTGCCAAAGTGGACAAGTTCACATTTTCCCACATTATACCCCATCTGCCAAATTTTTGCCTACTCACTTAACCTATCTATATCCCTATCTATTTCCCTTCCAGGAATTCGTCTTCCACAGTATTAGTGCTAATTTAGTTTGCCCAATCTATATGTAGATTAAAGTCCCCCATGATTACTGTATTACCCTTGTTACATGCACTTCTAATTTCCTACATTACCACTACTGTTTGGTGGCCTATAAACAACTTCCACCAATATTTTCTGCCCCTTGTTGTTTCTTAGCTTCACCAAACTGATTCTACATCTTGATCTCCTGAGACAAGATCCTTTCTCACTATTGTATTGATTTCATCCTTTATTAACAGTGCTACCCCACCTCCTTTTCCTTTTTGCCTGAGTATCCTAAATGTCGAATATCCTTGAATATTCAGTTCCGAGCCTTGGTAACCCTGCAGCCACATCTCCGTAATGGCAATTAGATCATACGCATTTACTTCTATTTGTGCCGTCAATTCATCTACCTTGTTGTGAATGCTGCATGCATTCAGATAATGTGCCTTTAATTTTGCCTTTTTAACATTTTTTCCTATTTTGACCTTATTTGCTCCTGGCTTTTGTTTCCGCTGCCTTCCAATTTCACTTACTACTTTTCTGCCTTCCACTTCCAGCTTTGTTACTCTCCCTTCTGAATCTCCTCTCAGGTTCCCATCCTCCTGCCAAATTATTTTAAACACTCCCCAACCGGACTAGCAAACCTCCCCGCAAGGATATTGGCCCTGGCCCTGTTGAGGTGCAACCCGTCTGGCTTGTACAGGTCCCACCTCCCCCAGAACCAGTCCCATTGGCCCAGGAATCTAAAGCCCTCCCTTCTGCACCATCTCTCCAGCCACGCATTCAGCTGCTTTATCCTCCTATTTCTATACTCACTAGTGCATTTCTATACTCACTAGATCCAAACTTAAAATCACTAACAAAGGTTACATATTCCACAGTAACTATGTTGTTTAAACATTTGTTCCCTCAGGTAAGTAAGCATTGTGTGTATTTCAATGAGCTGAGGTGGAAGTTTATTGCTTAGAAAAGCAATAACAATTCTGCTTCTGTTTTCAGTATGACGTAACTAGCAAAATTAACCACTGATTTATTTTGTGTAAAAGCATTGTATCGATCATCAGTTTTAGTAAGAATATTCTATCTTATAAACGCTAAATCTTGAGTGGTTTACAATTTCGAAAAACTCTCCTAAAATTGCCTCAAATTTGACTTTTGTTTTGGAGAAACATTAAGACTGTTGTCACACACAACTCTTGACCATTGTGATGGCTGTTCTATTGCACCCATGCCTCAGTTTGATTAGACTGAACATCTTGCTCAATGTTTTGTGGTGTTTCTGTTCTGACAAATTAAATAGCTGTTTTTGGTTTGAGCTAAATTGAACATTATATTTGCAGTCTGTTCCTTGGGGATAATTACACAGTAGCTAAGACTTATTACAGAGACAACTTAAGTAGAAATGGTTCGGTAATGTAAATGTGACAAGAGTATTTGCAAATTACTGGAACTAATACGCAAGTGAAACATGGGAAAAGCAGAGTGTAGGATTAAACTGCAGGATTTGAAATATTCATCACAGGAAACTGTTGCACTAAATATGGTAATGTTATTTTTGTAAAAGCACTACAGCTACTACATATTAAAGCTCATTAGGCCAGTAGTGCTTAGTGCTGTAAAGTGAACGGAGCTAACCTGCCTACTGGGAGCAGGACTTATCTCAGTATTGTGTGTTTCGGTAAACAAATGGCACAATGGTCACCTTATCAAAGGACACTTTTTCCAAAACAGAATCAGGTGATGCTGTAAAACCACCAATATTTACTTTTACTCTTGTTTAATTGTACATTTAGATAATGGTGTAGAACAGTGTTTAAATTTTAAGTATGAAAGCAATTAAAACTTCATTCATTTCTCTGACTAAATTGCGGTTGTAATAATTTTTGTGGTAGTGTGTAGTAATCCAGGTTCTGTTCATTGGCATGTGTGTGGTATGGTTGAAGCTTGTAACTGAATCATCATCATTTGCTGGTTGATGGTCTGTGCTGCAACCAAATTTAGCTTTATATAGGGGTACTTCAACTTTTTAATTACTTTAAAACATAATATCTATGCTATAATTTCAAACTGTTCAAAGATACAGGAAGGTCAGTGCAGGAGCTGAAGTGTTTTAAGTTGGGAAGGCACCATGTTAAAGATAGGCCTACCACTTCACAGCAGAAGAACTCTGTCATTAGCTGCACCCTTGCAGCTAATTAATGTTAACAACAGTTGTGAAGAATTCCAGGATTGAGAATATCCTGATTTACCAGCAGGCTGGTTGATGAGCTGTGTACAACAGAAGAAAAGAGAAAATACACTTTAAAATGAGCACAAATTGTTGCTGACCTGGGAAAGCTAAGTATTATCACCAGTTGTAAAGTAGAAAAAAAGTAATTTTAAATTAACTGGTGTAATTAAGGTGTGCAAAAACTGTTGCAATATAACTGTAACAGCTAGTTTACAATGAAGTCTTTCAGCAGAAGAATTTAAGTTCTTATTGTTTTGTTAAGTTTTATACAAGCACCAATATTTCATTTTTTGGGGGGATGTTCCCCTGTATTTTTCCCTTCTAGTGCAAAATGTGGGTACCAAAGAGCATATGGAAAGCGATGGATCTTCTGAACAGGATCAGCCAATTAATTACGTGAGGAGGAGGAAGCAGCGGCCTGCAGTGTTAAACTTGACAAATGCTGAGGCGACTGGGGTACTACGACCCAGACAGGTCAGGCTCGACAGTCCTAGTAACCGCTATGCTGGAGACTGGAGCAGCTGTGGTGAAAGCTACCTTCTGAGATCAAAGGATGATAGCATAGAGGCAGACTATGATGATGTTCCTTCAGAAGATACCGGAAGTGAAGACGAGAACACAGCAGCAGACAGGACAAATTATGTGCTGGAACCACATGCAGAGCCTAAATCCAAAGAGCAACCATATGAGGCCTATGTAAGGATGCAGAAGATCAATCCAGCACTTGAGCATAGGGTGAACCTTAAAGATCTTCAAGAAAGTATTGACACACTAATTGGAAATTTAGAACGAGAACTCAGCAAAAACAAACTGAATGCCACGTGCTAAAATTTTCTCCTCATGTCCACATTCTGGGATAGAGGAATAGTATTGCAGGCCCAACTGAACAGTTTTATTAGCTGTTTTTTGATGGTAGTACACTTCTGGATACCAGAAGTAGCATGGTCCATCTTGGGTCATCTGACTCATTTCAGGCATTCCAGGACATTTGTATGTATACTTTTTTTTCTTCTTATTGGAAGAATTCCAGTGGATTGACCCTTAGGGGTATGTGGTGCCTTAAAGGCATTTTTTTTTAAGTGTACTGTAGACTGAGCATTGTGTTCAGGTAGGAATGTTAACTGATGCACTTATAAAGCAGGCTTTTAATGAGGACTTTTTGAAGGAGACTAGCCATTGCCACTCAGCAGACACTCTAGGGACAGAATCCTGAGTCATCTTTAAGAAGCTAAAGTGTTTAATTCTGATCATTCTCATTATTGAGGATGGTTGATGCTGCTTGGCGGATCTTTCTGCAATGTGACAGAGTATTTTTTTCTCTCAGCAATAATTACCAGTTAGAGATTTGCTGGTCACCTTTCATTTGCAATGTAATACCAAGGCTGCTATGAAGAGACCATTTACACAAAAAAAACCCTGCACATTTTTTGGGTGATGAGAAATATTGTAAACTGTTTTCTTTCTTTATTATTAACACGTCTCTGTAACTGTATTTAAACACAAATCAAAACAAATGGTATATTTTTCTAACCCAGTATATTTTTGATAAAGTGTGGACACATCATTTATAGTGACGCACCTACCAGAAGGCCAAATACTGTTAGATGTACTGCCTGGGAAATGTAGCATATATAAATATATAAAGTGCATGATGATGAGAGCTGTGAGGAAGTGTTCTCAACATAACGTGATTGATCATTTGCAATACCCGCTGTGGTATTATGTTTTTGTCACGTCAGTATTGATAACTAAGATTATTAACAGAGCATTAAAACGGGTGTTTTATATTCAAATGGTCCATATCTTTACATAGATAGGAAATGTGAATGAATAATGCCTCTCGGTTAAAACTGTCAGCTTATGTTTTTAAAGGAACCTTTGAGAGGCTGATTTGTGTATAGTGTGGGTACATTTTACATTCATTTTATCTACTTCTGGTCATCTTTCTGTAATGTTAACTGATGAATTTCAGTTTTAATGACAGTAAAATGAGAATCTACAAAGAATCACAATATAAAAATTGGCTCTCAGATTTTGACAGTACTGCAGTGGCACACTAAATGCAAAATTTGAAATCCCTTCAAACCAAATACTTTGCACAAGTGTAGAGTGAATTTTCATTTAAAATCTTTTTTGCAAACGAATTATTTGTTATAATCCACACAATGTAGAAAAGCTGAGCCATAGAAACAGGGTATCCAAAGAATGCCTGGCTAAATGGAGATCTTCATTTTGTCCCCTTTCTCTGTATTGAGAAAGGGACCAGATGTCAGAATTTTTAGCCTGGCTGATACTTAAAACACTGGTTACAAGATGGATATAGATCAGGAAGTCATCTACCCAGAAGCCCCGCAGCCCCCCTCCCTGCTCCCTCCACCACCACAATGTCCAACTGCTTCTTAATTGATGCCAGAGTTTTTGCCTACACTATATCCGGAAGCCCATTCTACATATTGATCATTCTCTCTACGAGAAAGGATTTCCTGACATCAATTCTAAATTTGTCTGTTACTAGTTTGAACCTGCATCCTTTTTTCCCCACAATTTAGTTTGAAGCAGCATTTAGGATCTACCTTTTTTGGGATTGCTGGGTTGCTGAGGTTATGTGAATTCATTTTAGACATTTCTTAATTATTTTTCTCTTTTTATTCATGTTGGCACTTAGGTCCTCAAAACCTTTGTGCCAGCTGTAAGCTATATGCTACAAGGATACCTGCAGCTTCCATGCAGCCCCGCATTGGCATGTGCAGTAACAATCAATTGTGGCTTGAAACTTGGCTCCACCTCCTAGCATTGCAGCATGCCTGCAGACTTTACGATCCCCCATCCTCACTTCTCTTAAAGAAGGGTACTTTCAGTGGTGATTTTGATTAGGTGGCACTATGTCCAGGTCTATATCAAAGTCCTGACTGAAGGGGTGTTGCTCTGACTGCTTGCATCTCTTCCGTGGTCTTGTGCGTGCCCGGGTGGTCACGGAGAGGGACCGTGCAATGTCTAACGCTACACTTAAGGCCTTCCACGACCAGTGGGCACAACAGAACGTTAATTGTATTATTGATCGTGGTTTAGTTTTATTTTGAGCTTGTTTTAGTTTAATTGGACCATTTGTAAGAGTGTTTTAATAGTGGTGCCCTCCTCAGATTGAGGGGACACTTTTGGTACTGATTTCTGTCCCAGTGACACTGGTTTACCCAGTGCCACCTTTTTTGGTCCAATTAAAATAGTCCTGATGCAGGACAATCTCCATTTTAGCAGCCATAAAATAGGGTCAGGTGTTGAGCTGATCAGTTACTTGTCTGCACACTTATTCCTGCACCTTTTAGCTTTGTTTAATTTCTTTCCCTCATTTTTGCCTGTCGTCTTAGTCCCCTGCGTCTTGGCAAAGGCTGCAAGTGAGTTGAGATGGCTTTTGAGGCTCTCAGAATTTGTGTCCCCATTGTGATACTCCCTTTTAATTGTCCCAATCCCTTTTAAATTTAAATTACACTTAGTTTTCTGCTCCCATGATCCATTCAAATCTGCAGTGAGTCTATTGAAAACACGCCATTAGACACTGGCATAAACTACAAAGGAAAATCTAGGTTAACATCTGGAATGAAACTTCACAGTATCCTTGGATTTCCTAGTTCCATGACTTGGTATGTGAAAAATGATTTAAATTGAGGAATAAGAAATGCAAAACTAAAAATTATTAATCTACTCTTGAGGGATTAGACTTGGTAGTTTCATTTACGTCCAAAGCATTAACAACGGGATTAAGAGTTTAAACTTCTTAACACAGGTACTTTCATTTTTCTACCATTTTCACCATAGGTTTTTGAAAAACTGGGATGTTTTGAGGACGTAATCTTAAAAACATCGACTGAAAATATGAAGCCTATCATAACAGAATAAACTTGATAATTGCCAGTGCAGTATATGTCACAATTGTGTATTCTCCTGTGCCTCAACTTGCTTTTAAAATGATGATCTATTAATGTGTATACGGTGTATAATGTGAACAAATTTGGTCATGTTAGTTTTAATTAACACTCCTCACAGCTTAAAGATTCTTTGTAAAAGAGTTTTCAGGCTCTAATTTATCTGTTGAAATTTTTATTCTTGTGTTTTAGTAATCCTGTATGCATTATCTGTTACACAAAAGTATAGTTACCTTGAACATGATAAAGTATCACTAAACATGTAAATATGACTTTATATACTGATTTTTGAGTACTGTGCTGTACTGTGACACAAATATTAAAAAATGCATATTTAACAAATTCAGTTTCTTTGATACTGCTACAAAAATATGGTAGCACTTAGACAATTTCTGATGTACAATATTTTGTGTGCAATTTAGGGTGATTTAAAAACATTTTTCATGATATCTGTATACATATATATAGTATGCAATATTTTATTACAGAAGTCATTTTTTCACTGAGGTTACAAGTGTATTTACTTGAATACGCAGTTTATTTGTAATTAAAAATGTCTCCTTAGATTTTTTTTATATTGAGTTTTAGACCACAGTATAGTTTATTATACCTCAGTGTACCATTGTATCGTGGTTCCTGTATATAAGGAGAGCTTTTAGAACATAGTTTGTAACTTTTTTTTAATTCATTCATGGGATGTGGGCGTCGCTGGCGAGGCCGGCATTTATAGAATCATAGAAGTTACAACATGGAAACAGGCCCTTCGGCCCAACATGTCCGTGTCGCCCAGTTTATACCACTAAGCTAGTCCCAATTGCCTGCACTTGGCCCATATCCCTCTATACCCATCTTACCCATGTAACTGTCCAAATGCTTTTTAAAAGACAAAATTGTACCCGCCTCTACTACTGCCTCTGGCAGCTCGTTCCAGACACTCACCACCCTTTGAGTGAAAAAATTGCCCCTCTGGACCCATTTGTATCTCTCCCCTCTCACCTTAAATCTATGCCCCCTCGTTATAGACTCCCCTACCTTTGGGAAAAGATTTTGACTATCGACCTTATCTATGCCCCTCATTATTTTATAGACTTCTATAAGATCACCCCTTAACCTCCTACTCTCCAAGGAAAAAAGTCCCAGTCTGTCTAACCTCTCCCTGTAAGTCAAACCATCAAGTCCCGGTAGCATCCTCGTAAATCTTTTCTGCACTCTTTCTAGTTTAATAATATCCTTTCTATAATAGGGTGACCAGAACTGTACACAGTACTCCAAGTGTGGCCTCACCAATGCCCTGTACAACTTCAACAAGACATCCCAACTCCTGCATTCAATGTTCTGACCAATGAAACCAAGCATGCCGAATGCCTTCTTCACCACCCTATCCACCTGTGACTCCACTTTCAAGGAGCTATGAATCTGTACTCCTAGATCTCTTTGTTCTATAACTCTCCCCAACGCCCTACCATTAACGGAGTAGGTCCTGGCCCGATTCGATCTACCAAAATGCATCACCTCACATTTATCTAAATTAAACTCCATCTGCCATTCATCGGCCCACTGGCCCAATTGATCAAGATCCCGTTGCAATCCCAGATAACCTTCTTCACTGTCCACAATGCCACCAATCTTGGTGTCATCTGCAAACTTACTAACCATGCCTCCTAAATTCTCATCCAAATTATTAATATAAATAACAAATAACAGCAGACCCAGCACCGATCCCTGAGGCACACCGCTGGACACAGGCATCCAGTTTGAAAAACAACCCTCTACAACCACCCTCTGTCTTCTGTCGTCAAGCCAATTTTGTATCCAATTGGCTACCTCACCTTGGATCCCATGAGATTTAACCTTATGTAACAACCTACCATGCGGTACCTTGTCAAATGCTTTGCTGAAGTCCATGTAGACCACGTCTACTGCACAGCCCTCATCTATCTTCTTGGTTACCCCTTCAAAAAACTCAATCAAATTCGTGAGACATGATTTTCCTCTCACAAAACCATGCTGACTGTTCCTAATTAGTCCCTGCCTCTCCAAATGCCTGTAGATCCTGTCCCTCAGAATACCCTCTAACAACTTACCCACTACAGATGTCAGGCTCACTGGTCTGTAGTTCCCAGGCTTTTCCCTGCCGCCCTTCTTAAACAAAGGCACAACATTTGCTACCCTCCAATCTTCAGGCACCTCACCTGTAGCGGTGGATGATTCAAATATCTCTGCTAGGGGACCCGCAATTTCCTCCCTAACCTCCCATAAGGTCCTGGGATACATTTCATCAGGTCCCGGAGATTTATCTACCTTGATGCGCGTTAAGACTTCCAGCACCTCCCTCTCTGTAATATGTACACTCCTCAAGACATCACTATTTATTTCCCCAAGTTCCCTAACATCCATGCCTTTCTCAACCGTAAATACCGATGTGAAATATTCATTCAGGATCTCACCCATTTCTTGTGGTTCCGCACATAGATGACCTTGTTGATCCTTAAGAGGCCCTACTCTCTCCCTAGTTACCCTTTTGCCCTTTATGTATTTGTAGAAGCTCTTTGGATTCACCTTTGCCTGATCTGCCAAAGCAATCTCATATCCCCTTTTTGCCCTCCTGATTTCTCTCTTAACTCTACTCCGGCAATCTCTATACTCTTCAAGGGATCCACTTGATCCCAGTTGCCTATGCATGTCATATGCCTCCTTCTTCTTTTTGACTAGTGCCTCAATCTCCCGAGTCATCCAAGGTTCCCTACTTCTACCAGCCTTGCCCTTCACTTTATAAGGAATGTGCTTACCCTGAACCCTGGTTAACACACTTTTGAAAGCCTCCCACTTACCAGACGTCCCTTTGCCTGCCAACAGACTCTCCCAATCAACTTCTGAAAGTTCCTGTCTAATACCATCAAAATTGGCCTTTCCCCAATTTAGAATTTTAACTTTTGGGCCAGACCTATCCTTCTCCATAGCTATCTTAAAACTAATGGAATTATGATCACTGGTCCCAAAGTGATCCCTCACTAACACTTCTGTCACCTGCCCTTCCTTATTTCCCAAGAGGAGGTCAAGTTTTGCCCCCTCTCTAGTCGGGCCATCCACATACTGAATGAGAAATTCCTCCTGAATACACTCAACAAATTTCTCTCCATCCAAGCCCCTAATGCTATGGCTGTCCCAGTCAATGTTGGGAAAGTTAAAGTCCCCTACTATTACCACCCTATTTTTCTTGCAGCTGTCTGTAATCTCCTTACATATTTGCTCCTCAATTTCCCGTTGACTATTTGGGGGTCTGTAGTACAATCCTATCAAAGTGATCTCTCCCTTCTTATTTTTCAGTTCTACCCATATAGACTCAGTGGGCGAACCCTCGGATATATCCCCTCTCACTACTGCCGTGATGTTCTCCCTAATCAAGAACGCAACTCCCCCTCCTCTCTTACCTCCTGCTCTATCTTTCCTATAGCATCTGTACCCTGGAACATTGAGCTGCCAGTCCTGCCCCTCCCTTATCCATGTTTCAGTAAGAGCTGTAACATCCCAGTCCCACGTACCCATCCATGCCCTGAGTTCATCTGCCTTGCCCATCAGACTTCTTGCATTGAAATAAATGCAGTTTAATCTAGACTTCCCTTGGTCTTTGCCCTGCTTTCTCAGACCATCTGTCCGGTCATGTTCTGTACACTCTCCCTTACTGCCTTTTGTTTCTGTCACCATTTTATTTCCCACTGACTTCCTGCATCGGTTCCCATCCCCCTGCCACATTAGTTTAAACCCTCCCCAACAGCACTGGCAAACACTCCCCCTAGGACATTGGTTCCAGTCCTGCCCAGATGCAGACCGTCCAATTTGTACTGGTCCCACCTCCCCCAGAACCGGTTCCAATGGCCCAGGAATTTGAATCCCTCCCTCTTGCACCATCTCTCAAGCCACGTATTCATCTTAGCTATCCTGTCATTCCTACTCTGACTTGCCCGTGGCACTGGTAGCAATCCTGAGATTACTACCTTTGAGGTCCTACTCTTTAGTTTAACTCCTAACTCCCTAAATTCAGCTTGTAGGACCTCATCCTGTTTTTTACCTATATCGTTGGTGCCTATATGCACCACGACAACTGGCTGTTCACCCTCCCCCTCCAGAATGTCCTGCAGCCGCTCCGAGACATCCTTGACCCTTGCACCAGGGAGGCAACATACCATCCTGGAGTCTCGGTTGCGTCCGCAGAAACGCCTGTCTATTCCCCTTACAATCGAGTCCCCTATCACTATAGCTCTGCCACTCTTTTTCCTGCCCTCCTGTGCAGCAGAGCCAGCCACGGTGCCATGAACCTGGCCACTGCCACCTTCCCCTGGTGAGCCATCTCCCCCAACAGTATCCAAAACGGTATACCTGTTTTGGAGGGAGATGACCGCAGGGGACCCCTGCACTGCCTTCCTACTCTTCCTCTGTTGGTCACCCATTCACTATCTCCCTCAGTAATTTTTATCTGCGGTGTGACCAACTCACTGAACGTGCTATCCACGACTTTCTCAGCATCGCGGATGCTCCAAAGTGAGTCCATCCGCAGCTCCAGAGCCGTCAAGCGGTCAAACAATAGCTGCAGCTGGACACACTTCCCGCAGGTGAAGGAATCAGGGATACAGGAAGGAGCCCTGAATTCCCACATCTCACAAGAGGAACATGACACGGCTCTGGGATCTCCTGCCATGACTTAACCCTTAAGTTAGCTTAACAACAACTGCTCATCTCTAATTGCCCTTGAGAAGGTAGTGGTGAGCCGCCTTCTTGAACCGCTGCAGTCTGTGTGGTGAAGGTTCTCCCACAGTGCTGTTGGGAAGGGAGTTCTAGGATTTTGACCCAGCGACGATGAAGGAACGGCGATATATTTCCAAGTCGGGATGGTGTGTGACTTGGAGGGGAACGTGCAGGTGGTGTTGTTCCCATGTGCCTGCTGCTCTTGTCCTTCTAGGTGGTAGAGGTCACGGGTTTGGGAGGTGCTGTCAAAGAAGCCTTGGCGAGTTGCTGCAGTGCATCCTGTGGATGGTGCACACTGCAGCCACTGTGCGCCGGTGGTGAAGGGAGTGAATGTTTAGGGTGGCGGATGGGGTGCCAATCAAGCGGGCTGCTTTGTCCTGTATCGTGTTGAGCTTCTTGAGTGTTGTTGGAGCTGCACTCATCCAGGCAAGTGGAGAGTATTCCATCACACTCCTGACTTGTGCCTTGTAGATGGTGGAAAGGCTTTGGGGAGTCAGGAGGTGAGTCACTCGCCGCAGAATACCCAGCTTCTGACCTGCTCTTGTAGCCACAGTATTTATATGGCTGGTCGAGTTAAATTTCTGGTCAATGGTGACCCCCAGGATGTTGATGGTGGGGGATTCGGGGATGGTAATTCCGTTGAATGTCAAGGGGAGGTGGTTAGACTCTCTCTTGTTGGAGATGGTCATTGTCTGGCACTTGTCTGGCGCGAATGTTACTTGCCACTTATCAGCCCAAACTGGATGTTGTCCAGGTCTTGCTGCATGCGGGCTCGGACTGCTTCATTATCTGAGGGGTTGCGAATGGAACTGAACACTGTGCAATCATCAGCGAACATCCCCATTTCTGACCTTATGATGGAGGGAAGGTCATTGATGAAGCAGCTGAAGATGGTTGTGCCTTGGACACTGCCCTGAGGAACTCCTGCAGCAATGTCCTGGGGCTGAGATGATTGGCATTAAACAACCACTACCATCTTCCTTTGTGCTAGGTATGACTCCAGCCACTGGAGAGTTTTCCCCCTGATTCCCATTGACTTCAATTTTACTCGGGCTCCTTGGTGCCACACTCGGTCAAATGCTGCCTTGATGTCAAGGGCAGTCACTCTCACCTCACCTTTGGAATTCAGCTCTTTTGTCCATGTTTGGACCAAGGCTGTAATGAGGTCTGGAGCCGAGTGGTCCTGGCGGAACCCAAACTGAGCATCGGTGAGCAGGTTATTGGTGAGTAAGTGCCGCTTGATAGCACTGTCGACAACACCTTCCATCACTTTGCTGATGATTGAGAGTAGACTGATGGGGCGGTAATTGGCCGGATTGGATTTGTCCTGCTTTTTGTGGACAGGACATACCTGGGCAATTTTCCACATTGTCGGGTAGATGCCATCTTTTCCAGAAATAAAATGTCCCAAACCATCAGCAACAAAAATGTGCTAAATATTCATGTGCTTTGGTCTAAAAGCATCATGCTTTTGCAATTATTGCTTTTTTTCTCCCCCAAAGAAAATGCAGAGATGGAGGAGAGAAGGGGATTAAAACACCATCACCTTCTGAAAGGGCAAAACCTAAAATGCTGAAGACTAGTTCGTGGGATTAATTTTTGGATATTTGTGTTTTTGTCAAATTTACACCTATAGCCTTGATCCATCCATTCTGCAATAACTAGGAATCCTTTAACTAACTGTAAAAATTGGCTGTGATATATTGTATTCTGTTCAACATTAAATCATTGAACAAGCAAGAGTACCTCTGATACAGCTTGTGCATGTGTGGGAAAGATTTTATAGTTAACAAATGTACTTTGACCCCATATATCTGGAGCACCCAATTTGTATTATTGGCTTCTGAATCGCTTCTGAATGTACTTTTAGCTTTTTAATTATAGGTAGAACTATGGCTGTGAATTAGTTAAATGTATTCTCAGTATATTGAGAGTTGTGGATATAGTGTCTGCTAAAACTTGCGTTGAGATCTCATTCTGTTAAAGAAGATACCAAGTACACTAGTCAGTATTAAACGTGAATGCAGTTTTCATTCTCAATGTATAATGAACATCCCAAGGTGAATAATGGATGCAGATGCACTATTTTCGCCATGTAGTGTTCATACCTCGCGATTTCTGTTTAGTGTAACTAGTTTTGATTGCATTTATTTCGGCAATATGCTCAGTTGAGCAAATCCAATGATTGGTTCTGCTCTGCAATCACCATAAATTTTATCTTTAACAGAATTATATAGAATCTACAGCACAGAAACTGGTCTATGCTGGTGTTCATACACTACACGAGTCTGCTCCCAGTCTAATTACCATTTCCCACTCTGCCCCTGTAACCCTCTATTCCCTTGTCCCTCACCAAGCCTCCCCTTGAATGCATCAATGCTATCTGCTTCAGCCACTCCATTTGATAAGAGTTACACATTTTCACCACTCTGACTAATGAAATTCCTCCTAAATTCTTTATTTGACCTGTTAAAGGCTATCATATCATATATTTATGCCCCCACCCTATCGAACTTCTTCATAATTTTAAAGACCTCCAGGCGATCTCCTCTTGGTCTTTTTTTCAGAGAAAAGAGCCTCAACCTGCTCAATCTTTCATCATAGTTTCATCCACTCAATTCTGGTAGCAGCCTTGTAAATCATTTGAGTTTTCTGCAGTGCTTCATTATCTTTTTTGTAATATGGAGATCAGTACTCCATGTAGTCTCACCAAGGTTTATTTTTAAATTTAACATTACGTCCCTGCTTTTGTATTCTATTCCTCTCAAAATGAACCTCAGTACATTGGTTGCACTCTTAATGGCATTATCAAGTTGTGTTGCTATTTTTAGTGATCTATATATCTGTGTTCCCAGATCTCTTTGCTCCTTTCATAGAACCTTACAGCACAGAAGGGGGCCATTTGGTCCATCATGCTGGTGCCAGTTCTTTAAAAGTGCTATCCAATTAGTCCCACTCCCGTGCTCTTTCCCCATTGCCCTGCAATTTTCTCCCCTTCAAGTATTTACCCAATTCCCTTTTGAAAGTTGCTACTGAATCTGTTTCCACCACCCTTTCAAGCAGTGCATTCCAGATCATCATAACTCGCTGCATAAAAGATTTCTCATCTCACCTCTGGCTCTTTTGCCAATTACCATATATCTGTGTCCTCTGGTTACCGACCCTTCTGACAGTAGAAAGTTTCTCCTTATTTACTCTATCAAAACCCACGGTTTGATAGAGGATTTTGAACACATCTATTGAATCTCTCCTTAACCTTCTCTGCTCCAAGGAGAACAATCCCAACTTCTCCAATCTATCCACGTAAGTGAAGTCCCTCATCCCTGGAATCATTCTAGTAAATCTCTTCTGCACCTTCTCTAAGGCCTTCACATCCTTCCTACAGTGTGGTGCCCAGAATTGGACACAATATTCCAGTTGTGGCCGAACCAGTGTTTTATAAAGGTTCAACATAACTTCCTCGCTTTTATACTCTATGCCTCTACTTATAAAGCCCAGGATCCCGTATGCTTTTTTAACCTGTCCTGCCATCTTCAACGATTTGTGTATATACCCCCAGGTCTCTCTGTTCCTGCACCCCCTTTAGAATTGTAATATTTAGTTTATATGGGCTCTCCTCAGACTTCCTGCCAAAATGTATTACTTTGCACTTCTTTGCATTAAATTTCATCTGCCATGTGTCCGCCCATTCTACCAGCCTGTCTATGTCCTCTTAATGTCTAGTACTATCCTCCTCACTGTTTACCACACTTCCAAGTTTTGTGTCATCTGAAAATTTTGAAATTGTGCTCTGTACACCCAAGTCCAAGTCATTAATATATATCAAAAAAAGCAATGGTCCTAGTACTGACCCCTGGGGAACACCACTGTATACCTCCCTCCAGTCCAAGAAACAACCGTTCACCACTACTCACCGTTTCCTGTCACTTAGCCAATTTCGTATCCATGCTGTCACTGCCCCCTTTATTCGATGGGCTTCAATTTTGCTGACAAGCCTAAAATGTGGTATTTTATCAAACGTCTTTTGAAAGTCCATATACACAACCGCATTGCCCTCATCAAAAAACCCAATCAAATTAGTTAAAGACGATTTGCCTTTAACAAATCCATGCTGGCTTTCCTTTATTAATCCACACTTGTCCAAGTGACTATTAATTTTGCCCAGATAATAATTTCTAAAAGCTTCCCCACTACATCATATTCCCTTTTGTCATCCTCTACTTTATTGTTTATGTACTTTGCGTATGCCTTTCTTTTTAGATTCAATATTTTCCTCACCTCATTATTTATTCTTGGCTAGTTTGTTATTTTTTTTTAGTGGAATATATTTCTCCTGAACACTTGATCTTTCCTTTTAAATAATACCCACTTCTACCTCTTTGTCAATATTTTTCCCCAGTTTACCTTCCTTAGCTCCATCCTCATTTCCTCAGTTGGCTTTTTTCCAATCTATTACTTTGGCCTTGAATTATCTATATCTCTTTCAATCAGCATCTTAATCCTTAATCTCTGACATACGGAAAAGGCTAATATAAATCTGTTGAAAACTGCTGTAAAATCTGCAGGATATTGACTCATAGTTTGTCTTACTGATAAGTTTTATATAAACATACTTAATACAAGCAGATCTCCTGTAGTATTGTTCAAAGTGAGTCAGAAGATATATTGTTTTGTAACACCAGTGATATTAATCCTCAAAGTATGATGGGGAAGTTGTTACAGGAAGTTATATAGGAACTTAAAGAAGTGCACGCTATGTGCATGTATTTCTTTACAAAGGGTTGTTGCACAGTTGTTGCAGGAACAAGCTGCTGGGGTGGTAAGTATGGATACATTACGGTCGTTTTGAGAAGAGACTTGATAAGCTTCTCAGAAAAGGGTGTTATGACATTTTGGTTTGGTGGGTTTCTGATAAGGTCATCTTCTGATGATTCATGGGCAACTGTGGTCTTGTGTTTTTTTTCCCTCCCCCTTCCCTTTGTTCTGATCCTATTTGAATGTGGTTCATTTTTTATCATTGTCAGTTCTAATGTAGGGCTACTCCTGAAATGTTAGCTTATCTGTTCTGTCCACAGATGCTCCTTGACCTACGTGTTTCCAGCATTTTCTGTTTTTTGTACCAGCATTTGCAGTAATTTTGCTTTTTAGTTGTCTCTGAAACTTGCTTGATTAACATGTGAAGTCAGAGATACATTTCCTAAAAGTTATCACAACTTTTTTTGTTTTTTTTTGTTATGTCTCTTTGCCTCCCCCAACAGTTAGTATTACCAGAGTTTAGGCAAGCGGTGCATGAGGTTGCACTGTTGTTTGGATGAGCCAAACAGTCTTTTCTCACTTCAAAGATCATGCCTAGAGCAGGGATCAGACATACCTGAAAATAAGGTGCCAACCTGGTGAAGCTACAACATAGGCTACATGCACTGAACAGCAAAAGCAGCATGCTATAGACAGAGCTAAGTGTTCCCCCAACCAGCGGATCAGGTCACAGCTCTGCAGTCCTACCACATCCAGTCGCGATTGATGGACATTTAGACAACTAACTGAAGGATTGGACTCCATGAACATCCCCATCCTCAACAATGGCAGATCCCAGCCTGTGAATGCAAAAGACAAGGCTGAAGCATTTGCAACCATCTTCAGCCAGAGTGCCGAGCGTATGATCCTGCTCTGCCTCTTCCTGAGGTCCCCACCATCGCAGATACCAGTCTTCAGTCAATTCGATTCACTCCTCACGACATCGACTGCATTGGACAAAGCAAAGACTGCAGACCCCGACAACATCCCGGTTACAGTGCTAAAGACCTGTGATCCAGAACTAGCTACGTCCCTAGCTAAGCTGTTCCAGTGCAGCTACAACACAAGCATCTTCCCGACAATGTAAAAGATTACCCAGGTATGTCCTGACCACAAAAAGTAGAACTAATCCAACCAAGCCAATTATTGCCCTATCAGCCAACTCCTTATCATCAGCAAAGTGATGAAAGGAGTCATCAACAGTTCTATTAAGGGGCACCTACCAACAACCTACTCACCGATGCAAAGTTTGGACTCTGCCAGGACCATTCAGCTCCAGACCTCATTACAACCTTGGTCCATACATGGACATGAGCTGAATTTCAGAGGTGAGGTGAGAGTGACTGCTTTTGACATCAAGGCAGCATCCGACCGAGTGTGGCACCAAGAAGCCCGAATAAAACTGAAGTCAATGGGTCTTGGGGGGGGGGGGGAACTCTCCAATGGCTGGAGTCATACACGGCACAAAGGAAGATGGTTGTGGTTAATGAAGGCCAATCATCTCAGCTCGAGGACATCACTGCAGGAGTTCCACAGAGCAGCGTCCTAGGCCCAACTATCTTCAGCTGTTTTATGATTGGCCTTCTCTCTGTCATAAGGTCAGAAGCAGGACTGTTTGCTGATGATTTCACAGTATTCAGCTCCATTCTCAATTCCTCAAGATAATGAAGCAGCCCAGGCCCGCTTGCAGCAAGACCTCGATAACATCCTGGCTTGAGCTGATAAGCAGCAAGTAACATTCATGCCACACCAGTCCAGGCAATGACCATCTCAGAGAGTCTAACCATCTCCTCTAACATTCAGTGGCATTACATACCTTCATCTACTCACCCACCATCTGGCTGACCATTGATCAGAAATCCAACTGGACCAGCTACATAAACACTAGAGCAGGTTAAAGGCTGGGTATTCTGGGGCGAGTGGCTCACCTGACTCCCGAAAGCCTTCACAAGGCACAAGTCAGGAGTGTGATTAAATATCCTATGCTTGCTTGGATGAGTGCAGCTGGAACAACACTCGAGAAGCTCGACACCATCCAGAACAAAGCAGTCTGCTTAATCGGCACCTCATCCGCTAGTCTAAACACATACCCCCTCTACCACAAACGTACCATGGCTGCAGTGTGTACTATCTACAGGATGCACTGCAGCAATTCCCAAACCTGCACCACCTAGGACAAGGGCAGCAGGTGCATGGGAACACCACCACCTCCAAGTCATGCACCATCCCTACTTGGACATATATCGCTGTTCCTTCATCGCTGGGTCAAAATCCTGGAACTGCCTACCTAAGCGTATTGTGGGAGCACCTTCACTGCATGGACTGCAGCAGTTCAAAAAGAAGGCCCACCACCACCTTATCAGGGCAACTAGGAATAGGCAGTAAATGACGGCCTTACCAGCGACGCCCCCATCCCGAGAATGAATAAGATGGGAGCCGCTGATCTCCTGTGTTTGGTCTGTTGAAAATGAGTGGGAGGTAGGAGAGTTCAGCACCATGGGTCCGTCTAGACCCGACCTATGAAATTCTACTTGTAAATGTTTACATTTTCCCTGGGAATAACATCCCTGAACTGCAAGTTGAAATGTTGAAAATGACCCAGAGGTAATTTAAAGAAGCCTGGTGCCTCCTTCAGGCTGTGGTGAGACAGACTTTAGACGAGCCACTATCCCTACCTGTTGGGAACAATGAGCTGAAATAATTTTTAATGGCTTTTTAGCAAACCTTGCACTGAGCCATTGATTTTGTACTAGGTCCAAATGCAGACTGGCACATCCATACACCAAGTGCAGAACCCAATTACTGCTGAAAAGTAGTCTAACAAGCTGGAAAATGCATGATGTATGTCCAAAGGAATGCACAAACATTATTTACCAACAGGAAGAGTGGTTACAGACAAACACTGCAGTGTCTGAATACAGGCCTTGTGGCATAACCACAGCTGCAGGTTTCCTGTGTTAACTGTAATGTGAGCATTTCCTAGCTCAGAGATAACCCCATCCCCTATATTCAAAATACAGTGTCTTGCTATAGGGTCATTATTGGCTCCCCTTCTAGCACTCTCATCTCTGAGTCACAAGGTCATGGGTTCAACATCCCACTCCAGGACCTGAACACAAAATCTAGGCTGACACTCAGTACTGAGAGCATGCTGTATTATCTGGTGGATGAGACATTAAACCAAGGCTCCATCTGCCTGCCCACATGAGTGTAATTTTAAGATCCCATGGCACTATTCAAAGCAGGATAGAGGAGTTCTACCAGTGTCCTGATGAACATTTATCCCTTAATCAACATCCATCAATTGATTAACTGGTCATTCATCTTACTGCTGTTTGTGGGACCTTGCTATGCATAAATTAGTTGCTGCATTTACCTACAAAACAAAAATACTAAACTTCAAAAATATTTCATTGATTGTACATAAGATCATAAGAAATAGGAGCAGGAGTAGGACATCCAGCCCCTCAAACCTGCTCCACCATTCAACAAAATCATGGCTGATCTTCTATCTCAACGCCATTTTCCTCCACCATCCCCATATCCCTTGATGCCTTTAATATCTAGAAATCTATCGATCTCTGTTTTGAATGTAGTCAAAGCCTGAGCATCCACAGCCCTCTGGGGTAGAGAATTCCAAAGATTCACCACCCTCTGAGTGAAGAAATTTCTCCTCATCTCAGTCCTAAATGGCCTACCCCTTATTCTGAGACTGTGACCCCTGGTTCTAGACTCCCCAGCCAGGGGAAACATCCTCCCTGCATCTACCCTGTCGAGCCCTGTAAGAATTTTGTATGTTTCAATGAGATCACCTCTCATTTTTCTAAACTCTAGCGAATACAGGCCTAGTCTACTCAATCTCTCCTCATACAACCACCCCGCCATCCCAGGAATCAGTCTGGTGAACCCTTGTTGCACTCCTTCTATTGCAAGTATATCCTTTCTCAGGAAAGGAGACCAAAATTGCACACAATATTCCAGATGAGGTCTCACCAAGGCCCTATATAATTGCAGTAAGACATCTTTACTCCTGTACTCAAATCCTCTTGTAATAAAAGACAACATACCATTTGCCTTCCTAATTGCTTGCTGCACCTGCATGTTAGCTTTCAGTGACTCATGTACAAGGACACCCAGGTCCCTTTGAACATCAACATTTCCCAATCTCTCACCATTTTAAAAAATACTCTGCATTTCTGTTTTTCTTACCAAAGTGGATAACTTCACATTTTTCCACATTATATTCCATCTGCCATATTCTTGCCCACTCACTTAGCCTGTCTGTATCCCCTTGAAGCTTCTTTGCATCCTCCTCACAACTCACATTCCCACCTAGTTTTGTGTTATCAGCAAACTTGGAAATATTACATTTGGTCCCCTCATCCAAATCATTGATATAGATTGTGAATAGCTGGTGCCCAAGCACCGATCCCTGCGGTACCCCACTAGTCACAGTCTGCCAACCTGAAAAAGATCTGTTTATTCCTACTCTCTCTTTTCTGTCTGTTAGCCAATTCTCAATCCATGCCAGTATATTACCCCCAATTCCATGTGCTCTAACTTTGTTCACCAACCTCCTGTGTGGGACCTTATCGAAAGCCTTCTGAAAATCCAAATACACCACATCCACTGGTTCCCCCTTATCAATTCTACTAGTTAGAACCTCAAAGAACTCCAATCGGTTTGTCAAACATGATTTCCCTTTCATAAATCCATGTTGACTCTGCCAAATCCTATTATTATTTTCTAAGTGTCCTGTTACCACATCCTTTATAATAGATTCTAGCATTTTCCCTACTACTGATAACTGGCTAACAGGTATGTAGTTCCCTGTTTTCTCTCTCCCTCCTTTCTTAAATAATGGGATTACATTTGCTACCCTCCAATCTGCAGGAACCATTCCAGAATCTATAGAATTTTGGAAGATGACAACCAATGTATCCACTATCTCTATAGCCACCTCTTTCAGAACCCTGGGATGCACATATCACTCCGCTTTTTAAGAAAGGAGAGAGAGAGGGAAACCAGGGAATTATAGACCAGTTAGCCTAACATCTATTGTGGGGAAAATGCTGGAGTCTATAATTAAGGATAGGGTGACTGAGCACCTCGAGAATTTTCAGTTAATCAGAGAGAGCCAGCATGGATTGAATTTTTTGAAGAGGTGACTAAAGTAGTGGACAGGGGAATGTCAATGGATGTTATTTATATGGACTTCCAGAAGGCATTTGATAAGGTCCCACATAAGAGACTGTTAGCTAAGATAGAAGCCCATGGAATCGAGGGAAAAGTACGGACTTGGTTAGGAAGTTGGCTGAGCGAAAGGCGACAGTGAGTATGGATAATGGGAAGGTACTCACATTGGCAGGGTGTGATTAGTGGAATCCCGCAGGGATCTGTCTTGGGGCCTCAATTATTCACAATATTTATTAACGACTTAGATGAAGGCATAGAAAGTCTCATATCTAAGTTTGCCGATGACACAGATTGGTGGCATTGTAAGCAGTGTAGATGAAAACATAAAATTACAAAGGGATATTGATAGATTAGGTGAATGGGCAAAACTGGCAAATGGAATTCAATGTAGACAAATGTGAGGTCATCCACTTTGGATCAAAAAAGGATAGAACAGGGTACTTTCTAAATGGTAAAAAGTTAAAAACAGTGGATGTCCAAAGGGACTGAGGGGTCCAGGTACATAGATCATTGAAGTGTCATGAACAGGTGCAGAAAATAATCAAGAAGGCTAATGGAATGTTGGCCTTTATATCTAGAGGACTGGAGTACAAGGGGGCAGAAGTTATGCTGCAGTTATACAAAACCCTGGTTAGACCGCACCTGGAGTACTGTGAGCAGTTCTGGGCACCGCACCTTCGGAAGGACATATTGGCCTTGGAGGGAGTACAGCGTAGGTTTACTAGAATGATACCTGGACTTCAAGGGTTAAGTTAAGAGGAAAATCGTGTTTGACTAATTTGATTGAGTCCTTTGATGAAGTAACGGAGAGGGTGGATGAGGGTAGTGCCGTTGATGTGGATATGGCCTTTCAAAAGGCATTTGATAAAGTGCTACAAAATAGGCACCACACTTTAGGAAGGATGTCAAGGCCTTAGAGAGGGTACACATGACATCTACTAGAATGGTCCAGGGATGAGGGACTTCAGTTTTGTGGAGGGACTAGAGAAACTGGGGTGTTTGCCTTAGAGCAGAGTAGGTTAAGGGAAGATTTGATAGAGGTGTTCAAAATCATGAAGAGTTTTGATAAAGTAAATAAGGAGAAACTTTCCAGCGACAGAAGGGTCGGGAACCAGAGGTAATCGGCAAAAGAACCGGAGGCGACATGAGGGAAAACATTTTTACACAGCGAATTATTATGATCTGGAATGCGCTGCCTGAAAAGGCAGTGGAAGCAGATCCAATAATAACTTTCAAAAGGGAAAGGGTTTTGAAAAAATTATTAGAACTAAAAGCTGACAAGTCCCCAGGTCCTGACGGACTTCATCCTAGAGTCTTAAAAGAAGTGGCTGCAGAGATAGTAGATGCATTGGTATTAATTTTCCAAAATTCCCTAGATTCTGGAAGGTCCCATCAGATTGGAAAATAGCGAATGTAACTCCTCTATTCAAGAAAGGAGGGAGACAGAAAGCAGAAACTACAGGCCAGTTAGCTTAACATCCATCATAGGGAAAATGCTAGAATCTATTATTTAGGTGGTTATAGCAGGGCACTTAGAAAATCTCAATGCAATCAGGCAGAGTCAACACGGCTTTGTGAAAGGAAAATCATGTTTGACTAGTTTATTAGAGTTCTTTGAGGAAATAACAAGCAACGTGGATAAAGGGGATCCTGTGGATGTGGTGTACTTGGATTTCCAGAAGGCTTTTGACAAGGTGCCATATCAAAGGCTACTACACAAAATAAGAGCTCATGGTGTAGGGGTAACATATTAGCATGGATAAAGGATTGGTTAGCTAACAGGAAACAGAGAGTAGGCATAAATGGGTCATTTTCAGGTTGGCAAGATGTAACAAGTGTAGTGCCACAGGGATCAGTGCTTGGGCCTCAACTATTTATAATCTGTATCAATGACTTGGATGAAGGGACCGAATATATGGTTGCTAAATTTGCTGATGATACAAAGGTAGGTAGGAAAGTAAGTTGTGAAGAGGACAAAAGGAGTCTGCAAAGGGATATAGATAGGTTAAGTGAGTGGGCAAAAATTTGGCAGATGGAATATAATGTGGGAAAATGTGAACTTGTCCACTTTGGCAGGAGGAATAGAAAAGCAGTATATTTAAATGGAGAGAGATTGCAGAACTCTGAGGTACAGTGGGATCTGGGTGTCCTAATACATGAATCACAAAAAGTTAGTATGCAGGTACAGCAAGTGATTAGGAAGGCAAATGGAATGTTGCCATTTATTGCAAGGGGAATGGAATATAAAAGTAGAGATGTTTTGTTACAGTTGTACAGGGCATTGGTGAGACCACATCTAGAATACTGTGTGCAGTTTTGGTCTCCTTATTTAAGAAAGGATATAATTGCTTTGGAGGTGGTTCAGAGAAGGTTCACTCGACTGATTTCTGGGATGAGGGGGTTATCTTATGAGGAAAGGTTGGACAAGTTGGGCCTGTATACACGAGTATAGAAGAATGAGAGGTGATCTTATTGAAACATAAGATCCTGAGGGGACTTGAAGGGACAGATGCTGAGAGGATGTTTCCCCTTGTGGGAGAGACTAAAACTAGGGGCCACAGTTTAAAAATAAGGGGTCTCCCATTTAAGATGGAGATGAGAATTTTTTTCTCTGAGGGTTGTGAGTCTGTGGGTCATTGAATATTTTTAAGGCTGAGTTGGATAGATTCTTGATTAACAAGGGAGTCAAAGGTTATAGTAGGTGGTCAGGAAAGTAGGGTTGAGGTCACAATCAGATCAGCCATGATCTTATCAAATGGCAGAGCAGGCTCGAGGGGCCAAATGGCCTACTCCTGCTCTTAATTCATATGTTCGTAATTAGATAAATGCTTGAAGGGAAAAAAATTGCAGGGATATGTAGAAAGAGCAGGGCACTGGGACTAATTGGATGGCTCTTTCCAAGAGCCGGCACAGGCACGTGGGCTGAATGGCCTCCTTCTGTATCATTCTGGGATTCATTGCCCGTCAAAGGGCATGAAGTAACAGTGGTTGAGTCACTGTGCTACAAAAGGACTGGTTGGTTTTATGATCAGAAGAATAGTCATCAGCAGTAAACATGAATGGAATTGGTGATGAGTGGAGGAGTTCATTGATCAGGAACAGAGCCTGAGAAGCCCTGAGTTAACAGAAAAAGAGTAGGAGGATCGGACAACTTGACCAGAAACCCAATAGTCATGAACATAGCTTTAGCAGCAGACCCAATGATGGTAAAATAGTTCACATTCCTTGGTGAATCAGGTGAACGCAAGCAAATTTCTAAGATGATGAAAGATGGAATGGGAATAAGATTGAAAAGACAGCATAGGACATGGGGTAAGTTCGAGTCACACATCTTGAAGATGTTGGCAAGCTGGGCCAGAAATCTTGAAGTCCAGAGAGCAGGGATCCAATCAACCTGGCAAGGATCAAACTTGGTGTCAGTCGTAACGGAATTAACAACAACAACTTGAATTTATATAACACCTTTAACGTAGTAAAATGTCCCAAGGCGCTTCACAGGAGCGATTATCAAACAAAATTTGACACCGAGCCACAGAAGGAGATATTAGGACAGGTGATCAAAAGCTTGGTCAAAGAGGTAGGTTTTAAGGAGCATCTTAAAGGAGGAGAGAGAGGCGGAGAGGTTTAGGGAGGGAATCCCGGAGATTAGGGCCTAGGCAGCTGAAGGCACGGCCGTCAATGGTGGAGGGATGAAAGTCGGGGATGCGCAAGAGGCCAGAATTGGAGGAGTGCAGAGATCTCGGAGGGTTGTATAGGACGCCAAGGTTGCAAACTGCCTGGTTCAGCCTCAGACAGTGGTCAGGGAGAGAGATGGAATCGGTGGCTAGTAACCTGAAATACCAAATCCTCGCTTAAAAAGCTTAAAATTTGCATATAAGAGAATTGTGTCCTTGGACGAGTCACGGCTAACCTTGAATTCTGATGAAGGATCACACCTGAAATGTTGGCTGTTCTCTTTTTCAGATGCTGATTGTGAGTTTCCAGCATTTTCTGCTTTTGCCACATTAAGGCTTTCTGCTTACAGTGCAGGGAGGATTTAATTAAACAAGATTATATCCATTTGCCAAGTCTGTGTTGGTTATAAAAGTAAAAATTGGAATAAGTTCAAGCTGTCTCAATGCAGTTCTTATTGGACATGAATCCACAGCAATTTATTACCCATAATTAGGCACTAATTGTGACTGAACCCCACAAAAAGGCAGCTTTTCCTCCAGAGAACTCACCGGGTGCCCAACAGAGGAACTTGTGGTTTTTCTGCCCTGTTGGCCATCTCTATGGATCTTGTGCCTGAAAAATGAGGAGGAAATAGGAGCACCACTCCTGGGAGTTGCATTTAAGGGGAAGCTAGATAAACACACGAGGGAGAAAGGAATAGCAGGATATGCTGATAGGGTCAGATGAAGAAGGGAGGAGGCTCCTGTGGAGCATAAACACCGGCACGGACCAGTTGGGTCGAATGGTTTGTTTCTGTGCTGTACGTCCCTCGTGGTTCTGTGTAATCCAGCAGTAGCCAGAAGTTACTTAGATTGTCCTGGGTGGGGGGACTTAGAAAACCCCTCACCTTGCCTCCTTCATCAATTGTTCATGACTGATTCAGAAATTGCCAAAATGATTCAGACAGTGAATCGTTCTTCAATTCCTAGTGGGTCACGAGTTATTCCGCTCAGTCTGTAATTTAGTCTTAATACAGGAGTTGAGGTCCTAACAGATCTCAAAATTAAGTCGGTTCCTTTTTGCCCTTTGTCACCAAAGGACAGTACTCACCCTTGCCTTGAGCTGACGTAATCAAAACATCACCACAGTCGTCAATACTCTGCCACACAGATAATACTCCTGCATGTGGTACTTGGTTTAGCTGATATAAATGTAAAAGATTAGCCCCTTCTTTTAATAAGAGAACAATGCTAATCGTATGTACTGAGTGTTTGGGGTATTTATTTACACCTTCCCAGCAAATATTCACATTCTGTATGGCTCATGTAAAACAAACTTGCCACATCTGTTTCAATAGCGAGCTTCAGCCAGATGGCCTTGTCTCTTACATTTGTCATTGCCTACATTAGAAACGGCTCAGTGAATCCCCAGCTGCAGTTGCTAAACAAAGCAAAGGGACAATTCACTTGACAATGCTGTCAATGTTGGGCAAATGTTAGTTACTTTTATGATTAACAGAAGTACCACAGATTGCCAACCTATTTAAACAGAGAGCTGTGTTTAATTTTTTTTTAAGAGGGACTTAAAACACCACATTGAATCAGTGATCATCAAGGAACGATACTGGGCAGATTGTCAACAACAGCATTTATAGAGCTCCTTTAACGTAGAACAATGTCTCGGCGTTTCACAGAGGAGGAAAGGAACGGTCGCCAAGCAGGAGGGCGAGGTAAGTTTGGTTGAAAAGATGAGTTCTGAGAAGGCTTTTAAAGATGGGGGGGAGATAGAGTGTTTGGGAAGGGAGTCTCAAAGTAGGACAAGAATGACTTGAGTCTCTCCCATCGAAGATGGAGCAGAGGAAAGGGGGTGCACAGAAAGCCATTGTCAGAGGACCGTAGGATGTGGGAGGGAAGATGGGGCTGCAGAGGCCGGGTGGGGCGAGGCAATGAAGTGATTTGTAGATGAGGACGAGAGCTATAAATTCAATCCGTTGGGGGTGGGGGTGGGAAGTGCACGTAGGTCAGTGAAGATGCGGTTGCGGGTAGACGGGATAGGATGCGAGCGGCAGAATTTCGGACAAATTCAAGTTTATGAAGGGCGGGAAGTCTGGCAAGGAAGATGTTGGAGAAATCGAGTCCAGAGGTGTGGATAAAGGTTTTGGTAGCAGTGAGGGGAAGCTGAGTAGGTAGGAGAGGAAGACTGTTGTAGAGGGGGAAGTAAGCAATCGATAGTGAAAAGGGTGTAAAGAGTTTGAAGCTCAGCTCTGGTTGAACAGAATGTTGAGATTGCCTGTTGCTTGGTTCAGCCTGAGCAAGTAGCCAGGAAGGGGAAGGGGGAGGTTGGCTTGGAGTTGACAGCAAGGGTAGCAGCAACTAAAATCAATAGTGTTGGTCTTCCTAACATTCGTTTGTAAAAAAATTCTGTTCTATCTGCAACTTAGCTCGGGTTTCCGCCCCTCTCACAGCATTGAAATGACCCTAATCGAAGTCACAAATGACATCCTGTGACCCTGGTGACCATCCCTCCTTGACCTCTCTGCGGCCTTTCACACAGTCTGCTGCACCATTCTCCTTCAATGTCTCACCTCTGTTGTCCAGCTGAGTGAGACTGCCCTTGCTTAGTTCCACTCTTACCTATCCAATCTTGGCCAGAGGCTTCTCTTCCCACCTCTGCACCATTACCTCTGCAATGCCCCAAGTATCGATCCACGGCCCCCACCTCTACCTCATATACAGCTGCCCCTTAGCAACATCATCTGAAGACATGGGCCGAGAAATTTGATCGCACTGTGCCCGTTTTGTAGGCGTGGAATGGGTGCCTGTGGGTCCAATATGGTAAGCAAGATGTGCAAGCTCATTCTTTGCCGGAAGTGTGCGGCCCGCCATATTGTTAAAGGATTCTGCATTGGCATCCCGGGTGTGTGCCTGAAACAGGGCGATAGGCCCTTTGCATATGTAAACTTCTGTCTCTGCAAACTACCATCCCATCCCCAACCTCCCGTTTCCTCTCCGAAGTCCTTGAACGTGTTGTCACCTTCCGAATCTGCTGCCATCTTCCCCGCAACTCCAAGTTTGAAGCTCTCCAATCAGGATTCTTCCCCTGCCACCGTGTTGAAATGCCTCTCAACAAAGTTACAAATGATATATTCTGTGACTGTGGTGCACTATCTCACCTTGTCCTTCTTAACCTCTGCAGCCTTTGACGTGGTTGATCACACCATCCTCCTTCTCCTCTTGTCCAGCTGAGTGGAGCTGCCCTCGATTGGTTGCACTCTTATCTACCCAGTCGTAGCCAGAGGATCTCCTGCAATGGCTTCTCTTCCCCGTTTCCCGCACCGTTACCTCTGGTCCCCAAGGATCTACCCTTGGCCCCGTCCTATTTCACATCTACATGCTGCCCCTCGATGACATCATCTGAAGACATGACATCAGGATCGACACGTACGCTGACGACACCCAGCTCTATCTCATGCCACCCCTCAACGCCTCCACTGCCTCTGTGTTCTCAGACTGCTTGACCAATATCCAGTCCTGGATAAGCCACAATTTTCTCCAATTAAACATCGGGAAGACTGAAGCCATTGCCCCCGCCCCCCTCACCCCCGCCACAAGCTCCGGCCCCTCGCTGCCAATTCCATCCCCCTCCCTGGCTACTGTCTCAGGCTGAACCCGACAGTTCGCAACCTCTGTGTCCTATTTGACCCTGAGCTGAGCTTCCGACTCCATATCCGCTCCGTCACAAAGACCGCCTAGTTCCACCTCTGTAACATCGCCCGTCTCTGCCCCTGCCTCAGCTTACCTGCTGCTGAAACCCTCATCCATGCCTTTGTTACCTCTAGACTCGACTATTCCAATGCTCTCCTGGCCAGCCTCCCATCTTCCACCCTCCGTAAACTTGAGCTCATCCAAAACTCTACTGCCTGTATCCTAACTCGCACCAAATCCCATTCGCCCATCACCCCTGTGTTCGCTGACCTACATTAGCCCCTGGACCACTTGAGTTTAAAATTCTCATTCTCGTGTTCAAATGCCTCCGTGGCCTCGCCTCTCCCTATCTATCTGTAACCTCCTACAACCCTCCAAGATTTCTGCGTTCCTCCAACTCTGGCTTTTTATGCATCCCCCACTCCCTTTGCTCTACCATTGGCATCCGTGACCAGTCATCTAGGTCCTATGCTCTGGAATTTCCTCCCTAAACCACTCCATCTCTCCCACTCTCTCTCCTCCTTTAAGACCATCCTTAAAAGCTACCTGTGTAAACAAGCTTTTAGTCACTCCTCCTAATGTCTCCTTCCTTGGCTCGTATTAATTTTTGTCCTGCGAAGCACTTTGAGATATTTTCCAACATTAAAGTGATCTATAAATATCAAGTTGTTATTATTGTCTCCGGTCGAACCAGACTGTTCGCAACCTTGGCATCATATTCAACCTCCAACCCCGTATACTCTCCGTCACAAAGACCGCCTCTGGTGGCAACACCACCCCCTACGCCCCACCCCTTCATGCCTACCTCAATCCATCTGCCGGAAACCAGCATCCATGCTTTTGTCACCTCCAAACGCGACAATCCCTGGTCATCCTCCAGCCTGTATAAACCTCAGCATATCCAAAACTCTGCCGCCCATATCTTATTCTGCACCAAGCCTTGTTCACCCATTTCTCCTGTCCTTGCTGAGTTACATTATCCAATGCATCCAATTCTCATCCTTATATTTGAATCCCTTCATGATCATACCCCTCCCTATTACTGTATTCTCTCCCCGCCCTACAACCCCTCCAGAACTCTGCATTCCTCTGATTCTGTCCTCGTACATCAGCCCCTCCTTTCGCCTTCAGCTGTCTAGGCCCTATGCTCTGGAATTCTCTCACTAAACCTTTCCCCCTCTCTATCTATCTATCTATCTCTCTCTCTCCTCCTTTAAGACATTCCTTAAAACTCACCTCTTTGACCAAGCTTCTGGTCACTCCTCCTAATATCTCCTTCTTTGGCTCGGCGTTCATTTGTGACTGATTATGCTTGTGAAACACCTTGGTACATTTTTGTACGATAAAGGCAGAATATCAACGCAAGTTGCAGTTGTTGTTATTGTCACAAAGGCACTCTGACATGACATAAAGATGCTGAAGAGAAGCGATGAGGTAGAGGTGGTGTCCTATAAGACTAAGAATATTATACTTAGCCAAATAAGGCCCTGGTACAGCTCCAGTTTATTTATGATAAAGGTATATGGAAGATATAGAGGAGAGCAATTAAAATGATACCAAACCTTAGGGCTCTTAGTTATCAGGATAGGCTTGAGGAGTTAGAGCTATTTTCATTAGAGAAGTGCAGGCTTCGAGGAGGTACGTTTGGGGCTTGTAAAATGATGAAGGAATTAGATGCTATCCAGTAGGACCCCTTCACATGTGGCTTATGCTTGACTCAGTCTTTGTCTGCTTCAAGATGGAGAGGTTAACCTTCACTTTGGCATTTCTGCTTTCTTCTGGCTGCAATACAAACCCATGAAATAGTGCACAAAATAACTTTTGCAACATTCTTCAGGATAAAACAACTATTTGCTTCATCAGCAAAAGGTTGATTATGTGGTATGGTGATGGGACAGCCTTAGGCTGGTTGTTATGTGGTACGGTGATGGGTCAGGCTTAGGCTGGTCATTATGTGGTAGGGTGATGGGTCAGCCTTATGCTGGTCATTATGTGGTAGGGTGATGGGTCAGCCTTATGCTGGTCATTATGTGGTAGGGTGATGGGTCAGCCTTAGGCTGGTTATTATGTGGTAGGGTGATGGGTCAGCCTTAGGCTGGTTGTTATGTGGTAGGGTGATGGGTCAGCCTTAGGCTGGTTGTTGTGTGGTAGGGTGATGGGTCAGCCTTAGGCTGGTCATTATGTGGTAGGGTGATGGGTCAGCCTTAGGCTGGTTGTTATGTGGTATGATGGTGGTCAGCCTTAGGCTGGTTGTTAAGTGGTATGATGGTGGTCAGCCTTAGGCTGGTCGTTATGTGGTAGGGTGATGGGTCAGCCTTAGGCTGGTTATTATGTGGTAGGGTGATGGGTGAATCTCAGGCTGTTATTTTACCAGTTGATTGTTGGACCAGACCAAAATTGTGGAGAATCAACAAAGACCAGCAAAATCATCTTACTGAGACATCGAGCACATTACCTTATCAGACTGAAAACTAGAAAAGTGCTGGCTGTTATGGACATTAACTTGTGAAATAACTGTGTTCGGAGGCTGAACAAAATGGTGATGTAATTATAAAGTACTTACTTTCTACTAGTGGACCTCCTGTGCCGTTGCTCACTCTGAGTCAGATGATAAGGTCGGAATTTGTGAGAGGTATCCTGAAGGTTAGTGAAATAAGTGGATAATGGCGAAGTGCGTTTTAATTGGTTCCTGGGAAATTTTGGCCAAAGATTTCTTAGTGCACATTACACTTTAAATATGTCGTAGCACGATGAACAAGACTTTTAATATATTAGTAGCTGATTTCCGCTTGTATTGTATTGTATTGACAGTGTCAGCCATGGCTCAGTGGGTAGCACGCTTGCCTTTGAGTCAGAGGATTGTTGGTTCATAGTCCCACTGCAGAGACTTGAGCATATAATCCAGGCTGACACCCCTAGTGCAGCACCGAGGGTGTGCTGCTCTGTCTGTCGGATGAGATGTTAAACCGAGACCCCATCTGCCCTCTCGGGTGGACATAAACCATCCCGTGGCACTATTTTGAGGAAGAGCAAGGAAGTTCTGCCTGATGTTCGGGCCAATATTTATCCCTCAACCAACACCTCAACAAACAGATGATCCAGTCATTGCTGTTTGTGGGATCTTTGCTGTACACAAATTGGCTCCCGCGTTTCCTACAATACAATAGTGACTAAACTTCAAAAATACTTAATTTGTTGTAAAGCACTTTGACACATCCTGAGGTCATGAAAGGCGCGATGTCTTTCTTTTCTTTAATGCTCACAGGTAGTCCAGGGCCTGCTAACCTGGCCTGTCCCTTTAAGTCCGTTGCTCACATACTCCCTGTGGGGAAGTGGTTTTATTACGTCCTGAGTTCAATTAAAGACTAATGACCTTTGTTGTAAGTTTCTATAGTTAGCCAGCCACCTAGGTCCTCTCCTTGGGGAGAGGCCAGGCTATCTGATGGCCAAAAAAACTTCCACTCCCTTTTTATATATATCTTTTTCACATATTCGGTTCTGATCTATTAGTGTTTTACACAAAGTCTGGACTCTGCCAGACATTCCGATAACTTTTATATAAATAGATTAATATATAGCTTGTACTAATATGTTTGTTTACTGTCGTCCGCTGAGTAGGCACAGTGAGTGTAGTTTCAAGGACAAAGTTTGACATAGGAAAAGAACATTCCAGATGACTGATCTGTAGGGTGACAGCATCACATGACTGATAGCGTAACAATGCTTTAACAAAAAACGTTTTTATCACCTATATTTTGACATGTAAATATGCAATACCAAAAACTGGAACATGGTGACTTTATAAGTGATATGCAATTACACGAGTACACACAGGCGGTTAACCATGTGTAGCCCAGAGCTGCTCCCAGTGTCTGAAAAGGTGTTTAAGATGATTAAAGGATTTGATAGGGTAGATGGAAACTATTTCCTCTGGTGGGGGAAGTCCAGAACAAGGGGGCATGACCTTAAAACTAGAGCTGGGCCGTTCAGGGGAGATGTCAGGAAGCACTTCTTCACACAAAATCTGGAACTCTCTTCCCCTCAAAAAGCTGCTGAGGCTGGGGGTCAATTGAAAATTTCAAAACTGAGATTGATAGATTTTTGTTAGGCGAGGGTATTAAGGGTTACGGAACCAAGGCGGGTAGATGGAGTTAAGATACAGATCAGCCATGATCTAATTGGATGGCGGAACAGGCTCGAGGGGCTGAATGGCCTCCTCCTGTTCCTATGCTCCTATGTACTAAGCCATATACGTGGTTAGGAATGACTCATTCTGTGGAGCTCCCGCTACATCGCCATCTGCTGGACGGGTCATCACAGTATTTATTTTTTTAAGCGCCTCTGCCAGCCAGGGATTTGGCCCGTGGGAGTCCCAGGTTCAGTCGATCTTGCGTGCTGTTAACTGATCTCAGCCCGACGCAGGACTGCTGCAGTCGGCTCCCTGTGGCACGATAACAATGTCCAGAGCAGTCAGTGGTGTAAACCGAGGAGTAAAATAGGCGCTCGTTTACAACGTCTTTGTTCCACGAGAAATATAAACAAATCTTGCACATTTCTGCCTGTAGACACTGTGGTAGAAATGGTTAAACACTAATAATAGGTCAGATAGAGATGGCATTCATATCCAGCACACTGATATGGGCTACAGCACAGTAGATTTAATTATCAGGAGTAATAAACCATTTTGGGATTTGTATATTGAGTATACAGTTCATCTGTTTTTTTAAAAAAAACAAATTCTGTGAATCTAAATATTGACGACGACTCAAACCTGGTAATAAAATTGCCTTTTTATTTGGTGGGTGGGGGAATTAATGATGGTGCAGGTGAGGGGAGGTACTGTCTATACGAACACTGCCTTTTGAAAAATAAGGCCGATGCTCTCTCTTAATTCAACATCCACGCAGGGCTATGGGGAAAGAGCAGGGCGAGTGGGACTAATGGGAAAGCTCCTTCAAAGAGCCAGCACAAACACGATGGGCCGAATGGCCCGCCTCCTGTGCTGTATCATTCTATGATTCCATCCGACTGCTGACGCCCCCTCTCGCATCATTCCAACTTGGATTATTTCAGGTGAAGTTGGCTCAAACCCACCAGAATTTTGCAAGTTATCCTCTCCTTACAGGGTGTAAGATGTCAGTGAGTCAGGGGAGTCATAATAGGCTGTGCACACCATGCATGACCACCCACCCCCTCCGTGTTCAAAATACAATCAGCAAAGCTGTCTGCCTCAATTCCCTCAACAGTATATAAATTGTTTTTAGAACTTATTCCTCCTTTCTCCATCAAATTTCTCTTCCTTTCCTGCAGGCACTGACTGCTTGCTGGGCTGCGATTCCATGGGCATCCTCCGCGACCTCACCCAAATGCCCATTCTGCGTTGCTCCCGGATGGCGAGTGTCAGAAGGCTATTTCGCTGTAGGGGGATCACTGCAGGGTCCGATTGTATCCTTACTAAACATGCGCCAATGGAGTCTGCTGTCTAATGATCAGAAGTGGGACCCCGGCCAATGCTTCCACCCTCCTGCCTCTCTTCCCCCTCTCCTCAATTCAGGGGACCCGGAGGCTAATTATTGCACCCGAGTCTCCATCCTAGCTAAGAGTGAGCATTGAGTCTGTAAATTTCCTGGTCTGTACGGCTCAGGCATTCACTGCCTCAAAACCTCTCTTTTTTTTTTTTTCCCCCCCCCCCGATAGGCCGTGGATGCTGGGCGACAATTCAAGACTGAAGCGGGTAGTTTTTTTTGTTAGGTAAGAGTATGCAGCAAAGGCGGGTAAATGGAGTTGAAATGCAGATCAGCCATGATCTGATTGAATGACGGAGCAGGCCCGAGGGGCCGAATGGCCTCCTCCTGCTCCTATCAGCAGTTCTGAAGAAGGGTCTGCACCTGAAACGTTCTCTCCACAGCTGCTGGCTGAGCGTTTTCAGTCTTTGAGTCATCATTTGTAGTTGGTGTGGTTGTTTTTTTTTATAGAATCATAGAATGGTTACAGCACAGATGGCGGCCATTCGGCCCATCGAGCAATCCAGTTAGTCCCATTCCTCCGCTCGTTCCCCATAGCCCTGCAAATTTTTTTCTTCAAATATTTCTCCACTTCCTTTTTGAAAGCCGCGATTGAATCTGCTTCCACCACCCTTTCAGGCAGTGCATTCCAGATCATAACTACTCGCTGCGTAAAAAAGCTTTTCCTCATGTCGCCTTTGGTTCTTTTTCCAATCACCTTAAATCTGTGTCCTCTGGTTCTCGACCCTTCCGCCAATGGGAACAATTTCTCTTTATTTACTGTACCTAAACCCTTCATGATTTTGAACACTTCTATCAAATCTCCTCTCAACCCTCTCTGTTCTATGGAGAACAACCCCAGTTTCTCCAGTCTGTCCATGTAACTGAAGTCCCTCATCCCTGGAACCATTCTAGTAAATCTTTTCTGCACCCTCTCCAAGGCCTTCACATCCTTCCTAAAGTGCGGTGCCCAGAATTGGACTCAATACTCCAGTTGTGGACGAACCAGTGCTTTATAAAGGTTCAACATAATTTTAATAAGAAAAGTTGAGATGTCAGTTGTCACCTTCTGAAATACATTTTCAGATAGATAAAATTGCAATCTGTATAGATTAAGATATTTATTGAACATTTAATTTTTATAAGGGGGGGGGGGCGTCATCCAATAAAGGCCTGAGTTTAAAGACCAGCAGTAACCTTAACATTGCCCTCACAGCTGGCCATAAACTAAGGCCTTGATTGTATTTTATCAATAATTAACTGTGTTAGTTAATATCTGTTTGATGTTTGGGATAAAAGATCGGTAGTTTAAATACAATGACGTTGGTTCCCAATATTTCTATTTACAGAATCTGGTGTATTTCTTATGTGGTGCTTTAGTCACATAGATGCATCAGAATCAGTGACCCCGACAGGTTACAGACTCACATAAAAATCAAAGTCACCCACGTGGGTGTTTAATCTGTCTTTCTCCGACATATTTCAATTCTAGGGACGATCGGTGTCATTTCTCACTGCATTAGCCCTAAGTAGCCCACCTGTCACAAGTGGGACAATGCATCTTTCAGCACACCATGAATCTGAAACTGGGAGGAATACAAGAGAATAGCATTAATATTCATGAGCTGCAGGTAATTTTAGATAAGTGAGTATTCTGAACCGTGGCTCTTTCTGATCATGTACAATTCTGTATTATAATATATTCAGCCACACTTGGTTTCATTTATCAAAAGTAAAACATTCCCAGTGGTGATCTGATTAAATACTTCCATAAGGAATCTCTTTGGGCATTGTACAATGCATGTTTGCACCTTGCAATCCAGCAGGTTGGAAGGTAGCAAATGGTAACCCTGCTATTCAAGAAAGGAGGGAAGAGGGAAAACAGGGAACTACAGGCCAATTAGCCTGACATCAGTCGTCGGAAAAATGCTGGAATCCATTATTAAGGAAGTGGTAACAGGCACTTAGAAAATCATAATATGATTAGGTAGAGTCAACACAGTAATATGAAAGGGAAATTGTGTTTGACAAATTTATTAGAGTTTTTGAGGATGTAACTAGCAGGGTAGATAAGGGGGAACCAGTGGATGTAGTATATTTGGATTTTCAAAAGGCATTCGATAAGGTGCCACATAAACGGTTGTTACACAAGATAAAGGCTCATGGGGTTGGGGGTAACATATTAGCATGGATAGAGGATTGGTTAACAGACAGAAAACAGAGAGTAGGGATAAACGAGCCATTCTCAGGTTGGCAGGCTGTAACTTGTGGGGTGCCACAAGGATCAGTGCTTGGACCTCAGCTATTTACAATCTATATTAATGACTTAGATGAAGGGACCGAGTGTAATGTATCCAAGTTTACTGACGATACAAAGTTAGGTGGCAAAGCAAGCTGTGAGGAGGACACAAAGAGTCTGCAAAGGGATATAGTCAGGTTAGGTGAGTGGGCAAGAAGGTGGCAGATGGAGTATAATGTGGGGAAATGTGAGGTTATTCACTTTGGTAGGAAGAATAGAAAAACAGAATATTTTTTAAATGGTGAGAAACTATTAAATGTTGGTGTTCAGAGAGATTTGGGTGTCCTCGTACAAGAAACACAAAAAGTTAGCCTGCAGGTACAGCAAGCAATTAGGATGGCAAATGGCATGTTGGCCTTTATTGTAGGGGGGTTGGAGTACAAGAGTAAGGAAGTCTTGCTGCAATTGTACAGGGCTTTGGTGAGACCACACCTGGAGTATTGCGTACAGTTTTGGTCTCCTTACCTAAGGAAGGATATACTTCCTTAGAGGCAGTGCAACGAAGGTTCACTAGATTGATTCCTGGGATGAGAGATTTGTCCTATGAGGAGAGGTTGAGTAGAATGGGCCTATACTCTCTGGAGTTCAGAAGAATGAGAGGTGATCTCGTTGAAACATATAAGATTCTGAGAGGGCTTGACAGGGTAGATGCTGAGAGGCTGTTTCCCCTGGCTGGAGAATTTAGAACTAGGGGGCATAGTCGCAGGATAAGGGGTCGGCCATTTAAAACTGAGATGAGGAGGAATTTCTTCACTCAGAAGGCTGTGAATCTTTGGAATTCTCTACCCCAGAGGGCAGTGGATGCTGAGTCATTGAGTATATTCAAGGCTAAGATAGATAGATTTTTTGTACTCTAGGGGAATCAAGGGATATGGGGATCGGGCAGGAAAGTGGAGTTGAGGTTGAAGATCAGCCATGATCTGATTGAATTGTGGAGCAGGCTCGAGGGGCTGTATGGCCTACTCCTGCTCCTATTTCTTATGTTCTTATATACTGGTCAGGGGCAACACTCTGGGTGTCACATAGTTACACAGGGGGTAATTTTAAACCCCCCGGGATGGGCGGGGAGGGAGATGGGTGGGGGATTAAAAATTTGAAAATCGTAAACCCGACCCCAACCCGTCTCCAACACGCCCGCATCCAGTTTTAACAGAGGAGGGTTGGGAGACGGGCAACTAAATGCACTCCAGAGGCGGGTCCATCATTTAATGAGGCCGTGTGGCTCACATTTTATCTCTGTTGCAGACTTAACGCCTGCGGGTCAGGATTCCTCGGAAAACCCGTCTGCTCAAGGGAGGCAAGAACGGTCGGATCCAACAGGTAACCTCTCCAGCAATGCTTGTGGGCCAGGAGGAGCAGGAGTGCATCCCCCTTGGCCCCCCAACCCCGAGCAAACCTACTAATCTCCCCTCGATCGGCCAATCCCCAGAGGAATATAGGAACAGGAGGAGGCCATTCAGCCCCTCGAGCCTGTTCCACCATTCAATGAGATCATGGCTGATCTGTATCTTAACTCCATCTACTCGCCTTGGTTCCGTGTCCCTTAATCCTCTTAACAAAAATCTATCAATCTCAGTTTTGAAATTTTTAATTGGCCCCCAGCCTCAACTGCTTTTTGAGGGCGTGAGTTCCAGATTTCTACTACCCTTTGTGTGAAGAAGAGCTTCCTGACATCACCCCTGAACGGCCTAGCTCTAATTTTAAGATTATGCCCCCTTGTTCTGGACTCCCCCCACCAGAGGAAATAGTTTATCTCTATCTACCTTATCAAATCCTTTAATCTTCTTAAACACCTCAATTACATCACCCCTTAATCTTCTGTACTCGAGGGAATACCGAGATACCAGGGGAACCACCCATTCAGCAAGAAGCCAATGCTCTTAAGAGAAGGAGAACATTGGCAGAAAATGGAGGAAAGGAAATAATGAGTGCACTTTCTGTGCTCAAATTTCGTTAGAGTTCTTCAATATATCAGCATTGAAAAAGATCTGTTTTGGCTGTGCGATGCATGTTAGCCCATTGCATAAAGTGCAGCATAGTTTTGCAATGCTCGGAGTCTGTTAAAGATAAATATTTTAGATGTGAATAAATCTGTACAGTAGTTATTTACGGGAAAATCCTTCTGGGTTTCTATGGAAATCTGGTTTTCATTACTAGCAATCTGAGGTTCAGTTTGGATCTCCTGATATTAGCAGTTCAACTAGAAGCTGAGGTTTGAACAGCTCATGGAGCAAGCTCCTTGAAGGCATGTGGCTGCATGAGGTAAATGAGACCTGCAGAGTTCAATTTTTATTACTAAATATTAATACACAAAAGAACCTATCAAGTCTGAACCGACAGGTCATGATCATGAAACGAGAAGCAGCAGGCTGCGAGACACTATACAACTTAAGAATACTGGTGAGCTCTTGGACTCTAATTGAAAACAGACTTTGCATTTGGTGATACAATGCCAAACTGTCCTCCTTGAACCCATAATACGGTACCAGTGAAAAGTGGAAACTGGGCCCGCAGACATACTGGAATGATTAAAGTGTTTATACTCTGCTTTAAATGGCTTTAAAACTATGCATGCATTCCATTTTTGCTTTAACCCCTTTAGGGCTGTGGTTAGCTGGGAAAGGGCTGAACAGTTATTGACGTTTTATAGAATCATAGAAAGGTTACAGCTCGGAAGGAGGCCATTCGGCCCATGGAGTCCGCACTGGCAATACTTTAAGGTAGGTAAAACGAGGGATATGAGCACGTGGGATTAGGACTCCTGCTCGTCTGGCGGATAAACGCCAACTAGGGGTTGCCAGTCCTCCAGGATTGACCTGGAGTCTCCAGGAATTAAAGATTAATCTCCTGGACACTGCTGCGATCAAACCCAGGGAGAAAAATTATCGAGGTATTAAAATAATTTTTAAAAATTTTCTTTGAACATTTTCGGTTTATTAGTTATAAAAATAATAGAGATGTGAAATAAAACGCTGTTTGACTGAACGGGGCGATTGGAGGCAGGAGGTCATGTGTCAAAACCTTCAGGAAATGTCCAACCAGAGTTGGCAACACTAACACCAACACGGACTGGTTGGGCTGAATGGCCCTTCTCCATGTTGTGATTTCTGTGTAAAACAAAGTCTCATTTGGGGTCATTCGTTGCAACTCTCCAACAGCAGCAATCTTTGTATTATATTTCATCAAATAGAATACTTTTTGTTCACAATGTTATTCAAAGAAGGTGCAAATAACTACCACATCGTCCAGGTTCTTGAGAAACCCAACAGTGGTGTAAAACTATTCTTGTGTGGGTACTTGTAATGCTGACAGGTTCTGGGGAGTTAAAAATCCTTGTGCGGCCTCAAGTCAACACTAAACTTATATAGTATAAATCGGGTGTGAAGGCCCTTACTGACGCCAAAGAAAAGCAGAGTGGGAGTCCCTCCCTCAGGGAGTCTCACTACATTTCATTCTGCTATCAGAGGTGCCATGACTCTAGATTCAGGTTGGACTTACGCTATAACTGCAGCATCGGTGTGTAGCAAAACCCATCCGCACTGACGGTTGTGGTATAAATGCATCCGAATTGAGCTGTTTGTATTTTGACATAATGGATTGATTAATGCCTGCACAAGCACTAGAAGGAGCACAGATGGAATAAATGTATCCCAACTCGCACCAAGTCCCGTTCTCCCATCACCCCTGTACTCACTGACCTACGTTGGCTCCCGGTCCAGCCACGCCTCGATTTTAAAATTCTCATCCTTGTTTTCAAATCACCCCACCCTATCTCTGTAACCCCCTCCAGCCCTACAACCCTCTGAGATCTCTGCGCTCCTCCAATTCTGGCCTCTTGCGCCTCTCCGATTTACATCACTCCACCATTGGCGGCCGTGCCTTCAGCTGCCTAGGCCCTAAGCTCTAGCATTCCCTCCCTATACCTCTCCGCCTCTCTACCTCTCAACCTTCTTTAAGACGCTCCTTGAAACCTCCCTCTTTTACCAAGCTCTTGATCATCTGTCCCAATATCTCCTTATGTGGCTCGGTGTCAAATTTTGTTTGAAAATCGCTCCTGCGAAGCGCCTTGGGATGTTTTACTGTGTTAAAGGTGTTATATAAATGCAAGTTGTTGTTGGAGGCTGCAGTAATCCTCTTGCTGTTCGCAATGGTGAACAAGCAAACAAATGAGTTTCTTAATGTACAATGCAAAGCATGCCAAGAGTCAGGCAGGTCTGGTCTGTTCAGCCTCACTAGCAATATAAGTTATAAAAATAGTTGGTGTGTAACAATATTATTATCCTTTTTATATGTGGAATCCAATGGTCAGATCCTTGAAGATGCATTCTGCAGCACTAGTAATGATCTCTGATCTCTGTCATATTACATAACACTTATGTCACTTACAATTCATGTGACGCGATGAATAAAAAGGTAAATCATAGAATCATAGAATGATACAGCACAGAAGGAGGCCATTCGGCCCATCGTGCCTGTGCCGGCTCTTGGAAAGAGCTATCACATTAGTCCCACTCCCCCTGCCCTATCCCCATTGCCCTGCAAATTTTTTCCGTCCAATTCCCTTTTGAAAGTCACTATTGAATCTGCTTCCACCACCCTTTCAGTGCAGTGCATTCCAGATCATAACAACTCGCTGCGTAAAAAAAATTCTTCTCATCTCCCCTCTGGTTAAAGTTAATGTTTAGAACTCTTTTTCCTCCAATGTTATTCAGCGTCTGCACAGGATAAAGCTTTATTCAAATAAAAGATTTTTGTAGACAAGTGTTTGCTTTAATTCTACCTTTAAAAAAAATAAGGATATAAAATTTTTGGTGACTGGGCTACTCAGGAAGAAGAAATAACTAGAAAATGCCAGTCTTTCTTTCGTTTGATATGGAGAGGACCTCTTGCTTGGTACATTGCCTGGTCGCTGATCAGTCCTTTAAGTTGCTCAATCGTCACCACGTTACAGGAAAGATGTGATTGCACTAGAGAGGGTACAGAGGAAATTTGCAAGGATATTACCAGGATTGGTGAATTTTAGCTATGAGAAAGGATTGGATAGGCTGGGGTTGTTTTCTTTGGAACAGAGGAGGCTGAGGGGAGATTTAATTGAGATGTACAAAATTATAAGGGGCCCAGAGAGAGTGGATAGGAAGGATCTATTTCCCTTAGCAGAGGCGTCAATAACCAGGGGGCATAGATTTAAAGTCATTGGTAGAAGGATTAAAGGGGAGCTGAGGAGAAATTTTTTCACCCAGAGGGTGGTGGGGGTCTGGAACTCACTGCCTGAGAGGGTGGTAGAGGCAGAAACCCTCAACACATTTAAAAAGTACTTGGATATGCACTTGAAGTGTCGTAATCTACAAGACTACAGACCAAGAGCTGGAAAGTGGGATTAGGCTGGATAGCTCTTTTTTTGGCCGGCACAGACACGATGGGCCGAACGTCCTCGTTCTGTGCCGTAACTTTGTATGATTCTATGAAATTGGTGAAAAACCACAGTGGTTTTTAGTGGAACAAGGGAAGAGGTTGTGGAGAGAGAAAAAAAGGTTATAGTAGTCCAATATTTTATTGGAGCAATTAGAGGATAATTTCTTTTATGGTAGATAGGGTAACGATTAGTCCGCCGTTGGCTGCAGTTGGAGATCCAGAATGGACCGTGGATGTGCTGGTGTGGAGAATGGGAGAGCAGCTGGTGCTGGTAGTTCACGTAGAAATTAATGACACAGGATGTCACAGCCCTAACCAGGAGTCAGATGTACTGAAAATTAGGCAGGCTGCCTGCAAAATGAAGGATAAGGATTGTAACATAGCGTTTTCTGGAGTTTGTACACATTTTTTGGTAGGGGTGGAGAGTCAATGAGTAGAATTATTGGAGTAAATGGTGTTAGTTTTGTAAATAACTGGGATTGTGTTTGGGATAGCCCTGGTTCACATGGGAGTGACAGACTGCATCTAAAGTAGGTAGGATCAAGGAGACTAGCAACACATATAAAGGGAGGATTAAGAGTTCTTTTAGACTAAATATAAGGGGCAAGGGATAAAATGTTAGCGACACATAACCAGGGCTTGCTCAAGGGCTGGCACAAAATACCATAAATTAGAAAGTAATTCCAGGCAAAGTTAACAGAAGGAGGCAAAACAATCCAAGTTAAAATTAAAGACCACAATATGCCCGAGTACTAGAAGCATTTGGAATAAAATGCTGGTAGTTGGAAGCATATAACCTGCAGGGAATTATAATGTAGGATTTAAAGGAACATGCATCACCCAGAAAATTCCAAATGTAGGGACATTTCAGGAAAAATAGGGATGGCAGAAGGGGAAGAGGAGTAAACGTTTGGGACCAATTGAAAATCCAACAAGCGGAAGGAAGAAAAAATGAATCTGCCTTGAGTTAACAGGCAAGTGGTGGGCAGGTTGATATTTGGAGATCTGCTATTGAGTAGGAAAATCATAGAATCGTAGAAAATTTACAGAACGGAAGGAGGCCATTCGGCCCATCGTGTCCCCGCCGGCCGAAAATGAGCCACCCAGCCTAATCCCACCTTCCAGCATTTGGGCTGTAGCCTTGTGGGTCACAGCACTTCCTGTGCACATCCGGGTACTTTTTAAATGAGTTGAGGGTTTCTGCCTCTATCACCCTCTCAGGCAGTGAGTTCCAGACCCCCACCACCCTCTGGGTGAAAAAATTTTTCCTCAGCTCCCCTCTAATCCTTCTACCAATCACTTCAAATCTACGCCCCCTGGTTATTGACCTCTCTGCTAAGGGAAATAGGTCCACTCTATCCACTCAATCTAGGCCCCTCGTAATTTTATACACCTCAATTAAATCTCCCCTCAGCCTCCTCTTCCACAGAGAACAACCCCAGCCTATCCAATCTTTTCTCATAGCTAAAATTCTCCAGTCCTGGCAACATCCTCGTAAATCTCCTCTGCACCCTCTCTAATGTAATCACACCCTTCCTGTAATGAATTGTACGCAGTACTCAAGCTGTGGCCTAACTGGTGTTTTATACAGTTCCAGCATAACCTCCCTGCTCTTATATTCTATGCCTCGGCTAATAAAGGAAAGGAGGATAAGATGTAATATAATGAGATAAGAAATGTATGCCCAGAAAAGAATGGAATTGTAATGGGCGACTTCAATCAACCCAACATAAACCAGGGATGCTCCAATGAAAATATGGTAACACAATCAGTTCTAGTAAATGTGATCCAGATTAGTTCTTTATATAATCTCTTATGGACCCCATTAGCAGCAAATTGCAGCTACACCCAGTTCTTATCGGCAATCAGGACACCATCTATTAAATAAAAGTGGTAGAATTAGCGACCACAATCTGGTTAAATTTAAAATGAACTGGCAGTCAGCACCAGTAAATTATCATTATAAATGATCTTAAAGAAATTAACTCTGATGTACTGCTGAAAGATATTTCAGCTGAGACGAATGGTACACTTCAATAACTATAATGTTGAATATACAAGCAAAGATATTACCTAACAAAAATTTTAAAACGCAAACTAAATGAGCAGAGCCCAAAATCAATGAACAGGGCAATTAAAATGGGAATAAGAAAGAGATGCAAACTATAGGAAGCACACCGCAAAATGGGGGAAAACTTTGGGAGGAATGTGGGGAAGTGCAGAAAGAGGCTAAATTAGATATTAGAGACGCTAAAAGGGTCCTAGAGATGAAGATGGTATTTACTGCCCATCCATAGTTACCCTGAGGGCATTAAGAGTCAACTATATAAGTGTGAACTGGAGTCACATTTCGACGAGACCAAATAGGGGGTTTGCAGGTTCCCTTCCCTGAACGACATTAGTGAACCAATTTCATGGTCATTTTCTTTGGTACGAATGACCAGATTTTATTAAATTCACTTTTAAAAGTTTACCATGGTGACGTTTCTACTCATGAAGTCTGGGTTGCTGACCCAGTAAAAGAAAAAGACTTGCATTTATATAGTGCCTTTCACAACCTCCGAATGTCCCAAAGCGCTTTACGGCCAATTAAGCACTTTTTGAAGTGTAGTCACTGTTGTAATGTAGGAAACACAGCAGCCAATTTGCGCACAGCAAGATCCCACAAACAGCAATGTGATAATGACCAGATAATCTGTTTCAGTTGAGGGATAAATATTGGAATTCCCCTGCTCTTCTTCCAAATAGTGCCATGGGATCTTTTACGTCCAACTGAGAGGGCAGGCGGGGCCTCGGTTTAACATTTCACCCGAGAGACAGCACCTCTGACAGTGCGGCACTCCCTCAGTACTGCACTGGCAGCGTCAGGCTGGATTGCGTGCTCCAGTCTCTGGCGTGGGTCTGTGAACTCACGACCTTCTGACTCAGAGGTAAGAGTGCTGCCCACTTTAGGTTACCAATGAGGTTACCATACTCTACATGAGGAAGGCCATTTGGCGCATCTAAATTCATCCATCCAGAAAGATCCGAGTCTCTCCAGTGCAACATCCAATTATTTCTTAAATGCTTCCAAGATTTTCACCTCCACTACTCTATTTGGAAGTCTAGTCCATACAATTATCCCTCCCTGTATGAAGAATTTTGTGACATCAGTGCTAAATTTACTTTTTACTAACCTGAATCTGTGTGTCCTTGTCCTACTCTCACAAATATAATTTAAAGTTAATATTTCAGATTGCCCTTTTCCACCCTCTAATCTTATATACCTCTCAAAGATCACCTCCCGGACATGTACTTTCCAGGGGAAAAAGCCCCAAGATTCTCCAGTCTTTCATAGAATCATAGAATGGTTACAGCACAGAAGGAGGCACTTGCCCATCGAGCCTGTGCCGGCTCTTTGTAAGAGCAATCCAATTAGTCCCATTCCCCCACTCTTTCCCCGTAGCCCTGCAAATCTTTTCCCTTCAAGTATTTATCCAATTCCTTTTTGAAACCCACGATTGAATCTGCTTCCACCACCCTTTCAGACAACGCATTCCAGATCATAACTACTCGCTGCGTAAAAAAAAATTTCCTCATGTCGCCTTTGGTTCTTTTGCCAATCACCTTAAATCTGTGTCCATTGGTTCTTGACCCTTCCGCCAATGGGAACAATTTCTCTTTATTTACTTTATCTAAACCCTTCATGATTTTGAACACTTCTATCAAATCTCCTCTCAACCTTCTCTGCTTTAAGGAGAACAATCCCAGCTTTTCCAGTCTATCCACGTAACTGAAGTCCTTCATCCCTGAAACCATTCTTGTAAATCTCTTCTGCACCCTCTCTAAGGCCTTCACATCCTTCCTAAAGTGCGGTGCCCAGAATTGGACACAATACTCTAATTGTGGCCGAATCAGTGTTTTATAATGGTTCAACATAACTTCCTTGCTTTTGTACTCGATGCCTCTATTTATAAAGCCCAGGATTCTGTATGCTTTTTTAACTGTTTTCTCAACCTGTCCTGCCGCCTTTAACGATTTGCGCTCATATAACCACAGGTCTCTCTGTTCCTGCAGCCCCTTTAGAATTGTACCATTTAGATTATATCGCCTCTCCTCGTTCTTCCTGCCAAAATATATCACTTCGCATTTCTCTGTGTTAAATTTCATCTGCCATGTGTCTGCCCATTCCACCAGCCTATCTATGTCCTCTTGAAGTCTATCACTATCCTCCTCACTGTTTACTACACTTTCAAGTTTTGTTTCATCTTCAAAATTAGAAACTGTGCCCTGTACACCCAAGTCCAAGTCATTAATATAAATCAAAAAAAGCAGTGGTCCTAGAATCAATCCCTGGGAAACACCACTGTACACCTCCCTCCAGTCCGAAAAACAACTGAACACCGCTATCCTCTGTTTCCTGTCACTTAGCCAATTTCGTATCCATGCTGCCACTGCCCCTTTTATTCCATGGGCTTCAATTTTGCTGACAAGCCTATTATGTGGTGCTTTATCAAACGCCTTTTGAAAGTCCATATACACAATATCAACTGCATTGCCCTCATCAAAAAACTCAATCAAGTTAAACACGATTTGCCTTTAACAAATCCGTGCTGGCTTTCCGTTATTAATCCACACTTGTCCAAGTGACTATTCATTTTGTCCTGGATTATTGTTCCTAAAAGCTTCCCCACCACCGAGGTTAAGCTAACTGGCCTGTAGTTGCTGGGTTTATCCTTGCACCCTTTATTGAACAAGAGTGTAATATTTGCAATTCTCCAGTCCTCTGGCACCACCCCCATACCTAACGATGTTTGGAAGATTATGGCCAGTACTTCCACAATTTCCACCCTTACTTCCCTCAGCAACCCAGGATGCATCCCATCCGGACAGGGTGACTTATCCACTTTAAGTACAGCCAGCCTTTCTCGTACCTCCTCTTTATCAATTTTTAACCCATCCAGTATCTCAACTACCTCCCCTTTTACTGTGACTTTTGCAGCATCTTCTTCCATGGTAAAGATAGGTGCAAAGTAATCATTTAGTACCTCAGCCATGCCCTCTGCCTCCATGCGAAGATCTCCCTTTTGGTCCCTAATTGTCCCCACCCCTTCTCTTACTACCTGTTCACTATTTATATATCTATAGAAGACTTTTGGATTCCCTTTTATGTTAACTGCCCATCTATTCTCATGCTCTCTTTGCCCCTCTTATTTCCTTTCTCACTTCTCCTCTTTCCATACTCAGCCTGGTTCTCACTTGTATTATCAACCTGACATCTGTCACACGCCCCCTTTTTCTGCTTCATCTTACTCTCTATCTCTTTCGTCATCCAGGGAGCTCTGGCTTTAGTTGCCCTACCTTTCCCCCTCTTGGGAATGTACCTATACTGTACCCGAACCATCTCCTCTTTAAGGGAAACCCATTGTTCGATTACAGTTTTGCCTGCCAATCTTTGATTCCAATTTACCCGGGGCCAGATCCGTTCTCAACCCACTGAAATTGGCCCTCCTCCAATTAAGTATTTTTGCTCTAGATTGCGCCTTGTCCTTTTCCATAACTAATCGAAACCTTATGATACTATGATCACTGTTCCCTAAATGTTCCCCCACTGACACTTGCTCCACTTGGCCCACTTCATTCCCCAGAGCTAGATCCAGCAATGCCTCCTTCCTCATTGGGTCAGAAACACACTGATCAAGAAAGTTCTCCTGAACACATTTCAGAAATTCCTCCCCCTCTTTGCCCTTTACACTATTACTAGCCCAGTCTATATTAGGATAGTTGAAGTTCCCCATTATCACTACTCTATAGTTCTTGCACCTCTCTTCAAATTTGCTCCTCTATATCCTTCCCATTAGTTGGTGGCCTATAGAATACCAGTAATGTAATGGCACCTCTTTGGTTTCTTAACTCTAACCAAATAGATTCTGTCCTTGACCCCTCCAGGAAATCCTCTCTCTCCAGCACTGCAATATTCTCCTTAATCAATTCGGCCACCCACCACCACCACCCCCCATCCTTTTTCTCCTTCTCTATCTTTCCTGAACACCTTGTATCCAGGAATATTTAGTACCCAATTCTGCCCTTTTTTGACTCAGGTCTCTGTTATCGCCACATCATATTCCCATGTGGCTATTTGGGCCTGCAGCTCACCAACCTTATTTATCATGCTTCGTGCGTTTACACACATGCACTCTAAACCTATCTTAGACCTTCTCGTATTCTCTCTTAATCGGATCCCACCTAATACTGTACTATTTCTTACTATAGTGCTGTCTCTCACAATCCTTTGTGCACCTCGTTTCTCCTTTCTAATGCTACATGCTGGTGCCCACCCCCCTTCCAAATTAGTTTAAACTTTCCCCCACAGCACTAGTGAACCTCCCCGCGAGGACATTGGTCCCAGCTCTGTTGAGGTGCAACCCGTTCATCTTGAACAGATCCCTCCTGCCCCAGAACTGGTCCCAATGCCCTAAGAATCTGAAGTCCTCCCTCTTGCTCCATTTCTCTAGCCTCACATTAACCTGCCTTATCTTCCTATTTCTGTACTCGCTAGCGCGTGGCACTGGGTGTAATCCAGAGATTACTACCTTTGAGGTTCTGCTTATTAACTTCCTCCCTAGCTCCTGAAACTCTGACTGCAGGACCTCGTCCCTTTTCTTCCCTATGTCGTTGGTACCCACATGGACCACGACTTCTGGCTGTTCCCCTTCCCCCCGCAGAATGTCCTCCGTGATGTCCTTTACCCTGGCATCAGGGAGGCAACACACCAAACGGGACTCGCGTCGGCAGTCACAGAAACGTCTGTCTGTTCCAGACAGTTTCCTCAAAACTAGGGGGGATCGACCGTGTGGCGCCTCTCTGCACTGCCTCAACCGCTTGAACGTCTCCCTTTTGTCTCGGCCTCCAGAGCTGGACGCCGTACTCGAGGTGTAATCTGACCAGTGCACTGTGCAATTTGATCCCAATTTCCTCCAATTTACATTCTACCGTTCTGGCTATGTAATTCAACATTCTATTGACTTTGTTGATGAAGAGAAGGTAATCAAATTATTGATGAATATTCCAGATCTATTTATTAAAGTGAATGATACTAATTTGCGATCCCATTTTTTAGTACACCAAACGTGAGGAAAGATCGGAGAAGCACAAGCTCAGTCTTAGAATGGTACAGCACAGAAGGAGGCCACTCGATAGAGCAATCCAATTAGTCCCACTCCCCCCTGCTCTTTCCCCATAGCCCTGTAATTTTTTTTTCCCTTCAACTATTAACCTAATTCCCTTTTGAAAGTTATTATTGAATCTGCTTCCACCGCCCTTTCAGGCAGCGCATTCCAGATCATAACAACTCGCTGAGTAAACATATTTTTCCTCGTGTCGCTTCTGGTTCTTTTGCGAATCACCTTAAATCTGTGTCCTCTGGTCACACCGGGGTGGGGTGGGGGGGTGTTCTCCTTATTTATTCTATCAAAACCCTTCATGATATTGATCACCTCTGTTAAATCTCCATTTAACCTTCTCCGCTCTAAGGCAAACAACCTTAGAATTGAGGCCCAATCAGTTGTTTATAAAGGTTTAGAATAACATCCTCCTCTTTGTACCCTATGCCTCTATTTATGAAGCCAAGGTTCCTGAATGCATCTTTAACAGCCTTCTCAACTTGTCCTGCCACCTTCAAGATTTGTGTATATACAGAAATAAGTACACAAGCCAGAATATTACTTCAAAGTAAGGAGAGTAGGACCCAGATACCTTCAATTTAAGTAAGTGAAAAGTATATTTAAAGCCAATGTATTAGAATTTCTTTACTCAAAAGGTGAGGTGTTTGGAATAATCAGCCAGGTAAGGTGGTAGAGACCCAGACATTAGACGTGTTCAAAACGCCATTCGATGTTGTGAGAGTTGAATGGTAATTTTCCAAACTCGTGCTCCCAGCTGGGAGCCGTGCTCACCAGGAGTGCCTATCGGAAATTTGGGCATCGCGAGAATAATTTTCCGGCCGTTTTAATTAATAGTTGGAAAACTGTGCCCATTCCACACCCAAGTTTGCAATACGCTGTCCCAGTGGTTGGGTCTCCCTGCAAATAAATATTTCACAATACTGTAGGCCGGGCTTTATGGTAACGTTGACATCGAATGGCATTTTATCATCCTTGATTGCTAATTATTGCTGTGACATTTTCATTTTCATCTGACCAAGTTTTAATTTTTAAAAGAATATACAGGTTACATCAAATATTCTTCAGCTTTCTTCATATTTTTTCCCAAGTTGAGCAAAGATGACCTTCTTCTCTAACATTAGATAAGCGGCATATTGCTTTTTTAATTCCTCTTCGACTTGTTCCGGTGTCTTTACTTCTGCAGTGGGTACCTGCAAAAATTAAACATCAACATTCTGAGCAACAGGAAACAAGGCCCCACCCCCTTTTTATAGATCAATCTCACCCCATGCCTCCCGATCCCCTCTCCCTTCACAAACTCAACCAATTGTCCGTCGAGCCCGTGTACACTGTCTGCTTCATTGGCCGTTCCTGGGAACTCATTCCACAAATCAACTACCCTCCAGATGGCAATTCGGTCTGACTTTATATCTTACTCCTAATTTTTTAACTTGTGTCCTCTGGGATTGGTTAAGACGAAAATAATTTTTTATTCACCGATTATCTTACAGAAAAGAACGCTGGGCAGATACTAAATTTTAAAAAAAATTCACAGTTACTATTCAAAGGTATTTCATGCTGTTTTAAGTACACCAATGGTTGGAATTCTGACATGACTGGTTATTTGAAACACTTCTAATGTCATTTTTGCAAAAGTGGCTGAAATACAATGACTGTATAACTGTTTTGAAATAAGTTACTGGCAGCCTCCAGGGTGTAATGAGATGCCTACAGATTATGTAGACTTTAATTGCATTTCGGAATAGTTTCTTTTAAAGTGGTGCTTGAAAACCTTTTTATCTTTTGGCTTATTTTTTCTCCTTGCTATGCTCTGCTCCTCGCTGCGGGCCTCTCCCTTGCTATGCTCCGTTCCTCGCTGCGGGTTTCTTCCTCGCTCCTCACTGCGAGCCTCCCCTCGCTGGGTGCCTCTCCTCGCTATGCTCTGCTCCTCTTCTCATTGCGGGCCTCTCCTCGCTATGCTCCTCTCCTCGTTGCGGGCCTCTCATTGCTATGCTCTGCTCCTCGCTGCAGGCCTCTCCTTGCTATGGGCCTCTCGTTGCTATGCTCTGCTCCTCGCTGCGGGCCTCTCCTCGCTATGCTTTGCTCCTCGCTGCGGGCCTCTCCTCGCTATGCTCTGCTCCTCGCTGCGGGCCTCTCCTCGCTATGCTCCTCTCCTCGCTGCAGTACAGTTGCAAGAGTACTGGTGACCCTCCAGTATCACTCCCAAGGTGCCTGTTCGTTCTTCGCGTGTGGACACAGAGAGTGAGCGCTGACAGGCTACTCAGTGAATATTATGGGAGGGGGGAGGGGTATCACAGCTAGCCCTGTCCTATCCTCTACCCAATATCCACCTTTAAGCTTTTTCCAAAATTTCCAACTATTTTGTTGGATAGTGATCAGAAGCAGGGAACCGTAGCTGTTTCCCCCCACCCCAGGGGCGCGTTGAGACCAATTGCTATGCCTCTACTACCACCTTACCTGGATTCAGCTAACACGGCAAGAACCAGGTTCAGTGTGGGGTTTTTTTTTAAAAAGAGTTCCACATACCTCATAAAGGTTTACACTGAGGAAGTACTGCATTAGTAGAATAAGGTACGGCAATAATTACCCATTGATTTGGCTGTGGCTTTTTTTTTGGACTGACTGAGAGCCTTTCTCAATTTGAAACTGAGCTACAGCAGTATAAATAAATAGTGGCAGGCATAAAACTTTTAAAAGAAAACAGATGCGCATTTGGATGTGGTCTCAAGTAGTGAACTTTGTGCGTTTGTGCCAAAGAATTCCGTGTGTGTTTTGAAAGGGCCAATTTATTTTGCTCACCGGTTCCTCTTCTTGTTGATCTTCTAATTCTTTCTTTGTATTTCTCAATATTTTTCTTTCTTCGAAATAATCCAGTCGTTTAACTTCTCTGTCAAAGTAACCCTCGACATTGGACCTCTGGAAAAGAAAATATATATATATTTTTTTAAAATCCGGGATTAGTTTGGAGGACGCTGGAGCTTTCCAATGCAAACAGATACTTTGCTCTTTTTATATCCCATCTTTTAGTAGCCCATTCAAAATCTAACCTGGTTCCCCTGTCCAGAGGCTGTGCCTAGTGGTGTTTATCACCATTGGCAGGGATATTCAAAAGGAAAACTCAACTCTGTTTTCAATGTTTTCACCCAACTTCATATTGACATAGCACAACATACAAAGGTTAAAAACTTGAGCTTTCACCTTTTGGAGTTAATTTCGGTGAGATTCCAGACGGAAGGAATGACTTTTTAAAAATTCATTCATGGGATGTGGGCGTCGCTGGCGAGGCCAGCATTTATTGCCCATCCCTAATTGCCCTTGAGAAGGTGGTGGTGAGACGCCTTCTTGAACCGCTGCAGTCTGTGCAGTGAAGGTTCCCCCACAGTGCTGTTAGGAAGGGAGTTCCAGGATTTTGATCCACCGATGATGAAGGAACGGCGATATATTTCCAAGTCGGGATGGTGTGTGACTTGGAGGGGAATGTGCAGGTGGTGTTGTTGCCATGTGCCTGCTGCTCTTGTCCTTCTAGGTGGTAGAGGTCGTGGGTTTGGGAGGCGCTGTCGAAGAAGCCTTGGCGAGTTGCTGCAGTGCATCCTGTGGATGGTACACACTGCAGCCACTGTGCACCGGTGGTGAAGGGAGTGAATGTTTAAGGGTGGTGGATGGGGTGCCAATCAAACGGGCTGCTTTGTCCTGGATGGTGTCGAGCTTCTTGAGTGTTGTTGGAGCTGCACTCATCCAGGCAAGTGGAAAGTATTCCGTCACACTCTTGACTTGTGCCTTGTAGATGGTGGAAAGGCTTTGGGGAGTCAGGAGGTGAGTCACATAATGATTCCTTCACCAAAACAGTTCAGATATTCTCGATCAATAGCCTAAAAGTACACTTTACAATGGCAAGAACGGTGAATAGAAGTGTAACTTGTTAGCCAGAAATGACAGTGCATGCATTACTGGTAAATCGATTGGGAAGTGTGTACATAACCACACTTCCTCCACTCCCCTCTCCCCACCTCCCCCCACCTTGTTCTGAAGGCACTGGCTCTTCCTGGGTTACTGTTCAATACGTCCCTCCCTTAATCCACCCAAGGGGTTGTTCTTCACGGTGTGAGTCAGGGCAGTGAGCGTCAGCAGGTTATCTGGCCACAGAGGACATCATGGCTGAATCCAATCCTGTTCTCATTTGACACCTGCACCTGCATACCTGCCAGCAGGGGTCTATACAGGTGTGGCTCAGTGAGTCCTCTGAGTCAAGAAGGTCGTGGGTTCAAGTCCCACTTCAGAGACTTGCGCACATAATCTAAGCTGACACTCCAGTGCAGTACTGAGGGAGTGCTGCACCGTCGGAGGTGTCTTTTGGACGAGACGTTAAACCGAGGCCCCATCTGCCCTCTTCGGTGGACGTAACCAATCCCATGGCACTATTCGAAGAAGAGCAGGGGAGTTCTTCCCAGGCAAATATTTATCCCTCAACCCGCCATCACCAAAACAGATTATCAGGTCATTATCACATTGCTGTTTGTGGGATCTTGCTGTGCGCAAATTGGCCGCCGCGTTTCCCACATTACAACAGTGACCACACTTCAAAAGTACTTATGTGGCTGTAAAGCGTTTTGAGATGTCCTGAGGTCATGGAAGGCGCTGTATAAATGCATGAGTTTATTTCAATGACTAGCAGTTAAGAACAAGATCACTTACTGATCAATCCTTCCTATTAGCCTATGGGTGCTGGGACCCTCCAGTGTGTTTTTGTAAATTGCTATACAGGGTGGTGCCTTTGCTCACTAGACCACTGGGGGAAGCAACTCTACGTTTTTGCAACTTCATTTTCACTAAAGCATATTGAACATTCGTGCATTTATCATGAAGCTACTGGATCATTGCAAGTACGGGAAGCTGTTTCACACTCGACACAGCTAAACCTTAACCCTGCACCTTTCTACCAGGATGAATAATTGAAATGCTTCAGGGAACAGACGGATTACTTGTAAGAACTTGTCATTTTCTTTCAGAATATGAAAATGTCGAAACAATATCCCATTACTCACCTCCTGATTTAATGGATGGCGTAAAGCCCACGGTACCTCCAGAATGTGCAGCGTACCAAAGTCATCAGACACAGCCAGTAAGTGTTGCTTTGCTGATAAAATACAGATTAGGTTGGAGACTGTGATATGTTGCAAATATCCCAACTGTTTACTGTGCTTTACTTTAACTTTGAGTATAATAAAATATATATATATATATATGTCACTGGCTCGGTAGGATCTAGATTGAAACTTTCAGCTTCCGATAGATTCATGCTGGAATTCTTGCTAACCAAGTGCGCCTGTGATGAGATTGCAGGGCCAATTTTCTCAAGTTCACGTGGCCCTCAGGCAGCCTTGTCCACAGGCCGTGGCTATTGGGAAACGATCAGGGCCCTGTCCTCTATTAATCATCCATTAATGGAAATTTACCCTGTGTCTTTTTCTCTTCCTCAACAATTTTCTCCACCAGATCTCTCTCGGCTCTCCCAAAGCTTGAGTTCCCCAGTTCCTCCGGGGTATCTCATCCAATTTGGCTGCTATTCACGTGTGAGCCTTTGATGGTGAGCGTTGTCGGTATATTAGGACAGAGGCAGTCATCAAAGCTGAGCCCAATTTTTGTTTTCAGTGGATGGCAAACGGTATGTTGGCCTTTATTTTATGGGGGTTGGATTACAAGAGTAAGGAAGTCTTGCTGCAGTTGTACAAGGCTTCAGTGAGACTACACCTGGAGTACTGTGTACAGTTTTGGTCTCCTTACCTAAGGAAGGATATACTTGCCTTAGAGGCGGTGCAGCAAAGGTTAACTAGATTAATTCCTGGGATGAGAGGGTTGTCCTATGAGGAGAGATTGAGTAGAATGGGCCTTTACCCTCTGGAGTTTAGAAGAATGAGAGGTGATCTTATTGAAACATATAAGATTCTGAGAGGGCTTTGACAGGGTAGATGCTGAGAGGTTGTTTCCCCTGGCTGGAGAGTCTAGAACTAGTGGTCATAGTCTCAGGATAAGGGGTCGGCCATTTAGGACTGAGATGAGGAGAAATTTCTTCACTCGGAGGGTTGTGAATCTTTGGAATTCTCTACCCTGAGGATGCTCAGTCGTTGAGAGTATATTCAAGGCTGAGATCGATCGATTTTTGGACTCTAGGGGAATCAAGGGATATGGGGATCGGGCGGGAAAGTGGAGTTGAGGTCGAAGATCAGCCATGATCTGATTGAATGGCGGAGCAGGCTCGAGGGGCTGTATGACCTACTCCTGCTCCTATTTCTTATGTTCTTATATGCGCACTTCCACAAGGATTGTCTGGGTGGCGATCAGCAGTGAGACCCTGCCTGAGCTTCCACCCCCCTCCCAAGGGGTACTGAGGCCAGTCTTAGCGCGGCCCGATCAATATCGGGTAACTCAACACCGACCGGGGATTGAACCTGGGGTTTCTTGGAGTAACTCTGCTACTCAGGTTATATACGCACTGAGCTAGCAGGGGAATTGAGAGTGAACTTTCAATTAGGTATAAGTGTGGGGTATCACATCAGAAAATAAAAAGGTTCTGTCCAGAAGGACTGCTGGAGGGAAGGGTTAAGCAGGAGGGTGATTAGATTTAATTGGGGTTGGAAAGCAGTTTTTTTTTTGGCAAGTAAATCTATCTTTAAACTAATACGGAGATAAAGGTGACACCTCCCTCAAACAGTCAAGTTTCAGCTGCCTCAGCTCTTCCGACTGAAGAATATTTACATGGTGTTGAGGGACAGTAAAAATATGAAGGGAAAATGGAAGTGGAGTTCCACAGGGATCGGTGCTGGGACCACTGTTGTTCACCATTTACATAAACTGATTTGGACTCAGGAATCGGAAGTACAATTTCAAAATTTGCGGAAGACACCAAATTGGGGGGTGTTGTTAATACCGAGGAGGACTGCAACAAAATATAGGAAGACATTAATAAACTTGCATAGTGGCGTGTTATTGGCAAATGAATTTCAATATAGATAAGTGTGAGGTATTACATTTTGGTAGAAAGAATAAGGGGGCTACATACTCCTTGGATAATAAGAGTCTAAATGGGGCGGAGGAGCAGAGGGATCTAGGGGTACAGATACACAAATCACTAAAAGTAGTGACGCAGGTTAATAAGGCCATTAAAAAAAAAAGCAAATTAAGCACTGGGGTTCATTTCTAGAGGGATAGAATTGAGAAGCAGAGAAGTTAGGTTAAACTTGTATCGAACCTTGGTTAGACCACACTTGGAGTACTGTGAACAGTTGTGGACCGCATATTATAAAAAGGATATAGAGGCACTGGAGAAGGTGTAAAAAAGATTCACAAGGATGATATCAGAACGGAGAGGTTATCCCTATCAGGAAAGATTGAACAGGCTGGGGCTCTTTTCTCTAGAAAAGAGAAGACTGAGGGGTGATCTGATAGAGATCTATAGGTTATGAAAGGGTTTAATAGGATAGACATAGAGAAGATATTTCCACTTGTGGAGGAGACCAGAACTAGGGGCCATAAATATAAGATAGTCACTAATAAATCCAATAGGGAATTCAGGAGAAACTTCTTTACCCAAAGAGTGGTTAGAGTTAACTATCATATTAACTGGACAAATCAAATTGGGCAGGGTAGCCTTGAGGAAGAGTTTATTGAGTGTATTAGGGATGGATTTCTTGAGCAGTATGTAACTGAACCAACAAGGGGGCAGGCAACCTTGGACCTGGTCCTGTGTAATGAGTCAGGATTAATTAATAATGTCCTAGTTAAGGATCCCCTTGGAATGAGTGACCATAACATGGTTACATTCCATATCCAATTAGAGGGTGAGAAGGTTGGTTCTCAAACAAGCGTACTGAGCTTGAATAAAGGAGACTATGATAGTATGAGAGCGGAATTGATTAAAGTGGACTGGGAAAATAGATTAAAGGGTAAGACGGTACATGAGCAGTGGTGTTCATTCAAGGAGTTATTTTACAACTTTCAAAACAAATATATTCCACTGAGGAAAAAAGGGTGTAAAAGAAATGACAGCCATCCGTGGCTAAGTAAAGAAATTAAGGATAGTATCCGACTAAAAACAAGGACATATAAGGTAGCCAAACTTAGTGGGAGGATAGAAGATTGGGAAGTCTTCAAAAGACAGCAAAAAGTAACAAAAGGATTGATTAAGAAAGGGAAGATAGATTATGAAAATAAATTAGCAAAAAATATAAAAACAGATAGCAAGAGTTTCTACAGTTATATAAAAAGAAAAAGGGTGGCTAAGGCAAACGTAGGTCCTTTAGAGGATGAGACCGGGAAACTAGTGGTGGGAAACATGGAGATGGCAAAAATGCTGAACAAATATTTTGTTTCAGTCTTTACGGTAGAGGACACTAAGAATATCCCAACACTGGACAAACAGGGGGCTCTCGGGGGGGAGGAGCTAAATACGATTAAAATCACTAAGGAATTGGTACTCAGTAAATTAATGGGACTCAAGGCGGATAAATCCCCTGGACCTGATGGCTTACATCCCAGGGTCTTGAGGGAAGTGGCAGTAGGGATTGTGGATGCTTTGGTAATAATTTTCCAAAATTCTCTGGACTCGGCAAAGGTCCCGGCAGATTGGAAAACTGCCAATGTAACACCCTTATTTAAAAAGGGTAGTAGGCAGAAGGCTGGAAATTATAGACCAGTTAGCCTAACATCTGTGGTGGGTAAAATTTTGGAGTCTATTATTAAGGAGACAGTAGCAGAACATTTGGATAAACATAATTTAATAGGACAAAGTCAGCATGGCTTTACAAAGGGGAAGTCATGTTTGACAAATTTGCTTGAGTTCTTTGAGGATATAACGTACAGGGTGGATAAAGGGGAACCAGTGGACGTAGTGTATTTGGACTTCCAGAAGGCATTCGACAAGGTGCCACATAAAAGATTATTGCTCAAGATGAAGAATCACTGGATTGGGGGTAATATTCTGGCATGGGTGGAGGATTGGTTATCTAACAGGATAATTGGAGATGCCGGTGATGGACTGGGTTGACAATTGTTTACAGTTGTCAACCCCAGTCCATCACCGGCATCTCCACATCATATCTAACAGGAAGCAGAGTTGGGATAAATGGTACATTCTCGGACTGGCAACCTGTAGCCAGTGGTGTTCCGCAGGGGTCGGTGCTGGGTCCCCAACTCTTTACAATCTATATTAACGATTTGGAGGAGGGGACCGAGTGTAAAATATCAAAGTTTGCAGATGATACAAAGATGGGAGGGAAAGTAGAGAGTGAGGAGGACATAAAAAACCTACAAGGGGATATAGACAGGCTGGGTGAGTGGGCGGAGATTTGGCAGATGCAATACAATATTGGAAAATGTGAGGTTATGCACGTTGGCAGGAAAAATCAGAGAGCAAGTTATTATCTTAATGGCGAGAAACTGGAAAGCACTGCAGTACAAAGGGATCTGGGGGTCCTAGTGCAAGAAAATCAAAAAGTTGGTATGCAGGTGCAGCAGGTGATCAAGAAGGCCAACGGAATGTTGGCTTTTATTGCTCGGGGGATAGAATATAAAAACAGGGAGGTATTGCTGCAGTTATATAAGGTATTGATGAGACCGCACCTGGAATACTGCATACAGTTTTGGTCTCCATACTTAAGAAAATACATACTTGCTCTCGAGGCAGTACAAAGAAGGTTCACTTGGTTAATCCCGGGGATGAGGGGGTGGACATATGAGGAGAGGTTGAGTAGATTGGGACTCTACTCATTGGAGTTCAGAAGAATGAGAGGCGATCTTATTGAAATATATAAGATTGTGAAGGGGCTTGATTGGGTGGATGCGGTAAGGATGTTCCCAAGGATGGGTGAAACTAGAACTAGGGGGCATAATCTTAGAATAAGGGGCTGCTCTTTCAAAACTGAGATGAGGAGAAACTTCTTCACTCAGAGGGTAGTAGGTCTGTGGAATTTGCTGCCCCAGGAAGCTGTGGAAGCTACATCATTGAATAAATTTAAAACAGAAATAGACAGTTTCCTAGAAGTAAAGGGAATTAGGGGTTACGGGGAGCGGGCAGGAAATTGGACATGAATTTAGATTTGAGGTTAGGATCAGATCAGCCATGATCTTATTGAATGGCGGAGCAGGCTCGAGGGGCCGATTGGCCTACTCCTGCTCCTATTTCTTATGTTCTTATGAGTGTGGAACTCGCTCCCACAAGGAATAGTTGAGGTGAATATCATAGATGCATGTAAGAGGAAGCTGGATTAGCACATGAGGGAGAAAGGATAGGGTTAGACGAAGAAGGGAGGGAAGAGGCTCGTGTGGAGCATAAACACAGGCATAAACAATGGCCTGTTTCTGTGCCGTACATTCTATGTAATTTTATGTAAATGCTGGATAATTAACAGCCATGATATTAGCGACATATGGCTACAGGACCCACCAAGTGCATTCCTCTTAATAGACCGTGCACAACCAACACCGTCTGGGTTTATTCCCAAATTATGGAGCTGAATAACCATGAGGACAAAATCCAGGGGAAGAAATTATTGGGAGTATTTCCCTCCTGCTGATGGTAATCATGCAGAATCTCCAGGCCGTCAGTCTAATATTGCTGATTTTCAAGAGCAAATCAGTTTGGTGAGTGCTCCATAAGGGTCCCCCCCACTTGTGGAACGGCTCAGAATTCAATGTCGTTCCACCCTTCCTTTCCCGAAGATGTTGACTATTGCTGAGGCACTCCGACACCTCACCCGAGTGTAAGCTCAGATAGTGGGTGTCAGTCAGCTATTCAAATACGGGGACATCGCAGCTGATTCCAACCCTGTCCTCGCCCATGTCCACAAATAGGCACTTTTCTGCCGGAGTCTCTGGCTGGTGATCAGGAGCGGGAACCATGACTCATTTCCAGGAACACCGAGGGTAATAAGAACATAAGAAATAAGAGCAGGAGTAGGCCAATCGGCCCCTCGAACCTGCTCCGCCATTCAATAAGATCATGGCTGATCTGATCCTAACCTCAAATCTAAATTCATGTCCAATTTCCTGCCCGCTCCCCGTAACCCCTAATTCCCTTTACTTCTAGGAAACTGTCACTGTTTTAAATTTATTCAATGATGTAGCTTCCACAGCTTCCTGGGGCAGCAAATTCCACAGACCTACTACCCTCTGAGTGAAGAAGTTTCTCCTCATCTCAGTTTTGAAAGAGCAGCCCCTTATTCTAAGATTATGCCCCCTAGTTCTAGTTTCACCCATCCTTGGGAACATCCTTACCGCATCCACCCGATCAAGCCCCTTCACAATCTTATATGTTTCAATAAGATCGCCTCTCATTCTTCTGAACTCCAATGAGTAGAGTCCCAATCTACTCAACCTCTCCTCATATGTCCGCCCCCTCATCCCCGGGATTAACCGAGTGAACCTTCTTTGTACTGCCTCGAGAGCAAGTATGTCTTTTCTTAAGTATGGAGACCAAAACTGTATGCAGTATTCCAGGTGCGGTCTCACCAATACCTTATATAACTGCAGCAATACCTCCCTGTTTTTATATTCTATCCCCCTAGCAATAAAAGCCAACATTCCATAACTATCAATGCTCCAAGTGCTGTCTGTCTCTGAACTCCACTAACTCAGAACAGACCAGGATTTGAACCCAGATGCTTCTGGTCTGTATGGCTCATTTACATAATCCCTTTAACACATGAGCCATGCCCCCAATTTTGTTTCTTTATTCCTCATCCCGAAAGAACTGATTCTTGCTGAGGCATACATGAGTTTAAACTATGGAAGAGTCGGAATAGACTGGATGTTGGGTGGTGGTTCTTTTCCCAGAGAATTGTGAGCCTCTGGAATACGTTACCGGCTGGTGTGGTGTGTGCTGACTCTCTGCCTTCAAGAGGGAGCTGGACCGGTCCCTGACTGGGGCAGAGATCGCATCGTATAGACGGTAAGTGTCTTTATAGATGACACTTGGTCGATGTGATCTCCTGGACTCGGTTTCAATCGCCTGAGGGGGTGGGAGAGGAATTTTCCAGATTATTTTTTCCCGTATTGGCCCTGGGATTTTTCTCTTTTTTTTGCCTCTCCCAGGAGATTACAGGGGTGCGGGGGTGGGGTGGGAGGTGGGGGGAGGGAGGAAGGAAGCGTTTAGTCATGATGCTCCGGCCATCGTGGCGTGGGGCAGGTTTGATGGACCGGTTGGTCTTTTCCTGCCCGTCAATTTCATATGTTTGTAGTCCCTCTGTTTCCACCAGCCATTCATCAATTTGCCTCAGTGGTCTTGCTGGGCAATCTCGTGGGCAACTCCACTGTTTTAGGGGCCAGGAAGGTTAGGGGGGAGGAGGAGGGGTTTTGGGGGTGTCTATCACAGACAAGCCCGATCATTACCTTTACACAATATCGCTTTTAACACACTGTTAGTTGGTTTGTTTTTTGCCAGTACAATACATACGTGAGACAATCCAGGGTTTGATGCAACTTATTGCAACGGAAGAAATATTCTGTGTCTGTGAGGGCTCGTGTGTTTTTTCAAGTAAATCCCAAATGTCAATGTTCCCGTCTTCTTTTCCAATCAGGATAACCCCTGGTCTGGAGAGAGACCAGTGGCCTGTTGTACAGCGCTTAAGCGCACAAGCTGAGTGTAGGAGGGGTCCAAGCTGAAAATAGACAACAATAGGAAACAAAACACATTATATTCACAATAATCTTGATCATTAACTTTCAGATCAGATTCTGGGCATATTCTATAGACTAATCCATACATTTTGTATTCATTATTCGTTAAAGCAAGGATGAGGGTTTCATCTGCTGCTGAAACCCTCATCCGTAGTTTTGTTACCTCTAGACTCGACTATTCCAATGCTCTCCTGGCCGGCCGGCCTCCCATCTCCCACCCTCTGTAAACTTGAGCTCATCCAAACCTCTGCCGCCCGTATCCTAACTCGGATCAGGTCCCGTTCACCCATCACCCCCTGTGCTCGCCGACCTACGTTGGCTCCCGGTCCGGCAAAGCCTCGATTTTAAAATTCTCATCCTTGTTTTCAAATCCCTCCACGGTCTCGCCCCCTCCCTATCTCTGTAACCTCCTCCAGCCCTTCAACCCTCCGAGAATTCTGCGTTCCTCCAATTCTGGCCTCTTGCGCATCCCCGATTTCCTTCGCTCCACCATTGGCGGCCGTGCCTTCAGCTGCCTAGGCCCGAAGTTCTGGAATTCCCTCCCTAAACCTCTCCACCTCTCTACTTCTCTCTCCTCCTTTAAGACGCTCCTTAAAACCTACCTCTTTGACCAACCTTTTGGTCACCTGTCCTAATACCTCTTTGGGTGGCTCGGTGTTAAATTTTATCTCATAACGTTCCTGTGAAGCGCCTTGGGACGTTTTACTACGTTAAAGGTGCTATATAAATGCAAGCTGTTGTTGTTATTGTATTAGGTTTGACTCAAATTAAATTATAAAATTAATGGCGAGGAGGCACAGGTTTAAGTTAGTGAAAGGCAAGATTCGGACTGATGCCAGGAAGTTCTTTGCGCAAAGAGTGATCAGTATGTGATTGGACTGCCATGTAGGCTTGTAGAGGTTTGAAAACCCTGGACTTGTTTAAGAACAGTTTGGGTTTTATGATGGGAGGGAATTGTGTTTTTTGTTTTCCTGAATGGGTGCACTGAGATGGACCAAATAGTCTTCCTCCTCCAGAGCCTAACTCGAAAACCTTTCTTCAGAAATTCAATTTTCGGCCTGATGAGTTCCTCTCCTGCAAGCCATACTTTAGCTCGTCGCAGTTTGCTGAGACTATGGGCCAGCCACCCCCTGTCCTTTAGGGGATCTGGGGGCAAGCGTAACATCGCTCGGGGGATCAATCTCTGCCGCGCACCTGGCCCAGACGTGCATGGTCCACTCGCGCGTATATATTTGGGCAGGCACATTACACGCAATGCAAATCATGGAACTATGTCCTCCCAACATATTTGCCTGGTTTGAACCCTAGGCATACGGACTACCTGTTTGGGAACATAGGCACACTCTGCAGTGGTCTCCAAAATGCTGATGACCCTGAGGCCAGGTGGTCGGAGGGTGGGGGGGGGAGGGTGGGGGGGGGAGGGTGGGGGGGGGGAGGGTGGGGGGGGGGAGGGTGGGGGGGGGGGGGGGGAGTGGTGGTGGGGGGGGGTGGGTGGGGTGGGGGGGGGTGGGTGGGGTGGTGGTGGTGGGTGGGGTGGGGGGGGGGGGGTGGGTGGGGGGGCTTCTTAATGATGGTATGTGGAAAAGGAAAGGCAGGCGACTGACTCGATAGCCGGAAAGGGAGCGGGGGGGCGGGGTGGGGGTCGAATCGCGGACAGGAAACCCGGAAGTACGGGTTTCCCGGAAGTCCTTACGATTTTGATGTAAGGGCATCTTTTATTTATTTTTATTGATTTGCCGTCCGACAGGCTGGCCTCAGTCAGATAAGAGCAGAGCAAGGAAGAGGACGTGAAAAGGTAAGTCCTCGGGTAAGTCTTAGTTTGTATGGACGGGGGCGCCTGTGGGCATGGGGAGAGAGTGAGTCAGTCATCGGGAGGGAGGTCAGTCAGCGGAGGTCAGTCATGGGGTGGGGAGTTCAGGGGTCATGGGGAGCGCAATTGAGTGTCAGTCACCAGAGGGGGTCAGTTACCGAGGTGGGGCGTTGGGATTGGTGGTCATAGCGGGGGTCCCCCATCGTTGGGGGAGGGGGGGTCCGTGATGATTGGGGGGGGGGGGTCCGCGATAGTTGGCGGGGGAGTCGGCGATCGTTGGTGGGGGGGGGATCACTGCAGGTGCTTGTTGGGCCTGGGGGAAGCACTCCTGCTCCTCCGGGCCCACAAGCTGTGCCAGAAAGGCACTTACCTGCAGTTTCGGGCCTGCTCGCCTCCTCCCAAGGGACGTGAAGCAGAAGGCCCAGGAATCCCGGCCCCCAGAGGCTAAAATCACAGAACCTTTCAAAATGGAGGCCCGCAGCCTCCTCGAAAAGTTTTAGTGACCAACCCGCCTCCTGGGAGCGGGTTGGTCGCCCGCCCCTCGACCCGCCCCGGTGAAAACCGGAAATGGACGGGTTGCGAGCGGGTCTGAAATTGTTGCAATTTTCAATGCCCGCCGCCCCCCCAGCCCCCAACCCAGCCATTTTTCAAGTTAAAATCCTGCCCGGTGACTTTTGTTCATTTAGGAGAGGGATGCCGCTGATTGGGGAATGGAACATTCTTTCCAATATTTGCGTTGCAAAACGTTCTTTACCATATTGGTTCTGCTCTCCAACTGAGGCAATTTGTATCTAAATATGGACTCGTGCCCACAAGAATTTGGGATTAAAAGGGGCGAAACTCATTTCACTCATCGTGTTTCAAACTGGCAGAGAATGGAGACATTCATCTGATGGGTTTGCGCTTGGTTCAAACTCAGCTCCAGGGATGAAAGGAGGGTTTCTGTAACTCAGTGCGGCACCTCAAACCCTGAAACTGAATACACTTTCAATTCTATTTGTGTGAAGCCGTGTTTAAAACTCATAACTGTAACAGCTCTGTACTGGGAGTAAAACTTTGCAATTAAAAATGGTGACAGGAAGTCCGGAGTTGAGCACTGAAATCCCACATACACTAAACACGGCTTGGAATTTCTTTCATACCTCTGTGAAAACAGCTTTAACATTATTAAATACAAATCTATATTTTACAAAAAACATATATATTTGGTGTGAAGGAAAATTCTCAAGTCTGCACGGTTTCATAAAAGTTAAAGAAAATTTGTTTTTCATTTTGCAATTATTTTTGTAATCTGGGTACTTTCCACTAATTTTGCACCCAGCTCGGTAATTAGATCAAATTAATATCTGGAAATGGCTTGTCTGGTAGCTGAATGGGTAAAGATACCCCCTCCCTCACTCCCTCCCTCCCGGGACACAGCATTAAACCATACAGGGCAGGAGGGGTCCGGTTTAAATCCCAGTATGTGCTAAGTTGGCTGATCTCTTAAGGGCAGTGTTTGGAAAGTTACAATTGATCACAATACTCCTCAGCTAAGGTGGGGAAGAGTTTCTTACTGCTGATGTGTGTGTAGTGGGGTGTGTGTGTGTGTGTGTGTAGGGATGTGGATATTTGTGTGTGTGTGTGTGTGTGTGTTTGTTTATAAGTCTATAATTAAGGATAAGGATAGGGTGACTCAACACCTCGAGAATTTTCAGTTAATCAGGGAGAGCCAGCATGGATTTGTGAAAGGTAGGTCGTGCCTGACAAACCTGATTGCATTTTTTGAAGAGGTGACTAAAGTAGTGGACAGGGGAATGTCAATGGATGTTACTTATATGGACTTCCAGAAGGCATTTGATAAGGTCCCACATAAGAGGCTGTTAGCTAAGATAGAAGCCCATGGAATCGAGGGAAAAGTACGGACTTGGTTAGGAAGTTGGCTGAGTGAAAGGCAACAGAGAGCAGGGATAATGGGAAGGTACTCACATTGGCAGGATGTGACTAGTGGAGTCCCGCAGGGATCTGTCTTTCTGTCTTGGGGCCTCAATTATTCACAATATTTATTAACGACTTAGATGAAGGCATAGAAAGTCTCATATCTAAGTTTGCCGATGACACAAAGATTGGTGGCATTGTAAGCAGTGTGGATGAAAACATAAAATTACAAAGGGATATTGATAGATTAGGTGAATGGGCAGAACTGTGGCAAATGGAATTCAATGTAGACAAATGTGAGGTCATCCACTTTGGATCAAAAAAGGATAGAACAGGGTACTTTCTAAATGGTAAAAAGTTAAAAACAGTGGATGTCCAAAGGGACTGACGGGTTCAGGTACATAGATCATTGAAGTGTCATGAACAGGTGCAGAAAATAATCAAGAAGGCTAATGGAATGCTGGCCTTTATATCTAGAGGACTAGAGTACAAGGGGGCAGAAGTTATGCTGCAGCTATACAAAACTCTGGTTAGACCGCACCTGGAGTACTGTGAGCAGTTCTGGGCACCGCACCTTCGGAAGGACATATTGGCCTTGGAGGGAGTGCAGCGTAGGTTTACTAGAATGATACCCGGACTTCAAGGGTTACGTTACGAGGAGAGATTACACAAATTGGGGTTGTATTCTCTAGAGTTTCGAAGGTTAAGAGGTGATCTGATCGAAGTTTAAAAGATATTAAGGGGAACAGATAGGGTGGATAGAGAGAAACTATTTCCACTGGTTGGGGATTTTAGGAGTAGGGGGCACAGTCTAAAAATTAGAGCCAGACCTTTCAGGAGCGAGATTAGAAAACATTTCTACACACAAAGGGTGGTAGAAGTTTGGAACTCTCTTCCGCAAATGGCAATTGATGCTAGCTCAATTGCTAAATTTAAATCTGAGATAGATAGCTTTTTGGCAACCAAAGGTATTAAGGGATATGGGCCAAAGGCAGGTATATGGAGTTAGATCACAGATCAGCCATGATCTTATCAAATGGCGGAGCAGGCACGAGGGGCTGAATGGCCTACTCCTGTTCCTATGTATGTGTGTGGTGGGATGTGGATATTTGTGTGCGTGTGTGTGGAGGGATGTGGATGTGCGTGGGGAGGTGTGTGCGTGTATATATCGGGCTCTCAAAGAACAAATATTTTGCTGATATTCTCTGTCTAGGGTCACACATTAAATAAGGCCAGTGGTATCAGAGGGCTGTGGGACTGTACTCTAACGGGAGTCGCTGCACTCAGGAGTAAGAGGGAGGAAGTTGGGAAAAGAATAAAAGATTGGGTGCCTAGGTAACATTTGAAACCAGCTTTGAACAAATGAGCAGAAAGACGTGACAGTTACTCACAGTGGCACCTTCCTTCCAAATAGCAAATGTCCATCCTCCAACGGTCAGAATGATCTCCCTGAAGAAGGGCGACCTTTGCACTGTGTTTACAGGCCCATCGTGAACTGCATAACAGTTAGTTGGTCTCGGGGCTGTAATATTGACATGTACGAAAAGCTTTTAAATACTTACAGGGGAAAGAAAGGAGAAGTACTAAACAAAGGATTCAATTTTTCTTCAATGTAATTCATATTTCAGTTCAGAAAAAAAAAAGTATCTAATGCAATGTGGGAGTTTTGGTTTCAATGTTGAGTAACTTCAGCAGTGCTGAAAAACCTTCATCATCCACTGTATTCTGGCTCCATCTAATGAGACTGGAGTCCACTTTTAATATCATACACACGTGGCTCAAAAGATGGGGTTAGTGTTACACGGCGTGACCTACCGATACTGCAGGTACAAACAGGTTCTGTGGATTAAATAGTATTAAACAACACGTACAGACCAATAATGTACGGACGATTAATGTGAAAATTAATAAGTGAGGGTAACCCCATCAGCTGCTGGCTGAAAACTAAATAACTATGTGGTTGTGTTGGAGGTATAGGTTAATTCAGCAAATCTTCCAGGATTGATTCACATGCTGGATGGACGGTTTCCCTTAAACTGCATGGAACGTGTAAATACAAGACCGAATTATTGAGATACTGACCGTGCAAGGCCGACAAGTAAATAAACAATTCAGCGAGACCGAGTGCTTGAAAGTTAAGTAAATAATTAATCACCTGCCAGCTACAAACTAATTCATTAGTTAAAGCCTGCAGGTTTAATATGTGTGTTGGCCCGATGCTCTCCATCAATGTCAGTGTGAAATTGGTCGAAGGATGTGCTGTAAACTTCTATGGTTCTAAATGTGTACATGGTTAGGCCTCAGCTGGAGTACTGTGTCCAGTTCTGGGCACCGCACCATAGGAAGGACGTCAAGGCCTCAGAGAGGGTGCAGAGGAGATTTACGAGAACGGTATGAGGGATGCAAGACTTCAGTTATGTGGAGAGACCGGAGAAACTGGGGCTGTTCTCCTTAGAGCAGAGAAAGCTAAGAGGAGATTTGATTGAGGTGTTCAAAATCATGAACAGTTTTGATGGAGTAAATAAGGAGAAACTGTTACCAGTGGCAGAAAGGTCGGTAACCAGAGGGCACAGATTTAGGGTAATCGGCAAAAGAACCAAAGGCGACATAAGGAAACATTTTTTTACGCAATGAGTTGTTATGATCTGGAATGCACTGCCTGAAAGGGTGGTGGAAGCAGATTCAATAGTAACTTTCAAAAGTGAATTAGATAAATACTCGAAGAGAAAACATTTGCAGGGCTTTGGGGAAAGAGCAGAGGAATGGGACTAATTGGATAGCTCTTTCAAAGAGCCGGCACAGGTACGATGGGGCGAATGGCCTCCTTCTGAGCTGTATCATTCTATGATTCGATGTAAAATTAAATGATGCCCCAAGGCGGCAAGGCCGACATGGAAAACACAAATTCAGGGAGAGCTCCCAGTTTCCAGATATGGCATTTTAAGCCAGTATAGATCTTTTCTCCCCATAGTTAACATCACCCTTGAAGATCGACTGGTGTGTATTGTGATGCCCAAATCAGTCAAAACTGTAAGTTTAAAAAAAAACTGATGTCAGTTTGAGACTAAAGATCATTGCAGTAAGAGAAAAAAATTGCTGGAAATGCACATTTTTCATTAGCATCTGAAAAAAAGAAAGTGTTCTGGATTGGCAGATTGGCTCTGGCCTCCGAGTCAGAAGGTTTTGGGTTCCAGCTCCACTCCAGTGCTCGAGTACATATAAACTGGGAGCTGGCTGTGTGCAAATTGGCTGTCCTAGTTACTTACATTACAACAGTGACTACAATTCAAAAGTAATTTGTTGACAATCGATTGCGGGACGAAAAGTTGAGATCATAAATAAAGCACTTTGAGACATTCCGAGGAGATGAAAGGTGCTATATAATTGCAAGTTAATTCTTTATCTCTCTCTCTCTCTTTGTCATAATTGATCAAAGCTCGCAGGCTATAAGGTAGCCTTGGTATAAGGTACAATTCCTTGTCATAAAAAGAACGAACTTGCATTTCCGTAGAGCCTTTCACCACCTCAGGACGTCCCAAAGCGCTTTACAGCCAATGAAGGACTTTTGAAGTGTAGTCACTGTTGTAATGTAGGAAACGGGGCAGCCAATTTGCGCACAGCAAGATCCCACAAACAGCAATGTGATAATGACCAGACCATCTATTTAATAATAATCCCTGAGCAAATTTGCTTTTTTTTAAATGGATGTCACCCACCCCCCCGACTCTGTTTTGCTTGGCCCTGTAAAAGGATTGTCCCTCTTTCCTTTAGCAGTTCTGACAAAAGGTCTCAACTGGAATGTTAAACTTTCCTTTCTCTTCGCAGATGCTGATGGATCTGCTGCATCTCAGTTCACGTTTCAAGGATTTTCAGCTTTATTTATGATCTCAACTTTTCGTTCAATTGTCGTTGATCGTATGGCCATAAATCATCCTTTGTGAACCGTTGCCATGACTTCTGGACAGCAATATTTTACTACTGATCGCTTTTTCCCTAGACCACCGAGAAACATATACTTACTGGTCATTTTTCCAGTATCGATGTCCTTTTCTACTTGCCAGTCTACGTCAATAATCTCTCCATCCTAGAGTAAAGGATCCACAATGAATTGTATACTCTCAACAAGGGTCAACCCAATGTACATTAAACGTTACATATTCTGTTTGAACATAGGAACAGATGGAACACGAAAAGGCCATCTTGGCTATCAAGGCAGTGCCTTGCACAATCTGCTTTGGGGTGGATTCGACCCAAATTATTTACTCACCTGATTGTCAAGTTTCTCCCTGACGCCCTTCCCCCCCTCCCAAATGCGGTGTTGCAAAACTCCACACCATCTACCTACTCATGCCTCCGTTGTTCAAATTGGGTCAACTGTTTTGCCTCTTCATAGGAGCGCAGAGAGTATTGTACTTCAGCTGCTTCATCAATGACCTTCCCTCCATCATAAGGTCAGAAATGGGGATGTTCGCTGATGATTGCACAGTGTTCAGTTCCATTCGCAACCCCTCAAATAATGAAGCAGTCTGAGCCCGCATGCAGTAAGACCTGGACAACATCCAGGCTTGGGCTCATAAGTGGCAAGTAACATTCACGCCAGACAAGTGCCAGGCAATGACCATCTCCAACAAGAGAGAGTCTAACCACCTCCCCTTGATATTCAACGGCATTACCATTGCCGAATCCCCCACCATCAACATCCTGGGGGTCACCATTGACCAGAAACTTAACTGGACCAGCCATATAAATACTGTGGCTACAAGAGCAGGTCAGAGGCTGGGTATTCTGCGGCAAATGACTCACCTCCTGACTCCCCAAAGCCTTTCCACCATCTGCAAGGCACAAGTCAGGAGTGTGATGGAATACTCTCCACTTGCCTGGATGAGTGCAGCTCCAACAACACTCAAGAAGCTCAACACCATCCAGGACAAAGCAGCCCGCTTGATTGGCACCCCATCCACCACCCTAAACATTCACTCCCTTCACCACCGGCGCACAGTGTCTGCAGTGTGCACCATCCACAGGATGCACTGCAGCAACTCGCCAAGGCTTCCTCCACAGCACCTCCCAAACCCGCGACCTCTACCAGCTAGAAGGACAAGGGCAGCAGGTACATGGGAACAACACCACCTGCACGTTCCCCTCCAAGTCACACACCATCCTGACTTGGAAATATATCGCCGTTCCTTCATCGTCGCTGGGACAAAATCCTGGAAGTCCCTTCCTAACGGCACTGTGGGAGAACCTTCACCACACGGACTGCAGCGGTTCAAGAAGGCGGCTCACCACCACCTTCTCAAGGGCAATTAGGGATGGGCAATAAATGCCGGCCTCGCCAGCGACGCCCACATCCCATGAACGAATAAAAAAAAAAGTATTCAAACTGCAAACTTTATCGTGTAGCGGGGCTTGTTATGTAGAGTTGGGAGACACGGAGTTCATGGAGTGCAACTCGTTGAGGTTTGAGTTCCTCAACTCCTCCCAGTGATGAGTTTGTGCCAGGGTAAAGTTTGGGGTAAGGGCTTGATGTAACAATATTACACTGAAAAAGCTTTGCTGTGCATCACAGGCATCTATTTCAAAAAATAATGGGCTTGTCGAAAATGACGGTGCAGATAAAAATGCCATTACACCACAATGCAGCTTGGATGGATTGTTTTGGGGCTGCAATTCATTTTGGGGGGAAAAAGGCTACCACAGGTATTCATAAATAGCGTATACTTTGTGATTAACCGTGCCTTTGTGGCTTATGAGTTATGTGACTAGCTTTAACTATTTACCGCACGGCATGGCTGGCCATGACATTATTGCTAGATGTGTCACTTTGTGATACTTATCCATACAACAACCAGAAAGATTGAAGGGATGGAGGGATTGTGTAAATTGGGCAGGTTCTCGCTGGAAAAGAGAAGGCTGAGAGGTGATCCGATCGCTGTTTTTAGGATTCTCAAGGGACTGGATAATGTCGACCATGACCAGCTGTTTCACCTTGTCCAGAACAGTGGAACCCGGAGGACACGGCCTGCGCTCGAAGGGGGGGGGTGGGGGGGTCACTTCTAAACTAGTTTGCGGAAACAATGTCTCTGAGAGTGAGTGGTCAATCTGTGGAACAGGTTCCCCTGGGAGACGGGGTGGGGGAGCAGTTAGTATTGATTCATTCAAATGCAAATTAGATAGATTTCTTTCAGAAAATAACATTTTGGGATACAGTGTACAAGTGTAGCAGGCTTGGCAGGAAAAAGGTGACTTTGGACTTATGTTTCCCAAAGCTCTCCACCGCTGGGGATTTTTTTCTCGTGTTATTTCTGGGTCTGTTGTCGACTAATTGATAGAGATTGATTGCTATGATTAGTCAACAACAAAAAAGATGCAGTCTATAACCCGATTTTATGGCAATCAATATTTTCTTATCAATGAACCATAATGTCACAAAGAACATCAATTGACCTGTCACCTTCTCAGGAGTGCTGTCGTACTGGCCAAATTACTGCCTTTTGTCCTTGTGAAACAAACAACCAGGGCTCAGGTTAATCCAACTTACTTCAGTACCAATAAAGAGGAACGTATTGATTTCACTCAGGGTTGTCAGGTCCCTTGTTGAAGGAACATCCAAGCTGCCATATTCTAAGACTTCCCCCTTGTCCCCTGTAAGGTAGAATTGGGCCTTTTCTGTAGAAAGGGGGAAAAGATACAATTGTAAATTTTACAAGGGACAAAAAGACACTTCACTGAATTTAATTTTAAAGCCTAAATGATTAAAAAGAAACATAGTTTAAAAAAATTACTTAAGAGAATAGAATCCTTCAAAGGTCTTTCAAATTACGAAGGGATTTGAGAGGGTAGACGTAGAGAAGATGTTTCTACTTGTGGCGGGGGGGCTGCGATGGGGAGTCCAAAACTCGGGGCCATAAATATAAGATAGTCACTAATAAATCCAATAGGGAATTCAGGAGAAACTTCTTTACCCAGAGAGTGGTGAGAATGTAGAACTCGCCACCACAAGGAGTCGTTGAGGTGAATAGCACAGATGCATTTAAGGGGAAGCAAGATAAACACATGAGGGAGAAAGGATTTGAAGGATATGGGGATAGGGTGAGATGAAGTAGGGAGGGAGGAGGCTCGTGTGGAGCATGAACGCCGGCATGGACCAGTTGGGCCAAATGGCCAGTTTCTGTGCTGTAGTTTCTATGTTTGTTAAGAGTAGGTTTTTATTGGCGTGACAATGCAACAGGTTAAGAACTTGTCTTTCAACAAGTCCGATCAGGAAACAGCTCAGCACATCATTTAAATGCAATCAGGAAATGTATCTACATAGAATTACAGCACAGAAACAGGCCATTCGGCCCAACTGATCTATCCCTATTGGATTTATTAGTGACTATCATAAATTTATGGCCCCAAGATTTGGTCTCCCCCACAATTGGAAACATCTTCTCTCCATCTACCGTATCGAACTCCTTTATAATTTTAAGGTGCAAGATCCCATTTTCTTCTTCCTATAACTGTTCCTCTGTTTCTTTTTCACTTTGTGAGAATTCTCACTCTTTGTCTCTCTCTCTGGATTCTCTTTCTCACTCTTCCCTTTGCTGTCTTTCTGTAAGTCTCACTCTGCTTTTCTGTAGGTCGCCCAATGTCTCTCTGCCTGGCGCTCTCACATTCCTTTACTGACGTACTGAGTTCCTACACTTTTACCTTTGTTAAAGCGCAGGATACACAGGATGGTAAGCAACAAGTAGTGTTCAGGATCTGGTACCAGCATCGAGTGGGCACAGGCTACAAACCCCAGCGTTTGGTATTTTATTTTTAAGACTGACACTGAAAATATCCAAGTATAATAATGTGCTGCAAATAAAACAAAATGTCCAGTGTTGGACCATCAACCACATGACAGCACTGAGAATCAATTCTTGTGATGTACACTAGAAAGGCACTTTTGTTGGGCATAAATGAAGCTATTGTTTATTCATTATTTGTGTTTGGAGCAGAATTAATGAATCTTTCTCCCATTTCTCCATAGTTTAATATTCTATTTTACAATCTCTGTGATAGAAGTGAGAAGATCTACATTCCGCTAGTGATAGCGGTGTGATATAAATGAGACAGTGTTCGTCCATCTGGAGGTAGTGCTGTGATATCACAGAATCGTTGAACAATACTGCACAGAAGGAGGCCATTCGGCCCATGGTGCCTCTGCCAGCTCTTTGGTAGAGCTATCCAATTAGTCCCACTCCCCTGCTCTTTCCACATAGCCCTGTAAACTTTTTCCCTTCAAGTATTCATCCAATTCCCTTTTGAAGTTACTGTTGAATCTGCCTCCATCACCCTTTCAGGCAGTGCATTCCAGATCATAACTACTCGCTGCCTAAAATGTTTTTTCCTCTCGCTGCCTCTGGTTCTTTTGCCGATCACCTTAAATCTGTGTCCTCTGGTTACCGACCCTTCTGCCAATGGAAACAGTTTCTCCTTATTTATTCTGTCAAAACCCTTCATGATTTTGAACACCTCTATTAAATCTCCTCTTAACCTTCTCCGCTCCAAGAGACGAGCTTCTCCAGTCTCTCCACATAACTGAGGTCCCTCATCCCTGGCACCATTCTAGTAAATCTCCTCTGCACCCTCTCTAAGGCCCTGACATCCTTCCTAAAGTAAGATGCCCAGAATTGAACACAATACTCCAGTTGAGGCCTAACCAGTGTTTTATAAAGGTTTAGCATAACTTCCTTGCTTTTGTACTCGATGCCTCTCTTTATAAAGCCAAGAATCCCGTATGCTTTTTAAACAGCATTATTAACTTGTCCTGCCACCTTCAAGGATTTGTGTACGTAAACCCCCAGTTCTCTCTGTTCCTGCACCCCCTTTAAAATTGTACTATTTAGTTTATATTGCCTCTCCTTATTCTTCCTACCAAAATGTATCACTTCACACTTCTCTGTGTTAAATTTCATCTGCCATGTGTCTGCCCATTTCACCAGTCTGTCTATGTCCTCCTATATAAAGCGAAGTGGGGAGTCCACTGCCAGACACGTCTGTTTCATGGTTTATGACCTTTCAGGGACTGCGTGTTAACCTTGAACGTATGTAGTTGTCACGATGTTACAACATGTGGTGTAAACACAGAGTAAATTACACAGTAATTACACATTACAAACGGACTGTTAGATTTACAGAATCACATTCTTTTTTGTTCGAGGCACTGGCAGGAATGGTGATTCGCCGATTCCAAAACTGATGGAAAAGAATAACTCACAATAATGCGTGCGTGCACAACTGTGGGTTGTGACACTACTGTGAGTCAGTGGTGAACCCCAGCTGGCTGGTGCACAGGCATGTCGCCATAACAACTCGTGCTCACGCAGGTACCCTTCCTTCAGGCTGCTTTTTCCTTTAGTTTAAGTAACTGACAATTGCACCACCAGGCACAAGATTATGATTAGAGTTTGCAGGTTCGAGGAAGGGTTGGATTTAGGGTTAGGGCAGAAAGCGTACTTTGACAAAGTGGGGAGTTTATTTTGAGGAGGGAGATGCCGTACTGGGATGGAATCTTCAAGAGCAGTACTGTTACCGGGGACGTTACATTGTGCGACACCAGCTGCCAATCACAGTAAGGTTTTCAAATCTCCCAGTGAAGGGCGACGGGCTCTCCCCCCGGTAAAGGGCGACGGGCTCTCCCCCCGGTAAAGGGCGACGGACTCTCCCCCCGGTAAAGGGCGACGGACTCTCCCCCCGGTAAAGGGTGACGGGCTCTCCCCCCGGTAAAGGGCGACGCACTCTCTCCCCCCGGTAAAGGGCGACGGGCTCTCCCCCCGGTAAAGGGTGATGGACTCTCCCCCCCGGTAAAGGGCGACGGGCTCTCCCCCCGGTAAAGGGCGACGGACTCTCCCCCCGGTAAAGGGTGACGGGCTCTCCCCCCGGTAAAGGGCGACGCGCTCTCCCCCCGGTAAAGGGCGACGCGCTCTCCCCCCGGTAAAGGGCGACGGACTCTCCCCCCGGTAAAGGGCGACGCACTCTCCCCCCGGTAAAGGGCGACGCACTCTCTCCCCGGTAAAGGGCGACGGACTCTCCCCCCGGTAAGGGCGACGGGCTCTCCCCCCGGTAAAGGGCGACGGGCTCTCCCCCCGGTAAGGGCGACGGGCTCTCCCCCCGGTAAAGGGCGACGGACTCTCTCCCCCCGGTAAGGGTGACGGACTCTCCCCGGTAAAGGGTGACGGACTCTCCCCCCGGTAAGGGTGACGCACTCTCCCCCCGGTAAGGGTGACGCACTCTCCCCGGTAAAGGGCGACGGGCTCTCCCCCCGGTAAAGGGCGACGGACTCTCTCCCCGGTAAAGGGTGACGGACTCTCTCCCCCGGTAAAGGGCGACGGACTCTCTCCCCCGGTAAAGGGCGATGGACTCTCCCCCCGGTAAAGGGCGACGGACTCTCCCCCCGGTAAGGGCGACGGACTCTCCCCCCGGTAAGGGCGACGGACTCTCCCCCCGGTAAAGGGTGACGGACTCTCCCCCCGGTAAAGGGCGACGGACTCTCTCCCCCGGTAAAGGGCGACGGACTCTCCCCCCGGTAAAGGGTGACGGACTCTCCCCCCGGTAAAGGGCGACGCGCCCTCTTCCCCGGTAAAGGGCGACGCGCCCTGCCCCCCCGCTAAAGGGCGACGCGCCCTGCCCCCCCGCTAAAGGGCGACGCGCCCTGCCCCCCCGCTAAAGGGCGACGCGCCCTGCCCCCCCCGCTAAAGGGCGACGCGCCCTCCCCCAGTAAAAATACCCTTTGTCCTTCCAATCCTGGATATGTGATTTAAGTTAATAGAGAGACCAATCTCACAAAAATTGACCAAAGTTATTTTTTCCCCTCTGTTAAAAATCCATCACTTATGAAGTTAAAAAAAGGTAATCTAAAAATTAACCAGAAGGCATCACTTAATATAAAATTGGGAATCTTGTGTGGGAAGTATGTCTGTTGACCCACTCAGGATACTTGTGCTGACATGTCCTGGGTACTGAACACCGTTTGGATGGAGTGCGTACATTTTTAAATTTTGTGCCCCAATGCTCCTGATTATATAAATTTGAAAAGTTTCTGTCACATTCAGCACTCAAATACAAATTAAAAATGCAAGTGACCTTCACAAAATTATCCTAGCAAATCAACATTTAGTACATCATCTGTGCTGGAGAAATACCCTTGATTTTAATTAAAGAAATTAAGAACTCATTTATTGGATCTAACAAGCAACTATTCCTTAAATATTCCTTTAAATATAATGTACTTAGTGGTAGGGGATCTGATTCCCGTGTCTAATTCTGATCTTAGCGTAAATAAAAGGTGCTGGACGCAAGGGTATTTACCATGGACCTTGTCAGAGCATTTCTCCCTCATGCTAATTCTCATAGGGCTATATTCCCCATTGGTTCCTATCTTCGGTAACAGCACCTGTTGGAGATGCGGAGGGGAGGAAAGAGAGACTTATTAATGAAACGTATAACGTACTAAGTCATGATTAATCCGAATAAATGTCGCTTTTTTTTTGATTGGATTTTTCACCTGTGGGCCCTGGCTTCAAATCTAGCCCGGCCTCGTGCCCGTGGCGACAAGGGTCTTGCATGAGAAGGGTTTACACTGGTCTCAATCCAATTCCTGGTCAGCATGAGGCCAGAGCACAAAGCCGCCCCTTTAATTTAGCACTAAATTGGCATTCTCAACAACAACAACAACTTGCATTTAAATATCGCCTTTAACGTCGTAAAACGTCCCAAGGCGCTTCACAGGAGCGATTATCAAACAAAATTTGACACCGAGCCACATAAGGAGATATTTGGACAGGTGACCAAAAGGAGTGTCTTAAATGAGGTGAGAGAGGTAGAGAGGTGGAGAGGTTTAAGGAGGGAATTCCAGAGCTTAGGGCCTAGGCAGCTGAAGGCACGGCCGCCAGTGGTGGAGCGATTAAAATCGGGGATGCGCAAGAGGCAACAACTGGAGCAGCACAGAGATCTCGGAGGGTTGTAGGGCTGGGGGAGGTTACAGAGATAGGGAGGGGGTGAGGCCATGGAGGGATTGAAAACAAGGATGAGAATTTTAAAATCGAGGCATTCCCAGACTGGGAGGTAATGTAGCTCAGCGAGCACAGGAGTAATGGATGAACGGGTGCAGATATGAGCTCAAGTTCATGGAGGATGGAAGATCGGAGGCCAGGGGAGCGTTGGAATAATCCAGTCTAGAGGTAACAAAAGCATGGATGAGGGTTTCAGCAGCAGACGAGCTGAGGCAGGGATGGAGACGGGCGATGTTACTGAGGTAGAAGTAGGCGGTCTTGGTGATGGAGCGGATATGTGGTCAGAAGCTCATCTCAGGGATGCCACGGTTGCAAACGGTCTGGTTCAGCCTCAGACAGTGGCCAGGGAGAGGGACGGAGTCGGTGGCTCGGGAACGGGGTTTGTGATGGGGACTGAAGACAATGGCTTCGGTCTTCCCAATATTTAGTTGGAGGAAATTTTCTCACAGGGTGAGTGGAGAAATGTTACACTGGGGTTGCTCTTTCTGAGGTCGGGGCTGAGGCAACTTGTTGGACAGAGTGGAGGGAGCTTTACTGTGCATGTAACTATGCTGCACATGTTCTGGGAGGATGGCCTACTTACTCTATGCAGAAGACCACACTCTGTAACATTGCAGAGATGTAGCTGGCCTGTCAGACCAGAATAACATCACAAGAGTTGGTGAATAAGCTGCCCCTGCATATTTGTACCATCTACACTTAATGAGTGAAAATCTGATGAAACTTTCTTCTCTACATGGTAAAAGGAAAAGGAAAAGAAAGAGAGACTTTCATTTCACAACCTCAGGACATCTCAAAGCACTTTGCAGTAGAATGGTGTACATAAGAACGTAAGAAACAGGACCAGGGGTAGGCCATACGGCCTCTCGAGCCTGCTCCGCCATTCAATCAGATCACGGCTGATCTTCGACCTCAACTCCACTTTCCCGCCCTATCCCCATATCCCTTGATTCCCTTAGTGTCCAAATATCCATTGAACTCAGTCTTTAATGTACTCAACGACTGAGCATCCACAGCCCTCTGGGGTAGAGAATTCCAAAGATTCACAACCTTCCGAGTGAAGAAATTTTTCCTCATCTCGGTCCTCTTAACTTGAGACTACGCCCCCTAGTTCTAGACTCTCCAGCCAGGGGAAACAGCCTCTCAGCATCTACCCTGTCAAACCTTCTCTGAATTTTATACGTTTCAATGAGATCACCTCTTATTCTTCTAAACTCCAGAGAATATGGGCCCATTCTACTCAATCTCTCCTCATAGGACAACCCTCTCATCCCAGGAATCAATCTAGTGATCCTTCATTGCACCCCCTCTAAGGCAAGTACATCCTTCCCTAGGTGAGGAGACCCAAAATGTACACAGTACTTTTGGAAGTGTAGTCACTGTTGTGATGTAGGAAACACGACAGCCAATTTACACACAGCAAGGTCCTACAAATAGCAGTGTAATAATGACCAGATAATCTGTTTTCATTGATGTTGGCTGAGAGATAAATATTGGCCCAAGACACAGGGGAGAACGCCCCTGCTCTTCTTCAAAGATAGTGCCATGGCATCTTTTACATCCACCTGAGAGGGCAGATTGGGCCTTGGTTTAAAGTCTCATCTGGAAGAGGGAATCTCCAACAATGCAGCACTCCCTCAGTACTGTACTGGAAGTGTCAGCCTAGATTTTGTGCTCAAGTCCCTGGACTGGGACTCGAACCAACGACCTTCTGACTCAGGGTGCTAGCACTGAACCACGGCTGACAAATCGGTAAGAACGTTTACACAGAAAGGAGAATTCAGTTTACGTTTTGGTATGTCCTCATTTTCCAAATTAAATATATTCACAGTACCTTATGCATAGGCTTCCAGTTGAGATCTAGATGCTTAAAAGTATTAGGTACCCCTTCAGGATTTTGAAGCTCCTTCTCTATTTTCCGTTTCTCCTGCATTGTCTGTAGGCTGGCTTTGGGTCGTCGAATGTCCCAAAACAATATACAGCTGTGGAAAAGTAATACCGTGAGCATTCTATAGACGTGTACATGCTGACCCTTGGAGAGTCCGTAATAATGACCGGCATGGGAAAATGGAAAATTCACACAGGTGCAGTAAGGAACACTCCTCCAAGGTGGTAGAAAAGGGGCATTTTTGGAACAAAGTAAAGGGAGATTTGCGTATTGCTATGCTGCACCTTGACAGGAAGTGTTTCCTCGCTGACCCTGGGTGATAAAAATTGAGAGGTGCCCCGTTCCCCGCTCAGAAATTCCGAATTCCATCCTAGTTATTTGGATCAGCAAAATTCTGTTCTCCTGCGAACCATCGTTAAAATGGCCTCTCTTAGGCCTAGAAATTCGGCCATGCAGTGCCCGTTTTCCGGGCGCTAAACTGCCTCCCGAGCCTCCGATATGGCGGCCAGGAAGCGCGCGCACCTTTCCGGCCGCCATATTGGATAAGATGGTTTCGCCGGTGTCAGGAGCGCTCCTCGGGGACATTCAAAGGTGGAAATTATTGTTTTAAATTGGGGTTCTGCGCGTCTCGCAGGGCCCTTTCTCGAATTTCGAACGTGCCAGTGCTTCACTCGCACAACACAACATGGCGCTAAACGGCAAGAAGGCCACCCCCCCCCCCCAACTTCCCCCGTCGGCCGTTGTGACTTCGGATGACGTCGCCGAGGGGGGCAGCATGTTGTTGAGAAATAGGATGGGGCCAAGGGTAGATCCTTGGGGGAACTCCGGAGGTAACGGTGGGGGAGAACGGGAAGAGAAGCCATTCATTGCAGGTGATTCTCCGGCTACGACTGGACAGGTAAGTGTGGGACCAGGAGAGCGCAGTCCCACCCAGCTGGTCGACGGAGGAGAGGCGTCGGAGGTGTGGTCGACCGTGTCAAAGGGCTGCAGACGGGTCGAGGAGGATGAGGAGGGATAGTTTACCACGGTCACAGTCACATAGGATGTCATCTGTGACTTTGATCAGGGCTGTTCCAGTACTATGGCAAGGGCGGAAGCCTGATTGGTGGGGTTCAAACATGGAGTTGCGGGAAAGATGGGCATGGATTTGGTATAAATATACACACACACATTTACACACACACACACACATATACATACACACACACACACACATACACACACACATTTACACACACATACACACATATACATACACACACACACACACACATTTACACACACACACACACATATACACACACACATTTACACACACACACATATACACACACATACATTAACACACACACATTTACACACACACACACACACATATACACACATTTACACACACACATATACACACACACACACACACACATATACACACACATTTACACACACACACATATACACACACGCACACACACATATACACACACACACATATACACACATATACACACACACATTCACACATACATTTACACACACACACACACATATACACACATTTACACACACACACATATACACACACACATATACACACACACACATATACACACATTTACACACACACACATATACACACACACATATACACACACACACACACATATACACACATATACACACACACATATACACACACACACATATACACACACACACACATATACACACATATACACACACACACATATACACACACACACACATATACACACACATACACGTTCTAGTAGGAGTCATTGAATCATAATCAGGAGGGCACACACTTGGTTGATTCTTTTCCCCTTCGCTAGCCTAAGGACACAGAGAGCTGTCACTAACATTGTTTTCCTAATTGATATCAGCTAGCTCAGCAAATTCTAAGAACTGAAGCAAGGACCTTCTGATCTTGTGAACGTACCGAACAGAGCCTTTATCTACTAGGCCATTGCAGTGGACCAAATTTTTGTAATTATGACAAACTACTGGTTAACACTACTTTGGTGAATGAATAATGATGACTAGTAGAGTACAAAAGCAAGGAGATTGTGTTAAAATTTTATAAAACACTGGTTAGGATTCAGCGGAATAACGGAGAGGGTTGATGAGGGTAGTGCGGTTGATGTTGTGTATATGGACTTTCAGAAGGCATATGATAAAGTACCACATAATAGACTTGTTAGTAAAATTAAAGCCCATGGGATTAAAGGGACAGTGGCAGCATGGATACAAAATTGGCGAGGGGACAGAAAGCTGAGAGTAGTGGTGAATGTTTTTTTTTCAGATTGGAGAGAAATGTTCAGTGTTGGTCCCCAGGGGTCAGTATTAGGACCACTGCCCTTTTTGATATATATGAATGACCTGGACTTGGGTATAGAGGGTATAATTTCAAAGTCTGCAGATTACACGAAACTTGGAAATGTAATAAACAATGTGGAGGATAGTAACAGACTTCAGGAGGATGTAGACAGACTGGTGAAATGGGCAGACACATGGCAGATGAAATTTAATGCAGAGAAGTGTTAAGTGATACATTTTGGTAGAAAGAATGAGGAGAGGCAATATAAAGTAAATGGTACAATTTTAAAGGGAGTGCAGGAACAGAGAGACCTGTATGTACACAGATCTTTGAAGGTGGCAGGACAAGTTAAGAAGGCTGTTTAAAAAGCATACGGGATCCTGGGCTTTATTAATAGAGGCATAGAGTACAAAAGCAAGGAAGTTATGCTAAACTTTTATAAAACACTGGTTAGGCCTCAGCTGGAGTATTGTGTTCAATTCTGGGCACCACACTTTAGGAAGGATGTCAAAGCCTTAGAGAGGGTGCAGAGAAGATTATTTAGCACAATACCAGGGATGAGAGATGTTAAATGAAATGACTGGAGAAGCTGGGGTTGTTCTCCTTAGAGCAGAGGAGGTTAAGAGGAGATTTGATAGAGGTGTTCAAAATCATGAACGGTTTTGATAGAGTAGATAAGGAGAAACGGTGGCTGAAGGGTCGGTAACCGGAGGGCCCAGATTTAAGGTGATTGGCAAAAGAACCAGAGGGGAGATGAGGAAAAACATTTTTTTACACAGCGAGTTGTGATGATCTGGAACGCACTGCCCGAAAGAGCGGTGGAAGCAGATTCAATAGTAACTTTCAAAAGGAAATTGGATAAATACTGGAAGGGAAAACATTTACAGGGCTATGGGGAAAGAGCAGGGGAATGGGGCTAATTGGATTAGCTCTTTCAAAGAGCTGGCACAGGCACGATGGGGCGAATGGCCTCCTGTGCTGTACCTACTATGATACAATGATAATTGACAATAAATTACATACAAATAATATATATATTTACCAATCAGGAGAACATGTAGCAAGTTGGACGCAAATCCCTTCTACATTCTCGCATGGAATTCCGTACTTTGTTATCTTGAAAAAGAACAACATTATTCTCATCAGTACAATGCAGCTAAGTGATCTATTGTATACAGTGTTACGCACATTCTCTAAGAGACTCTATGTTGCAGATAGTGCCTTCAAAGTCACCTCCAACGTACCTTCAGAGAAACTGTGAAACTTGTAGAGTAAAATGACGTAGACAATTTTCACACAGATTTATTAATGCATTTCCTTTAGGGGAGCACATTTATCGAACTGTTACTGATCGATTCAACTACTGTTTTAATTTTGAGAGTGTTCCCCCCTCCCATTTAAGGACATCTTGCCAACATCACAAAAAAAAAACCCTATTGTTTTTAACTTTTTTCTCCCCCAGTTTTTCACTGGTCCTGTTTGAAATGCTATACTATTGTGAAATAAAGGCACAAGATGCTGCAAATACACAGCAAATCAGTCAGCGTCTGTAAAGAGAAATGACAGACTATGACATTTTGTACGTGTACTCTTTATCAGAACAGAGTGTCAATCTTGGCTCAGTGGTAGCACCCTCAACTATGAATCAGAAGGCTGTCAGCTCTAGCCCCACTCTGCAGGTGTGAGCACATAACAGAAGGCTGACTTTCGCAGTCTAGTACTGAGAGTGCTACACACTTAGATGAGATGTTAAACCGAGGCCCCATCCGCCTTCTCAGGTGGATGTAAAAGATCCCATGGAATTATTTGAAGTAAGAACAGAGCTGTTCTTCCAGTGTCCTGGCCAACATTTATCTTTCAACCAACATCACTAAAACAGATTATCTGGTCATTATCACACTGCTGTTTGGGGGACCTTGCTGTGTGCAAATTGGCGGCTGTGTTTGCCTACATAACAACAGTGACTGCACTTAAGAAGTGGGGTCTCCTGAGGACATGAATAAATGAGAGTTCTTTCTTTCTTACACACTCAAAACATCAGAACCTGTCGTTTCTCTTTACAGATGCAGAGTCAACACGGCTTTGTGAAAGGGAAATCGTGTTTGACTAATTTATTAGAGTTCTTTGAGGAAGTAACAAGCAACGTTGATAAAGGGGATCCTGTGGATGTGGTGTACTTGGATTTCCAGAAGGCTTTTGACAAGGTGCCACATCAAAGGCTACCACACAAAAATAAGAGCTTATGGTGTAGGGGGTAATATATTAGCATGGATAAAGGATTGGTTAGCTAACAGGAAACAGAGTGTAGGCATAAATGGGTCATTTTCAGGTTGGCAAGATGTAATGAGTGTACTGCCATAGGGATCAGTGCTTGGGCCTCAACTATTTCCAATCTATATCAATGACTTGGATGAAGGGACCGAATATATGGTTGCTAAATTTGCTGATGACACAAAGGTAGGTAGGAAAGTAAGTTGTGAAGAGGACATAAGGGGCTCGATTTTACCACCTGCTATCGGGTGGGTTCTCGGCGGGGGGCCCCGAAAATCGGGAAATCCAGGAGCGGGACTGGATCCCGCCTCGATCCCGCCCACTTCCGGGTTCCCCGCTGACGCGCCAGCGTGCGCGCGCAGCCCCCGCTGGTGGGAATCCCGCAGGCAATTAAAGCCAGCGGGATGCCACTTGACAATATTTAGAGAGGTATTTCAGGTCATTAACTGACCTGATTAAGGGGCTATGTGGGATTTTTGAACAACATGGGACTGTTTCCCACACTGGGGGAAACACTCCCAGCTCGAATGGACGTGTTGCAGCTGTCAGCCTGTGGCAGCTGCAAAGGTCCATTTGACAGGTGGGTGGGGGGGAGACCCTCAACCATTGCAGGAGGCCACTCTGTCACTTGGGACAAAGTTTGGCCTCCACCACCCTCCTCCTGACGGTCAAAGTCACCAACCTGCACACTTACCCCGGGGTCCGGAGACATGTACCTACCTTGCGGACCCCCTCAGATGTACATCTTGCGGATGGGGGCCGCCGTAGCTGCAGGCATGACCTCCTCGGAGGGCGAACAGCATCACCAGCCTCGCCATCCACGCCGTCCACCTCTGACACGTGGAGCTCCACAACACAGTGCTGTGACACATCCACCTGTACAGCAGGAGGGAGGGCTACCGCAGAGAGAGATGCGTCGCAGAGGGCACTACCCTCGCCACAGGTTCCACAGACCGAGGCTCAGCCTCCTGGACCTCTCTGAGCAGCAATGCACACGGAGGCTCAGAGTCACTCGACATGTAGCCGTGGATATCTGCAGCCTCTTTCATGCCGAGCTGCTCCTGGCTGGCCCGAGCACCATCTTCCTACCTGTCGCTGTCAAAGTCACCACTGCCCTCCCGAACTTCTCCTCCGCAGCCTTTCAGGGTGCAACCGGGGACATCGCCGACGTCTCTCAGTCGTCTGCGCAGAAGAGCCCTGCAAATACACCTACACCCACTCTGCAGTGACACAATGGGTGGCATCAGTGGTGGGTCCTCATAGTGATACCCAGGAGCGGGCATTATTGCACAAACCGGACAGGATTCGCGAGGACATGGCAGTAGTGGTGCCAATATAATGTGTGATGTGAGTTGTTCTGAAATTCAATATAAGTAACAACCATGACAAACCCTCAAACACCCTTGTGCATCCCCTTCATGCTCACGACACGTTTGCCTTACGCTGCCTACTGCACATATGTGATGCATGCCCTGTGGCTGCAGCACAGGTGGTGGCAGGTTGAGTGAGGCTGGCCGTGAGAGAGATGCACGAGAGGGTGAGTATGGGATAGAGCCATGAGATTGTATGAGGATTGGGTTGCGTGGTAGTGGCGGGGTGAGTACTCGCGAGGTGAGTAGGTGCAGGTAAGATGAGGATGAGGTTTGAGTGGGTATGAAGGGTGATGTGACAGAGTAGTGTTGGCAGTGCTGAAGGAGATGTGGGGTGGGGGCAGTGATGTGGCAGACGGAGTGTAGGGGAAAGACTACGTGTTCTCACTGTGGCTGACCTACTGAGGTCATTGGACCGCCTCCTGCACTGTGTGCAGGTGGGCGATATGTTGGTGGTGCAGGTGACCCCCTCTGCCACCTCGAGCCAGGCCTTCCTGGTGGCGGAGGCGGGCCGCTTCCTCCCGCCCACCGGGTGGAAGATCTCTGTCCTCCCCCTCCTCCTCACCCCATGTATTGATACCTGGGGTGAGGCATCATTAAACTGGGAGCAGCCTTCCCCCTGGGCTGCTCCATGCAGTCATCTTTTCTATTTTGTTGCAGCATCTGTCAGTGGAGGACTGCCCCTTTAAATAGAGCGCCTCCAGCTGACAGATCTTACTGCGCATGCGCAGCCCGCCCGACGTGCAGACCAGCAGCGGGGAACCCGGAGGAGCAGGTAAGTGAATCCAATTAGTGGTTTGCCTGCTACGATCGCACGGGAGACCCACTAATTTCACCGGGCGCGTTACCCGCGCGCCCGCTAGCCCATCCACCGGGAACCCGCACCCCTGGTAAAATCGGGCCCAAGGAGTCTGCAAAGGGATATAGATAGGTTAAGTAAGTGGGCAAAAATTTGGCAGATGGAGTATAATGTGGGAAAATGTGAACTTGTCCACTTTGGCAGGAGGAATAGAAAAGCAGTATATTTAAATGGAGAGAGATTGCAGAACTCTGAGGTACAGTGGGATCTGGGTGTCCTAATACATGAATCACAAAAAGTTAGTATGCAGGTACAGCAAGTGATTAGGAAGGCAAATGGAATGTTGTCATTTATTGCAAGGGGAATGGAATATAAAAGTAGAGATATTTTACTACAGTTGTACAGGGCATTGGTGAGACCACATCTAGAATACTGTGTGCAGTTTTGGTCTCCTTATTTAAGAAAGGACATAATTGCTTTGGAGGTGGTTCAGAGAAGGTTCACTCGACTGATTCCTGAGATGAGGGGGTTATCTTATGAGGAAAGGTTGGACAAGTTGGGCCTGTATACACTGGAGTATAGAAGAATGAGAGGTGACCTTATTGAAACATATAAGATTCTGAGGGGACTTGAAGGGGTGGATGCTGAGAGGATGTTTCCCCTTGTGGGAGAGACTAGAACTAGGGGCCACAGTTTAAAAATAAGGGGTCTCCCATTTAAGGTGGAAATGAGGAGAAACTTTTTCTCTCAGAGGGTCGTGAGTCTGTGGAACTCCCTTCCCCAGAGAGCGGTGGAGGCAGGGTCATTGAATATTTTTAAGGCTGACTGAGATAGATTCCTGATGAACAAGGGAGTCAAAGGTTACAATAGGTAGACGGGAAAGTAGGGTTGAGGTCGTAATCAGATCAGCCATGATCTTAACAAACGGCAGAGCAGGCTCGAGGGGCCGAATGGCCTACTCCTGCTCTTAATTCGTAGGTTCGTATGATTTGATCTGTATTTCCTGCATCTCTAGTTTCTATTTCAGATTTCCGGCATTTGCGGTCTTTCCATTTTATTTTATCGTATTGTTGCGCACGCTTCAAACCGACCAGAGCGTTCGCTTCTGACTGCTGCCCCCTCCAGCCCCCTCCCCCAATTTTGTAGTTATGCAGCTTGAATTCCAATCTTCCAACCTTGACTAAACTCATCTGATAACATCGTTTCCAGTTCTCTGCCTGTCACGCCCCGAAGACCGAGAGCGCTGGGGTTTTAGTCGTTAACAACGAGCAGGTTTACCCGACGCTGCCGATTTCCGTCCACTGGGAAACAAAATCACCGAGAAATATGCTTTAGTTAGTTCCTTATCATCTGTCAAATGGATCTGGGGGGGGGTGGTGGGGGGGTTTCTGCCCCTCCCCCACCCCTCCCCGCCCCCACCCTCCACCCCACCACCACTGGACAAACTTGTCCACACGCCTTGCCAGATGAAGTGAGGATGACCAGTGTCCTAACTGCTGCACGTTGGTAGCAGAATGGTGACCCTCATTTGGCTCAAGCTGCCAATCTTATCCACCGAAACTCTCTTCTCCACCACCACCTCCTCCTCCCTCCGCAAAACTAGTAGAAGTAGACATACTTGCTCTCGAGGCAGTACAAAGAAGGTTCACTCGGCTAATCCCGGGGATGAGGGGGCGGACATATGAGGAGAGGTTGAGTAGATTGGGACTCTACTCATTGGAGTTCAGAAGAATGAGAGGCGATCTTATTGCAACATATAAGATTGTGAAGGGGCTTGATCGGGTGGATGCGGTAAGGATGTTCCCAAGGATGGGTGAAACTAGAACTAGGGGGCATAATCTTAGAATAAGGGGCTGCTCTTTCAAAACTGAGATGAGGAGAAACTTCTTCACTCAGAGGGTAGTAGGTCTGTGGAATTTGCTGCCCCAGGAAGCTGTGGAAGCTACATCATTAAATAAATTTAAAACAGAAATAGACAGTTTCCTAGAAGTAAAGGGAATTAGGGGTTACGGGGAGCGGGCAGGAAATTGGACATGAATTTAGATTTGAGGTTAGGATCAGATCAGCCATGATCTTATTGAATGGCGGAGCAGGCTCGAGGGGCCGATTGGACTACTCCTGCTCCTATTTCTTATGTTCTTATGTTCTTAATTCATATTAGTGCATTTCTGAGGTGGTGTGGGGGGACAGGAGGTTAAGGCATATTGTCGTGACAGAATACAAAGAACTTTTGTTTGAATCTAGTTGTGCTGTACCCAACCTTGGAGTTCGATGCTGACAATGACCAAAGCAAGATTTCATTCCCCATCACGGACACCCGTCACCTAGGAAAGCGGACAAAATCACCAAAAAACATGAAGTTTCATATCAAAAGTCCCCTTTACCTCAAAGTGATCGGGCAGCCAGCATATATCGGTGACGACTGCTTTGTGTCCATTTTCTATTGATGACACTGCGCAATGGCGAGCAATGGGTACCTCACAGGGAGGTGCAGGGTCCAACTCGGGCTATAAAATAAAACACAAAGCTTTACCTAACATCCATTATCCAAATTTCCAAAAGCTGTCGGCTTTGACAATCAGTTTGATGAGGATGATATCAAAGGCCTCAAAAATGAACTGCACTTGAAATTCAAGGAAAATGACAAAGGCCTATTTTAACAGCCCACTAATTTAGAGAATCTGCACAAAATGAGCATGTGAGCCAATTTTTAAAAAACTCATTCTCGTGATGTGGAAGTCACTGACAAGGCCAGCGCTTATTGTTCATTCCCAGTTGCCCCTGGAGAAGGTGGTGGTGAGCCGCCTTCTTGAACCGCTGCAGTCCGTGTGGTGAAGGTTCTCCCACAGTGCTGTTGGGAAGGGAGTTCCAGGATTTTGACCCAGCGACGATCAAGGAACGGTGATATATTTCCAAGTCGGGATGGTGTGTGACTTGGAGGAGAACTTGCTGGTGGTGTTGTTCACATGCACCTGCTGCCCTTGTCCTTCTCGATGGTGAAGGTTGCAGGTTTGGGAGGTGCTGCCGAAGAAGCCGTGGCGAGCTGCTGCAGTGCATCCTGTGGATAGTACGCACTGCAGCCACGATGTGCCGGTGGTGGAGGGAGTGGGTGTTTTTGGTGGTGGATGGCGTCGAGTTTCTTGAATGTTGTTGCAGCTGCACTCATATAGGCAAGTGGAGAGTATTCCATCACACTCCTGACTTGTGCCTTGTAGATGGTGGAAAGGCTTTGGGGAGTCAGGTGTTGAGTCACTCATCGCCTCTGACCTGCTCTAGTAGCCACTGCATTTATGTGGCTGGTCTAGTTGAGTTTCTGGTTAATGGCGACCCCCAGGATGTTGATGGTGGGGGATTCGGCGATGGTAATGCCATTGAATGTCAAGGGGAGGTGGTTAGACTCTCTCTTGTTGGAGATGGTCATTGCCTGGCACTTGTCTGGTGTGGATGTTACTTGCCACTTATGAGCCCAAGCCTGGATGTTGTCCAGATCTTGCTGCATGCGGACACAGACTGCTTCATTATCTGAGGGGTTGCAAATGGAACCGAACACTTTGCAATCATCAGCGAACATCCCCATTTCTGACCTTATGATGGAGGGAAGATCATTGATGAAGCAGCTGAAGATGGTTGGGCCTAGGACATTGCCCTGAGGAACTCCTGCAGCGATGTCCTGGGCTGAGATGACTGGCCTACAACAACCACTACCATCTTCCTTTGTGCTAGGTATGACTCCAGCCACTGGAGAGTTTTCCCCCTGATTCCCATTGACTTTAATTTTACTCGGGCTCCTTGGTGCCACATTCTGTCAAATGCTGCCTTGATGTCAAGGGCAGTCATTTTCACCTCACCTCTAGAATTCAGCCCTTGTCCATATTTGGACCAAGGCTGTAATGAGGTCTGTAGCCCAGTGGTCCTGGCGGAACCCAAACTGAACATTGGTGAGCAGGTTATTGGTGAGTAAGTGCCGCTTGATAGCACTGTCGACGATACCTTCCATCACTTTGTTGATGATTGGGAGTAGACTGATGGGGCGGTAATTGGCCAGATTGGATTTGTCCTGCTTTTTTTGTGGACAGGACATACCTGGGCAATTTTCCACATTGTCGGGTAGATGCCAGTGTTGTAGCTGTACTGGAACAGCTTGGCTAGAGGCGCAGCTAGTTCTGGAGCACAATTCTTCAGCACTACAGCTGGGATGTTGTCGGGACCCGTAGCCTTTGCTGTATCAAGTGCACTCAGCCGTTTCTTAATATTACATGGATTGAATCTAATTGGCTGACGACTGGCTTCTGTGATGGTGGGGATATCGGGAGGAGGCTGAGATGGATCATCCACTCGGCACTTCTGGCTGAAGATGGCTGCAAACACTTCCACCTTCATGACTGGATGTGGCAGGACTGCAGAGCTTTGATCTGATCCGTTGGTTGTGGAATTGCTTAGCTCTGTCTATAACATGCTGCTTCCGCTGTTTAGCATGCATGTAGTCCCGTGTTGTTGCTTCACCAGATTGTCACCTCATTTTCAGGTACGCCTGGTGCTGCTCCTGGCATGCTCTTCTACACTCCTCATTGAACCAGGGTTGGTCGTCTGGTTTGATGGCGATGGTGAAGTGAGAGTGATGGTGGTAGTGTCACACGACACAGTGGAGGGTGTCCTCAGTGTGAAGACGGGACTTGGTCCCCACAAGGACCATGCAGTGGTCACTCTTACCAACACTATCACCGACAGATACATCTGCAACAGGTAGATCGGTGAGGACGAGGTCAAGTATGCTATTTTGTTGTGTTGGTTCCCTCACCTCGTGCCACAACCCCAGTCTGGCAGTTATGTCCTTCGGGACTCAATTAGCTCAGTCAGTGCTGGCACTATCAACAACAACAACAACAACTTGCATTAATATTGCTCCTTTTAATGTAGTAAAACGTCCCAAGGCACTTCACAGGAGCGATTATCAAACAATGAGATATTAGGACAGGAAGCTTGGTCAAAGAGGTGGGTTTTAAGGAGCGCCCTAGAGGAGGAAAAGGTAGAGAGGTGGAGAGTTTTAGGGTGGGAATTCCAGAACTTAGGGCCTAGGCAGCCGGAGGCATGGCCGCCAATTGTGGGAGGATGAAAATCGGGGATGTGCAAGAGGCCTAATCTTCCTTGCTCGGGTATACAGCGAAGTGGCCGTGTTGCACGTGCAATTAGGAGATACTATATACCTACCTATCAGGCCTGCACCATGATCTTACATTAAATCAGTATGGATTTCCTGCAGCAGGATGAGAATTCCAGGAACTGTATTTGTAAGCTCCGAGGATATTGCATCTGGTGCTATTTGGGCCAATTCAATTATCCTCGACATGTTAGACTCTCACGTTAACTCTCCCAAGTAAGTTAACTCAAATTCCAAAAAAGGACGTGAGCATCGGAAAAGTTCTCATAGACTCTGTGCGGTTTCTCTACAAGAGGTGAGCAAACCAGATGTTTCTAAAGCCCCCCCCCCCTAGTTCTGACCTGACTCTCCAAGCCAAGAGTGAAACCAAAAGAAACAGAGAATGAAATGAGACCTGTGGGACAAGATGTGTTAATAGCCGTACTGGTCACCGTAACCAAGGCGGCCGTACTGGCCACCGTAACCAAGGCGGCCGTACTGGCCACCGTAACCAAGGCGGCCGTACTGGTCACCGTAACCAAGGCGGCCGTACTGGTCACCGTAACCAAGGCGGCCGTACTGGTCACGGTAACCAAGGCGGCCGTACTGGTCACGGTAACCAAGGCGGCCGTACTGGTCACGGTAACCAAGGCGGCCGTACTGGTCACGGTAACCAAGGCGGCCGTACTGGTCACCGTAACCAAGGCGGCCGTACTGGTCACCGTAACCAAGGCGGCCGTACTGGTCACCGTAACCAAGGCGGCCGTACTGGTCACCGTAACCAAGGCGGCCGTACTGGTCACCGTAACCAAGGCGGCCGTACTGGTCACCGTAACCAAGGCGGCCGTACTGGTCACCGTAAGCAAGGCGGCCGTACTGGTCACCGTAAGCAAGGCGGCCGTACTGGTCACGGTAACCAAGGCGGCCGTACTGGTCACGGTAACCAAGGCGGCCGTACTGGTCACGGTAACCAAGACGGCCGTACTGGTCACCGTAACCAAGTCGGCCGTACTGGTCACCGTAACCAAGGCGGCCGTACTGGTCACCGTAACCAAGACGGCCGTACTGGTCACCGTAACCAAGATGGCCGTACTGGTCACCGTAACCAAGACGGCCGTACTGGTCACCGTAACCAAAACAATGGCCCAGATTTTTGCTGTCAAAGTAACAGTGAGGCTAATGGCGCTCACCGTTATTTATGCACAAATCGCACAGCAACTTCAGGCAACGGGGGAGATGTGTGGTTAAACGCAAAAATCCGGAAGTTGCTGTTCGAGATGTGCCGCTCCACCGTTAGCGTTGTGAAAACGGCGTCTCGCTGTCTGCCTCACCACTGAAATACATTGAATGGCGTGAAGTTGCTGTATTTGTGCGGTAGATACGAACTAAACTCACCATAGAAAGTTAGGGCTTGTCCATCTCAGTCTAAGCACCTTTTTAACTGCATGATAAGTGTTAATTACTGCCAGTCAACCTCTCTGGCACTGAAAATTAACTATTACAAGTCTGGAGTCTCATTCCTTCAGGTTTTAATTGTTGTTGGAGATTTTTTTAAAAAATTTTTAATTAACATTTTTAAAAAACTTTTTCTTTCCCTCTCTTTATTTCTCTTTCTGTTCCTGATTTGACATCGATTTCACCCTCTCTAATTTACACTTCCTCCTTAGTCCTTATGCTGTTAATTTCACAATCCTTCAATCTGATTGGTGGAGGAGATACCCAGTTGCCTGCCCCGTTCACTCAGGTCCCAGATGCCCTGTAGGGGGCGCCGCGCCATTTCCACCTCCCACTTCCAGCAACTTGAGGCCCAAAATATCACGGAGATTAAACAGGGGCGAGGGCGAGTCGAACTAACGGCGGACGCTGTTCGCTGACCGGCTACAGCAAATTCTGGGCCATTGACAAAACAATTTCGAATTGCCTTGCTGAAATCGAGGTGAGTTCCTGTTTTTAGGATAGCATGCAGCCACCTGGAGTCATCGGTGTGTGCCGACAAACATACTTTTTTATATACATTTGTCAGCGAGCCAGAAGAAAAGTATTTTGTACTTTCTCAACAGGGGGATTATTGCCAACTGAGAGTTAAGCAAAGCACTAACCCATTACAGCTAGGCTAAACTGCTGGAGGATTTGCACTAATCACCACTAGTTCTATGTGCATTTGTTGACATGACAACAGGGTGCAGCCAGGGATGAGGACAAAACGTCTCATGCAATTGACCCTAGGAGCTTGAAATACAAAACGACTGGGAGAAATTACACTGGTGTGCCAATAGACATAAAGTTCCCACAACCCAATGGATGCCTCAACAACTCCATTTAAGCAATTCGTGATTAACTTTATGTTTGACGTCCTGCCTACAAGGGAAAGAGTTGCAGGTGGATCATGGTTTGGGACAAAGATTCACAGGCAACAGATGTGGCAGATGAAGCTTTGCCGCTAGCAACATCCCCTCCAGCCTCTAAGCTCTGCACCTTGTCTTTCCAAATGTTAATGATAGTGTAGTCAGTGAATGTTCCCCTCTTGTTCCTTCTAGGCTCCAGATACGCCATTCTGTGCACCCCCTCTACATGCGTGAAATGAAGAATCACCACACAGCCTCTTACTCTAGTCTTTCCCAGAACCTCAAAACTGTGGAATTCGTGACTTCTGTGTCACCAAGTATCATCTGTGATTCAGTGGGTAACACTCTGAGTCAGGTCGTGGGTTGAAGTCCCACTCCAGAGACTTGAGCACAAAAAATCCAGGCTGACGCTCCCAATGCAGTACTGAGGGAGTGCTGCACTGTCAGAGGTGCCGTCTTTCGGATGAGACGTTAAGCCGAGGCCCCGCCTGCCCTCTCTGGTGGACATAAAAAAGAATCCCGCGGCACTATCTCGAAGAAGAGCAGGGGCATTCTCCCCGGTGTCCTGGCCAATATTTATTCCTCAACCAACATCATTAAAAAACTGATGCACTGCTCATTATCACCATTGCTGTTTGTGGGATCTTGCTGTGCGCCAATTGGCTGCTGTGTTTCCTACATTACAACAGTGACTACACTTCAAAAAATACGTAATTGGCTGTAAAGTGCTTTGGGACGTCTAGAGGTCGTGAAACGCACGATGTAAATGCAAGTTCTTTCTTTTTTCCTTCAGGTTTTCCCTCCCCATTCAATCTCTGGGCTTTTAAACCCAAGCCTGGCATCACCTAGTCACTACTTGCCCCACATGCCTTGCCTTCGCTTTTGCACTTTTCAGCCTTGGGGTGATGTCGTAATACGGTCCTGGACGATTCACCTCCTCAGTTGAAAGGAAATTGTGCAGGTATTTTGGATTGGTGCCGAATGTTGAGGTCTGGTGTGCTCAAGGTATAACGGTGGAGATTTGGGCTGAGCACCAGTAATTGTGGCGCTGCTCCATCGTGTGGTCGTGTGGAGGACTCATCTCACTGATGGCGTTGATGGTACAGCCAGTAGCAACACGCTGCTGTGTGTCTGTCTGGGTACTTTACTGCACAAAGGACAAATCGACAAAAAACTAGCACTTTTAATGGGGTGAAGCATGCCAAGGCGGAGAGGTCAGGCCCAAGAAATAAGTTGGGAGAAGAACTAGATCAGGTGGCTGAAGGCACGGTCAAAGAAGTTAGTTTTATGGGGATTTCTGAAGTCGGGGAGAGATGTAGCCAGGCGGGAGGGGGTTTAGGACCATGTGTGTGCGTGTGCGTGATGGCTGCCATCTCGTTCATCATTGAAGAGGAGGAAACACATGGTAGACTTGTTTAATGTAACGGGTCATTTGCTGTCTTCCTTCCGGATGTCTCTATGTCGCTGCCTATCTATCTCTCTCTTTTTTTGGGGGGGGTTTGTATATTCGGTGGCCTTGTAGGTGACACCTCTCTGTCTGCTCACTGTGATTGCCTTGGCAACGGGCAGTAATCACCAGGCATTGTTCTGTGATTTATAAATGCGTAGGATTCGAAGATTTCATTTCCACAACATTCACCTGAAGGAATGTTGAAGAAGCCTCCGAAAGCTTGTGAAATTTAAAATAAATTTGTTGGACTATAACTTGGTGTTGTAAAAATGTTTACAATTGTCAACCCCAGTCCATCACCGGCATCTCCACATCATGGCTTCCAGTAAAGACAGAGCCCTCCCACGCAAAATCCCATGGTTCCTTTCTAGTGGGCTTAAACGGGTGCCAAGGGTAACTATTTTAAAACGCGTGTTGCTCGTGGGGCAGAATTTTCCTCTTAACTTTAATGCACATATTTGTGGAGCATTCCGTAGCCAAGAAGCATTATTTTATTTAAAGCAGCTAGAACAAACTTCTTTTACGAACAATGGCACCAGTGCCACGTGTCAGGGAAAGGGGCATGTCCAAGAGCAGCTGCCAGTTAGATGGCAGCATGTAAAGTTTTTTTTTTATTCGTTCATGGGATGTGGGCGTGGCTGGCGAGGCCGGCATTTACTGCCCATCCCTAATTGCCCTTAAGAAGGTGGTGGTGAGCCGCCTTCTTGAACCGCTGCAGTCTGTGTGGTGAAGGTTCTCCCACAGTGTTGTTAGGAAGGGAGTTCCAGGATTTTGACCCAGTGACGATGAAGGAACGGCGATATATTTCCAAGTCGGGATGGTGTGTGACTTGGAGGGGAACGTGCAGCTGGTGTTGTTCCCATGTGCCTGCTGCTCTTGTCCTTCTAGGTGGTAGAGGTCGCGGGTTTGGGAGGTGCTGTCGAAGAAGCCTTGGCGAGTTGCTGCACTGCAGCCACTGTGCGCCAGTGAATGTTTAGGGTGGTGGATGGGGTGCCAATCAAGCGGGCTGCTTTGTCCTGGATGGTGTCGAGCTTCTTGAGTGTTGTTGGAGCTGCACTCATCCAGGCACACACCTGACTTGTGCCTTGTAGATGGTGGAAAGGCTTTGGGGAGTCAGGAGGTGAGTCACTCGCCGCAGAATACCCAGCCTCTGACCTGCTCTTGTAGCCACGGTATTTATATGGCTGGTCCAGTTAAATTTCTGGTCAATGGTGACCCCCAGGATGTTGATGGTGGGGGATTCGGCGATGGTAATGCCGTTGAATGTCAAGGGGAGGTGGTTAGACTCTCTCTTGTTGGAGATGGTCATTGCCTGGCACTTGTCTGGCACGAATGTTACTTGTCACTTATGAGCCCAAGCCTGGATGTTGTCCAGGTCTTGCTGCGAGCAGGCTCGGACTGCTTCATTATTTGAGGGGTTGCGAATGGAACTGAACATTGTGCAATCATCAGCGAACATCCCCATTTCTGACCTTATGATGGAGGGAAGGTCATTGATGAAGCAGCTGAAGATGGTTGGGCTCAGGACACTGCCCTGAGGAACTCCTGCAGCAATGCCCTGGGGCTGAGATGATTGGCCTCCAACAACCACTACCATCTTCCTTTGTGCTAGGTATGACTCCAGCCACTGGAGAGTTTTCCCCCCGATTCCCATTGACTTCAATTTTACTAGGGCTCCTTGGTCCACACTCGGTCAAATGCTGCCTTGATGTCAAGGGCAGTCACTCTCACCTCTGGAATTCAGCGCTTTTGTCCATGTTTGGACCAAGGCTTTAATGAGGTCTGGAGCAGAGTGGTCCTGGTGGAACCCAAACTGAGCATCGGTGAGCAGGTTATTGGTGAGTAAGTGCCACTTGATAGCACTGTCGACGACACCTTCCATCACTTTGTGATGATTGAGAGTAGACTGATGAGGCGGTAATTGGCCGGATTGGATTTGTCCTGCTTTTTGTGGACAGGACATACGAAGGCAATTTTCCACATTGTCGGGTAGATGCCAGTGTTGTAGCTGTACTGGAACAGCTTGGCTAGAGGCGCAGCTAGTTCTGGAGCACAAGTCTTCAGCACTACAGCTGAGATGTTGTCGGGGCCCATAACCTTTGCTGCATCCAGTGCACTCAGCCGTTTCTTGATATCACGTGGAGTGAATCGAATTGGCTGAAGACTGGCTTCTGTGATGGTGGGGATATCGGGAGGAGGCAGAGATGGATCATCCACTCAGCATTTCTGGCTGAAGATGGTTTCAAACGCTTCAGCCTTGTCTTTTGTACTCACGTGCTGGACTCCGCCATCATTGAGAATGGGGATGTTTGCAGAGCCGCCTCCTCCCGTTAGTTGTTTAATTGTCCACCACCATTCACGATTGGATGTGGCAGGACTGCAGAGCTTTGATCTGATCCGTTGGTTGTGGAATCGCTTAGCTCTGTCTATAGCATGTTGCTTCCGCTGTTTAGCATGCATGTAGTCCTGAGTTGTAGCTTCACCAGGTTGGCACCTCATTTTTTGGTACGCATGGTGCTACTCCTGGCATGCTCTTCTACACTCCTCATTGAACCAGGGTTGATCCCCTGGCTCGTTGGTAATGGTAGAGTGAGGAATATGCCGGGCCATGAGATTACAGATTGTGCTGGAATACAATTTTGCTGCTGCTGATGGCCCACAGTGCCTCATGGATGCCCAGTTTTGAGCTGCTAGATCTGTTCTGAACCTATCCCATTTAGCACGGTCGTAGTGCCACACAACACGTTGGATGGTGTCCTCAGTGCGAAGACGGGACTTTGTCTCCTACCAATACTGTCATGGACAGATGCATTTGCGACAGGTAGATTGCTGAGGACGAGGTCAAGTAAGTCTTTCCCTCGTGTTGGTTCGCTCACCACCTGCCGCAGGCCCAGTCTAGCAGCTATGTCCTTCAGGACTCGGCCAGCTCGGTCAGTAGTGGTGCTACCGAGCCACTCTTGGTGATGGACATTGAAGTCCCCCACCCAGAGTACATTTTGTGCCCTTGCTACCCTCAGTGCTTCCTCCAAGTGGTGCTCAACATGGAGGAGGACTGATTCATCAGCTGAGGGAGGGCGGTAGGTGGTAATCAGCAGGAGGTTTCCTTGCCCATGTTTGACCTGATGCCATGAGATTTCATGGGGTCCGGAGTCAATGTTGAGGACTCCCAGGGCCACTCCCTCCTGACTGTATATCACTGTACCGCCACCTCTGGTGGGTCTGTCCTGCCAGTTGTCCATCTGGACCATGCTGTGAAGAGGCTGTCGAAGGGCCCCTCCCCTCCCCTCCCCCCTCCCCTCCCCCCACCCCGTCCCCTCCCCCCACCCCACCCCCTCCCCCACCTTCCGTACTTCATTTATCTAATTTTGTGGCTCCTCAGCTACTCACCAATAAGTTCGATTTGACGGTGTTGGGCTTTGCCGCAGGAAGGATACCCTGTAATCTGCTGGAGAACTTGGAGATGTCCCATAGCACCACCTAGGGAAAGACGTAGAGCAATTATCAGTAGCAACAACAACTTGCATTTATCCTGCGCCTTTAACGTAGTAAAAAAACGTCCCAAGGCACTTCACAGGAGCGTAATCAGACAGAAATTTGACACCGAGCCACGTAAGACGATATTAGGACAGGTGACCAAAAGCTTGATCAAAGAGTTAGGTTTTAAGGAGCATCTTAAAAGGAGCAGAGAGAGAGGTAGAGAGGTTTAGGGAGGGAATTCCAGAGCTTAGGGCCTGGGCAGCTGTAGGCACGGCCGCCAATGGTGGAGCGATGAAAATCGGGGCCTCCTGCATAACACAAAGCATACGGTTGTATTCTGAAACACCAGTTTCTTTCAAATTACAGACCGATTTTTTTTAAAAACTATTCGCTCATGTTTAAATATGGGCTGGTCCTTTGACCCTTTGTAATGTACACAGGTGTGCATCAGTACCTGGCCATTTCTGCAGCCGCCAACGACGATATTCGGATCAGTGGGACAAAACTGAAAGCTGTAAATATCATCAGGAGCCTCCAGCATTATCTAAAAAAATAATATCAAAAAGGAGGAAAGAGGAAAAGTTTAGAACTGTTCAAAAACCCGTCCATTTGTACCGCAGGGCAGACCCTCAGTCAGACTGGTGATCTATAGTTAAATGGGTTTAAGCCAAGAACTGCCATGAACACACATTAAGTGCGAGAGTCAGCACATGTTTCCCAGGATTACTTAAGGGAAGGTTCTTCAACCCTTTGAGTTCAAATGAGGTTGTAATTGTTTCTTACGATTTCAATAACAGCGACGTGCATTTATGTGGTACCTTTAAATTAGAAGAACGTGAGAGCCAATGTTCGATGACTGGACAATGAGGTGCAACTCAGGTAAGAAGAGCTGAGTTCTTTCTTTTACTCCCCTGTTAGCTCCTTCTGAGTTCAGTCGATAATTGGGGCTCACTGTTGTAAGTTGCCCCTTGAAACTGGGGGGGGGGGGAGTGCACTAAAAACAACAGCTAGTGTTTCCTTAGGGTTACCAACCCTCCAGGATTAGCCTGGAGTCTCCAGGAATTGAAGATTAATCTCCAGGACACTGCTGCGAGCAGAAACCCCGGAGAAAAATCATAGGGGCAATAAAAAAAAAAATTGTGTTTTTTTTTCATTTTCTTTGAAGACTTCTGTTTATTATTTACAAAAATATTGGAAATGGAGGGGGAGAAAGTCTGTTTGACTGAGGGTCAAGAATCATCCAATTGGGTAACGAAGAGGCTGTTTGCTTCCCAAGAGGCCGTGGGAAGATGGGGCGTCGCGAGGATGGACGTGCCCGGCGACCAACGGCAGGAGCGTGGGGAGAGCACAGCATTTGGAGGCAGGAGGTCATGAGATGAAACCTCCAGGAATACATTCAACCCAGAGTTGGCAACCCCATGTGTCTTGAGCAGTTTTCCCTTTACTCCTTTTTCTATTCAGCTACTGATGACTTAAATTTAAAGCCAAAATGAAAAGCATGCAATTTTTAAAAAAAATCCTTCGAATCCTTCCCCTTGGAGCAGAGGAGGCTGAGGGGAGACTTGATTGAGGTGTACAAAATTATGAGGGGCCCAGATAGAGTAGACAGGAAGTACCTGTTTCCCCTAGCGGAGAGTTCAAGAACTAGAGGACATAGATTTAAGCTGATTGGCGGAAGGATTAGAGGGGACATGAGGAAAAACTTTTTTTAACCCAGAGGGTGGTGGGTGTATGGAATTCGCTGCCCGAATTGGTGGTAGAGGCAGGGACCCTCAACTCTTTTAAAAAGTACCTGGACCTGCACCTAAAGTGCTGTAAGCTGCAGGGCTACGGACCGGGTGCTGGAAGGTGGGATTAGAACGGGCACCTGGTTGTTCTTCGAGCCGGCGCGGACACGATGGGCTGAATGGCCCCCTTCTTTGCTGTATCTTTTCTATGGTTCTGTGAAAAGCACCTGCAGATACTCTGAGATGAATCATTCAGCTGACTGCAGAAATGTCGTTTACAGTGCAAAGCACTCTGCTTTGCTACTGCGCTGAGCTCCATCTAGTGGTCCAACTTGAGGGGAAAAAAAACCGGCAGAACCCATCTCAGTGAGACAATCCCTTCGAAGTGATTGGAATTGCTGGGATATCAATGACCAATAACCGCTCGAGACGACACCTGATCCCAAACTCGGACATCGTTAAGCTGACCTGCACCGGTGCAAAAAAAAATGTAACGTGCCAAAGATTGGGCTTCGCCTCCGGCATTGTAAACCAGGGATCTCCGAGGTGGTACTGGTACCGTTTTCAGAGCGGCAGCAGACAGCATACATTTGTAATCCCGTGACTTTGGGACAGGAGAGCGGTGTCCCGTGTATGCTATTTGAGTTTGAATGAATGAAGCCATTGACACCTGCACTGACCGTTGAACTAATTGAGCTAATTTGGGCGAGCGCGACAGATAAAATCATAGCCAAAAACAAATTCATAGTATCTTATAGCAAAGACCGGTGGTGTGTGGTTTTCACAGGAAAATTGGACGAAACTGCAGAATGTGATCCCCGAAAGAATCCCAGAATGGCATATAATAAAAAAGCAAATTTAACTTTTTCAGTCACCATCAACCAGTGCCCCGAATACAGCATTACACTATCTGAACTTCACTCTGGTTTTAGTTTATTTATTCTTTTGTTAACGGTTGTGCTTTTAAATGATAACGAATGTGAAGTATCTCCTTCCTTTAAAAGAGAATTGGAAAGTTGCTTCAAAAAGGAGGAATATTAATGGGTTACGAGGAGTGAGCGGGAGAGTGGGATTCAACAAGAGAAAAACACCAGCACAGACTTGATGGGCCGAATGGCCCATTTCAGTGGTTGTCCGTTCTATTTTTATTTATTTATAGTTAAACAGGTATCGAGACTCCCCCGGTGGCTGAGCAGGTTAAGGTGTTAAGTAGCTGAGCCAAGCAGGAAGGTCATAAGAACATAAGAAATAGGAGCAGGAATAGGCCATGTGGCCCCTCGAGCCTGCTCCGCCATTCAATCAGACCATGGCTGATCTTCCACCTCAACTCCATTTTCCCACCCAATCCCCATATCCCTTGATTCCCTTAGAGTCCAAAAATCTATCGATCTCACTCTTGAATATATTCAACGACTGAGCATCCACAGCCCTCTGGGGTAGAGAATTCCAAAAATTCATGATCCTCTGAGTGAAGAAATTCCTCCTCATTTCAGTCCTAAATGTCCGACCCCTTATTCTGAGACTATGTCCCCCAGAAAGGATATACTTGCCATGGAGGGAGTGCAGCGAAGGTTCACCAGACTGATTCCTGGGATGGCAGGACCGTTGTATGAGGAGAGGGAATGTCATTGAAACGTATAAAATTCTGACAGCGCTAGACAGACTGGATGCAGGGAGGATGTTTCCCCTGGCTGGGGGGTCCAGAACGAGGGGTCACAGTCTCAGGATACGGGGTAGGACATTTAGGACTGAGATGAGGAGAAATTTCTTCACTCAGAGGGTGGTGAACCTGTGGAATTCTCTACCACAGAAGGCTGTGGAGGCCAAGTCACTGAATATATTTAAGAAGGAGCTAGATAGATTTCTAGACACAAAAGGCATCAAGGGGTATGGGGAGAGAGCGGGAATATGGTATTGAGATAGAGGATCAGTCATGGTCATATTGAATGGCGGAGCAGGCTCGAAGGGCCGAATGGCCTATACTCCTGCTCCTATTTTCTATGTTTCTATATTAGTTCCAGACTCTCCAGCCAGAGGAAACAAGCTCTCAGCATCTACCCTGTCAAGCCCTCTTAGAATGTTATACATTTCAATGAGATCACCTCTCATTCTTCTAAACTCTAGACAGTATAGGCCCATTCACAGAATCATAGAAAATTTACGGCACAGAAGGAGGCCATTCGGCCCATTGTGTCCGTGCCGGCCGAAAATGAGCCACCCGGCCGAATCCCACTTTTGGTCCGTAGCCCTGTAGGTCACGGCACTTCAGGCGCACATCCATTTTTAAATGAGTTGAGTGTTTCTGCCTCTATCACCCTCTCAGGCAGTGAGTTCCAAAACCCCCCCACTCGCTTGGGCGAAAAAAAATTTCCTCAGCTCCCCTCTAATCCTTCTACCGATCACTTTAAATCTATGTCCCTTGGTTATTGATCTCTCGGCTAAGGGAAATAGGTCCTTCCTATCCACTCTATCTGGGCCCCTCATAATTTTGTACATCTCAATTAAATCACCCCTCAGCCCCCTCTGTTCCAAAGAGAACAAACCCAGCCGATCCAATCCTTCCTCATAGCTAAAATTCTCCAGCCCTGGCAACATCCTCGTAAATCTCCTCTGTATCCTCTCTAGTGCAATTACATCCTTCCTGTAATGTGGTGACCAGAACTGTACACTGTACTCAAGCTGTGGCCTAGCCAGTGTTTTATACAGTTCCAGCATAACCTCCCTGCTCTTATATTCTATGCCCCGGCTAATAAAGGAAAGTATCCCGTTTGCCTTCTTAACCACCTTATCTACCTGTCCTGCTACCTTCAGGGATCTGTGGACATGCACTCCAAGGTCCCTCTCTTCCCCTACACCTCTCAGTATCCTCCCGTTTATTGTGTACTCCCTTGCCCTGTTTGCCCTCCCCAAATGCATTACCTCACACTTCTCCGGATTGAATTCCATTTGCCACTTTTCTGCCCACCTGACCAGTCCATTGATATCTTCCTGCAGTCTACAGCTTTCCTCCTCACTGTCAACCGCCTCTCTCCATTCTACTCAATCGCTCCTCATAGGACAACCCTTTCATCCCAGGAGTCAATCTAGTCCTAGTATCAGTGCTGATCTGTGCTGAGTTAGCAGTGGTGGGGCTCTAACAATTTGCTTCAGCACCACTGGATATCTGCTCTTGATTACAAGCAGCGGCATCTGCTTGCAACGCCTCGATTTTAAAATTCTCATCCTTGTTTTCAAATCCCTCCATGGCCTCGCCCCTCCCTGTCTCTGTAACCCCCCCCCCCCCCCAGGCCTACAACCCTCCGAGGTCTCTGTGCCCCTCCGACTCTTGCTTCTTGCGCATCCCCGATTTTAATATCTCCACCATTAGCAGCCATGCTTTCAGCTGCCTAGGCCCCAAGTTCTGAAATTCCCTCCCTCAACCTCTCCGCCTCTCTCTCATCTCTTTAAGACGCTTCGTAAAACCGACTTCTTTGACCAAGCTTTTGGTCACCTGTCCTAATATCTCCTTATGTGGCTCAGTTTCAAATTTAGTCTGACAATCGCTCTTGTGAAGCGCCTTGGGACGTTTCACTACATTAAAGGCGCTGTATAAGTTGTATATAATAACAATTTATGATGGATAATCGCTATGTGATTGCACTGGAGAGGGTGCAGAGGAGATTTACGAGGATGTTGCCAGGACTGGAGAGTTTTAGCTATGACGACAGATTGGATAGGCTGGGGTTGTTTTCCTTGGAACAGAGGAGGTGATTTGATTGAGGGGCCGAGATAGAGTGGATAGGAAGGACCTATTTCCCTTAGCGCAGGGGTCAATAACCAGGGGCCATAGATTTAAAGTGATTGGTAGAAGGATTAGAGCGGAAATGAGGAAAATATTTTTCACCCAGAGGGTGGTAGGGGTCTGGAACTCACTGCCTGAGAGGGCGGTAGATGCAGAAACCCTCAACTCATTTAAAAAATACCTGGATGTGCACCTGAAGAGCCGTGACCTGCAGGGCTACGGACCAAATGCCGGAACGTGGGATTAGGCTGGGTGGCTCGTTTCTTAGCCGGCGCGGACACGATGGGCCGAATGGCCTCCTTCTGTGCCGTAAATTTTCTATGATTCTAAATGCAAGTTGTTGTCGATTGCTATGCAGTGACCCCAGTATGCATCTGCGGATGTGGATTCAGACTACAATTGTGTCCTTTACCCGGGTCTGGCCTATATGTGATACCAGTCCCACACCAACATGGTTCACTCTTAACTGCCCTCCGAAGTGGTCTAGCAAGCCACTCAGTTGTACCAAACTGCTCACCTTCGCCACGTGGACTGCGGCAGTTTGAGAGGAAGGCCTACCCACCACCTTCTCAGGGCAACTAGGGATGGGCAATAAATACCGGCCCGGCCAGCGACGCCCACATCCCGAGAATGAATAAAAAGGATGAAATGCCCAACCCCATTGATGCAGTCAAGCAGCCGGTTAACACTAAATGTCCAGACTCACCACATGGCTGTGGTACGGTACCGCAGGACAACTCGAGTCAGTAGAACTGACCACGGCTTGGAGTCACTGCCTTCGGGAGAGAAGAAAATGGAGAATTTTTTTTTTTAAGACTGGAAACGGAGTGAGGAAACTGGGTGATGCAGAGGATTAGACTCTGGCTTTTTACCTTTGGGACCTGCGTTCAAATCCACCTCAGACTGATTGTGTGAAAGTTTTCCCTCTCTATGTGAAACGTGTCTGGGCAGTCTCAAGCCAGTTCCTAACATGGCATTAAATGTCAACGTCGCTCAGAAAGGCTTAAAATGGATGGGGTGGGACTTTAGTGAAGTTGGGGTCATCGTCTAAGATTAGGGTGAGAGCAGAGCAGAAGGAGCTTTACTCTGCATCTAACTGTGCTATACCTGATGTAGGAGTGCTTGATGCCTGAAGTAGAAAGTGTTTCATTCTCCAACACTAACATCCCTCAACTTGATGAGCAGAAGTAAATGTAAAAAATGGAGGATGAAGGCAATATGGTGGGAGGGGCACAGAACATAGGACAAGGAAATAGGCTACTTTAGCGCCAGACAAGTGCCAGGCAATGACCATCTCCAACAAGAGAGTGTCTAACCACCTCCCCTTGACATTCAACGGCATTACCATCGCCGAATCCCCCACCATCAACATTTTGGGGGTCACCATTGACCAGAAACTTAACTGGACCCGCCACATAAATACCATGGCTACAAGAGCAGGTCAGAGGCTGGGTATTCTGCGGCGAGTGACTCACCGCCTGACTCCCCAAAGCCTTTCCACCATCTACAAGGAACAAGTCAGGAATGTGATGGAATACTCTCCACTTGCTTGGATGAGCGCAGCTCCAACAACACTCAAGAAGCTCGACACCATCCAGGACAAAGCAGCCCGCTTGATTGGCACCCCATCCACCACCCTAAACATTCACTCCCTTCACCACCGGCGCACAGTGGCTGCAGTGTGTACCATCCACGGATGCACTGCAGCAACTCGCCAAGGCTTTTTCAACAGCACCTCCCAAACCTGCGACCTCTACCACCTAGAAGGACAAGAGCAGCAGGCACATGGGAACAACACCACCTGCACGCTCCCCTCCAAGTCACACACTATCCCGACTTGGAAATATATCGCCGTTCCTTCATCGTCGCTGGGTCAAAATCCTGGAATTCCCTTCCTAACAGCACTGTGGGAGAACCTTCACCACACGGACTGCAGCGGTTCAAGAAGGCGGCTCACCACCACCTTCTCAAGGGCAATTAGGGATGGGCAATAAATGCCGGCCTTGCCAGCGAAGCCCACATCCCATGAATGAATAAAAAAAAGTCCTGCATCTTATACACAGCAAGAACATTTCTTGCAGCATAAACAGTGTATTAAAAAAACAATATAACATTAAAAAAAAAGAAAAAAAACAAGAAAGAACTTGCATTTATTGCCTTAGGACATCCCAAAGTGCTTAACAGTCAATTAAGTTGTTTTGAAATGTAGTCACTGTTTTAATATAGGGAAACGCGGCAGTCAATTTGTGAACAACAAGGTCCCACAAACAGCGATGGGATAATAACCATATCATCTGTTTTTGGGATGTTGGTTGAGGGATGAATATCGGGCAGGACACCGGGAGAACTCCCCTGCTCTTCTTTGAATTGTGCTGTAGGATCTTTCACGTCCATGTACATCCGAAAGTCGGCACCTCCAACAGTGCAGCACCCCCTCGGTGCTGCTCTGGCAGTGTCAGCCTAGATTTTGTGCTCAAGTCTCTGGAGTGAGGTTTGAACCCACAACCTTCTAACTCAGAGGTGAGAGGTGCTACCCACTGAGCCAAGGCTGGCACCTTAGCACATTACTGAAATTGTTAACTGCGTTTCTGTCCTATAGTTGCACAAAGTGGACAGAGATAGATTTCGTTTGCCTTTGAATGGCTGCTTCACTAGTAATGTGCAAAAGATCTTTGGATACCTGAGGGTGGATGGGATCAGTGAAATTCCAGAACAGAATATACGAATGGCTGCGGAGTGATCTATTGGTTAGGTTCATCCTGTCCTCCATGGTAATGATATCCACTAAGGCCACAGCCACTAGTCCTGGTAATAAACAGAAGGATTCCTAAGTTTAACTGAAAAGACACGGATTAAACTAACTTGTCCACAAAAAAAATTACCGATAAGAACAATCGTTGGTTCTGTTTAATCTTTTTTTCCCCCAGAGATAATTCTGATTAACCCGAGATAGACGAGGAATACTGGGGCCGATTGCCCTCCCAGTAGGAATCCACATTGTGAGCGCACAGCCTGAGATCTTCCATCTATTCACTTTGACGGGCAGAAAATGGTGGGCTATGCACGCTCACGATTTCGCTCCCTGCGAGCGGCACTCCCCACTGGGAGCACGGAATTGACCCCAATATCATTGATATTATCTGATACACTAGGGTATTTTGAGAGAGAGAGAAAATGGGGGCAATTTTGACTTTGAGCGATATGGGTGATAGCTAATCAGTGGCCGGTTTCGCATCTCTCCCGGATTTTATTTCCACTGAAGCTCCTTTCACGGCCTCAGGACGTCCCAAAGCGCTTTACAGCCAATAAAGTACTTTTGAAGGGTAGTCACTGTTGTAATGTAGGAAACGCGGCAGCCAATCTGCACACAGCAAGGTCACACAAACAGCAATGACATAATGACCAGACAATCTGTTTTAGTGATGTTGGTTGAGGGGTAAATATTGGCCAGGAGACTGGGGAGAACACCCTTACTCTTCTTCAAATAGTGCCGTAGGATCTTTTACGTCCACTTGAGAGGGCAGACGGGGCCTCGGTTTAGCGTCTTATCTGAATGACGGCACCTCCGACAGTGCAGCACTCCCTCAGTACTGCACTGCAGTGTCAGCCTAGATTTTGCGCTCAAGTCTCTGGAGTGGGACTCGAAACCACAAGTCAGAGGCGAGAGAACCACCGCTGACACATAAAGACAACTGGCCTTCACCTTTGCAAGTCTACAAATACTCCGTCTGATGAATTTCTCCTTACCAAGAATTGTTGGGTGCCATTCAATGTCACTAATCCGCTTTCCTTGGCTCTTGTGCAGGTCTGTGAAGGACTGGTACTCCTTTAAGTGACAGTCTGCCTTTCCCCCAAAGACACTTTCTTCATCCGAAAGCCCCTTCCAGTCATCGTAAAAGACATCCATGATCTCATTTTGCTGCAAGGCAGACTCAAACCTGCCATCAGAGCACAGCATAATTGGTGCTAACGATATGGATCTGGACCGTATCCAGAGTACTGCATTCTGGGCACCGCACCTCAGGAAGGATATATTGCCCTTGAAGTTGGTGCAGCACAGATTCACCAGAATGATACTGGGACTTAAAGGGTTAAGTTATGAGGCCAGGTTGCATGGACTAGGCTTGTATTCCCTGGAGTGTAGAAGATTAAGGGGTGATCTAATTGAGGCGTTTAAGATGATGAAAGGAGTTGATGGGGTAGATAGAGAGAAACTATTTCCTCTGATGGGGGAGTTCAGAACAAGGGGGCATAACCTTAAAATCAGAGCTAGGCCGTTCAGGGGTGATGTCAGGAAGCACTTCTTCACACTAAAGGTAGTGGAAATCTGGAACTCTCTCCCCCAAAAAGCTGTTGAGTCTGGGGGTCAATTGAAAATCTCAAAACTGAGAGTGATAGATTTTTGTTAGGTAAGGGTATTAAGGGATACAGAACCAAGGTGGGTAGATGGTGTTAAGATACAGATCAGCCATGATCTAATTGAACGGCGGAACAGGCTCGAGGCAGTCTGACCCGTCATTGCATCATAGTATGATACAGCACAGGAGGCCATTCGGCCCATCGTGCCTGTGCTGGCTCTTTGAAAGCGCTGTCCAATTAATCCCACTCCCCCTGCTCTTTCCCCAGAGCCCTGCAAATTTTTTCCCTTCAAGTGTTTATCCATTTCCATTTTGAAAGTTACTACTGAACCTGCTTCCACCGCCCTTTCAGGCAGCGCATTCCAGATCGCAACAACTTGCTGTCGACGTATTTAGGTTGTAAAGCAAAATTATTGGCAACAGGAGTTACATAGATCTAGCATTTTCAGATCTTGCTCTGTGTATTTAAAAGTTTCCTTGTACCTCTCTTCTCCCACCTCCCTCCGCCCAATATCCTCACCTCCAATCCTGAAGGAAGAGGAAACTGAAGAAGAATGACGATGCACAGCAGGTACCCTGCCGCCACCGTTTGAAGGACCAACATTACGCAAACAGGGTTGCCAACCCTCCAGGACTACCCTGGAGTCTCCAGGAATTAAATATTAATCTCCTGGGCACTGCTACGAGCAAAACCCGGGACAAAAATCATTGGGGAATTGTGTGGGGTTTTTTTCCATTTTCTTTGAACACTTTTGTTTATTAATTATAAAAATATTACAGCTGGGAGAAAACAAAAGGCTGTTTGACCGGGTGGGGCAGTTCGAGACGGGAGGTCACGTGATGGAACCTCCAGGAATACGTCCAACCAGAGTTGGCAACAACGGTACACAACTGATCTGCAATCATACCTCAAAGCAACCGAGTTGACAAAATCATTCAGGGCTTCAGATTTAAAAAATTCATCTTTTTCCTCCATTGTGAACTCTCTGGAAGCATACTGGGTGCAAGCATTCCTCGGGTATGTCCTGAAACAGCAATATGTCACAGATCCTAAGTTTGAACAAGACAAAAAGTCTGAACAGAACGATTTGTTGAATTTTACTGGTGGGTCATGTAGAATCACAGAATCATACAAGACAAGGAGGCCATTCGGCCCGTCGTGCCTCTGCCGGCTCTTTGAAAGAGCTATCCAATTAGTCCCACTCCCCCTGCTCTTTCCCCATAGCCCTGCACATTTTCCCCTTCAAGTATTTATCCAATTTCCTTTTGAAAGTTACTATTGAATCGGCTTCCGCCCTTTCAGGCAGTGCATTCCGGATCATAGGAACATAGGAACAGGAGGAGGCCATTCAGCCCCTCGTGCCTGCTCCGCCATTTGATAAGATCATGGCTGATCTGTGATCTAACTCCATATACCTGCCTTTAGCCCATATCCCTTAATACCTTTGGTTGCCAAAAAGCTATCTATCTCAGATTTAAATTTAGCAATTGAGCTGGTATCAATTGCCGTTTGCGGAAGAGAGTTCCAAACTTCTACAACCCTTTGTGTGTAGAAATGTTTTCTAATCTCGCTCCTGAAAGGTCTGGCTCTAATTTTTAGACTGTGCCCCAACTCCTAAAATCCCCAACCAGCGGAAATAGTTTCTCTCTATCCACCCGATCCGTTCCCCTTAATATCTTATAAACTTCGATCAGATCACCCCGTAACCTTCGAAACTCTAGAGAATACAACCCCAATTTGTGTAATCTCTCCTCGTAACTTAACCCTTGAAGTCCGGGAATCATTCTAGTAAACCTACGCTGCACTCCCTCCAAGGCCAATATGTCCTTCCGAAGGTGCGGTGCCCAGAACTGCTCACAGTACTCCAGGTGCGGTCTAACCAGGGTTTTGTACAGCTGCAGCATAACTTCTGCCCCCTTGTACTCCAGTCCTCTAGAAAGAAAGGCCAGCATTCCATTAGCCTTCTTGATTATTCTCTGCACCTGTTCATGACACTTCAATGATCTATGTACCTGGACCCCTCAATCCCTTTGGACATTCACTGTTTTTAACTTTTTACCATTTAGAAAGTACCCTGTTCTATCCTTTTTTGATACAAAGTGGATGACCTCACATTTGTCTACATTGAATTCCATTTGCCACAGTTTTGCCCATTCACCTAATCGATCAATATCGCTTTGTAATTTTATGTTTTCATCTACACTGTTGACAATGCCACCAATCTTTGTGTCATCGGCAAACTTAGATATGAGACTTTCTATGCCTTCATCTAAGTCGTTAATAAATATTGTGAATAATTAAGGCCCCAAGACAGATCCCTGCGGGACTCCACGAATCACACCCTGCCAATGTGAGTACCTACCCATTATCCCTACTCTCTGTTGCCTTTCGCTCAGCCAACTTCCTAACCAAGTTCGTACTTTTCCCTCGATTCCATGGGCTTCTAACTTAGCTAACAGCCTCTTATGTGGGACCTTATCAAATGCCTTCTGGTAGTCCATATAAATAACATCCATTGACATTCCCCTGTCCACTACTTTAGTCACCTCTTCAAAAAATTCAATCAGGTTTGTCAGGCACGACCTACCTTTCACAAATCCATGCTGGCTCTCCCTGATTAACTGAAAATCCTCGAGGTGTTCAGTCACCCTATCCTTAATTATAGACTCCAGCATTTTCCCCACAACAGATGTTAGGCTAACTGGTCTATAATTCCCCGGTTTCCCTCTCCCTCCTTTCTTAAAAAGCGGAGTGACATGTGCTCATAACAACTCGCTGCGTTAAAAAAAAATTCTCCCCATGTTGCCTCTGCTTCTTTTGCCAATTACCTTAAATCTGTGTCCTCCGGTTACCTGCCAGTGGAATGTGCAACTCACCACAATTTGGTTTGCTCAAACTAGTTAACATAAGAAATAGGAGCAGGACTAGGCCATACGGCCCCTTGAGCCTGCTCCGCCATTCAACAAGGTCGTGGCTGATCTTTGGCCCCAACTCCACTTTCCTGCCTAATCCCCATATCCCTTGATTCCCCTGGAGTCCAAAAATCTATCCATCTCAGCCATGAATACACTCAATGACTCAGCAACCCTCTGGGGGTAGAGAATTCCAAAGATTCACAACCCTCTGACTGAAGAAACTCCTCCTCATCTCAGTCCTAAATGTCCGACCCCTTATCCTGAGACTATGCCCTCTAGTTCTAGACTCTCCAGCCAGGGCAAACATCCTCTCAGCATCAACCCTGTCGTAGCCCTCTCAGAATCTTGCATGTTTCAATGAGATCACCTCTCATTCTTCTAAACTCCAGAGAGTATAGGCCCATCCTACTCAACCTCTCCTCGTAGGACAGGAGTTGGCTCCATGCCAGCTACCGCTCACACCAATTATCCGCGAATCATAGTTAGGAGCACACTAGTAAGCAGCATGTGACGACTCACCATTTAGTCTGTGTGCTGTTTTCCTCTAACTTCGAGACGGCCTGTACCCCAAAATCCCTCTCCAGAATTTTGATGTTGAAACTCGCGTCCAGGTAGGAGGCACATTCCAAATAGCTGTCCTTTGCATCAGAGACACTGCGATCATCAAAGACCACCGGTACCCCAAAGTCTCTGCGGATGCGCGAAATCATAAAGTTCATCTGCATTGACATAAAAGTGTTGCAGTTGTAATTATAAATATGCACATCGTTTTTTTTCCAAGTAAGGCGAAGGTGGGCCTATCGAGTCAGCCAGCCTGACAGGCAGGCTCACTGCAAATTTGACTTAAAAATACCCCTTAGATTTGGTTCAACATAGAATCATAGAATGATACCGCACAGAGGGAGGCCATTCGGCCCATTATGCCTGTGCCCGGCTCTTTGGAAGAGCTATCCAATTAGTCCCACTCCCCTGCTTTTTCCCTATAGCCCTACAAATTTATCCCCTTCAAGTATTTATCCAATTCCTTTTTGAAAGTCACTATTGAATCTGCTTCCACCGCCCTTTCAGGCAGTGCATTCCAGATCATCACAACTCGCTGGGTAAAATTTTTTTCCTCATGTCACCTCTGGTTCTTTTGCCAATTACCATAAATCTGTGTCCTCTGGTTACCGACCCTTCTGCCACTGGAAATCGTTTCTCATTATTTACTCTATTGAAACCCTTCATGATTTTGAACACCTCTATCAAATCTCCCCTTAACCTTCTCTGTTCTAAGGAGAACAATCCCCGATTCTCCAGTCTCTCCACAAAACTGAAGTCCTCCATCTCTGGTTCCATTCTAGTAAATCTCTTCTGCACCCTCTCTAAGGCCTTGACATCCTTCCTAAAGTCTGGTGCCCAGAATTGGACACAATACTCCAGCTGGGGCCTGACCAATGTTTTATAAAGGTTTAGTATAACTTCCTTGCATCATTCAAGATATTTATTTTGTGTGTAATGATGGTGCGATATGCTCTGTAAAATTCAGTCTTCCAGCCACAATCCTTCAGTTGTAAATTCCCAGTGTCATCCCAGCTGAATCATAAAGATAAGGGAAGCCATTGACCCATCTAGTTCATCCATCCATGGAAACCTACAGGTCACATCACAGCACCTCCCCTTGAATGGCTACTGTGTGACTACCTCCCTTATCTGACCCAGAAGACCATCCTGGGTACTGATCATTCTTTGCGTGATGAAGTGTTTCCTGACATCAGTCCTCAACTTGCCTTTTGCCAGTTTTTAAACCTATGTCCCTTGTCCTGCAGTCATTGTTTAACTTGAAATAACGCTCCAGCTACATTTTTATTCCACTTACAACGTTTTATACTCCTGCAAGGTCCACTTTCATGGCTGAACAGTCCAGGCTTTTCTAGCCCTATCTCCATAACTCAGACCTGGTGACACCGATCAGCCGCGCGGCCCTTCTCTGCACCTCTTCCAGCTCTTGGATTTTCCCCTCGTGCCTCGGAGGCCAAAACTGAACCCGAGGTGCGGCCTGAGCAGAATGCGATGCAGCTTCAACACGATGGCCCTCAGACTGGTACGGATTTGGCAATGCAAAGTGTAAGTCCAATGCCATCATGCTGAAGGAAATGGAGAGGTGCCGAGTACAGGAGAAGACGCTCTTAACTTTCAAATCATGCTTCACCCTTGATTCAACAACAACTTGCATTTACATATCGCCTGTAACATGGTTAAACGTCCCGAGGCGCTTCACAGGAGCGATTTCAAACAAAATTTGACACCGAGCCACGTAAGCAGACATTAGGGCAGGTGGCCAAAAGCTTGGTCAAAGAGGTCGGTTTTAGGGAGGGAGCGGGGCAGAGAGGCTTAGGGAGGGAATTCCAGAGCTCAAGGCCTAGGCAGCTGAAGGCACGGCCGCCAATGGTGGGGCGAAGGAAATCGGGGAGCCACAAGAGGCCAGAATTGGAGGAGCGCAGAGATCTTGCAGGGCTGTAGAGGCGGCGGAGGTTACAGAGATAGAGCGGGGGGAGGGATTTGAGTTCAAGGTGACGTGGAGACAGACTGGGCCAATTTTGGAGATCAGCTCAGTGGTACCGCAGAAGACGTCCTCGGAGGTGGACGCTCCGGGTGTGACAAATGGACCACTGATGAGGCACTCGACCTGGTTGAGCACTTCGGGAAGGCAAAACCCAACTAGGTTCCACAGCTCAGGAAGCTCAGACGGCAGGAAAAAGGCAGGCGTCAAGAGAGACAAGGAGGCTTACCCGACGCTAGTATCAGAAGAGGCAGGAACAGCAGCACATCGATGCTTAATAAAACCATAAACAACAGCAAAGAGACTTGTGAACAAAAGACCAACTTCAGGTGGCTCCCCAATGGAAACCTGTTGACCAATTATAATGGGGTAGAGGAGCAAATGGATCTCTGGGTACAGATACACAAATCACCAAAAGTAGTGACGCAGGTTAATGAGGCCATTAAAAAAAAAAGCAAACCAAGCACTGGGGTTCATTTCTAGAGGGATAGAATTGAAAAGCAGAAAAGTTGGGTTAAACTTGTATCGAACCTTGGTGAGACCACACTTGGAGCACTGGGAACAGTTCTGGTCTCCATATCACAAGAAGGATATGCAGGCACTGGAGAAGGTGCAAGAAAGATTCACAAGGATGATACCAGAACTGAGAGGATATACCAATCAGGAAAGGTTGAACAGGCTGGGGCTCTTCTCTCTAGAAAAGAGAAGACTGAGGGGTGACCCGATAGAGGTCTTTAAAATTATGAAAGGCTTTAATAGGGTAGACGTGCAGAGAATGTTTCCACTTGTGGGGGAGTCCAAAACTAGAGGTGATAAATATAAGATAGTCGCTAATAAATCCAATAGGGAATTCAGGAGAAACTTCTTTACCCAAAGATCGTGGGACTCGCTACCACAAGGAGCAGTTGAGGCGAATAGCATAGTTGCATTTAAGGGGAAGCTCGATAAACAGATAAGGGTGAACGGAATAGAGGGATATGCTGATAGGGTGAGATGAAAAAGGGTGGGAGGAGGCTCGTGTGGAGCATAAACACTGGCATAGACCAGTTGGGCCGAATGGCCTGTTTCTGTGCTGTAGACTCGATGTAACTCGATGAATGTAGTGACTGACTAGAGCGATGGCGGGAGTCCGGCCAGGACCCGCTCACATCCACACCCAGAGTTCCACCTCAGGAGCTCATCGATAGAGCCAGAAACATGCCAAAGAATTGACACGTCGACATCAAGCGAGCCTCCCCCACCCTGGAGGAGATTAGAGAAAACTTGGCTTGAATGGATGAATGGAACAGCACCCGCCACATGTGGCATCACTCCAGAACTCCTGAAAAAACGCCGATGAAACTTCAGCGTCGTTTGGCTGCCACCTGCCGTGGTGTAAAATATCGGTCCTGTTTCTGCGAGGCCAGCCTGTTGCTCGTGCAGTTTTGTCTCTCGGAGTGTTCTTGATGCGAGCGACTATCACTGGAGCCGATACTGACAGTCGGGTGGTATCCCTGTAGTTGCTGCAGTCTGTTTTGGATCCCTTGGCTTTGTAAAAGTACATGAGGATATCTTGGCGCCACTGGTTTGGGAATAGTTCCATCACACCATACTTGTTCAGGCGATTGACAACGTGTTGATGACAGGGTGCATTGGGAAACACGTGGAAGAGGAGAAAGTTATTGGAGCAATCGGATGGTGGGATGGGTCATCATTATGGGAAAATTTGCTATTTTTTGATTGTAAATTGCTGAATTTCTTTATGTGTTTATTCCGTGATAAATATTATTTTTAGGGGTAAATAACGGGCTGTGTGGAGAACTGTCATGGCGGATGTAAGTTGAGGGAACCAAAGATTTTGTGCGATATGATTGGTGAATAAGAAAAATAGAAAATAACCAATTAGGAAAGAGAACACAGAGATTAACCAAAAAAGAAGAAAATTAACTAAATATAAAACAGAAAGCAATGGAAATACACAACTGGTCCATCGGCATGTAAAGTGTGAAGTGGCAGGTTAATGTTATGACCGTAGACCCTTTGTCAGGTCTGGAGTGATGCCACAAATGTCGGGTGCTTTTCCATTTTTCTTTACACATTCTTCAACATCCTGACTCGCAACTGAGGGGCAAAATGTTCCTGGGGAATATCTTTTTAATCCACGTGCAGAGAAGGCAACGTCAGTTGAAATCTGAATAAAGTTTTTATCTAATCTATTAAGGGAGATTTCAGTGTCACAACAGTGGGGCTGTCACATAACGTTAGTTGAGCCCTTAATGTGTCACATAACGTGACGCTCACCGCCCCACCTATAGTTGCAATACTATTAGGATGTCACAACCACTCACTCATGAGACAAAGGGTACTATTCATTTCAAGCAGGGTTAGAGGGAATAATTGGATGAAGGTGTGAAGGAGGGAAGGGAGAGGGAGGAGTGGACTGGAGGGAGGAGGGAGGGAGAGAGAGGAAGATGGTGAAGAAGGAGGGGAGGGGGAAAAGAGAGGTCTGGGGAAGAGGAAAGAGGAAGAGTATGGACTGGGGGGAGAGGAGGCTGGTAAGGAGGAAATGGAAGGATGGTGTAGGGAAGAAAATGGGGAAAGGGAAAAGGAAGGAGGAGTGGATGGGGAGGAGCGGGACAGGGGAAGGAGTTGACGAAAGGGAGAAAGAGGGAAAGGGAGAACGAAGATGGGGAGGAATAGGACGGGGGAAGGTTGTTGAAGAGGGAAAGGGAGGAGGAAGGAAGACGGGAATGGGGAAAGGACTGGGGAGAGGATGGAGAAGGAGGAGGGACCAGGAGGTGAGAGGAGCAAGGGAGGGAAATTGTGGGATGGGCCATCGGTGGAGTAGACTAGCAGCCAGTGTGGAGCTGTGAATGGGAAATGCAGTTGGGGTTGATGGTGGTGGGGGGGGGGGGGGAGGCAGCTCTAAAAGGGGAAGTGAAGCATGGAAGGGAAAGCCTGTGTGGAGGAATTGCAGACAGGGAGGTTGGGGAAAGGAGGGACGGACAATCAGCAGGTGGATTGGAATGGGAAAGTGAAGCCAGAGGTGAACAATGGGACTTGGAGCCAACGGCGAGAGGGGTGGGTGTTGTGGGTGGAGCTTATGATTCTGCACAGTTTTGGTGGGGGGACAGTAGTGTTTAGGTCAGAAATATCAGGTGGGTGGGAAGCTTTTGGTTTTGCTTTCTGTCCTTCATTGCTGCTCGTTTGGACCAAATGCTGTCAATTCCGTTGCTTCTTCGGGGTTTCGCCGTCCACTGGCTACTTGGACTTGCCATCATCTAGCGCAAATCTTCGAGGGGTACTTCTTCCTCATTTTGTGTCGGGGGTACGGGGGGGGGGGGGGGGTGGTGGCGCAAATGAACTGAAACTTGTTAACGAGGAGGGGGCCCAAACAGTTGCTCAAATTCCAGATTTACACGCATGGCGCAGCTGTACCCTTAGCACGGGAATGAAGACAAGTTCAATACAAATAACAAAAGGAACGCTAACAGCAACAACAACTTGCATTTCTACGGCACCTTTAACGTAGTTATACATTCCCGAGGCGCTTCACAGGAGCGATTATCAAACAAAATTTGACACCGAACCACATAAGGAGATATTAGGACAGGTGACCAAAAGCTTGGCCAAAGTGTAGGAAACGTGGCAGCCAATTTGCGCACAGCAAGCTCCCACAAACAGCAATGTGATAATGACCAGATGGTTTTTTTTTCAGTGATGTTGGTTGAGGGATAAATATTGGCCAGGACACCGGGGAGAACTCCCCCTGCTCTTCTTCGAAATCGTGCCGTGGGATCTTTTACGTCCAGCCGAGAGGGCAGACGGGGCCTCGGTTTGATGTCTTACCTGAAAGGCGGCACCTCCGACAGTGCAGCGCTCCCTCGGCACTGCACTGGAGCGCCAGCCTGGATTTCGTGCTCGAGTCTCTGGAGTGGGACTTAAGCCCACGACCTTCTGACTCAGAGGCGAGAGCGCTGACCGACTGAGCCACGGCTGACACCTTATTTCAAGCAAAAGGACCCCCGCCGTCGGGCGTAGCCAAAGCTTGTACTGATGCGCAGAGCGAGGGGGGAGGTTGGCCAAATGAAAGAAAGATACTGGCCTTTGAATTTTACATTGACCCGTCCTCCATCCCAATTAAAACGCCACAGGGGAGAAGGAGATGTGAGCTTTGACCTTAGTCGGTGATTCTTTGACCGTCTCTTCTTCAATCTCGACATCACTGCCCAAATTGGTCCAGACTTTGGATCGGATTTCTTTGAGATCGGGGATCTCTTCAACTTCCTCCTCCTTTTCCTTTTCCTCCACTTTCTGTTCGAAAGACTGCAGGGGGGAGGGTGGGGGGAAACATTTTAAAAATCGAGCGGTGTGACTGACTTTTTCCAGAAGACCACTTACAGGATTTCTTTTTTTTTTGAAAACGGGATTTAGAGAGCAGCAACACACCCGAAGCCCCAGGATCACTGGGAAATCTGGGGCCCTCTCTTTCCCCCCCTACCCCTACCCACCCCCCCCCCGCAAAAAAAAAGCTGCCGAGGCTGGGGGTCAATTGAAAAATTCAAAACTGAGGTTCATCGGTTCTTGTTGGGTGAGGGTATCAAGGGTTACAGAACCATGGTGGGTAAATGGAGTTAAGAATCAGATCAGCCGCAATCCAAATGAATGGTGGAACAGGCTGGAGGGGCTGAATGGCCTCCCCCTGTTCCTATTTTCCACTGGGGATTTCCAGTCCTGGTCTGTTTACAGGGGTCAGGCAAATCAGCTCGTTATATACAATATGTACCCACTGTAAATATATGCCTCCTCACTAACCTAGGGATGCTGTAGCAGACAGTGGGGAGGGGGGAGGGGGAGGCGGGGAGGGGCAGGAGCGGTCGGGAGGGGCGGGGGTGGATGGGAGGGGGCGTGGAGTGGAGGGGGGGTGGGGGTGCGGGAGCTGTCGGGATGGGCGGGGGTAGGGGGAGGGAGGCGGGGCGAGGGGGGGAGGCGGGGGCGGTGGGGTGGGGAGGGGAGGCAGGGGCGGTGGGGTGGGGAGGGGAGGCGGGGGTGGAGGGGAGGCGGGGGTGGAGGGGAGGCGGGTTAGGGGGAGGGGAGGCGGGGGTAGGGGGAGGGGAGGCGGGGGTAGGGGGAGGGGAGGCGGGGGTAGGGGGAGGGGAGGCGGGGGTAGGGGGAGGGGAGGCGGGGGTAGGGGGAGGGGAGGCGGGGGTAGGGGGAGGGGATTTAATTTTAAACTTTTATTGCCGGTCGAAAAGAGGAGGAATCCCGAGGCGGCGGCTCATTTTACAACTCGCCCGGTTTTCTTTTCCGTTGACTTCGATGGCGATAAAAGTTAACGGGATCGATTCTGACCTTTGGGTGACCGACCGGTGACCCCCGAACTCGCAACGAAGGCCGGCCGGGAATTTGAGGCGCCGCCCTCATTAACGTTAGGCGGACTGGCTTCCGGGGAGCCAAACGGGCGTCATCTGCTCGGCCCGGCGGGATTGAGGCCTGCCAGTATTGGGGGGGCCCCCCCCAGCCCCCAGCCCCCAGCATGGTGAGTGGGCAGGGCTGGTGGTGGCGGGGGGGGGGGGCGGGGGTTGCGCGATCGAGGGAGGTCCCGGTGCGGGCAGCGGCCTCGATTATTTACCATGGGACACTCCTGCTCCTCGGGGCCCCACAAAAGACAATCCCAAACTTACCTTGGCTGGTCCTCTGCGGCTCCTTCTAAAATGGCAATCGGAGACAGGCGTGCCCTCCAGGCCCCCAGCACTTCGCCCGGTGTTAACGGCCCCGCTTTGAGACCGTTACCACCCCGTTAACGCCAGGCGATAGAAGTGAAAATTGACCCCAAAATTACCCCTTCCCTCCAGTCACTTTTTTTTTAAGATGGCTGAATTGCATTTTCTAGTATCCATGTAAAAAAAATCACCCAGGGCTGGCCGAGGTGGCCATCTACAGGTCCAGGTCCAGATTGGACGTGGCCCACGGAGTTTGGGGGCGGAGGGGGGCGGAGGGGGGGGGTTGCTCCGACTGCCTCTCTTCTGCGGTCTCGTCCATGCCCGGGTGACCCTGGAGAGAGAGCACGCTCTGTCGGCCAGTACACTTGAGACCGTCCGCGACTGGTGGGCACCGCAGGGTGTACTGGACAGGGGCAATAACATTATTATTAAAGTTGTATAAGTTTCCTTTGTTTTACAGTTTAGTTTGTTACTGGTTGTGCCCCTCTAAAAAGGGGGCACTTTTGTTAGGTTTTTTTTTTGTTTGATGGCACTGTGGCACACCCAGTGCCTCCTCATGGTTTTATTAAGAAAAGGCACACCTGTAAAATGCTCTCCTTCATCGTCTCATTTATGGTCAGGTAGAAACTTTGGCCGTACTTGAAATCTCTATCATAGATGACCAGAAGTTCATCCGCTGGGTAGTCCTTGATTAAAAAAACAAGCAAAGCAGCTTTAGTGGCACTCGGTAAAACTCCCATAAGGTCATGTGGAACTACAGTTATATTTTCTACAGCGGCGTTGTTATAAAGACTTAAATCATCTCATCCTTGAATTTCCCTCAAGTGCTAACTCTCCTCGGGAATTCCTTTTCTATTTAATATTATTCATTACTCTTGCTGCCTTTCAAGTCATACGCAGAATTTAATCTTAGCACATTCATGTAGACATCTTGCCGCGGTACATAATGCTTGAAAAAAAGAGCAACATTTATTTTTCTTGGAAGTAATGGGAGGCCTGGCTATAGAGGGGTTAATGTAACGCTGCTAAGGTAAAACTGATGCTTTTAAAGGGCAGAGAAAAGTAAACCCGCCCAGGTCTGTCTGAATTATTGAGAATTGTAAACAATTTTACAACACCAAGTTATAGTCCAGCAATTTTATTTTAAAATTGCTGGACTATAACTTGGTGTTGTAAAATTGTTTACAATTGTCAACCCCAGTCCATCACCGGCATCTCCACATCATGAATTATTGAGAGAAGCGGGTCGAAAGGCTAACTATTGAAAGTTATATTTTTGGACAGTTATAAATACTATCTCGGTGATTTGGGGCTGAACGGTAGTTGGCGGCAGCTCCTTACCCTCTGGGTATACTTTTCATGTGGTTTAATAATGTTGGAATGAAATGCAGTACCAACCAAAATCAGCTGTTTGAATGGGTGGAAGTCGGAGATAGCCGCCCTTGTCTTCATGTCATTGATGATGTCTTCCTTTTTAATAAGCTTGTAGGGTTTCTCCTCTGTCACGTCGTGGTCAATCACACACTGGAAGATCTCTTGAGTCTTAGAGGTGAGAACAAGAGGGATAATATCCTCGTTGAACACTGCGAAAGTGATTGAAACCTTTAATATTCCCTTTCCGGCGCCCTGGTGACATTGTGGCTTTCTGTTCGAGGCGCACCGTCAGAAGACCGGCAAAAACGCTGCTTATTCCACAAAGTTACTCGAACGTAAAGCAGATTGCTTTGGCTCAATTCGCACTAGGAGATCTATACGGAATGGTGTAGGACGGGAATATGGAGTGGGTGGGGGAGGGGAGTTAAAAATCCTCGGGTTTCGATTCCAGCAGTTACACTGGGCTCACGCCGACCAGAGCTGACGGCGCGAAATTTCGGGGCCGGTGGTGGAGGTACCTAGTCACCGTGGCGGAAAAGGGGGCGCAGGTGACGCCTCGGCTGCATCGCCAATGCCCACCTGGCCATCACAGCCAGAAGCCCCAGCTTCCGCCTGCCCCAGGAGGGGATTGGGGGAGTTACCCGGGCCTCCCAATCCCAGCCATGGACCCCCCCACCCGGCCCGCCTCGGTAATGGCCGATCTTGTAAACATATTTCTTTAAAAGAATATATCCTTCCTGTCAGGAAAACCCCCCCCAACCCCCGACCCGGACCAAGTATATGGCCCAGTACAGGATGTCCTGGCAATTCTGGGGCTGGGCAGAAGCAGCGCACTTTGCCCTAATGTGTCACAGGTAGAGGTGGGGAAGGTCACCTGTGTGAGCGAAACGGGTACTTCAACCCTTATTTAATGTGAGCAGTCAGTTGTGTCTCTGGAGTTGCTCTGTGTGGGAATTCTCTAGTACCCTGCATCTGACTCACAGCTAAAGAAATCCCTTTGATTTGGCAGGAAGTGTGATATTCATCCTTCCTCGGAAAGAACTTGCATTTATGTAGCTTATTGTCTTGTCCTCAGGATGTCCCAAAATACTTTGCAATGAATTAGTTATTGATGTGCGGTCACCGTTGTTTATCTGGGCCATTGCAGCAAACAGCAACTGAGGTGAATGAGCACTCAATTTATTTTTGATGATGTTGGTTGAGAGAGGAATGTTGAGAGGACACCAGACGAATTCCCCTGATTTTCATATACCTCCACCTGGATCACCAGAACAGGCAGACACAGCCTCATTCAAGAGACGGCACCTAAGAGCCTCTATGCTCAAAGTTTTGGAATGGGCTTCAACCCACAGCCTCTGGCTTAGAGGCAAGAGTGCCACCAACCGAGCCAAGCTGACACTTGGTCTGCCTCTTTTACCAGCTATCAAGAACCAATCCAACTAAGAATGCTACCAAGATAAGACTTAATTCCTGGACCATTAACACAAGGCAATCAACGGGTCATTCTCTCTCTTTCTCTTCCTTTCGGATGTTTCTCTCTCTCTCCCTCTGTCTTTTGTTCTGGCCGTTTGTATATTCGGTGGTCCTGTATGTAATGTCTCTCTGTCTGAGCACTTTGATTGCCTTGACAACGGGCAGTTGGAAAGATTATCTGTAATCACCAAGCATTGTTCTCTGACTATAAATGCAGTAACCTTCAAGGAATCCCACACTTCACCTGACGAAGGAGAAAGCCTCCGAAAGCTTGTGATTTTCAAATAAAACTGTTGGACTATAACCTGGTGTTGTAAGATTCCTTACATTTGTCAACCCCAGTCCATCACCGGCGTCTCCACATCAGGGCTAATAGAGGCTGCACAGGGAATTATCCTCCACGTAACTTACCATCAAAGATTGTCCCTAAAAACTAACGGAAAAGAACTGCAAAGATTTCCAACTATGACTTTTCTAGTTTTGTTGAACATTGTATATTGTGTTAAGTCTGGTTATTATATCTTTAGTATCTTGCTGTGTCTTTTTCCTTCTATGTATTAATTTACCTGTAAGTAAAGTTGACCAAGTACCTTAGCCTGTACACAGTGGCCTGGATACAGGGCCTCAGTTTAACATCTCACTCCTTTTCTTTTATTTTGCATCCCGGGGGAAATTTATTTCCCGAGCACAAGCAGATGAAGAAAGCGCAGGAACCTGTGAGAGCAGGTCTCCCCAAACCACCCCACCCCTTGCCCTGTAAAGGTATGACTGTGGGTTATCTCAAGGGGGATGCTGCCCTAACCCTCAACAACAACAACTTGCATTTATATAGCGCCTTTAACATAGTAAAACGTCCCAAGGCGCTTCACATGAGCGATTATCAAACAAAATTTGACACCGAACCACATAAGGGGATATTAGGACAGGTGACCAAAAGCTTGGTCAAAGAGGTAGATTTTAAGGAACGTCTTAAAGGAGGAGAGAGAGGTAGAGAGGTGAGAGGTTTAGGGAGGGAATTCCAGAGTTTAGGGCCTAGGCAGCTGAAGGCACGGCCGCCGATGCTGGAGCGAAAAAAATCGGGGATACGCAAGAGGCCAGAATTGGAGGAGCGCAGAGATCTCGGAGGGTTGTAGGGCTGAAGGAGAAGAGATAGGGAGGGGAAAAGCCATGGAGGGATTTGAAAACAAGGATGAGAATTTTAAAATCGAGGCGTTGCCGGACCGGGAGGCAATGGAGGTCAGCGAGCACAGGGGTGATGGGTGAACGGGACTTGGTGCAAGTTAGGATACGGGCAGCTGAGTTTTGGATGAGCTCAAGTTTACGGAGGGTGCAAGGTGGGAGAACGTTGGAATAGTCAAGTCTGGACGTAACAAAGGCATGAATGAGGGTTTCAGCTGAAGATGAGCTGAGGCAGGGGTGGAGATGGGCGATGTTACGGAGGTGGCGATGGAGCGGATATGAGGTTGGAAGCTCAGCTCAGGGTCAAATAGGACGCCAAGTGTGTAATGATGTGGGAGTGATATCACCTGCGGCCTCGTTTTTCTGGCAGAGCCCCAAAACGAACAACGCCCAAAGGCAGTGGGCATTAGTGCTCGCATGCAGCCCCCTCAGATCAGAGGGTCTGAGAAGGGCAAGGCAGCAGGCACACCACTGCACCAAAAAGGTAAGCACCATTTTTAAAATTTTTTTTTATTCGTTCACGGGATGTGGGCGTCGCTGGCAAGGCCGGCATTTATTGCCCATCCCTAATTGCCCTCGAGAAGGTGGTGGTGAGCCGCCTTCTTGAACCGCTGAAGTCCGTGTGGTGACGGTTCTCCCACAGTGCTGTTAGGAAGGGAGTTCCAGGATTTTGACCCAGCGACAATGAAGGAACGGCGATATATTTCCAAGTCGGGATGGTGTGTGACTTGGAGGGGAACGTGCAGGTGGTGTTGTTCCCATGCGCCTGCTGCCCTTGTCCTTCTAGGTGGTAGAGGTCGCGGGTTTGGGAGGTGCTGTCGAAGAAGCCTTGGCGAGTTGCTGCAGTGCATCCTGTGGATGGTGCACACTGCAGCCACAGTGCGCCGGTGGTGAAGGGAGTGAATGTTTAGGGTGGTGGATGGGGTGCCACCACCCAGTGTTTCCAGCACTCAGGATCATGGGGGCTGGATGTCCAAAAGCAGCAGCCAGAATGTCTCAAAGCCGATCACCATTTCTGCTGTTGAAGGCAACATGGGCCTGCAAGAGTGACGGACTTTCCTCCCCCTGCCTCTTAAGGGTTAACGCCCGCCAATGGACATTCTTGCACTGGGGGGGAACGTCAGGCCAATGCAAAAGGCTGGAAGCTGGAAATACTTTGGGTGAACTCCATCGTCTTGGACCCAGGTGGGAGGGGAAGGGGAGGGGAGGAAAATTGGCATCATTATCTTCTACTTTTGTAGGTTACGAGAGGATGTGATGGCCTTCCCACGTAACCTCCAGTAAGGGATGTACTGCAATTACAGGTTACTGGACTGCACTAACCCGTACCTAAGACTTGAGTTATTAAGAGACTCGGTCTGCTTGTGGAAACTGCCATCTAGCTGCGAACATGAGAATGAGTGTTGGGGGGAAAAGCCTGAACTGTCATAGGCTGCCCGACCACTCTCACATGCTTAAAAAGGACTTTAGAACAAAAAAATTGATAGCTATGGCAAAGATAGAGAGAGAAGAGTTCAATGCTATGTTTAGGAGTAGGCTTGAAATGTCTTTCTCTGCAATTTACATTCAGTGTCTGTGTACAGTTATTATATGAGGTAACCACTGAACCCGGTTCATTACTTTAGCCACTATTTTAACCCAGCCCGCCCGGCAGGAACGAGGCAGGTTTGGGTTAGTTTATACTCTCCGTTGAATTCATCTTGCCTCATCCTCACCTTAAAAAGCCTTCGCAAAAACAGATCTCTTCAACCAACCTTCGAGTTATCTCTCCTAACCCTGCCAAAACAGGCTATGGTGGGGGGGTGGGGGAGGGGGGAGTGGGGGGAGGGGGGAGGGGGGAGGAGGGGAGGAGGGGGGGAGGAGGGAGGAAGGAGGGGAGGGGGAGGAGGGGTCTGCTCTTTCTGTCCTCTATGAAGTGCTTGAGGACATTTTTCTACATAGCACTATGTAAATACAGGTTGATGTTTAAGTGAGAGGTGATAAATACATATGTGTAAAATCTTTACTATGGTGATGGCAAAGCCTAGCAAAGCATATTGAAAAATTCACGACTGACGGGAAGTGAGACAGCACCGCCTTGTAACGTTATCTAGAATTTCCATTCTGTTGAAGTACAATAATTGGAGCAGTATGTCAATGTCTTAGAGAATTATCCATTTCCTGCCCCATTATTATTGTACATCTATATTTATTTCATATACCTCAATAGTTAGTAAACTTAATTATCATTTATACATAACATTTCTACACACAAAGGGTGGTAGAAGTTTGGAACTCTCTTCCTCAAACGGCAATTGATACTAGCTCAATTGCTAAATTTAAATCTGAGATAGATAGCTTTTTGGCAACCAAAGGTATTAAGGGATATGGGCCAAAGGCAGGTGTATGAAGCTCGATCACAGATCAGCCATGATCTTATCAAATGGCAGAGCAGGCACGAGGGGCTGAATGGCCTACTCCTGTTCCTATATTCCTATGATCCTAACAATGTTATGCAACAAGCAAAGCACAGGAATTTTTATAATTGCCAACTCCCCATTGAGTGAAATTGCAAAGATAAGGTCATTTTTGAGGACCACTAGAGTTCCTGTATGATTTTGTTTCTCCCACATCCATACTGACTTATTTGATGGCACAATGTTGCCTGTGGACATCTCAACAAAACCAACTTGATTTGTCCCTACTTTGGACTGCATGTCTTGTTCCTGAGCTACACTGGTATCTTTTCTTTTGCTAAAGGGAAAGGGAGAGGACAGGGAGGGAATTCAAGATGCCAGCCTTGGCTTAGTGGTCGCACCCTCGCCCGAGCCAGAAGGTTGTGGGTTCAAGCCCCGCTCCAGAGATTGAGCACATAATCCAGGCTCAATCTACAGTGCAGTACTGAGGGAGTGCTGCACTGTCAGAGGTGCTGTCTTCAAATGAGAAGTTAAACTAAAGCCCTATCTACCCTCTCAGCTGATGTAAAAGATCCCATGATACTATTTGATGAAGAGCAGGGGAGTTCTCCCAGTGTCCAGTTTCCCATTTATCCCTTAACCAACACCACTAAAAAACAGATCACCTTGTCATTTATCTCATTGCTGTTTGTGGGACCTTGCTGTGTGCAAATTGGCTGCCATGTTTCCTACGTTACAACAGTGACTACAATTCAAAATTACTTCATTGGCCGCGAAGCACTTTGCGACATCCTGAGGTCATGAAAGGCACTATATAAATTAAAGTTTGTTCTTCTTAAACTTTCTTTCAATGATTGTACAAGTGTGCTTTGTGCATAAATGTCATGAGCAAATCTCTTTCCCATTAATGAACCAGGACAAGTTACATCCCAATAAATTATTCCTACTTGAAGATGGAAAGAAGAAAACACTGCTAGAAAACTTACACTCAGTAGGTTCCAGAACCTCCTCTTTCTTTGCTGAAATGGAACATAATGGATATCAATTTCAAAAGATGATACAATTGGAATTAACGACTTGCCCAGCCTAACAAAAGTCAACTAATCCCGAGCACAAAATTCACTCTGAGGCCACAGGGTAGCTGGTGTGGGAAATGGAACTTGTGTGCCAGAGGACTCTTTTATCAGGAATATTGTTGTGGCAGGGATTAAGACTGGACTCTGCCACCTAGTCATGTCGGGTGCTCGAGATGGAGATAATGCTCTGTTCTCAGCACCAGCACCGCCCACATCTCCCAGCATGTTGTTATTTTCACATTGCTGTTAATACGAAGTCTACGTGCTCCCTAAAAAAAGTTAACTTTTGAATCATTAATTTCCACATACAAATAGGATATTACACCCATCTGTATAAGACAGGATGCTTAGAGATGTTGTCCCTTCAAATTTTAACACAAACATAGATTCCATCTCTTTCAGTTCTAAACATAACCTTGTTCTTTTTCTCCCACTGTTGAGACCAGGCTCAGTTGTGAGTTACACATGGAAAAGTCTTCAGTTCAATTTTGCACGTTTTTTTTTTCTTTTTCATTTGTGAAAACGTAGCACTTTTGGAAAAGTTTTCAAACGATTTCTCCGTAGTTTATTTAAGAGTTGGGCTTACATTCATTCAGCATCAGTCGACTGGGTTTCAACTCCTAATTCACCATGATGTCAGGATTTGCTGTGAACATATTGGCCCAGATTTTGCTGAAAATAATAACGGCGTCTGAACAACGCAGGCCTTTATTAATGCGCAAATCGGCCAGCCACTCGCGGCGAGGAAGAGATACCCCGTGAGTTGCGAATCGCCACAAGTTGCTGACTGATTTGTGCCCGCTCCGCCGTTAGCTTTGCGAAAACTTCATCTCGCCCTTAACCTCCCCGTGATTTTCATGAAGTTGCTGCATTCGCACATTAATTGCCCATTAAACTCGCCACAGAAAGATAAGTCTAGTAATTAACAGCGTAAGTACCCTTTTAACAATGTGGTAATTGTTAATGACTGCCAATCAACCTCTCTGGCTCAGAAAGTGAACAATTTCAACTGTGGAGTCTCATTCCTTCAGGTTGTGAATTGTTGTTGAAGATTTTTAAAATTTCAAATTTTTTTTTCTTAATTTTCCTTTCTATCTCTTTTCTCTGTCTCTCCGAACCAAGATCCCGGTTGAGGACGGCCTCAACCGGGATCTTGGGTTCATGTCACACTACACGTAACCCCACCAGCGAACAAATGTTATCTGTTTTTAATATAACGGGTCATTGACTGTCTTCCTTATCTCTCTCTCTCTCTCTCTCTCTCTTTTTTTGGGGGGTTTGTATATTCGGTGGCCTTTTTAGGTGACACCTTTCTGTCTGCTCACTGTGATTGCCTTGGCAACGGGCAGTAATCACCAGGCATTGTTTTGTGATCTTAAAATGCGAAGGATTCGAAAATGTCATTTCCACACCGCCTGAGGAAGGGGAAAGCCCCCGGAAGCTTGTGGGATTAAAAATAAAATTGTTGGACTATAACTTGGTGTTGTAAAATTGTTTACAATTGTCAACCCCAGTCCATCACCGGCATCTCCACATCATCTCTAAACCTAGTCTTTCTTTCCCTCTTTTTATTTCTTTTTCTGTATCTGATCTGACTCCAATTCGTCCTCCTTCTCAGTCCTTCCTCTGTTTATTTTTTTTTATTCGTTCATGGGATGTGGGCGTCGCTGGCGAGGCCAGCATTTATTGCCCATCCCTAATTGCGCGTGAGAAGGTGGTGGTGAGCCGCCTTCTTGAACCGCTGCAGTCCGTGTGGTGACGGTTCTCCCACAGTGCTGTTAGGAAGGGAGTTCCAGGATTTTGACCCAGTGACAATGAAGGAACGGCGATATATTTCCAAGTCGGGATGGTGTGTGACTTGGAGGGGAATGTGCAGGTGGTGTTGTTCCCATGTGCCTGCTAATCTTGTCCTTCTAGGTGGTAGAGGTTGCGGGTTTGGGAGGTGCTGTCGAAGAAGCCTTGGAGAGTTGCTGCAGTGCATCCTGTGGATGGTACACACTGCAGCCACAGTGCGCCGGTGGTGAAGGGAGTGAATGTTTAGGGTGGTGGATGGGGTGCCAATCAAGCGAGCTGCTTTGTCCTGGATGGGGTTGAGCTTCTTGAGTGTTGTTGGAGCTGCACTCATCCAGGCAAGTGGAGAGTATTCCATCACACTCCTGACTTGTTCCTTGTAGATGGTGGAAAGGCTTTGGGGAGTCAGGAGGTGAGTCACTCGCCACAGAATACCCAGCCTCTGACCTGCTCTTGTAGCCACAGTATTTATATGGCTGGTCCAGTTAAGTTTCTGGTCAATGGTGACCCCCAGGATGTTGATGGTGAGGGATTCGGCGATGGTAATGCCGTTGAATGTCAATGGGAGGTACTTAGACTCTCTCTTGTTGGAGATGGTCATTGCTTGGTGCTTGTCCGGCGCAAATGTTACTTGCCACTTATGAGCCCAAGCCTGGATGTTGTCCAGGGCTCGGACTGCTTCATTATTTGAGGGGTTGTGAATGGAACTGAACACTGTGCAATCATCAGCGAACATCCCCATTTCTGACCTTATGATGGAGGGAAGGTCATTGATGAAGCAGCTGAAGATGGTTGGGCCTGGGACACTGCCCTGAGGAACTCCTGCAGCAATGTCCTTAAATCTCATTGTTTAAGGAGATAGACTGTTGGTCGCGTCGTTCACCAAGGTCCCAGATGTCCTGTTTCCCTCGCCATGCTGTTATCAGCTCGCACTTCCAGCAACTTTGTGGGCAAAAAATTTTAAAACCTAAACTTGCACAAACAAGTCTAACTAACGGGGGACACTGCAAGGTGCCCCAATCCAACAAATTCTGGGGCCAACGGTTCCTCCCCTGCGATTGATGCTTATGGCGCACTGGCTTCTAGTGTCACATAACTGGCAAAGAAATGGAGCTCTTTCCGAGCTCAGGGACGGAACTCAACCCAGCCGTCTCGTTAGTTGGAAGTCTACCCCCACAGTAGGAATGTCCATCAACATTTTCCCTCACAGTCTGAGAAGTCTCATGTGCTGTACCCTTGAGGAAGCGTTACTGTAACTTCAGCCCAGCTGGGAAATTGAATAGAAGTGGGAACTGCTTGCACGAGCAACTGTTCAAGTTTGCATACAACGGCCAAAGTGCCGCATTGTCGAAGACACCATCGCTTTCCAGTGGCTAGAAATACCTCCTTTAGCATTAGTCATAGGTGAACCTTGGGTTTATTTATGATCGGGGTCAAGAGGACCCTTGATGTAGGGAGCGTAAAATTAGCCAAGGCTCCTGCCCCAGACGTCGGCAAGTGGACGGAAGTCAGGTGAGGACAGGATTGGGCTTGACCATGTTGTCTCCAGGACTAAAGAGTCCATCAACACTCGGGGTGAAGGCTTAAACAGAAAACAAGTGCCCGTTTACAGTGAGCTACCATTGGGTGCCAGGAGCCAGCGGAACCATACATCCCACAGACGCCAATGGATTTGGGAAAAGGCAAAAAAAAACACAATCGGAGCAAATTTAAAAAAAGATTGATGAGACAGTGAAAAATTGAAGTGGCCACAATAAGGAATAAAGGGAATAAAATTCCACAATACAATTTTCAGGGCTATGGGGAAAGAGCAGGAGAATGGGACTAATTGGAAAATCTTTTTCAAAGAGCCGGCACAGGCACGATGGGCTGAGTGGCCTCCTCCTGTGCTGTACCCAATATGATACTATGATACATCAACAAATCTATAAATGTTGTTACTACTTTATGGATAAAAATTGTGAAATCAACAGATGAGAAGGTGCTTCAGGTTAGACTCAGGTACTGACCAGGAGAATCAGAAGGAGTAACTCGTGACATAAGATTTAATTTCAAAGCATCTAGGAATATAGGAAGAAGAGGAGAGCATTCATCCCCTCGAGCCTGCTCCGCCAGTCAATTAGATCATGGCTGATCTGTATCTTAACTCCATTTACCCACCTTGGTTCCGTAACCCTTAATACCCTGGCCTAACAAAAATCCTATCAATCTCAGTTTTGAAAGTTTCAATTGACCCCCAGCCTCAACAGATTTTTGGGGGGGGAGAGAGTTCCAGATTTCCACTCCCATTTGTGTGAAGAAGTGCTTCCTGACATCACCCCAAACGGCCTAACTCTAATATTAAAGTTAAGCTCCCTTGTTCTGGACACCCCCTGCCAGGGGAAATAGTTTCTCCCTATCAACCGCTTTGGGCATCTTAAACATCCCTTAATCTTCCATACTGAAGGGACTACAAGCCTAGTCTATGCAATTATGTCCTCATAATTTAACCCGTTTATCCCCAGTATCATTCTGGTGAATCTGCGCAGCACCCCCTCCGAGGCCAACAGATCCTTCCTTTATCTTTGTCACTTTGCTTCCTAATGATTAGGAGAAAAATCCACTACGTTTAAAAAGTGTATACAGTTGGCCTTGTACCCTCAGTGAACTCACCAGCAGATTTGGCTCTTCTTGCTGATTTCATACTTGTTTTAGACTTAACTCGGTCTTTAGACTTCAGCAATGTTTTCAAATCCTTAGGCGTTTCAGGCCTTGGTGTTACAGGCTCATTTTCACTTCCAGTAGTCTGTAGAAATGAATACAGTGCAAGTAAGATATAAAAACATAGACTATGAAACATGTTACTGCCTGTAATCTCAGTAAGACGGTGATGGATAAATCGCACGGCACACGACCTCAATCATCAATGATCTCTAAAGACGTTTCTATTCCAATTTTGATTTGTGTGAAATTACCTAGTTTGGATTGATTCTGATTTCACCTCTACTTGCTCATAATTGCAATGACAAGGGCGACTATTGACAACACACAGAAATGGAAGTTTCCCACTGGTGATTCAGCTTCTTTGGTGGCATTCTTGCCTCTGGGTTGGGAGGCTGTGGGTTTGAATCCACATTATGTTCTACTAACCCATAATTCCCATCCTCACCCACTGGTCCCCACGCCCAGATGCACTGATTTCAACATCTTTGTCCTCATCTACAAATCCCTCCATGCCATTAGGAACATAGGAACAGGAGTAGGCCATTCAGCCCCTCGAGCCTGTTCCGCCATCTAATGAGGTCATGACTGATCTGAATCCTAACTCCATCCACCCACCTTGGCTCCGCATCCCTCAGTACTCTTGGCTAGCAAAAATCTATCGATCTCAGATTGAAAATGATTAATTGAGCTAGCATCTACTGCTTTTTGTGGGAGATAGTTCCACACTTCCACCACCCTTCGTGTGAAGAAGTGTTTCCTAACTTCTCTCCTGAATGGCCTGGCTCTGATTTTAAGGTTATGTCCCCCTGTCCTAGACTCACCCTAGAAGGAGGGGTGACTATAAACTTGGTCAAAGGGGTGGGTTTTAAGGAGGGTCTTAAAGGAGGAGACGGTGCTGGCAAAGCATGGGGCTTTAGGAAGGGAATTCGAGAGCATGGCTCCTAGGCGGCTGAAGGTATGGACTCCAATGATGGGGCAAAGAAAGGGTGATGTACAAGAGAAGGTTACAAAGATGGGGAGGGGTACGCCAAGAAGTGAATTATGCACAAGGGTGAGAATTTTAAATTTGAGGCATTGGAGGACCAGGAGCCTATGTGGGTCAGCGTGGACAGGAATGTTCAGTGAGCGGGACAGGATATGGACAGTGGAGCTTTGGTTGAGCTGAAGCTTACGGAGGCTGGTGGATGGGAGGCCCACCAGAAAATGACTGGAATAGTTGAGTCTGGCGATAATAAAGGCTTAGATTAGGGTTTCAGCAGCAGATGCACTGAGGTAGGGATGGAGGTGGACGATGCTATGGAGGTGGAAGTAGGCAGTCTTTGAGATGGAGAGGATATGGGGTCGGAAACTCATCTCAGGGTTGAACAGGATGCTAAGATTCCAAACAGTTTGGTTCGGCCCGAGAGTAGCCAGGGAGAGGGTTGGAATTGGTGACGAGGGAAACAGAGTTTGTGGCGGGGGCCAAAGAAAATGACACTGGTCTTCCCAATGTTTAACTGGAAGAAGTTGTGGCTCATTCAAGACTGGATGTCGAACATGCAGTCTGACAAATAGGGGCAGTGGAGGGGTCGAGATGTGGTAGAGAGGTAGAGTTGGGTGTTGTCACAAGCATACAGTGACGTGACCCAGCGACAGTTATACAACCAGAAATTACATGGATAACAGCCATCAAATGTTAGCGAAATTACTCCCACCCTTCCAGCATTGGGAAAATGTAATTGTTGGTTAGGATGGATAGTAGCAGAGTAACAAAAACAAGAAAAAAGCACCTTTACTTTCAGCACCACCTAGAGGAAGATGGGTCCGTGCCTGTCATTCCCCCATCCCAAAAATTAAGCTCGATGCCACTTTTGCAAAATGGTGCTTTACTGCTCTGAACGATCACATCAAGTGCAACGCCCTTATCACTGGTGCATCACATGTATGTTATTACACAGGCCATGGTGCGTCCATAAATCTGGGAGACCCATAACTCACCATCACCTTCTGCGGAAAAAACTGCCGCTAGAAAGACCTGATCTTTCGGTGGGATTGTGGAACTCCATTAAAAAATAATCACAGACAGCAATATCGGCTTTCCCGGTAGATGTGCCATGGATTGACATGCCCTTCCACTCCATCGACGCTGCTCGAGAATCCTCCATCATTTGGAACCTGCAGAATTGTAGATTCCCCTTGCAGGTTTTGACTGGGAGGAGTACAGCTGTGCGAGCTGGCGTTGGGGAGCTAGCTGCATGTCAATTCGCCGGTGACAAATCTGGTGTAGTGGCCTGTGGGTTTTAAAAAAAAAATCCCACAGACCCACAGACAGATCAGCTGTCTCTGTTGATGGGAGGAGTCGAAAGGCAGAACAATGCAGAGAGGATAACATGGAGAACTGACCAGGTTTAACCCATGGGCTGCGTTTTGGACGCCTCCATAATAAAAAAGATACATAGAGTTACATAGAGTTTACAACACAGAAACAGGCCATTCGACCCAACTGGTCTACACCGGCATTTATGCTCTACATGAGCCTCCTCCCACCCTTCTTCATCTAACCCTATCAGCATACCCTTCTATTCTTTTCTAGCTTATCTAACTTCCCCTTAAATGCATCTATGCTATTCACCTCAACTACTCCGTGTGGTAGCAAGTTCCACATTCTAACCACTCTCTGGGTAAAGAGGTTTCTCCTGAATTCCCTATTGGATTTATTAGCGACTATCTTATATTTATGGCCCCTAGTTCTGGTCTCTCCCACAAGTGGAAACATTTTTTCTACATCTATCCTACCAAATCCTTTCATAATCTTAAAGACCTCCATCAGGTCACCCCTCAGCCTTCTTGTTCTGGAGAAAAGACCCCCAGCCTGTTCAGCCTTTCCTGATCAGTATATCCTCTCAGTTCTGGTATCATCCTTGTGAATCTTTTTTGCACCTTTTCCAAAAATCTCTATATCCTTTTCATAATATAGAGACCAGAACTCTGCACAGTACTTCAGTGGTCTAACCGAGGTTCTATGCAAGTTTAACCTAACTTTTCTGCTTTTCAATTCTATCCCTCTAGAAATGAACCCCAGTGCTTGGTTTGCTTTTTTATGGCCTTATTAACCCGCATCACTACTTTCAGTGATTTGTGTGTCTGTACTCCGAGATCACTTTGCTCCTCGACCCCATTTAGACTCTTATTATCCAAGCAGTATGTGGCCTCCTTATTCTTCCTACCAAAATGCACCTTCTCACACTTATCTATATTGAAATTAATTTGCCAATTATACACCCATTCTGCAAGTTTATTAATGTCGTTTGATTTAATTTATTTATATTTTTTTTATTCATTCTCACTGGCTAGGCTGGCATTTGTTGCTCATCCCTACTTGGCCTAAGAAGTCGGTGGTGGGCCGCCTTCTTAAACCATTGCAGTCCGTAATTCTTTGTAGTGACTTGATACAACTGAGTAGCACTTCAAAGGGCGGTTAAGAGTCAATCACGTTGGCGTGGGACTGGAGTCACATCTCGGCCAGATAAGGACGGCAGGTTTCCTTCTCTAAAGGGCATTAGTGAAGCAGTTGGGTTTTTACAACAATCTGATAGCTTCAGGGGCACTTTTCCTGAGACCGGCTTTTTATTTCCCGACTTTTTAAAAACTGAATTCAAATTCACAAAGTCCCACGGTGGGATTATGAATTCACATTCCCTGGATTATTAGTCCAGGCCACTGGATTACTGGTTCAGTAATATAACCACTATACCACCATGCCCCATAGATATATTATATTTTATTATATACACTATGATATATATTACATTTAATGTTATATTGTGTTGTCTTCTTCACTTTTTTGATTGAAATAAAACTTTCAAAAGCAGTAAAAGCCTAAATGCAAAATTTAAATATAGTCACACTAGCAGCACGGAGAGCTGTTAACTCCAGGTAAATATTGGGAAGTGTCACTTATAAGCAGCAAAACCCTCCATAGACTTCAAAAACCTTTAACCAAGCTGTGCCCATCTTTAAATACGACCTACATAAAACAGGCTAAACATTTTAAAACTAAAATGGCTATCACTCCTAATGACTGAGTGTCTGAATCTTTTACCTATTTGGAACAAAAGCAGAAAATGCTGGAAATACATATTCAGCAAGGAAAATTAACTTTCACATAAGCAGCACCCCATTGCAGGATTTCCAAGCCATTACTATATATTATATTTAATATGATACTGTGTTGGATTGAAACGATTAGTTTACATACATAAAAAAGGTGTAATTAGACTCTTATATTACATTTGCATTGGGTTACTGAAACAGAACAGGGGAGGGGGTCAGTTTAGGCAGAATTACTGTCTATCCGCTATTTAATCACAGAATAAGACAGGTTTGAGATGCACTAAAAAAAAAAAAAATTTTTTTAAATTCTAAATCTGTGAGACGGTTGTTGCAGCCCCGGGGTTAACGAGCGGTTTTAATCGGGCGACTTACATTCATGTTGGCTGGGTGCGTGTTAACCGCCCGGGCGCTGCCTTTCCCCCTTTTGTTGTCTCTCCGGCTCTTCCGGCGTCTTTCGTTTCCAAGGCCGTTGCTACCAACCGCCGGAAGACCCGGGTTGATTGACAGTCGCCGCAGCCAATCGCTGCCCCGCGTGTCGGCCTCCACTCAGCAGGTCAGGCAGCATCTGTGCAGAGAGAGAGACAATTGTAAACAATTTTACAACACCAAGTTATAGTCCAGCAATTTTATTTTAAATTCACAAGCTTTCGATGTGGACGATGCGTTCACCTGAGGAAGGAGGTAGCCTCCGAAAGCTTGTGAATTTAAAATAAAATTGCTGGACTATAACTTGGTGTTGTAAAATTGTTTACAATTGTCAACCCCAGTCCATCACCGGCATCTCCACATCGAGAGAGAGAGAGGAGGGAGACAGAGTTTAATGTGTCTGTTTCTCTCTCTCCGCTGAGTCTGTTTCTATTTCAGATTTCCAGCACCCGCAGTATTTTTTTGCTTTTAGTCGCTGTTTACTGTCGCTGTCTGCACCACTAAGCAATAATCTGGAGGGTTGCAAGTCGAGATCACATATCATTAGGGATGATGAACACCATTCCTGCCCATGTTAGTTAATTTAGGAGCACCATACAATCCCCCCCGCCCCCCCCATTGCAGCGTCCAATTGCGTCTTAAATTGAAGGCCGATACAGTGCAGTACTGAGGGAGTGCTGCACTGTCCCGGGCGTCTTTCGGATGAGATGTTAAACCGAGGCCCTACCTGCCCTCTCACAAATCCCCTGGCACTATTTCGAAGAAGAGCGGGGGAGTTCTCCCCGGTGTCCTGGCCAATATTTATCCCTCAACAAACACCACTAAAAACAAATTATCCGATCGTTATCACAGTGCTGTTTGTGAGACTTTGCTGCCCGCAAATCGGCTGCAGCATTTCCCTGCATAACAGCAGTGACTACACTTCAAAAATATTTCAATGGCTGTAAAGCGCTTTGGGGCGTCCTGAGGTGTGTGAAATGCGCTATATAAATGCAAGTCCTTTCCTGTAAATCAATCCAGAGTTTTCACCTTCACCACTCTATGAGCAAAAGTATTCCGAGTAGGGAGTTGGTTCGTGTACAGAATAGACACATCCCTACGAGGGGGAAAGGAAGGGCATCCAAAGCTGGAGCTCCCTGGATGACTAAAGATATAGAGATTAAAATGAAACAGAAAAAGGAGGCTTATGATGAATGTAAAGTTCATAATGCAGTAGAGAGCCAGGCTGAATACAGAGAATGAGATGTAAAGATAGAGTATGAGAATAGTTTAGCGGCTAACATAAAAGGGAACCCAAAATTCTTTTATAAACATATAAATAGTAAAACAGTAGTCAAAGGAAGGGTGGGACCGATTAGGGACAAAAAAGGAGATCTTCTTGTGGAGGCAGAGGGCATAGCTGAGGTACTAAATGAACGGGAGAACCGTCAGCACACGGACTGCAGCGGTTCAAGAAGGCGGCTCGCCACCACCTTCTCAAGGGCAATTAGGGATGGGCAATAAATGCCGGCCTCGCCAGCGATGCCCACACCCCATGAACGAATAAAAAAAATACTTTGCATCGGTCTTCACTAGAGGAGAGGACCCTGCCAATGTAGCAGTGAAGGAGGAAGCAGTGGCGATATTGGATAGGATAAAAATAGATAAAGAGTGGATAACTAAACAAGTTAAGGATAGTATTAGATTAAAAGAAGAGGCCTATAATGATGCAAAGAAGAGCAGTAAGCCTGGGGATTGGGAGAGTTTGAGAAGCCAACAAAGGACGACCAAAAAATTGATTAAAAGGGAGAAAATAGAATATGAGAGTAAACTAGCAAGAAATATAAGAACGGATTGTAAGAGCTTCTACAAGTAAGTAAAAAGGAAGAGATAAGCAAAACTAAAAGTTGGTCCCTTAGAGGCCGAGACAGCAGAAATCATAATGGGGAATAAGGAAATGGCAGAGACATTAAACAAATATTTTGTATCTGCTTCACAGTAGAAGACACAAAAAGCATGCCAGAAATAGTGGGGAACCAAGGGGCTACTTGAGAGTGAGGAACTTAAAGTAATTAATAACAGCAGAGAAAAAGTACTGGAGAAACTAATGGGAGTAAAAGTCGACAAATCCCCTGGACCTGACGGTCTACATCCTAGGGTTCTAAAAGAGGTGGCTGCAGAGATAGTGGATGCATTGGTTATGATCATCCAAAATTCCCTAGATTTTAGAACAGTCCCAGCAGATTGGAAGGTAACAAATGTAACCTCACCATTCAAGAAAGGAGGGAGTGAGAAAACAGGGAACTACAGGCCAGTTAGCCAGACATCAGTCATAGGGAAAATACTGGAATCTATTATTAAGGAAGTGGTAACAGGGCACTTGGAAAATCATAATATGATTAGGCAGAGTCAACATGGTTTTATGAAAGGAAAATCATGTTTGACAAATTTATTAGAGTTTTTTGAGGATGTAACTAGCAGGGTAGATAAAGGGGAACCAGTGGATGTAGTATATATGGATTTTCAAAAGGCATTCGATAAGGTGCCACATAAAAGGTTGTTACACAAGTTAAGGGCTCATGGGGTTGGGGGTAATTTATTAGCATGGATAGAGGATTGGTTAATGGACAGAAAACAAAGAGTACAGATAAACGGGTCATTTTCAAGCAGGCTGTGACTAGTGGGGTGCCACAAGGATCAGTGCTTGGGCCCCAGCTATTTACAATCTGTATTAATGACTTAGATGAAGGGACCGAGTGTAATGTATCCAAGTTTGCTGACATTACAAAGCTAGGTGGGAAAGTAAGCTGTGAGGAGGACACAAAGAGTCTGCAAAGGGATATAGACAGGTTAGGTGAGCAGGCAAAAAGGTGGCAGATGGAGTATAATGTGGGGAAATGTGAGATTATTCACTTTGGTAGGAAGAATAGAAAAACAGAATATTTTTTAAATGGTGAGACACTATTAAATGTTGGTGCTCAGAGAGATTTAGGTGTCCTGGTACAAGAAACACAAAAAGTTAGCATGCAGGTACAGCAAGCAGTTAGGAAAGTAAATGGCATGTTGGCCTTTATCACAAGGGGGTTGGAGTACAAGAGTAAGGCAGTCTTATTACAATTGTACAGGGCTTTGGTGAGACCTCACCTGGAGTACTGTGTACAGTTTTGGTCTCCTTATCGAAGGAAGAATATACTTGCCTTAGAGGTGGTGTAACGAAGGTTCACTAGATTGATTCCTGGGATGAGAGGGTTGTCCTGTGAGGAGAGACTGAGTAGAATGGGCCTATACTCTCTGGAGTTTAGAAGAATGAGATGTGATCTCGTTGAAACATACAAATTTCTGAGGGGGCTTCACAGGGTAGATGCTGAAAGGTTGTTTCCCCTGGCTGGAGAGTCTAGAACTAGGGGGCATAGTCGCAGGATACGTGGCCAGCCGATTAAGACTGAGATGAGGAGGAATTTCTTCTCTCAGAGGGTTGTGAATCTTCACTCAGAGGGCCATGGATGCTGAGACGTTGAGTATATTCAAGGCTGAGATCAATAGATTTTTGGATTCTAGGGGAATCAAGGGATATGGGAATCGGGCGGGAAGTGGAGTTGAGGTCGAAGATCAGCCATGATCTGATTGAATGGCGGAGCAGGCTCGAGGGGCCGAATGGCCTACTCCTGGTCCTATTTCTTAAGTTCTTACAGTACTCAAGGTTTGGTCTGACCAGAATACTGTAATACTGATAACGACTTCCTCTGATTTACATTCAAGTTGGCCAAATAGTTTATCATTCTTCTGGCTTTGTTAATTTCTGTACTCTATTGTTTATCGCCAAGTTTACTAAGGCCCCTAGGTCTCTTCCCACTGTGTCCACAGCTATTTCAACACCATTCATGGAGTACTTTCATTGCTTCTTTTTCGAGCCTCTGTGTAGTACTTTGCACTTGTCTACATTAAATTTCATCTGCCATTGTTCTGCCCAGTTACTTATTTTGTTCAACTCACCCTGTAATTTCTGTGCTGCTTCCTCCGAATCCACTGTTCTTTCCTGTTTGGTATTGTCAGCAAATTTGACCACTTTACATGGAGTTCCTGAGACCAGGTTGATATATATAGTACTTGCATGTTGGTAATTGAACACTAGAGGGCCACCTGATGGATTTAAGCATATTGTAGCAATTACACCCCTGGATCAGTTCTTACACTGAATGTTATAACCAGAGAGAAATGTCCCAATGCGCTTTACACCAAATTAAGTACTTTTGATGTGTCGTTACTGTTGTAATCTAGGAAAGGCGGAAGCCTATTTGACCACAACAAGGTCCCACAAACATCAATGTGGTAATGACCAGAAAATCTGTTTTAGTGTTGTTGGTTGAGGGATAAATATTTGCCAGGGAAGAATTCCCCTGCTCTTCTTTAAAATAGAGCCATGGGATCTTTTACATCCACCCGAGGGGCCTCAGTTTAACATCTCATCCAAAAGATGGCACATCCGAAAGTGCATCGCTCCCTCGGTACTGCACTGGATTGTCAGCCTAGATTTTGTGCTCGAGTCTCTGGAGTGGGACTTGAACCCATGACCTGATTCACCGGTGAGAGCTGAGCCACAGCTGCTGCAGGCCCATTTGACTTCCTGCATCCTCCTGGTCGCCAGTTAGGCAGCGCCCACCTGAAGTGTAATGGCCTCCAGCTGCAGGCCTTATTGCCTGCTGTCAAATATAGCAGGTGGAAGACTCCCACCCCCAAGAGTTCACTGGATTCCAGTAGAAAAAAGGTGGCAATTATCATTTTAAGCCTCAGTTGCCTTGCTGCCTGCCCATCACAGATCTTCCATTCACTGGATACTTATAATCCATTCTCTGTGTATGTACAACACACATTTTAATCAGTGTTAAAACGAATTTACATTTGTCTGGCCAGTTGCAGAGCTGATCTAAATCTTTTGCTGCATCCTGTTTATACTGTTGTCTGTGTTTACTACCCTCAGTAAACTTAACCAGTTTATACTGGGTTCTGGTACCATGGTCGTTCATGCAGATTAGAAACAACAGAAATGTGATTAAAAGGAACTGATAATTTCACCTGAGTTTATATACTTATTTTCTCCCCTTTTTTTGGTATAATCCCCTTAAAAAGAGGGGGGGGGATAGGTCCCCTCTCTCGCTGTAGCTTTTAAAATGAACCTGGCCGTAATTAGATGTCCCTTTTCGATAGTGGAAGGGAACCAGGAGCATGAACATAAAGTGCTGGGATTGCACACCAGGTCGATCACAGTTGAAAAGAGAAGGAGGGGAAGGAGAGAGACGCGTTAATGGTTCAGAGGAAAGTAACAGGGGGAACTGTTAGTCTTTCCAAATGCTTGACCTGACCAAGAATGTGCATTTTGCAAACTCCGCTTGGTTCGTTTTCAGATTTCCAGCATGCAAAGTCTGCAGATCGATCACGATTACTTTTCGACTGTGTGATGCCCAGATTGGGTACCCTGGGATCCAGCCCTTGATTGACAGGTTAGCCTTGTGACGTCAGCCGAATTAATTGCGGCCGGCGCTGTTGCAACCTGCGCTGCGGGGCCCGGGGAGCGCATCCTGAGCTCAGGAGATGCGGGGCTCAATAAACTGGGGCACTTATATAATTAACACCTCTCCGTCTGCGCAAGGGCCATCGGAGGTGAGTCTTTATTGCATTTCCCCAAAGAATGTTACATTTTGAATGCATTTAGATTAATGAGAACTCGACATTCCTCATTGGACTCCTGGGGCGATGCGAAAAAAATTGTTAGTTTCAACAGTGGGGTCAGGTATAAAATCAATGGGACTGTTGGATTTCGTCTGTAGATATCAATGACATGGAAACTGAAGTAAAGGATCCCAGGTCCTCGGAGTGTGAAATGCAGTTTATGCCTGTGCGTTCGTCATACTCTGACAAAAAACAAGGTCGGTTGTTTTTAAATCACTATTGCTATTTTGCCAACCATGAATCTAGAAATAAGATTGGACAAAGTATTTCACCATTGACTTTAAATCTACCCCCCCCCTTACCGGAAGTGTCCTTTAAAAAATACAGTTACAAATTTCTGAGTTGTGAAATTCGACCAAAATTGCCTGCAACAACATTTGTATAGATTGGCATTGTAATTAAGTTTGAAACTAATTATCTGTTTTAGAAACTGTGTATTTGTGTTAGACAACTTTTTTTTTGCAGGTTGATTTTTACTGTGTCTTTGAAACCAGTTTCCTGGAGTCAGTTCCATTAAATCTGTTGTTCAAAAATGGTACAAGAGATTTAAGTCTGAATATTGAGTTACATCGAGTCTACAGCACAGAAATAGGCCATTCGGCCCAACTGGTCTGTGCCGGTGTTTATGCTCCACGTGAGCCTCTTCATCTCACCCTATCAGCATAGCTTTCTAATCCTTTCCTTTCTCCTTCATGTACATACCTAGCTTCCCCCTTCAATGCATCTATGCTATTTGCCTCAACTACTCTTTGTGGTAGGATGTTCCATATTCCTGCCACTCATGCCAAGGATGAGCTAGTGTGATACATATTGAGATGTATGCCCAAGCCTTTAGGAACTTGGAAATGTACAGATTAAAGGGGGCCTCAATGCAGACTTTAGTATATTGAGTGGCACTGCCGTATTTCTGTTTTGTGACCAAAACAACCTTGCGTTGACTTGAAGCTAGTCGTAACAATGTAGCCTGAGGATCACAATTTAAATTCATTTTACTTAATTGATTGTGACTGTGTAGTTAGTTGTAACTTGGCTTCCCATTCCATCACTTTGCAGACTCCAACTACATTCTTGTCCAAGATTGTTTGTTTCATTTCTCTTTCCTCTCTTCCCCCCTACTGTGCATTTCCCCTCCTTCCAGTTCCACCATTGATCATGGAGATAAAATCCCCCTGCACTCTGGAATTCTCTTCCTAAATCTCCATCTCGTGATCTCTTTCTCTCTCTCCCCATCTTTGAAGACCTTCTCCAAACTTCTCTTTTGTGACTCTGAAATTGATCATCTCTAATTTCTTGCTTGGTGCCGCCTTCTCCTGTAGTGCCCCTTGAAAGGTGCTACATAAATGTAAGAGGCTTTGTTGCACAGCAGATGGGCTTGTCATAGGAAGGAACAGAAGTAGGCCATTCGGCCTCTCGAGCCTGTTCCGCTATTCAATTAGATCATGGCTGATGTGTATCTTAACTCTGTTTACCCGCTTTGATTCCATATCCCTTACTTAAAAAAAATTGATCAATCTCAGTTTTGACATTTTCAATTGACCCCCAGCCTCAACAGCTTTTTGGGGGAGAGAATTCCAGATTTCCACTCCCCTTTATGTGAAGAAGTGCTTCCTGACATCACCCCTGAACAGCCGAGCTCTAATTTTAAGGTTTTGCCCCCCTTTGTTCTGGACTCCCTCACCAGAGGAAATAGTTTCTCTCTATCAACTTCTTTTAATCATCTTAAACACCTCAATTAGATCACCCCTTAATCTTCTATATTCAAGGGAATACAGGCTTAGTCCATGCAACCTGTCCTCATAATTTAACCCTCATGGAGAGAAGAAAGACAGACTTGCATTTATATAGCACGTTTCATGACCTCAGGAGATCCCAAAGCACTTTACGGCCAATTAAGTATTTTTTGACGTGTAGTCACTGTTGTAAGGTAGGTAACATGGCAGCCAATTTTAAGAACATAAGAACATAAGAAATAGGAGCAGGAGTATACCAATCGGCCCTTCGAGCCTGCTCCGCCATTCAATAAGATCATGGCTGATCTGATCCTAACCTCAAATCTAAATTCATGTCTAATTTCCTGCCCGCTCCCCGTAACCCCTAATTCCCTTTACTTCTAGGAAACTGTCTATTTCTGCGCTAATTTTGCGCACAGCAAGCTCCCACAAACAGCAATGTGATAATGACCAGATAATCTGTTTAGCCCCGGTTTCATTCTGGTGAATCTGCATTGCACCCCCTCCAAGGCATCCTTCCTGCGGTGCGGTGCAGTGCCCAGAACTGAATGCAGTATCTCCAGTTGGGGACCTCCCAGAGCTGTGTACTGTTGTAACATAAATTCCACCCCTTTGTACTGCACCCCTCTTGAGATAAAGGCTAACATTCCATTAGCTTTTTAAATTATTTTTTGTATCTGTTCACTTTCGCTTTTAGTGATTTCTGTACTTGGGGCTCTCTGCTCCTCCACAGTTCCTAGCTTCTCGCCAGTTAGAAAATACTATCTTTTTTCCTTGGGATGAGTTTACACTTTCCTGTTTCTACTACCTGTTGTAGGGGAGGAAATATTTATCTCCATAGTCTGCTGTAATGCAGTGCTTTATACCCAAGAATTTTCATCAATTATTTTGTAACTGTTCCTTGTGACATAAATGAAGCATTTGGTGCTTTAGATGTAGCAAGGCATTGATTTCCTCCAATTCGGTCACGGTACATAAGGGGTTAAAAACCAGATTTGCAGAAAAATACATTTCTGCCTCTTTTGCAGCTACTGTATCATTTTGATACAGTAGTTGCAAAAATTGTTCACTTTGCCTGAATTGCAAGCTACTACCATGGGGGGAAAAGTCAGCTGGGCACTGCAGAAACTACAACAGGACTTGTATGGGACCGCATTTACCGAGTATGCTGACCACAATTCCTGTGTGGTTACGACCGACAAAATGCAGGTCTGCTGTGACGGAGCATGTGCCCTGCAAGGGTAAGTCATGACTAACAGACATCGACAGTGGGAATGTGATGCTCCCGTTCATTCTAAAAATTCACTTTTGAGAACAATGCAATTTTGGTTCTCTGTAGAAAAGATACAGCACAGAAGGGGGCCATTCGGCCCATTGTGTCCGCACCGGCTCGAAGAACAACCGGGTGCCCATTCTAATCCCACCTTCCAGCACTCAGTTCGTAGCCCTGCAGCTTACAGCACTTTAGGTGTTTAAAATGAAAGATTCTCTAGGCCGCTACGTGTTGGGTTCTTGTAACTAAGTTTTTTTTTGGGGTTCATTGTTTCAGATGCCTCCCATAGTGGGCATTCACTCCCTAGCCCACTATCTAATTTGTAGCCTGCCCAGAGATCAAAGGGTGGTAGAAGTGTGGAATTCTCTTCCACAAAAAGCCAGTAGATGCTAGCTCAATTAATAACTTTAAATCGGAGATCGATAGATTTTTGCTAGCCAAGGGCATTGAGGGATATGGAGCTAAGGCGAGTAAATGGAGTTGGGATACAGATCAGCCATGATCTCACTGAATGGTGGAACAGGCTCGAGGCCCCTGTTCCTATGTTTATTACATGACCTTCTTTGACTTCCAAAGGTGGCAGAATAATACTACTCTGGCCTGTTATTTGGCCATCCAAATCACTTAAACAGTAAAAGAATATGTGAGCGGTAGTTATACACACTAGATTTTAAGCTTAACTATCTCCTTCAGTAAAAGGAATCATCTACTTGCAGATGGTCGCAACTGTGGCGCTAAATGACATAATATTTTTGCGTGATTGTTTTATTCTGCCCAACAGAAGCTCTCTGGCTTGACCATCTCTCTAAAGGCTCTAGCGATGATCGCCCAAGTTGAACTGTACCAACTGAGAAATAATTGCCAAACTATGACCTGGACCAAGCAAATTTAAGTAACTGCCCATTAAACTTCAGTGGAGCAGCCAATCAATTATATACTTGAACCAATCCATAAAATGTTTGTATTTGAATTGAATGGTTTGGTTTACCTCAGACCCTGGGCTCAGGCAGAATGACTAATTTTGCAACTATTTTATCAAAATAAAGTAGAACTTTTTACTTCTGAGAGTGAAGCTAGTTTTTAACCCCTTCTATACTGTGATAGAATTGAAGGAGGCAATAGCACACAATATCTTGAGGTAAAAATGCTTAATTGTCACATTCTTCTGTATCACAACAAAAACAACAACTTGTGTTTCTATAGTGCCTTTAACATAGTAAAACGTCCCTAGGTGCTTCACAGGAATGTTATCAAACTTTATGATATGAACAACACGTTGAACTCTAATTCAGCTACTTTGCATTCTGTAAGACTTACCTAAGCAGGTGATGACAATGGACTAGTGTAGTGGTTGACCTCAGTGTAACGGCTCAAGCTGACATGTTGCTATGGAAACCAGTGCCTGTAATGATGTCATGGTGTACACTAAAGCTGCCCAAATCTTTCCTCTTGCCAAGGAGATTGACGATGGGTGCAGCCACTGAAAGGAACCGTACACAGTGGGTTCTCTAGTTCTGTATAAAACTTGGAAAGTTGTGAGGGCAGCATGTATATTTATGCTCAGTAGCACTGAGCTATTGAGATTAGAATGAAAACTGAAAGAGGAGGTTTATGATAAATGCCAGGTCCATAATACAACAGAGAATCGAGGAGAACTGAAGGAGGAAATAAGAGCGGCAAAGAGAGTATATGAGAAAAGATTAGCAGGGAACACTGAAGTCTTTTTAATAAACATAGGAAGAGTAAAAGTATAGTCGCAGGAATAGTGCGGTCGATTAGGGACCAAAAGGGAAATAATCTTGTGGAGACAGAGGGCATAACTGAGATACTAAATGAGTACTTTGCATCAGTCTTGACAGAGAAGAGGATGCTGCCACTGTCACAGTAAATGATGAGGCATTAGAGAAATTGGATAGGATAAAGAGGAGGTACTTGAGGTTGGCAGCACTCAAAGTAGAAAAGTCACCCGGTCCGGATGGGATGCATCCTAGGTTGCTGAGGGAAGTAAGGGTGGAAAGAGCAGAGGCTCTGGCCGCAATCTTTCAATCCTCCTTGGATATGGGAGTGGTGCCAGAGGACTGGAAGCTTGCAAATGTTACACCCCTTTTCAAAAAAAGAGAGCAATAAACCTGATAACTATAGGCCGTTCAGCCTAACGTCAATGGTGAGGAAACCTCTAGAGATCATTATCCAGGACGAAATTTAATTCTCACTTTGAGGAACATGGATGAATAAATGATGGCCAACACGGATTTGTTAAAGGCAAATCGTGTCTGACGAACTTGATTGAGTTCTTTGTTGAAATAACAGAGTTGATGAAGGTTGTGCAGTTGATGTGTGATTTCAATCTTCATTTAAACTCCCCTCACCCCCTCTCTCCTTTGTTTTCACTGCCCTCCCTCAACCTCTCCCTCTACGTGAACTCTCCTACCTATACTCACGGCCAGCCCCTCCACTTCGTGCCATCCCACATGGCCTCTTTACTTCCATTATCTCGATCGCACCGCCTTATCAGGATAACTAGAGATGGGCAGTGGATGCCAGCCTTGTCAGCAACGCCCGCATCCCAAGAATTAATTAAAAAAACAACATTCTGTCAAACTCGTTTGAGAATAGCTAGTTCCGAGTATCTAATCTGTATCTATTTTGTCACCCCAAGGCTAACTATCCCTTTTTAAATTAATGTTCTGATAAGGTTTCTCGCTTTTTTTTGATTTATGGATCCACAGTTTTAAAACCTAAAACTAGAGCTGTGTTTTATAAAGTTGGCGCCCACTGTACACATTTTTTAAGAACAGAACTTACATTGCACGTCCCCAAGATACTTCACGGCCAATACTTTCCCATTGTAGTCACTTGTTACTTTAACGACAACTGTAACAAGCAGTTTGCAATCAGCAGGGTCCACCCAACAGTAGTAGAATGAGTGAGGGGGAGTACGATGGTGTCGTGCTTGTGTTACTAGACTAGTAATCCAGAGGCCTGGACTAATCAAAGAACATGAGTTTGTATCCCACCATATGAGATAAATAACGTCACTCTGTTTTGGTGGAGATGGCTGAGGGACAAATATTGGCCAGGACACCTGCTCTTTGGTCGCCTCCATGGGACCTTTTACATCCACCTGAAAAGGCAGATGGGAATCTTGGATTAATATTTTATTTCGACAGAGGCCGCATCTAATAATAATGTAGCACTCCCTCAGTACTGCACAGGAATGTTGGTCTAGATTGTAGGCTGAAGTGTTACATTTGCAAAGGGGAGTTAATAAATTGCCTGAATTCTGCAAGTTTGGAAATATTGCTGAAATAGGGAAAGCCGTTAAAGCTAAGATTGGATTCATCAGCAGGTTTTGAATCATTTTTGCAGAAAGAAGAGAGATGAAATAATCTGCAACGTAAGCTACAGACTGAATGCAGTTGAATTAGCACTGGTTGACTTGGAAGAGGACCTGGGAGTAACAGTGGACTTGTAACTGTCGGTGTCTAGACAATGCTGTGAGGCAGTTCAAAGAAAAGAAGCAAGCATTAAGTGTTAAGATGTATAACCGGAACACTGGAATACAGGTCTACAGGGGTTACACTGAGGCTGCACAAAACACTGGTCAGGCCAGACTTGAAGTACTGTGTACAGTTCCAGCCCAAGAACCCTCTGATTTCTGCGCTCTTCCAATTCTGGCCTCTTGCGCATTCCCCGATTTTAATCGCTCCACCGTTGGCAGCCGTGCCTTCAGCTGACTGGGCCCTAAGTGCTGAAATTCCCTCCCTAAACCTCTCCGCCTCTCTGCTCCTTTAAGGCGTTCCTTAAAACCTACCTCTTTGAGCAAGCTTTTGGTCACCCGTCCTAATATCGCCTTGTGTGGCTCGGTGTCAGATTTTGTTTGATTACGCTGTGAAGCGCTTTGGGACGTTTTACTACGTTAAAGGTGCTATATTAATGCAAGTTGTTGGAGCCGTCATGTTACAAAAGAGATTGGCAAGGGTGCAGAGGAGAGCAACTAGTGAAAGGAGAAAGAGCTATGGAAAAGCGGCTTTAAAATGCTCTGTCTCTACGATTCCTCCCCCCACCCCCTTTTTAAATGTTTGCTCTTCTGGTTGAAGTACAGTCCCTACCATGTACAGCGGATTCGTTTGTAACAACACGATTTGCCCACCATTTGGATGAGCACTTGAAATGCCATAGCATACAAGGCTACGGACCAAATGCTGGAATATGGGATTAGAGTAGACAGGGCTGATGGCCGGCGCGGACACGATGGGCCGAAGGGCCTCTATCCGAGCTGTATGACTCTATGACTCTATATGGCCGATTATAACGTGGGCAGTGTAGCCCCAATAATTTGGAAGGGTTTTTTTCAAATGTTATCCCCAATGATTTTCACTTCCCTCTCCCCAACCCAACCCCCCCCTCCCCAAAGATCGAGGTAATTTCCCCATGAAGAAGTAAGTAAGGAACCAGATGGGATTGTAAATGTGGAGATCATGTGATTACCTATCCGATTTTAAGTCTCAGTCTGATTTTCATGGGTGGCTGTCACATTATCCTTTAGGTGTTTTTGCTCTAGCTTCGATTTCTAGTTGTCCAGAGTTAAATTTGTTGAAAAGTGTGGAATCATACAGCACAGAAGGAGGCCATTCAGCCCATCATGTCTGCACTGGCTCTTTGAAAGAGCTATCCAATTAGTCCCACTCCCCTGCTCTTTTTTTTTCCCCACAGCCCTGCAAATCTTTCCTTTTTTTTAAGGTATATATCCAATTCCCCTTTTTGAAAGTTACAATTGTATCTCCTTCCACTGCCCTTCCAGGCAATACATTCCAGTGGTAGTATACTTTTAATTTGCTGTATGTAGATTCATTTGTTCCTCGGATTCTGCACCTGCCCTGCTGGATCAGAGCCCAGCGCCTGAGAAATCGATTACTTTTTAACTGGTTTATGCAAAACCGAAGCTCCGATTGCCACGGAAATGATCGTAGATTAAAGACCTGGATACGTTTTAAAAGGCAGGTGACTTGTGTTAATTTTAAAACCCAGCCCGAAAGTGTCCGGCTCAGCAAGCCGGCAAGAAGGGCTCGTAGGAGTGGCAGGAGTCCTAGCGGCTACGGAAGGGGTGGAGGTTCGGACTTAATGACAGGTACAGTAATCGCACTTTAACAAGGTGCCAACGGCTGCTTGAACTACCCGAAATAGCCGGCCCCTTTTATTACGGTTTAAGTGGCGCCCTTGTCATTGTCGCCTATGGCAAATGGTCAGCGTTATTGGCCCAATTATAGGCGGCTGTCCAGCATAAGCAGAGACGGTGTAAGCTATGGGGACTGCACTTTAAATTAAAGCTGGATAGTAGATCTGAGGTCGTCAGTGTAAACTGGTGAAAAGCCAATTTTAGATTGGCTATGAGAAAAAAAACAACTTCACTAATGGGATAAATGTCTCGAATAGTAAAGTTACACTGGCTTCTAAAAGGGGGCTGGAAGAGCAGGAATGTGAGTGAGATGAGCTTTTTTTTGTTATTGAACAGCACGAAAACTACAGGAGCTCCAGAGATAGCCAGAACTCTGATCTTTTTAAGAATATATTCAATTTATATATTCTTCCTGCACATATTCTTGTACCATGTACCTTGTGTAGCTGAAAGACCTGCTCCCAAGCTTCTGTCCAAGCTGGTTGCTAGAAGGCAGTAATGGAGACCTGGGGAGATTGTGTACCCTCCTTTTTGTATGCTTTTCTCCCTCCTCTGGAAGTACCTGGCCTGGATGTTTGGGCTTTCTCTAACACTCCTGTTAGTAGTGGGAAACTGGTTTCAATGAGCAGACTGAGTGTCCTACAAACCAAACCCTGGACCTTTGCATGTGAAATGTCTTGCATGGCGTATTGAGGCTCAACAATTGCCCAGTAATGGCTGTGTCTGACACTGGCGATCACGTGGGAGGCTCACCGGGTTCCCTGCCTCTTTTAAAAGGTGAAAAGACCATGCTGTCACACTGATGGACGGAGATTATAAACAGATGGTTTCATTTACAGGTTGAATCTGTAGGTAATCTGTAGACGCTGGCATCTACTCGACAATGTGGAAAATTGCCCAGGTATGTCCTGTCCACAAAAAGCAGGACAAATCCAACCCGGCCAATTACCGCCCCATCAGTCTACTCTCAATCGTCAGTAAAGTGATAGAAGGTGTCGTTGACAGTGCTATCAAGCGGCACTTAACTCACCAATAACCTGCTCAGTTTGGGTTCCGCCAGGACCACTCGGCTCCAGACCTCATTACAGCCTTGGGCCAAACATGGACAAAAGAGCTGAATTCCAGAGGTGAGGTGAGAGTGACTGCTCTTGACATCAAGGCAGCATTTGACCGAGTGTGGCACCAAGGAGCCCTAGTAAAATTGGAGTCAGTGGGAATCGGGGAAAACTCTCCAGTGGCTGGAGTTATACCTAGCACAAAGGACGATGGTAGTGGTTGTTGGGGGCCAATCTTCTCAGCCCCAGGACATTGCTGCAGGAGTTCCTCAAGGCAGTGTCCTAGGCCCAACCATTTTCAGCTGCTTCATCAATGACCTTCCCTCCATCTTAAGGTCAGAAATGGGGATGTTCACTGATGATTGCACAGTGTTCAGTTCCATTCGCAACCCCTCAGATAACGAAGCAGTCCGAGCCCGTGTGCAGCAAGACCTGGACAACATCCAGGCTTGGGCTGATAAGTGGCAAGTAATACTCGTGCCAGGCAATGACCATCTCCAACAAGAGAGAGTCTAACCTCCTCCCCTTGACATTCAACGGAATTACCATCGCCGAATCCCCCACCATCAACATCCGAGGGGTCACCAACAACCAGAAACTTACCTAGAGCAGCCACGTAAATACTGTCCACTTGCCTGGATGAGTGCAGCTCCAACAACACTCAAGAAGCTCAACACAATTCAAGACAAAGTGGCCCGCTTGATTGGCACCCCATCCACCACCCTAAACATTCACTCCCTTCACCACTGGCGCACCATGGCTGCATCTACAGGATGCACTGCAGCAACTCGCCAAGGCTTCTTCGACAGCACCTCCCAAACCCGCGACCTCTACCACCTAGAAGGACAAGGGCAGCAGGCATATGGGAACAACACCACCTGCATGTTCCCTTCCAAGTCACACACCATCCTGACTTGGAAATATATCGCTGTTCCTTCATTGCTGGATCAAAATCCTGGAACTCCCTTCCTAACAGCACTGTGGGAGAACCTTCACCACATGGACTACAGCGGTTCAAGAAGGCGGCTCACCACCACCTTCTCAAGGGCAATTAGGGATGGGCAATAAATGCTAGACTTGCCAGTGATGCCCACATCCCATGAATGAATAAAAAAAATCGAACATAGAAATAACAAGATATGGAGAGTAAAACAGAGCTGGGTCATTTAGGAGTGAAATCAGGAAGTACTTTTTCCTATAAAGGGTAGTGGAGACTGGAACTCTTTTCCCCAAAAGGCTGTGGATGCTGGGGGTCAATTGAAATTTTCAAGAAATCGATAGATTTTTGTTAGGTAAGGGTATCAAAATATGGAACCAAAGCGGGTAAATGGAGTTGAGGTGTCGATCAGCCACGATCTAATAGAATGGCAGAACAGAGGGGCTGAATGGCCTACTCCTGTTCCTATGTATCCTGACTAATGCCAAGATCAGTCAACATGGCCTGGATGCCTGACATTGGACCTTTTTTTATTTTGAAATTTGGTAAGGAAAATCAGCTTCCATTGGAGCTCTAACTATTCCACTATGGAATAAGATCAGACTTCTCCTATTTTGTTACATTAGGACCATAGTTGACATTGAGATCTCTGGAGGGAGGGGCGAACCTGTGTCCTGCCACTGTGTGTTATACTGTGTTATAGGAGCATCTTCCTACTGAAGGTGCTTTTCAAAGCATTGACATGGGAGTTGGTGACCGCTGAATCAGGAAATAGTGTAATTTCATCATGCAGAAGTGGGTCGGTGTGAGTTTATTTTACCAAGTACCTAAAAGTTGAGCTTGTCGCTTCCTGTTCTAAGTAACCCTCTATCAATGTGTAGATGCTTTGCATATCCTGTCATACAGGTGAGTGGAAAGAATCACAAAATATAAGTACTTTTGTACAATTCTATGTAGAATCTTACAGCACAGAAGGAGGCCGTTCAGCCTGACGTGCCCGTGTTGGCTCTTTGAAAGAGCTGCGGCTCTAGAGTCTGTATCCTTTATATTAAAAAAAAAACCTAATAGCTGATTTCATAATGGTTCATCTATGTGGCCTAGTTATAATAGTTAATAATGGCACTTCCTGATTGTTCTGTGTGGGTATCGGCAACAGCTGCTACATTGGAATGAACCCAGACTTTGTCTCTGTGAACTTGCTTCGATTTCAAATGGATTTATGTGGACAAAAGTTGAAGTGTATATATATTGCATGCGACTGTACCAGATTTTGTGTACCTTACTACAACCACAACTTGCATTTATATAGCGCCTTTAACACAGTAAAATGTCCCAAGGTGCTTCACAGGAGTGTAATCAGGTGCAAATTGACTCCGAGCCAAAGAATGAGGACAAATGACCAAACGCTTGGTCAAAGGGAGATTTTAAGCAACGTCTTAGAGGACAGAGAAGTGGAGAGGGTATTGAGAGGTGGAGGAACGCAGAGTTCTCAGAGGGTTGTAGGGCCGGAGGAGGTTAGAGTTAGGGAGGGGCGAGGCCGTGGAGTGATTTGAACACTAGGGTGAGAATTTAAAAATGGAGGTGTTGGTCGACCGGGAGCCAATGTCGGTCAACGAGCCTTGGGGTGATGGGGGAACGGGACTTGGTGTGAGTTAGGGTACGGGCAGCAGAGTTTTGGATGAGCTCAAGTTTATGGATGGTGGAAGGCCGGCCAGGAGAGCATTGGAATAGTCGAGTCTGGTGGTAACAAAGGATATAATCGGTTATATTGATTGAACAATATAGCTTTGGGAGTTCGGGTGAAATTAGTTGTCTCAAAGAGCTTTACCTGTTGAGGGGTTTAAAATAATGGGAGGCAATTGGCTGGGTAGATGGGGAATGATTTTTTTTTCCTCGAGTAGGGGAATCCAGAACAACAGGGACATCATCTTGAAATTTCAATTGAGCTGGTTAAAAGCTAATTCAGAAAAAAAAATCTTCATGCAAAGGGTTGTACGAATTTGGAATGCTATGCCACAGAAATCTATAGATGCAGAATCAATTGAGATCTTTAAAAGGGAGATGGATTCTTGGACAGCTAGGGTGTTGCCAGAATGGCAGGTATTCGGATTTAAAAAGTTAAGAGCTGCTGTGGCCACCAAAATGGCAGAACCAGCTCGATGAGCTAAGTGGCCGTCTTCTGCTTTGATATTATCATCTTACCTCAGCACGTTAATGATGTTGGGTAGGTCCCACCATAGCACATGCTACACATGGTCCGTCCCATACTTGTCAGGTTGAAGGAAAAATTGGACACTTTCTCTCCCCGACTGAGACATTTTTTCTTCTTTCGCCCAACGACAGATATGGAGAGTCCCGAACTGATCATCAATAGCTCTTGCGGAGCTCCTGCAGATGTTAAGTCGCTGGCGATGAATAGCGGTTGTTTGCCTGACCCAGCTATTGTAGATCAACTCCGAAGAAAGCTCAAGTTCTTTTTTATGAATCCATGTGAAAAATTCCAAGCTCGTGGTCGCAAACCATGGAAGCTGGGAGTGCAGATCCTAAAAATAGCGATGGTTACTCTCCAGGTAAAAACTTTACGATTATGATCTGCACCTGCAGGCACCTATAGTTAGCAAGCCGAGTCAAATATTGAGCAACAGAAGTATTTTTAAGTATGAATTAGATCGGTACGTCTAACGATCTAGATGTTGGGCGAAAGCTATTGAGCTTAGAATTTCCATTTGAAACAAATATAGGCAGGAGCTTCCTCCCCAAAGTTATGCCGCTTTTCCAGCATTGTTCAGGGATCTGTTCTTCTGATTTCCTTGCCCATTTGTACGGCGTGAGGATTTTCCAGCATCACTTCCACTAGACATTAGGTACGTCACGTTTTCCGTCATTGCCATCATTTTGTCAGTGGTGAATGTACGGAACGGCCTTAATACGGTAAACGCCCAGTGTCGCTAAGGGAGACCGAACAGCACGAAAACTGAAAATCTACAAGGCAGGACAACCAATTGATTTCTGCACAATGGAGCAAGAAATCAACACCAGTAGATTTCACCACTTCAACCGTGCCAGAAGTTCTCTCCGTCCTGCCCCTTTACAATGCTGCAGTTGTCCGAGTCCTGCAGCAGCAGTCCTCCTCCTCTGTGCCAAGCTCCCCAACAATGGTGTGGTAGGGGATTGAAACAAAGGTAACCTCAAAGTTTGCCAAGATCGGCAGTGGGTCATGCAGAAGTCCTGCCCCAGGGTGGAAAATCGCTGTCTTGGTGTTTATAGACATACAATTACGTAGTTTAAAAACGCTCCTTATCTGTGTGGACCAAAATATATCTGTACAGATTGAACTGAAATATGGGCCGATGTTGCCTTGAAGATTGAACTAAATGTTGCTCGTGTTTCAAAGGACCTAATTTTCTTCATCTGTTAGCCAGTTCATCATATCCCAATAATTTTTCTGTTTTTTTCTTTCAGTTAGTTCTGTTTGGGCTGAGCAATCAGATGGTGGTCCTCTTCAAAGAGGAGAATACTATAGCTTTTAAACATCTCTTTATTAAAAACTATGTGGATATAACTGATGGTGCTGATAATGACTTTGCAATCTACACTCAAAATGAAGTCTATGAGTATCTCTCTTTTATATTTGGTCAGGTAAGTGAGTCGTTACTAGTTGATCTTGTGTTTCTTTACCCCACTTCTTGGCACACTATGACGGTCAGGCTTTAATCCTATTGCGTTTTTCTTTATTGTACATGGCTAGCTTCCATATCGAGAAAGTAGATTGTTTCCATAAATTTTTTTTTTAAAAAAGATGCTCTCTCGAAAGAGCAAGTTATCAAAATGTACCATGAAGCACTTCTTCACAAACCGACTGAGAGTGGCCTTTTCGGTAGGGTAATATAAGCAAAGTCTCAAGAGGCAGGGGAGGTACCGGAGGACTAGAAGACTGCAAACACAATACCATTGTTTAAAAAGGGTACGAGGGAAAGGCCGAACAATTATAGGCTGGTCGGTCTTGCCTCTGTGGTGGGCAATCTATTAAAATCAATACTGAGAGATAGGATAAACTGTCACTTGGAAAGGCATGGTTTAATCAGGGATAGTCAGCATGGATTTGTTCAGGGAAGGTCATGCCTTACAAATCTGATTGAATTCTTTGAGGAAGTGACGACGAGGATTGATGAGGGTAGTGCAGTAGATGTTGTCTACATGGATTTTAGTAAGGCATTTGACAAGGTCCCACATGGCAGACTGGTCAGAAAGCTAACAGCCCATGGGATACAGGGAAAGGTGGCGAATTGGATCCAAAATTGGCTCAGTAACAGGAAACAAAGGGTAAAATTCGATAGATGTCTTTGCGAATGGAAGTCCATTTCCAGTGGTGTGCCACAGGGCTCAGTGTTGGGTCCCTTGCTGTTTGTGGTATATATTAATGACTTGGACTTGAATGTAGGGGGCATGATTGGCAAATTTGCAGACGACACAAAAATTGGCCGTGTAGTTGATAGTGAAGATGATAGCTGTCATAGAGTCATAGAGTTATACAGCACGGAGAGAGGCCCTTCGGCCCATCGTGTCCGCGCCGGCCATCAAGCCCTGTCTACTCTAATCCCATATTCCAGCATTTGGTCCGTAGCCTTGTATGCTATGGCATTTCAAGTGCTCATCCAAATGCTTCTTGAATGTTGTGAGGGTTCCTGCCTCCACAACCCTTTCAGTGAGTTCCAGACTCCAACCACCCTCTGGGTGAAAAAGTTGTTTCTCAAATCCCCTCTAAACCTCCCGCCTTTTACCTTGAATCTATGTCCCCTTGTTATAGAACCCTCAACGAAGGGAAAAAGCTCCTTAGTATCCATCCTATCTGTGCCCCTCATAATTTTGTACACCTCAATCATGTCCCCCCTCAGCCTCCTCTGCTCCAAGGAAAACAAACCCAATCTTCCCAGTCTCTCTTCATAGCTGAAGCGCTCCAGCCCTGGTAACATCCTGGTGAATCTCCTCTGCACCCTCTCCAAAGCGATCACATCCTTCCTGTAGTGTGGCGACCAGAACTGCACACAGTACTCCAACTGTGGCCTAACCAGTGTTTTATACAGCTCCATCATAACTTCCTTGCTCTTATATTCTATGCCTCGGCTAATAAAGGTAAGTATCCCATATGCCTTCTTTACCACCTTATCTACCTGTTCCGCCGCCTTCAGGGATCTGTGAACTTGCACACCAAGATCCCTCTGACCCTCTGTCTTGCCTAGGGTCCTCCCATTCATTGTGTATTCCCTTGCCTTGTTAGTCCCTCCAAAGTGCATCACCTCGCACTTTTCCGGGTTAAATTCCATTTGCCACTGTTCCGCCCATCTGACCAACCCATCTATATCGTCCTGCAGACTGAGGCTATCCTCCTCGCTATTTACCACCCTACCAATTTTTGTATCATCAGCGAACTTACTGATCATACCTTTTACATTCATATCCAAGTCATTAATGTAGACCACAAACAGCAAGGGACCCAGCACCGATCCCTGTGGTACCCCACTGGCCACAGGCTTCCAGTCACAAAAACAACCTTCGACCATCACCCTCTGCCTTCTGCCACTAAGCCAGTTTTGTATCCAAAGTGCCAAGGCACCCTGGATTCCATGGGCTCGTACCTTCTTGACCAGTCTCCTGTGGGAGACTTTATCGAAGGCCTTACTGAAATCCATGTATACCACATCCACTGCGTTACCCTCATCCACACGCCTGGTCACCCCCTCAAAAAATTCAATCAAATTAGTCAGACATGATCTTCCCTTGACAAAGCCATGTTGACTATCCCTGATTAATCCTTGCTTCTCCAAGTGGAGACTAATTTTGTCCTTCAGAATTTTTTCCAATAATTTTCCTACCACTGATGTTAGGCTCACTGGCCTGTAGTTCCCCGGTTTTTCCCTACTCCCCTTCTTGAATAATGGTACTACATTAGCGGTTCTCCAGTCCTCTGGCACATCCCCTGTGGCCAGAGAGGTTCTGAATATATGTGTCAGAGCCCCCGCAATCTCCTCCTTTGCCTCACACAGTAGCCTGGGATACATTTCGTCCGGGCCTGGGGATTTATCCATTTTTAGGCCTGCTAAAACCGCCAATACCTCCTCCCGCTCGATGTTACATAAGAAATTGGAGCAGGAGTAGGCCAATCGGCCCCTCGAGCCTGCTCCGCCATTCAATAAGATCATGGCTGATCTGATCCCAACCACAAATCTAAAGAACACAAGAAGTCGGAGCAGGACCCGGCCACATAGCCCCTGGGCCCTCTCCGCCACCCACAGGGCATTGACCGATCCGAACTCAGCTTCATGTCCAATTTCCTGCCCGCTCCCCATAACCCCTAATTCCCTTTACTTCTAGGAAACTGTCTATTTCTGTTTTAAATTTATCTAATGATGTAGCTTCCACAGCTTCCTGGGGCAGCAAATTCCACAGACCTACCACCCTCTGAGTGAAGAAGTTTCTCCTCATCTCAGTTTTGAAAGAGCAGCCCCTTATTCTAAGATTATGCCCCCTAGTTCTAGTTTCACCCATCTTTGGGAACATCCTTACTGCATCCACCCGATCAAGACCCTTCACAATCTTATATGTTTCAATAAGATCGCCTCTCATTCTTCTGAACTCCAATGAGTAGAGTCCCAATCTACTCAACCTCTCCTCATATGTCCGCCCCCTCATCCCCGGGATTAACCGAGTGAACCTTCTTTGTACTGCCTCGAGAGCAAGTATGTCTTTTCTTAAGTATGGAGACCAAAACTGTATGCAGTATTCCAGGTGCGGTCTCACCAATACCTTATATAACTGCAGCAATACCTCCTTGTTTTTATATTCTATCCCTCTAGCAATAAAAGCCAACATTCCGTTGGCTTTCTTGATCACCTGCTGCACCTGCATACCAACTTTTTGATTTTCTTGCACTAGGACCCCCAGATCCCTTTGTACTGCAGTACTTTCCAGTCTCTCGCCATTAAGAAAATAACTTGCTCTCTGATTTTTCCTGCCAAAGTGCATAACCTCACATTTTCCAATATTATATTGCATCTGCCAAATCTCCGCCCACTCGCCCAGCCTGTCTATATCCCCTTGCAGGTTTTTTATGTCCTCCTCACTCTCTACTTTCCCTCCCATCTTTGTATCATCTGCAAATTTTGATATGTTGCACTCGGTCCCCTCCTCCAAATCGTTAATATAGATTGTAAAGAGTTGGGGACCCAGCACCGACCCCTGTGGAACACCACTGGTTACTGGTTGCCAGTCCGAAAATGAACCATTTATCCCAACTCTCTGCTTCCTGTTTGATAACCAATCCTCCACCCATGCCAGAATATTACCCCCAATCCCGTGATTTTTTATCTTAAGTAATAATCTTTTATGTGGCACCTTGTCGAATGCCTTCTGTTCGAGTATATCACAGTCCCCCTGCCGTATTTCTATGTCTACATCGTCCTTCTCCATTGTGAAAACAGATGCAAAAAATTCATTTAGAACCCCTCCTACATCTGCCGGCTCCACACACAGATTGCCATTTTTGTCCCTAATGGGCCCTATTTTTTCCCTAGTCATCCTCTTACCCTTAATATACTTATAAAACATCTTAGGATTTTCCTTTATTTTGCTCGCCAGTGTTATTTCATGGCCCCTCCTTGATCTCCTAATTTCTTTTTTAAGTATCCCCCTGCACTTTTTGTACTCCTCTAGGGCTTCCTCCGTCTTTAGCCTTTTGTATCTGCCAAAAGCCCTCCTTTTTTTCCTAATCCATTCTCGTATATCCCCTGACATCCAAGGTTCCCTGGAGTTCTTGGAACCACCCTTGACCTTTACGGGAACATGTTGCCATTGTATGGTCTCAATCTCCCTTCTGAAAGACTCCCATTGCTCCGATGCGGATTTTCCTACAAGCAGCTGATCCCAGTCCATTTTGGCCAGATCCTGCCTTATCCTATTAAAATCGGCCTTCCCCCAATTTAGAACCTTTATTTCCGGCCCCTCCCTGTCCTTTTCCATGACCACCTTAAATCTCACCGAATTATGGTCACTGTCACTAAAGTGCTCACCTACTAGCACTTCTTCCACTTGGCCGGCCACATTCCCTAGAATTAGGTACAGTACTGTAGACTCCAAGAAAATATCAATGGGTCGGTGGAGTGGGCAGAAAAGTGGCAAATGGAGTTCAACCCGGAGAAGTGTGAGGTAATGCACTTAGGGAGGGCAAACAGTAAAAGGGAACACGCAGTAAACGGGAATATATTGAGAGGGGTAGAGGAAGTGAGAGACCTTGGAGTGCATGTGCACAGGTCCCAGAAGGTGGCAGTACAGGTAGGTAAGGTTGAGAAGAAGGCATATGGAATGCTTTCCGTTATTAGCCGAGGTATAGAATACAAAAGCAGGGATGTAATGATGGAACTGTATAAAACGCTGGTAAGGCCACAGCTGGAGTATTGTGCGCAGTTCTGGTCACCACATTACAGGTAGGACGTAATTGCTCTGGAGAGAGTGCAGAGAAGATTTACAAGAATGTTGCCAGGGCTTGAAAATTGCAGCTACGAGGAGAGATTGGATAGGCTGGGGTTGTTTTCCTTGGAGCAGAGGAGGCTGAGGGGAGACTTGATTGAGGTGTACAAAATTATGTGGGGCCTAGATAGAGTAGACAGGAAGTGCCTGTTTCCCCTAGCGGAGAGCTCAAGAACTAGAGGACATTGATTTAAGATGATTGGCAGAAGGATTAGAGGGGACATGAGGAAAAACGTTTTTACCCAGAGGGTGGTGGGTGTATGGAATTCACTGCCCGAATTGGTGGTAGAGGCAGGGACCCTCAACTTTTTTTTTAAAAAAAATACCTGGACCTGCACCTAAAGTGCTGTAGGGCTACAGACCGGGTGCTGGAAGGTGGGATTAGAATAGGCACCTGGTTGTTCTTCGAGCCGGCACAGACATGATGGGCCGAAAGGCCCCCTTCTGTGCTGTATCTTCTATGGTTCGAGGCAGGCGGATGCTGTGACGAAGGTATATTATGGGTTTCTATGGAGTATGGGTTGAATGGTATCCCTCAACTGTCCAGAGACTTGAGCACATAATCTAACTGTTCAGTGCAGTACTGAGGGAGTGCTGCACTGTCAGAAGTGCCATCTTTCAAATGAGATATTACCCCCTCAGGTAGACATAAAAGATCCCATACCACTTTCTGAAGAAGAGCTGGGGAGTTCTCCCTGGTGCCCTGGCAAACATTTATCCCTCAACCAACATCACCACCAATAGTTAATCTGGTCATTCATCTCCTTGCTGTTTGTGGGATCTTGTGCGCAAATTGACTGCTGCGTTTCCTACATTATAACAGTGACTACACTTCAAAAGTACCTCTTTGGGACATCCTGAGGTCACGCAAGCTATATAAATGCAAGCCTTTCTTACTGATCTTTATGATTTGAGTGTGCTCAAAAGGCTAGCTACAAAATCCAATGTTGAATTTGTTATAGATCTGTTAAAATTTCAATTAAACACCTAAAGCAGACTATTTTAAACATTCCTGTTTCCTAGTACATGTCTTGAGCTTATTTCCAATTTATTGATTCAATACAACCTAGAGAACGCATTGGGTGGCATTTTCCTTATGTATAATTGATGAGTGGAAAATTGGACTTTGATAGCGTTGTCTTGTAACAGTAGCTGCTCCTGGTGCGCATGAGAAATTCTGTCCCCTTTTGAGTGACTCAGAAAAAGACCTCAGTAACTGGTGCTGCTCATGTTTGTGAATTAGGGCAATGCTGAGTATCTTTAACAACAGCAATCTTTCACGACAGCAGTGCAAGTATTTTTTTTATATGAATGAAGTGATTATAGAGTGTCCCATATTTCTTGGATAATATTTCCTCAGCCATACAGGACAATTGGAGGGAGTCATTTTTGAAAAGTTCTGCTCCCAATGTGGAGCCTCCTTGGCGGGAGTGCAGGTCGGAACTTGAGCAGTGTAGAGATGTTTCTGCAACCCTGTGCTGCCATCTAGCGAGGCTTCATGCTGGGAGATGAGTCTCGTACAATCGCCTCTTTGAAACTTCCTTCATGCCTCTTTTTCCTTCTCTCTTCCCCTTCCCCTCCTGGCAAAAGTGATCCCATGACCTGCTCCTTTCTCAGTTTTTACATGTATTGAAAAATTCAACAGAAACACCAGCTTGGCATTTTTGGGCTATACAAGAGTAATTTTTTTTTCAAATCAAGAAATATGTAAATAGCCAAAGTCCCTGATACAAAAAGGTTGAAAAAAATCAAAAGTGATGATGAGGTAAATCAGGGCTATCGTCCAGATAGCAGTAAACTTGGGTTTTAAAAGTCCTGAAACTTGTAGGCGGAAGGAAAGACTGAAGGCAGCAAGAGGCTCATTTTTGAGGTCCCAGGAGAGAATAAATTAGAACATTGCGTCTTGATTTCAACACCATAAGGATTCAGGGAGGAGGCAGTGTGTTCAGGGTTTCGTATTTGAAGTTCAGGAGGAACAAGAGCGGAATATTCGGAGCAACACTCGGTAAGAGACTGGAAAGGTTGAATGCCAGAGGTGAATGTCTTTGCATCCTGTCCCAAGGGTGTGCGAGATGTGGGAGTATCCAAATGGGTTTTATAGAGAAGTAAGAATTTTGAAGCAAAATGAAGTATTTGGCACAAGGAAAAGAAACTGTACTACTTGGAGGCAGTTTTAGCAATGGTGGGGGATGTATGAATTCCATTTCTGATGAAAGGAGATGATGGTGATGAATGAAGTAAGTTTAAGGGTGGAGCCATCAAAGGTAAGATGTGATAGCTGCTGATTGGGACTGGTAAGAGACTTGAGGAAGGATTGAAAAAATTAAGGCATGTTAACCTTTTAAAAGTGCGGGACAGCTTTTAGGCTAGACCCATTTCTAAGCAATATATGGGTTGTGGAATTTATATCCTCAATTGGCAGGTCAGTAACTACCAGATGAGGTAAAAGTCCATTTCACTTGGGCTGGAGCCAGCTTGGAAGCTAACATGAGTCTCCCCTTTAAGGCAGCCATTTAATTGCTGTACCTGTGTTACGATTTTGCTTCCAAAGAAGATGCGTTGATTACTATTTCTGTTTTTAAGTGGTGCTATAAACGGTGAATAGGCTCTCCTTTTTATCCTCACAACTCTTGTGTTTTCCTAATGCAAGCCAAAGGTAAACCAGTGTAAGTGTTAGTTTATCTTTTTGTGTATATATTGTGTTACATCATCACATCAAGTCTACAACACAGAAACAGGTCATTCGGCCCAACTGGTCTATGCCAGTGTTTATGCTTCACACGAGCCTCCTCCTACCATTTTCAACCCACCCTATCGGCATTTCCTTCTATTCCTTTCTCCCTCCTGTGCCTATCCAGCTTCCCCTTAAATGCATCTATGCTATTTGCCTCAACTTCTCCTGGTGGTAGCGAGTTCCACATTCTAACCACTCTCTGGGTAAAGAAGTTTCTCCTGAATTCCCTATTGGATTTATTAGTGACTATCTTAAATTGATGACCTCTAGTTTTGGACTCCCCCACAAGTGAAAATATTTTCTCTATGTCTACCCTATCAAACCCTTTCGTGATCTTAAAGACCTCTATCAGGTCACCCCTCAGCCTTCTCTTTTCTAAAGAAAAGACCCCCAGCCTATTCAGCCTTTCTTGATAGGCATAACCTCTTGGTTCTGGTATCATCCTTGTTCAAAAAAGATTCACAATCTCCAGTGCCTCGATATCCTTTTTACAATATGGAGATCAGAACTGTGCACAGTGCTCCAAGCATGGCCTAAACACTGTTTTTCAAGTATCTTTGTATAAGCATGCAGGGTAGGTTATACTGCCATGGTCAAGGAACGGAGGGTTGTACTGGCAGTAGTTTTGTATATTTAGGGAAAGGGCTCTTCATGAGGCTATTCTGAGCAGAGCTCTGGACAGGGCCTGTCCTTCCCTGCTCCCAGCACTTTGCCACCCACTATCGCATGATTAACATATCTGGTGCAAGTTGGAGGCAAAAACAAAGCCATACCGCATTTGACTTTAATTTATCCTCTTGAAGCATAATGACTACTGTGAGGTTATTCACTTTGGTAGGAAGAATAGAAAAACAGAATTTTTTTTTTAAATGGTGAGAAACTATTAAATGTTGGTGTTCAGAGAGACTTGGGTGTCCTCGTACAAGAAACACAAAAAGTTAACATGCAGGTACAGCAAGCAATTAGGAAAGCAAATGGCATTTTGGCGTTTTATTGCAAGGGGGTTGGAGTACAAAAGTAAGGAAGTCTTACTACAATTGTACAGGGCTTTGGTGAGACCTCACCTGGAGTACTGTGTACAGTTTTTGTCGTCTCATCTAAGGAAGGATATACTTGCCTTAGAGGCGGTGCAGCGAAGGTTCACTAGATTAAATTCTGGGATGAGAGGGTTGTCCTATGAGGAGAGATTGAGTAGAATGGGCCTATACTCTCGAGTTTAGAAGAATGAGAGGTGATCTCATTGAAACATAAGATTCTGAGGGGCTTGAGAGGGTAGATGCTGAGAGGCTGTTTCTCATGGCTGGAGAGTCTAGAACGAGAGGGCATAGTCGCAGGATAAGGGGTCGGCCGTTTAAGACTGAGATGAGGAGGAATTTCTTCACTCAGAGGGTTGTGAATCTTTGGAATTCTCTACCCCTGAGGACTGTGGATGCTGAGTCATTGAAAATATTCAAGGCTAAGATGGACAGATTTCTGGACTCTAGGGGAATCAAGGGATATGGGGATCGAGTGGGAAAGTGGAGTTGAGGTGGAAGATCAGCCATGATCTGATTGAATGGCGGAGCAGACTTGAGGGGCCATGTGGCCTACTCCTGCTCCTATTTCTTATGTTCTTATGTAATTTCTCTCTCCGAAACTAATTTGTTTTTGCTCTCCTAGTATGTGCAACTGCATCAGATTTCTGTTGGCAATCACGCCTATGAGAGGAGAGGGACTGACTTAACACCGTTGACAGTGTGTCAGTATTTTTACAAGAGGGGGAGCATCAGCCCCGGGAATGAGTCTTTTAACATTGACCCAAAGATTGAGACAGGTGGGTACAAGTGTATCATTTGGAGAAGGGTGATTGATATGCCTGATAATTGGGATCATATTGGTGGGTGGGAGAGGAGCAGGTGCAGGCTAAAACAGGCATTAGGCCCTTGAATATGTAAATGAGAGGCCAGCAACGCCTGAGAAATGACCCAACCCAATATCTGGTCGCACGTCTCTCATACTTTGGCCCCAGAATGGGCTCTCATTGCGCCCATTTTATGCCTGTACAGTGGTCGCAACAAGATCCAATTTCCACCCCATAGGCTTGCAAGTATTCAGCACCTTTACCATAGCTCTCTTAAATGGTGCTTCACATTACAGTTGATTATTTTTTTTTGAAGCTTGTTGAGTAGGTGAATTGTGTGTCAGCTTAACTCTGTTGGTGCTCTTTTCCATCTGGGTCAGGAGGTGGTGGGTTCAAGTCCCACTCCCAAGACTAGAAATTGAGCTTCCAATCTGGGCTGACACTCAGTGCTGCATTGTATGAGAGGACGTCCTTCAGCGGGGATGTTAAAATGGAAGTCCCATCCGCCAGTTGAAGCGGAGGCTAAAGATCTCATGGCGCTATTTGAAGAAGAGCAGAGAATGTTTCCCTCCTCCTCCCCCCACCCATGTCCTTGGCAACATTCCTCACTCAACCAAGATTGGTGGAAGCAGATTCAATGACAACTTTCAAAAGGGATTGGGAAGGGGAAAAATTTGCAGGGCAGGGGAGTGGGACTAATTGGATAGCTCTTTCAAAGAGCCGGCACAGGCGCGATGGGCTGAATGTCCTCCTTCTGTGCTGTATCATTCTATGAAGAAAGATATATAATTTAGTGGGGAAAGTGCATTGCTTGCTGTAGTCAGGAACAATGAAATCAATACTCCCTTTAGGAAAATGAAGATGATTGTGAATATTACCGACTGATATAAAGTCTTGCAGTGTGTTCTCTTCTACAGAATGCTTTGATATTGAGCCAATGCTGCCCATGTCTAATGGACCCTCAACAGACAATAAGCTGAACTTGACGTTGCATTTCCACAGGTGAGGTTTGCTGCTTTTCTCATGTTTGGAATGAACTTGCTTTTTTTTTAAACTTGAAAACAAACTTGCGTTAATTTTTTTTTTCTTCTCTTAGACTTGTGATGGTGCAAGTTCAGTTTAAACTGAAAGCAATCAACCTACAGACAATCCGTCGCCATGAGCTGCCGGATTGTTACGATTTTTGTGTTACAGTAAGTAGCCACACCCTACGCCTGCCTTCGTGTAGAATGGGGGATTATATTCGAGCCCGAAGTATAAAGTTTTTGTTTCTATATAAATCCAAAACTGGATTGAGTTTCCACCTTCTGGGTCTTGTATTTACTCACTGGGCCTATCGCATCAAATGTTAGGACATAACCTTAAAATCAGAACCAGGCCATTCAGGAGAGAAATTAGGGAACACTTCTTCATGCAAAAGGGTGGTAGAAGTGTGGAACGCCCTCCCACAAAAAGCAGTAGATGCTCGCTCAATTAATAATTTTAAATCGTGAGATCGATAGGTTTTTGCTAGCCGAGGGTATTAGGGGATGGTGGGTAAATGGAGTTAGAATACAGATCAGCCATGATCTCATTGAATTGGTGGAACAGGTTCGAGGGGCTGAATGGCCTACTCCTGTGTTACCATGTCAGATGTTTGCTTAGTGCAAAATCGTGATGCTTCTGTCTCTCTAAGCCTATAAATCTGGATTCAAACTGTAGTATCAAAAGAAATGTAAGTTTACTCTTGTTTAATGTGAAGGTTTGCTGGATGTCCCCACAGAAATAGTTGTGCTGGTGAGTGTGAGTGTCTTTGGCAGGGTTATTCTCCCAGCCCTTCTCTTAAATAGTGTTAGACGTTGATGTTAGTATTAGCTCATAGCATCATAGAATGATACAGCACAGGAGGAGGCCATTCAGCCCATCGAGCCTGTGCTGGCTCTTTGAAAGAGCTATCCAATTAGTCCCATTCCCCTGCTCTTTCCCCATAGCCCTGCAAATTTTGCTGCTTCAAGTATTTATCCAATTCCCTTTTGAAAGTTATTATTGAATGTGCTTCCACCGCCCTTTCAGACAGAGCATTCCAGATCATCACAACTCGCTGAATTAAAAAGAAATTCTCCTCATCTTCCCCCCCCCCCCCCCCCCCCCCCTGATTCTTTTGCCAATTATCATAAACCTGTGTCCTCTGGTTACTGACCCTTCTGCCACTGGAAACAGTTTCTCCTTATTTACTCTATTAAAACCCTTCATGATTTTGAACGCCTCTATTAAATCTCTCCTTCACCTTCTCTGCTCCAAGGAGAACAATCCCAGTTTCTCCAGATAACTGAAGTTCCTCATCCCTGGTATCATTTTAGTAAATCTCCTCTGCACCCTCTCTTAAGACCTTCACATCCTTCCTAAAGTGTAGTGCCCAGAATTGAACACAATACTCCAGCTGGGGCTTTACCTGTGATTTATAAAGGTTAACTGCGCTATTGGTTCTTGACAACAGATTGAATCTATTGGTTTGCCGTGCGAATGAGCATAAATGGCTAGCTTTGAGCAAACTTTTTTTTTCATGTAGACAGAGCAGGGGATCCCGTGTAACCTTTTATGTACGTGTACTTCAGACACCACAAAATCTCCATTGGAAGGGTTCTCATTTTGCTGTAAGCCAAATGACAGTGTAGGATTGGGAGATGTGTGCAGAGTAATGAGCTGCATGGTGATAAAAGCATTGTGGGAGCCTGCAGTTTTAACAATTTGCACAATGGAAAAGTCGCCTTATACAGGGACTAATAACTACCTTACGAGTCATTGGTTTATTTATACAGTTAATGGTACTTTTGTCTTTTTAGATTACCTTCGACAATAAAGCACACAGTGGAAGAATTCAAATTAATTTGGACAATGATGTTTCCATTAGGGAATGTAAAGGCTGGCATGTAACGGGGGGTGGTAAGTATATTGTTTTTTTTTCTTGCCTGCAGAGAAATTTGAGAAAGAACTTGCATTTTTTTTTAAACAAGTCCTAAGTGTTGGAACAAGTTCTTGGTTTCTCTTCATGAGGACACTGCCGATTGTCTAGGCCCTCTCCGTGGTTATGATATGTTTTTTTTTTATTCGTTCATGGGATGTGGGCGTCGCTGGCGAGGCCGGCATTTATTGCCCATCCCTAATTGCCCTCGAGAAGGTGGTGGTGAGCTGCCGCCTTGAACTGCTGCAGTCCGTGTACTTTTTCTCCTGGGTTTTTGCTCGGAGCGGTGTTACGGATATTAATCTTTAATTCCTGGAGACTCCAGGACAATCCTGGAGAGTTGGCAACCTTAATTATCTCTTTTTAAAAATGGATACGACACTGTCCGCTCTCCGGTCCTTTGGCATACATCCAAACTCAGAGCCCTTTAAGAATTGTAGAAAGGTTACAGCCATTCGGCCCATCGAGTCCACGCCGAAATAATTATATGTCTCAATCGGGGGACTTTAGGGTTTTTTGGATAGATGAGCTACGATGGCCTTCCTCATAACTTAACTATCTTGTGAACAGTAAATGTGCTAATTAACATTACCAACAAGCCAGGGGATCAGCCTGGTTCAATGAGGAGTGTAGAAGAACATGCCAGGAGCAGCACCAGGCATACTGAAAATGAGGGGCCAACCTGGTGAAGCTACAACTCAGGACTACATGCATGCTAAACAGCGGAAGCAACATGCTATAGACAGAGCTAAGCGATTCCACAACCAATGGACCAGATCAAAGCTCTGCAGTCCTGCCACATCCAGTCGTGAATGGTGGTGGACGAACTGGAGGAGGAGGCTCTGTAAACATCCCCATCCTCAATGATGTCGGAGTCCAGCACGTGAGTGCAAAAGGCAAGGCAGAAGCGTTTGCAACCATCTTCAGCCAGAAGTGCCGAGTGGACGATCCATCTCGGCCGCCTCCCAATATCCCCACCATCACAGAAGCCAGTCTTCAGCCAATTCGATTCACTCCACGTGATATCAAGAAACGGCTGAGTGCACTGGATACAGCAAAGGCTATGGGCCCCGACAACGTCCCGGCTGTAGTGCTGAAGTCTTGTGCTCCAGAACTAGCTGCGCCTCTAGCCAAGTTGCTCCAGTACAGCTACAACACTGGCATCTACCCGACAATGTGGAAAATTGCCTTCGTATGTCCTGTCCACAAAAAGCAGGACGAATCCAATCCGGCCAATTACCGCCCCATCAGTCTACTCTCAATCATCAGCAAAGTGATGGAAGGTGTCGTCGACAGTGCTATCAAGCGGCACTTACTCACCAATAACCTGCTCACCGATGCTCAGTTTGGGTTCCGCCAGGACCACTCGGCTCCAGACCTCATTACAGCCTTGGTCCAAACATGGACAAAAGAGCTGAATTCCAGAGGTGAGGTGAGAGTGACTGCCCTTGACATCAAGGCAGCATTTGACCGAGTGTGGCACCAAGGAGCCCGAGTAAAATTGAAGTCAATGGGAATCGGGGAAAACTCTCCAGTGGCTAGAGTCATACCCAGCACAAAGGAAGATGGTAGTGGTTGTTGGAGGCCAATCATCTCAGCCCCAGGACATTGCTGCGGGAGTTCCTCAGGGCAGTGTCCTAGGCCCAATCATCTTCAGCTGCTTCATCAATGACCTTCCCTCCATCATAGGGTCAGAAATGGGGTGTTCGCTGATGATTGCACCATGTTCAGTTCCATTCGCAACCCCTCAGATAGTGAAGCAGTCCGAGCCCGCATGCAGCAAGACCTGGACAACATCCAGGCTTAGGCTAATATTCGTGCCAGACAAGTGCCAGGCAATGACCATCTCCAACAAGAGAGAGTCTAACCACCTCCCCTTGACATTTAATGGCATTACCATCACCGAATCTCCCATCATCAACATCCTGGGGGTCACCATTGATCAGAAACTTAACTGGACCGGCCATATAAATACTGTGGCTACAAGAGCAGGTCAGAGGCTGGGTATTCTGCGGTGAGTGACTCACCTCCTGACTCCCCAAAGCCTTTCCACCATCTACAAGGCACAAGTCAGGAGTGTGATGGAATTCTCTCCACTTGCTTGGATGAGTGCAGCTCCAACAACACTCCAGAAGCTCGACACCATCCAGGACAAAGCAGCCCGTTTGATTGGCACCCCATCCACTACCCTAAACATTCACTCCCTTCACCACTGGCGCACAGTGGCTGCAGTGTGTGCCATCCACAGGATGCACTGCAGCAACTCGCCAAGGCTTCTTCGACAGCACCTCCCAAACCCGCGACCTCTACCACCTAGAAGGACAAGAGCAGCAGGCACATGGGAACAACAATACCTGCACGTTCCCCTCCAAGTCACACATCATCCCGACTTGGAAATATATCGCCGTTCCTTCATCATCGCTGGGCCAAAACCCTGGAACTCCCTTCCTAACAGCACTGTGGGAGAATCTTCACCACACGGACTGCAGCGGTTCAAGAAGGCGGCTCACCACCACCTTCTCGAGGGCAATTAGGGATGGGCAATAAATGCCGGCCTCGCCAGCGACGCCCACATCCCATGAACGAATTTAAAAAATTTGTAAAATTCCAATGTGTCCATTAGGTGGTGCATGAGAGCTGCTTTTCCTCAATAACTGCAAAGTAAATTGCAGACTGTGACTGATCTATCATAGATACACAAGGGTAGCGTTTCCTCTTTGGGCGCAACCGGGAAATTGCGCTGGTTCGGTCACGGTTCAAGTTTCTGATAAAATTCATTTGCATAATCGCAAGTGGAAAATCTTCTGTGACCCAGCGTAATAGAAGGAAATCCATTATTCCATTAAAAAGTATTCCTTAATGTTTTCGAGTGGTAACCTGGTGAGGTTTTATTAACACAGCTGGAAATGGGTTTATCGCCAAAAATTAGCTTTTTTTTTAATAAAGGTGTCCAGTCCTCCACCTGTGAGTAACCTGGTTTAAATTCATTGAAAATGATTTTTTAAAAAACTATACTGAACCACTTAATGGTGTACATTAGTCAGTTTCTTAGGAAATTAAATATCTTTTGATCTGAAACAACTTTTAAAACCTGCCGACCGGTGCCTGTGCTCCTAAGAGAGTGAGCGGAATTTGAAGACCCTTCCCGAACCAGCGCAATCGACGGAAACTCGCGATTTCCACCTGGGGGGGGGCGTGGCCAGTTTTGTGGGCGGGGCCTGATCCGGGCGAATTGAATCTTAAATCAGCGTAAAAGATCGCGGAAAACACGAAAGTAAGTGGTTTTGGGTATAACGCACTTAAATTTAAAATCCCCCGATCTTTTGCACTAGTTCGGCCGGATTGAACTGATTATAACTAACGGAAACAAGTGGAAATTCCACCCTGCAATATTTACCTGGTGATTTGCTTTGGTAACTTTTTTTTAAAATTTGCTTTTCTTTCTTTCTCCCAGTGCAAAGGAACACTCACTACATGATGATCTTTGATGCCTTTATTATTGTGATTTGTTTGTCATCGCTAATTCTCTGCACCCGATCTGTAATAAATGGAATAAGGCTGCAACATGTATGTATTGTGCAGAATAAGGGTGATTTTATTTTTAAAATTCCTGCGGATAAAGCTGACTCATTAGTAACTGCTGCTCCTCCCGACTTTCTAGGAATTTGTTTGCCTTTTCGTGCTCCACTACAATAAAAGTGTGACTTGGTCCGAGCGAATGGAGTTTGTGAACGGCTGGTATATCTTGATCATCATTAGTGACTTGCTAACGATCACTGGATCAGTCCTAAAAATGGAAATCGAAGCCAAGGTACGGGGAAGAGAACAGGATTCCTGTTTAACACTTTTTGGACTGTGTAGTGGTTGAATGTGGGACAATCCGTGCAGTTACTGCGTCTTAATCTGATGCTACGTTTAATGAATGGTGTCTCAATCTATTTGCAGAAGCCTTGCTTGTCAAAAATGCAGCAATTGTCCATTGCTTTCCGGTTGAGAGGAACTTATGGGCCCCGATTGTAACCCTCGCCACCCCTTCCTGCCCTGCGGGAATGGTGCACGGGAGGGGTTAAAATTTAAAAATTCTAACCCTCTGCTCCAACCCGCCTTCCTGGCCGTTTAGTACTGCCCCCCAAATCAGACCATCGACGAGGCTCCTGCTAATGGCCAGGCGGGGGGGACTTAGTTAACGTCCACATCAGCACCGCCGCGCTGAATTGACTGAACGTCGGGCGGAGTCCCGCGCTGTCGGCTGCCCAGCAACAGGTCCAAGCCGGGAGGCGCCGGCTTACAAAGAGCCGGCATGGGCTCGATGGGCCGAATGGCCTCCTGTGCTGTAACTATTCTATGGCTGGCCAAGGTAAATGTTAACGATCTGCTCCTTTTTAGAACTCCTTGTAGGTGAGGAGAAGCAGGGGTCCTTCCTTCTCTCAGGCCCATCGGAGTCCTTGGATCTTCCCACCACCCTCCCCCCACCCCGATCTTGCTGGAATCCCCGATCTCTTGCAAAGCCCTCCTTCCACCGAGTGCCGGAGACCGGGAGTCCACATGGGCCCCCGGCTGCGACCTCCTGCCACTAAATTCCTGCTCCCACCTGCTGGCCAGGCTGTTGATCCAGCCTGGGGTCGGGCAGGAATCAGTTAAGATCGGCAGGGCCTCCATGTCCCCAGCCTCGCGGGGTTTCACCGTCCCAACCCTCTCCGTTAATATCAAAGCCATTGCGCGGGTGAGCTGTCCCTTGAAGTGTAACTCAGCTTGTTGAAGTGGAGTATGTCTACTTCACTTTGAATCATACAGCACAGACGGAGGCCATTCGGCCCATCGTGCCTGTGCCGGCTCTTTGAAGGCGCTATCCAATTAGTCCCACTCCCCCTGCTCTTTCTAAATTTTCTATGTTTCCCCAAAGCCCTGCAAATTTTTCCTTTTCAAGTATTTATCCAATTTCCTTTTGAAAATTACTATTGAACCTGCTTCCACCACCCTGTCAGGCGGTACGTTCCAGATCATCAAAACTCTGTTTTAAAAAAAAATCCACTTTTTTTCCCCCCCACCCCCCCACCCCCTTCTCGGTTCTTTTGCCAATCACCTTAAATCTGTAGCCTCAGGTTACCGACCCCCCTGCAATTGGAAACCGTTTCTCCTTATTTATTTTATCCAAACCCGTCATAATTTTGAACCCGTCTATTAAATCTCCCCCACCTCAGAATAGCATTCCTTACTGCCCATTGTGCTGTTTCTCCCCCCACTTCCCCATTTCATACACCAGCCATCCTGTGGCTTCTCTGAATGAGATGCTAATTGGTGCTGAACGCCTATATCAATGGCAGCAATGTAAAAGTGTAATCTGCTCTGCAGATACATCAAATTGTACCATTCGTTCAACTCCAATGTCCTGGTATTCTTGTGATTGATGTCTGAGTTACTTAAAAGTACAACAGTGCCAAAGCTTCCTCTATAGTTGCATGAGATCGAACTTTGAAGGAAAGAAAGAAAGACTTACATTTATAGAGCGCTTTTCACGACTTCGGGACGTCTCAAAGCACCTTACAACCAATTTTTGAAGTGTAGTCACTGTTGTAATGTAGGAAACGCAGCAGCTAATTTGCGCACAGCAAGATCCCACAAACAGCAATGTGATAATGACCAGATAAACTGTTCTAGTGATGTTGGTTGAGGGATAAATATTGACCAGGACACCGGGGAGAACTCCCCAGCTCTTCTTCGAAATAGTGCCATGGTTTCCTTTCTTACAGAGTCTTTCATCTTACGACGTTTGCAGCATATTATTGGGAACGTCCACCTTGCTTGTTTGGGTTGGAGTCATCCGATACTTGGGCTTTTTTGAAAAGTACAACGTAAGAATTGCAGAAGACCTCTGATATATTTTGGCTTTCTTTTACGTCACTTTGAACATCTCCCGTTTTTAGTAGTAGTTTTTGACATTTTTTTTTCTTTTTTTGTCGAAGGTTCTTATTTTAACGCTTCGAGCAGCCTTCCCTAACGTCATCCGATTTTGCTGCTGTGCGTCTATGATTTACCTGGGCTACTGCTTCTGCGGTTGGATCGTGCTGGGACCTTATCATCAAAAGGTGCGCAATTTTGGAAATTCAACAGATCCAGCTTCTAATGCGGTATTTGGAGAAGCTACTTTTTTTTTTAAAAAAAAGAGCATGTGTGTTTTTAGTCTTTGAAAAATACACTGATGGATTTTGTTCATGTTCAGAAGCAAATCTCTCTCGCTTGTCGTGTGGCCGACAGAATTGTTTAGTTTTTTCTAAGGTTACAACAATCCGACCTCAACATACTGAGACTAATTGTGAGTCTGCGTATCTTGTCTTTCTCTCTCTCTCTCACCAGTTTCGGTCTTTGAACGTGGTCTCAGAGTGCCTCTTCTCTTTGATCAACGGCGACGATATGTTTGCGACGTTTGCAGCAATGCAGGACAAAAGCTATGTCGTCTGGCTGTTCAGCAGGGTCTACCTGTTCACCTTCATCAGTCTCTTCATTTACATGGTGCTGAGTCTATTCATTGCCGTCATCACTGACACTTATGAAACTATTAAGGTAAAAGAGTCGTACTGCTGTTAGATGTTCTCGGTGGCTAGAACCAACTATATGGGACTTGGTCATGGTTAGTTTGCTTTTCTGCTGAAATGAGAGACCTTTAAATGCATCAGTGGAAACCTTTGAGTGTATTTGGATGTTTTTAGGCTGCATGAAGCTGAACTGTTGCATGCTGGTGTACGGTAGTGTAGTGGTTATGTTACTGGACTAATAATCCAGAGAACGTGAGTTCAAATCCCCACCATGATAGTTTGAGAATTATGAATTCAGTTTAAAATAAATAAATCTGGAAACAAAAGTCTGGTATCAGTAAAAGTACCATGAAGCTGTCGGATTGTCGTGTTAAAAACCCAACTGGTTCACTAATGTCCCTTTTTTAGGGAAGGAAACTTGCCGTCCTTACCCAGTCTGGGCCTATACGTGACTCCAGTCCCACACCAACGTGGTTGACTCTTAACTGCCCTCTGAAGTGGCCCAGCCAGTCACTCAGTCGTATCAAACCAGGGCAGCTATGGATTGGCAATAAATGCCAGAAACGTTCACATCCCAAAAATGAATGAAAAAATGTCTTGTTTAGACCACTCTCCGGATGCAGGGACTGACTGGCCATTGTCACAACTGTAACAATGAAAGATCTGAATGGAAAACCATAAGAGTATTGGTGCTTGTGTTTCAGTGAAATGCCTTGGGGCATCGCCTGATGTTCAAGGTGTTATGGGGACGGTGGAAAATTGGTAGAGCCGAGACCTTTTCTGAAGCTGAATTTGTTGCAAGTTTTCCCCACATCCCCTTTCTTTCTATAAACGTTGGTAAAAGTTGTGACTCTGACACTTTATTACGTGTTGCAGTTGATGACCGCATTTTACTTTTTCTAAAGCGTTCTTTTGGCTTTGTGACAGCACAAGGCCCACCAATACATGAAGGTGTAAAATAATAGCATATTATCCCATGACTTGATGTGATACCAGCACTTTTGGTTATGTGGAGGGGGGGCGATTGACTTTTTGCGAGAGTGTACACACCAAAGTCAGGGGTTTTTTTTTTTCTTCCCCCCCCCCCCCCCCAAGCATCTTCCATCCTGAATATTTAATAAAATGACCTGAGGAACGACTTAGAAGCTGGAAAAGTTTGGGGTTCTGATCGCATTGGAGAACCGTTCAAGTTTGACTCTTGTGGTTTAGAACAAGAGTCACAATGCTGGAACACATACAATCTAGATATCGGTTCTGTAAGCTAATTTAGGCCAGCTGAACCACATTCCTCCTCCTTTTGGTTGCCAAAACTTGAGTTCATCCAAAACTCTGCTGCCCGTATCCTAATTGACACCAATCCCGTTCACCCATCACCCCTGTGCTCGCTGACCTAAGAACATAAGAATAAGAAATAGGAGCAGGAGTAGGCCAGTCGGCCCCTCGAGCCTGCTCCGCCATTTAATAAGATCATGGCTGATCTGATCCTAACCTCAAATCTAAATTCATGTCCAATTTCCTGCCCGCTCCCCGTAACCCCTAATTCCCTTTACTTCTAGGAAACTGTCTATTTCTGTTTTAAATTTATTTAATGATGTAGCTTCCACAGCTTCATGGGGCAGCAAATTCCACAGACCTACCACCCTCTGAGTGAAGAAGTTTCCCCTCATCTCAGTTTTGAAGGATTATGCCCCCTAGTTCTAGTTTCACCCATCCTTGGGAACATCCTCACCGCATCCACCCGATCAAGCCCCTTCACAATCTTATATATTTCAATAAGATCGCCTCTCATTCTTCTGAACTCCAATGAGTAGAGTCCCAATCTACTCAACCTCTCCTCATATGTCCGCCCCCTCATCCCCGGGATTAACCGAGTGAACCTTCTTTGTACTGCCTCGAGAGCAAGTATGTCTTTTCTTAAGTATGGAGACCAAAACTGTACGCAGTATTCCAGGTGCGGTCTCACCAATACCTTATATAACTGCAGCAATACCTCCCTGTTTTTATATTCTATCCCCCGAGCAATAAAAGCCAACATTCCGTTGGCCTTCTTGATCACCTGCTGCACCTGCATACTAACTTTTTGATTTTCTTGCACTAGGACCCCCAGATCCCTTTGTACTGCAGTACTTTCCAGTCTCTTGCCATCAAGAAAATAACTTGCTCTCTGGTTTTTCCTGCCAAAGCGCATAACCTCACATTTTCCAATATTGTATTTCATCTGCCAAATCTCCGCCCACTCACCCAGCCTGTCTATATCCCCTTGTAGGTTTTTTATGTCCTCCTCACTCTCTACTTTCCCTCCCATCTTTGTATCATCTGCAAACTTCGATATGTTGCACTCGGTCCCCTCCTCCAAATCGTTAATATAGATTGTAAAGAGTTGGGGACCCAGCACCGATCCCTGCGGAACACCACTGGCTACTGGTTGCCAGTCCGAGAATGAACCATTTATCCCAACTCTCTGCTTCCTGTTCGATAACCAATCCTCCACCCATGCCAGAATATTACCCCCAATCCAGTGATTCTTTATCTTGAGCAATAATCTTTTATGTGGCACCTTGTCGAATGCCTTCTGGAAGTCTAAATACACTACGTCCACTGGTTCCCCTCTATCCACCCTGTACGTTATGCCCTCAAAGAACTCAAGACCTACGTTGGCTCCAGGTCCAGCAACGCCTTTTTAAAAAAAAAAAAAAATTCTCATCCTTGTGTTTTCAAACCCCTCCACGGCCTCACCCCTCCCTATCTCTGTAACCTCCTCCAGCCCTACAACCCTCCGAGATCTCTGCGCTCCTCCAATTCTAGCCTCTTGCGCATCCCCGATTTTCATCACTCCACTATTGGTGGCCGTGCCTTTAGCTACCTAGGACCTAAGCGCTAGAATTCCCTCCATAAACCTCTCCGCCTCTCTCTCCCTCTCTCTCCTCCTTTTAAGACGCTCCTTAAAACCTACCTCTTTTGACCGAGCTTTTGGTCACCTGTCCTAATATCTCCTTATGTGGTTCGGTGTCAAATTTTGTTTAATAATTGCTCCTGTGATGTGCCTTGGGAAGTTTTACTATATTAAAAGTGCTATATAAATGCAAGTTGTTGCCAGACTAATTGGATTATGGACAGGATGTCTTAAGAAAAACCTCTTTCATTTGTCTTCTGGATTGAAGAGACCATCAATTTTGTCCATCAACGAGTGTAATAAATTGTTCTAATGACCCTGAGACAGAACAGTACTTACTATTGTGTTCTTTCCTTCAGCTTTACCAGCAGAATGGCTTTCCTGAGACTGACTTGCATGCTTTTATGGCAGAGTGTAAAGATTTGCCAGATTCTGGCAGGTACAGAGTAGATGAGGAGATGCCTATATCTCTCTCCTGCTGCTGTAGCAGGTGAGTATTTGAAAGACAGGCAACCCTGTCACAACCCTACCACGTTAATGCTAAACCTTTATAAAACACTGGTTAGGCCTCAGCTGGAGTATTGGGGCCAATTCTGGGCACCACACTTTAGGAAGGCCTTAGTGAGGGTGCAGAAGAGATTTACTAGAATGGTACCAAGGAGGGAGGACTTCAGTTACATGGAGAAGCTGGGGTTGTTCTCCTTTAGAACAGAGAAGGTTAAGGGGAGATTTAATAGCGGTGTTCAAAATCTTGAAGGGTTTTGATAGAGTAAATAAAGAGAAACTGTTTCCAGTGGCAGAAGGGTCAGTAACCAGAGGACACAGATTTAAGGTAATTGGCAAAAGAACCAGAGGCGAGATGAGGAGAAATTCTTTTATGCAGCGAGTTGTTATGATCTGGAATGCACCTCCTGAAGGGGTTTTGGAAGCAGATTCAATAATAACTTTCGAAAGGGAGTTAGATAAATACTTGAAGAGGGAAAATTTGCAGGGCTATGGGGGAAAGAGCAGGGGAGTGGGACTAATTGAATAGCTCCAAAGAGCTGGCACAGGCAAAATGGGCCAAATGGCCGCCTTCTGTACGGTCTCATTCTATGATTTTTAAGAACCCACCTCAGATGACTTTTTTTTGAGGGGGGGGTGGGGATGGGGGTAGGGCGGCGGTGGTGGTGGTGGGGGAAGGGTAGGGAGGGGGCGGGGGAGAAGAGAGGGGGAGAGGAAAGTGAAACCTTAATTAACCCTTTCAGGGAAATGATAAACTGAGTTCGTTGGAGACCCTTGAGCTGTTGCTCAAACCATTTATTCAGGCACGGAAGTTTAAAGCCTGTACTTCAAACAACATTGTGGGGGGTAGGTTGAGGGTTGGTCCTAGAAATACAATTGTGGGATGTGGGAGGGGTCCTAGAAATATAATTGGGGGGGGGGGGTGGAGAACGCTCACTGCACACTATTCACGTGGTCCCAGGGCCAGCCTTCCTGAAGATGTGCTATCGCTCCGTCTGACCCTAGCCAGCACCAGGCCCGAGGGAAGGCTAGAGGAGGGGTCTCCTCGGGGTGAATCACCGGCCACAAGTGTGCAGGAGCTTGGGGCAGGGGGGCATAAGACGTGTCACGGGTGCCAGCTCTCGGCGGAGGGTCTCATCACAACATTAGCTGCGGTGCAGACCTGGAGGGCCCAGACTATCGGAGACGGCTGATGGGCATCTACCAGGAGTTTCTAGTGCTGCCTGGGCGCAATGGGAGTCCAGCTCCAACTTGTGTCAAGGCTTCGCGCAGAGCACGGAGACCATTCCATCCAGCAAGGAGCGAGTGGTCAGCTGCATGACCATTAACAAGTGATGCCCACCATGATGGGGCCTCTGCTCACAGCTCTGACAGCGTCCATGGCAGCTCACAAAACAGCTGCTATCTTGGCTCGGGGGGCCAGCGTCGACAGAGGCTTTCAGAGAGTTGCATCTGTTCTCGTGCAGAGCCGTACGAGTACTGAGGCGCAGTCCCAGGAGAGCGGCCATTGCTCCATGGGAGAGGCACCTCCTGTCCTCTCTCTCAGGGCGACAGCATGCCCGCTCCCCCTGCCACCCACTCCACCAGTGCCCTCGTTAGTGCCACACTACCTACACTCATTATAATTTATCTCCTTTTAAAAACCTGGCCGTTTAAGTATTTTACATTTTACACATGACCTTTCTAGTAAACTTTGATGTCTTAAAAATGGCACCTTGCCATTAAAGAATGCACCTGTGCGGGCACTGTTTCAGGGTAATTGCAAGGGTAATTTTCCCGAGCGCACACTGAAACCTTGCCTGCTGCCGGTGCGTATATCGGAAAGTCACAAGCCCGTTGCCAGTAATTCACTGATGTGCGAAGGCGTTGGGCGAGGCTGGCCACCACTGGGAGAGCTGGGATGAATTTAGGACTGTCGGTATTGTTGTGCTGAAAACCTGCAGAACCACTTTTCCGAGTTGACTGGCAGTATGGCTTTGACAGCACTCTGCACTGCACATATTGTTGTATCACAACCTGTTCCCACCCCCTGTGTTTATAAGACTTGCGTGATTGGTAAATAATTTGACTGCAAGCGCTCCCTCTCGTGGGTAAACGCTGAATGTCGTCTCTCCAGAGCATGTCGACAGCACATTTGGAATGTAAGTACCATTGCGTTTTACTTTATCGCTCAAGATTGTTTCCTTGTTTCATAGGTCTGACAAAATGGAGAGTGGCCCATATAACTGAGTGGATTGGGATGGTGGGGGAAAACACCCTGGTTCTTGTTCGTTCGTTCCCACTTGGATGAGAGCTGAATTGTTTGTGTGCTGCAAGGACACATGGTGACTGAATATTCTGCTTAGAAGGAATCATACGCTGACTAGGATAAATACCAATTTCTGCTGAGTTACATTATATTTAACATAAGAGGTCTGAGACTGTGGATAAGATTGTCTAATGGTACAGATTTAGGCCTAATGTAGGTGCTGAGATTGTCATAATAACTTCCTTTTTCTAGGCCCTGTGTCACAACCATCAAGCCAGCGTGCCATTAAGACTTGGACGTTGTTGTGACTCTTCTGGCCTAAATTTGTACGTTGTGGTCTTTTTAAAGCGGATTTTTCCATTGGGAAGCTCAATGGGAAATTCAAGCTTGCCTCTGGGCTGAATGTAATCACGTCGCAGAGCTATATTTACAGTGATCATTAGGCCCTTTCATGAGAACTATAGCAATGAGTTCTTAAGGCATCGTGAGCTGTTGACTCTGTGGCAAAATCTTCCAGTTGGTTTCAGTAACTTGTCCGCGCCTGAAATGTAATCTCAAACCGGATTTGAAAACCTCGACTCGCTGGCAGTGAGGCAAGATAAAGGTAAAATACAGTGAAACACAGGAAATTAAAAGCGCTGGAGGCCCACGGGTGTCGAGAGGAGAGGCAGGTTAACGTTGGGTGGAGACCCTCCGTTAACCAGCTTCTGGTTTTACTTGCGTCTGCACTTCCATGTTCTCATTTTCTTGGTTGTACATTTGATTCATGTGTGGAAGCCTGGGTTTTCTGATGGGCATTATTTTAATGCCAGTTTAAATGGGTTACCGTTTTGGGCATTCAAAAATAATGCCGATTGGAGGGGAGGGGGGGGGGGATAAAACTCAGGCCAGCGTGTCTGAATGGCAGTTCCACGTGACGTTGAGATCCGAAATGTAGTGCCTGAATTGGCAAAAGTGAACTGAGCTGCAGCCTGCATTAGACTTTTAATAGGTTAACAATTTAGATTAACAAAATTTAATATAGGCTCGATATATCTTATTTGTAAATGAGGAATGTTGCAACTATGAAGAGGCTTATTTATTCTGGAAGTGAAATAAATTGGGTAACCTGGTCTCCGTAGTGTCCTCCTATGCTCATTATATAACTTTTTTTTTCAATTTTAGAGAGATTTCAAAGAGGGGCCATTCAAAATACTTTCCATGTCCCATCTTGTTATCCCTCCAGATGTGACTAGTATGTGGAACTCGTATGAAACATAGAAAATAGGAGCAGGAGTAGGCCATTCAGTATGATCATGGCTGATCCTCTATCTCAATACCATATTCCCGCTCTCTCCCCAGACCCCTTGATGCCTTTTGTGTCTAGAAATCTATCTAGCTCCTTCTTAAATATATTCAGTGACTTGGCCTCCACAGCCTTCTGGTAGAGAATTCCACAGGTTCACCACCCTCTGAGTGTAGAAATTTCTCCTCATCTCAGTCCTAAATGTCCTACCCCGTATCCTGAGACTGTGACCCCTCGTTCTGGACATCCCCAGCCAGGGGAAACATCCTCCCTGCATCCAGTCTGTCGAGCCCTGTCAGAATTTTATATGTTTCAATGAGATCCCCTCTCATCTAAACTCGAGTGAATACAGGCCGAGTCGACCCAATCTCTCCTCATATGACAGTCCTGCCATCCCAGGAATCAGTCTGGTGAACTTTCGCTGCAGTACCTCTGTGGCAAGTATATCCTTTCTTAGGTAAGGTATGAGTTGTGGAAATCATGCTAGTGCTCCTAACACCAATCTGTGTTCCTCCAACTCGGGACTCTTGTCCACCACCACCCCCCCCCCCCCCCTCATCCCACCGATGGTGGCCGTGCCTTCAGCTGTCTAGGCCTTAAGCTCTGGAATTCCCTCCCTAAACCCCTCAACCTCTCCTCCTTTTAAGACGCTCCTTTAAAACCTACGTCTTTGACTAGCCTTTGACCTAGTACGTGCAGCTGTTCCTTGTTAGTAGTATCATTGCATCAAAGACACCCTTCCATTCACACACAAATATGTAGATGCTGATTTATTTCTTTTTTTTAGATCTGCCACGAAATTAATACATTAAATTCCACTGGTTAAGATTCCATGAAGTAGTAGAAGGTGAGTTGCTGCAGCAACCTCTCCTGGGGAGAAACGGGTGTGAACAGGATGATTCCATGGCAAGTTAGGACTATCTGCTAATACTTGTAATGAGAATCTCAATATCACATTTTAATGCTAAATAAGACATCTTATTTCAGTATAAAGTACATTGGAAAGTTTTGATGTGTAGATAATATTGAGCAGCCAAGGTATTGTAATCATATAATTTAAGAGAAAAAACTTATTTATAACACTCCTTTTGCGACCTCAGGACATCATCCCACAGCACTTTACAGCCAATAAAGTATTTTTGAAGTGTAGTCATGTAGGAAACACGGCAGCCAATTTGCACAGGACAAGGTCCCACAAACAGCAATGAGATAAGTGACTAGATAATCTGTTTTAGTGATGGTTGAGGATAAATATTGGCCTGGACTCCCCTGCTAGTCTTCGAAATAGGGCCATGAGATTGTTCACATTCACCTAAGAGGGCAGATGGGATCTCTGTTCAACATCTCATCTGAAAGACAGCACCTCCAACAGTGCAGCACTCCCTCAGAGTGTTAGCCTAGATTTTGTGCTCAAGTCTCTGAAGTGGGACTTGAACCCACAACCTTCTGGCTTAAGAGGCGAGAATGCTACCCGCTGAGTCACGGCTGCATTGTAGGGCAATAGTTAGCTAAGAAACTTCTTTCTCCAAGACCAATCTCCTAGGATGAAGTGAGATCTGATGGTGCAGTCTGCTCCGTAACTTACAGTGGGGAGATGGCTGTGGAAAATGCTTATTTATTCATCTAAAGAGTATAAAGGCTACGAGGAAAACTGACCTAATTTTACGATTAGTAAGTTAGGCCTTATTCGAATTCTTTAATGAGACAACTAACTTAGTGCTTATAGTTGGAATTTAAGATAAAGGCAAAGAGTGTGGAATTATTGGCAAACTAGCAACCTCCAAATGTTTAGACAATCGTGAGCAGAAGTGCACAATAAATATATTCCCCTCTCAGTGCCCCCTCACTCAATTCAGAAAACCCTTAAATTATTCAATTGGTTTAATAATTGTTATATTTAACAAAATATTCTTTAAAAAGAAAGTTTCTTTTGTATCAGAATAGTTACTTCCCAAACTACACTACATGCCTTCATGATGCAATATTACATTTACATTGTGCAGGTTGTGATCGAATTCACACCCTAACCCTAATGCATTGTACTATCCACTGAATCATATTAATCAGCTATTTTAGCTTTGCAACAATGTCCATCAACAAATTGACCATTTTTTTTCTATTTACAGCATGTTAAAGAAATTTCCTGTGTGTCTCTCCTTTTATCATGTCCTTTGGGACATCCTGAGTATCCACAATCTGAGTTACTATTAAAGAGCAGTTAGTGTTGACTCATAGGCAGATATGACCATCAGTTTGCAGACACTAAGATTCCTCAAACACATCGGAAACTCGGAAATGTAGTAAACAGTGAGGTGGATAGTAACAGACTTCAGGAGGACATGGACAGACTGGTGAAATGGGCAGACACATGGCAGATGAAATTTAATGCAGAGAAGTGTGAAGTGATACATTTTGGTAGGAAGAATGAGGAGAGGCAATATAAACAAAATGTAACAATTTTAAAGGGGGTGCAGGAACAGAGGGACCTGGGGGTGCACATACACAAATCTTTGAAGGTGGCAGGATAAGTTGAGAAGGCTTTTTTAAATAAAACATATGGGATCCTGGGCTTTATTAATAGATGTATAAAGTACAAACGTTATGCTAAACCTTTATAAAACACTGGTTAGGCCTTAGCTGGAGTATTGTGTTCAGTTCTGGGCACCACACTTTTTAGGAAGGATGTCAAGGCTTAGAGAGGGTGCAGAAGAAATTTACTAGAATGGTACCAGGGATGAGGGACTTCAGTTATGTGGAAACACTGGAGAAGTTGGGGCTGTTCTCCTTTGGACAGAGAAGGTTAAGGGGAGATTTGACAGAGGTGTTCAAAATCATGAATAGTTTTGACAGAGTAAATAAGGCAGAAGGGTCGGTAACTAAAGGACACAGATTTAAGGTGATCAGCAACAGAGCCACAGGCAACATCCGTTGTTCAAAAAGGAGAAAGAGGAAGACCGAGTAATTATAGGCCAGTCAGTCTAACCTTGGTGATGGGCAAATTATTGGAATCAATTCTGAGGGACAGCACAAATCGTCATTTAGAAAGGCACAGGTTAATCAAGGACAGTCAGCATGGATTTGTTAATGGAAGGTCGTGTCTGACTAACTTGATTGAATTTTTTGAGGAGGGACGATGAGGGTAATGCATTTGATGCAGTCTATATGGATTTTAGCAAGGCTTTAGACAAGGTCGCACATGGCAGACTGGTCAAAAAAGTAAAAGCCCACGGGACTCGAGGGAAAGTGGCTAGTTGGATCCAAAAATGGCTCAGTAACTAGAAGCAAAGGATAATGGTTGACAGGTGTTTTTGCGACTGGAAGGCTGTTTCCAGTGGGGTTCCACAAGGCTCAGTCCCTTGTTTTTTTTATGTATTAATGATTTGGACTTGAATCTGGGGGGTTGATCAAGACATTTGCAGGTGATACAAAAATTGGCTGTGCTGTTGATAGTGGGGAGGAAAGCTGTAGACTGCAGGAAGATATCAATGGACTGGTCAAGTGGGCAGAAAAGTGGCAAATGGAATTCAATCCGGAGAAGTGTGAGGTAATGCTTTTGGGGAGGGCAGACAAGGCAAGGGAGGATACTGGGAGGTGTAGAGGAACAGAGGGACCTTGGAGTGCATGTCCACAGATCCCTGAAGGTAGCAGGACAGGTAGATAAGGTGGTTAAGAAGGCATACACGGGATACTTTCCTTTATTAGCCGAGGCATAGAATACAAGAGCAGAGAGGTTATGCTATAAAACATTGGTTAGGCCACAGCTTGAGTACTGTGTACAGTTCTGGTCACCACATTACAGGGAAGATGTGATTGCACTAGAGAGGATACAGAGGAGATTTACGAGGATGTTGCCAGGGCTGGAGAATTTTAGCTATGAGAAAAGATCGCATAGGCTGGGGTTTTCTTTGGAACAACGGAGGCTGAGGGGAGATTTAATTGAGGTACATAAACTTATGACTGGACTAGATAGAGTGGATAGGACGGACCTTTAGCAGAGGGGTCAGTGACCAGGGGGCATAGATTTAAAGCAATTGGTAGAAGGATTAGAGGGGAGCTGAAGAGAATTTTTTTCACCTGGAGGGTGGTGGGGTCTGGCACTCACTGCCTGAAAGGGTAATAGAGGGGCAGAAACCCTCAACTCATTTTTAAAAAGTACTTGGATGTGCACTTGAAGTGCAGTAACCCACTGGACTATGGACCAAGTGCTGGAAAGTGGGATTAAGCTGGATAGCTCTCTTTCGGCTGACACTGACATGATGGGCCAAATGGCCTCCTTCTATGCCGTAACTTTCTATGACTCTATAACATGAGGAAACCTTTTTTTTAATGCAGCAATGATCTGGAATGCACTGTCTGAAAGGGTGGTGGAAGCAGATTCAATAGTAACTCTCAAAAGGGAATTGGATAAATCCTTGAAGCGGGGGGATAAAAATTACAGGGCTATGGGGAAAGAGCAGGGGAATGGGACTAATTGGATAGCACTTTGAAAGAGCCGGCACAGGTACGATGGGCCGAATGGCCTCCTCCTGTGCTGTACCTACTATGATACATGAGCTAAATGCCCAGTTAACCTGGTTTAGTGTGATGTGGATTGAGGGATGAATATTGGCCAGGATAACCGGAGAACTCCCCTGCTCATCAAATAGTGCCATGGTCCATACAAGCAGGTGACATCGCTTAACAGTGTAACCCTCCCTCCATACTGCAGTGAAGTGCAGGCCTCGATTATGTGCTCAAGTCTTGTAGTTGGGACTTGAAACTATAACTGTATGATTCAGTGGAGAATAACTCCATATGTACACATTCCTGATCTGACCTAAGGCAGGCCTACCTCTCAACTGTCCCTGCGCACAGAATGAATCTACTGTAACCACTAGTTTAAATAAAATATGATGATTTCTCACTTTTTTTTTACTTATGTTGTCACTTGTACATTGCAACTGAGAGAATATGATCCTATCACATGCTTCAGCAGTCACTTCCTGTTTTTTAAAGTTCAGTTCTGTCAACTTTTTTTGGGAAGTTTTTGTTTTGAAAAAAAAAAGCCAACCTCCTCCCTTTTTAGTACTATTAATAATTATAGAACATGTGCCATGAGCTGATTGGTTTTTGGATGGTTAGGAACACCATGACTGATTTGCTAAATGTTTAATAAACCGACTCGGGCACGAGCCAAAGACTACGGAATGTATTTTAAAATGGAATCCTGAACAAAGTATTGTAACAAGTTTTCAGATTCTAAAATGGTTGCTTTTCATCCTTGTAGTTTAAATTTTGATGCGGTTTTTGTAGATGACCGTCCTGTTAATCAGCAATGCATCTTTGCATTTGTTACATCAGATGCACTTGTTTGACCAATTGCCTGAATCTCTCTTTCTCTCTGTGCTAAGATTTGTTTAATCAAATTCAACTGTAAAGAAGTTACATTTTGCAACTGTTAAGATGCTTCACCAGTCTGGTATAAAGCCCCACTGGTGGTGAAAGCTACCTGAGCTAACATGACCTTTTCTACTGGTTTTAACGTTTCTATCAAGGCTGTGTCATCTTTTTTGAAGTAGTTTTTTTTTTGTGTGCAGGAAGTCTAGTGAAGTAACTTTGTGTCAATGACACCTCAATCACTAACTTCCTGGAGCCCTGGAGAAATGCAGCTCGAAGAAAGGAACTGAATGCTTTCTTTTGCTGATGGGTGTAAAGGGCAGCCAGGGAATTATTAACCTCTCAGCCGTTAATCCCAAGTTTGTTGCTTAGCTTTATAGTGTTTACGATGAGGGGGCCTAGCATTCAGGGTGTGGAGAAAGAGTGCAGCGCAAGCTACATTTAAATGCAGAGTTGAAGCAAGTAAGGGCATTTAGGAAGTGATTCTTATCTGCTCCATGTTAAAGCTCTTTAGAGGGTTAGTTGTTGACCAAAGTTTTCAATTACTAGCCACACGAGTGAAGCGTTTTCCAATAAATGGCAGCCTACCTAAGGCACGTTGTCCATGCTCATAAATGATTATCACAGTTTAGCAAGAATTTAGATTTGAGGTTAGGATCAGATCAGCCATGATCTTATTGAATGGCGGAGCAGGCTCAAAGGGCCGATTGGCCTACTCCTGCTCCTATTTCTTATGTTCTTAAACAAGTCTATCGACCAAGCTGAGACATTTGGTAATTCAAATGTGCTGTTCGGAAAAGTGCATAAAACCAGAAAGACACCATTTACGGACATGCAGGTCACCATGGAGAAGGTACTGTTGAGGAGGAGGAGGGTGATCTTTGGCATAGCGATCTAATTGGCCCCAGCCCAATCCACACTCTGAGGCAGGCCTGGGAAAATATTAGACTTTTTTGACCTGGAAAAGGAGGCTGGAATGATGGGAAGAAAACAAAAAGTAACGTTTAATAATCTGACCAGGCTAAGTTATCAGCAAGAAAAGGCTGTACCCAAACTGCTTGGCTTTGACTGTCATGAGGGGGGACAATAGGTAGTTATCAAGTAAGTGTTTCCCTTGTATCTGATGTGTACCATGCCTTAACTGGTATGAAATTTAACCTGTTGTATTAGCTGGAAAACATTCTATTCCTAATGATTACCTTTTATGTATGGTATAATTACACATGACTAATACTTTTGACCGTGAAATGAGATTAGTGGTAGCCTGCCTTTCTCATTCCACAGATGAACCTGGGCCATTTGGTGTACAGATGACTAATACATCACATGCTGCAACAGAATCCCTTGTAGCAGTACACCTACAGAGTCCGCTATCTCTCTAGAAGTTAAGTGCTAGCCCATGCACACTCGCTCACTGGAGGATGCCGCACTTGTACTTGCTAAAGGATCAGGGACCAGTCACAAACACACTGGGTCTTGAACAGAAGGACTGTTAGGTACAGAGGTGTGGGGCTAGTCTCAAGGTGAGTGTTGGAGCACCAGAATGATACCCACGAGCTCTTGACTACCCAAATGTTGACAGCCTAAAGAATGGACAGATACTTATTCAGAAGGAATATCTACACTGCGCAGACATAATGAGGAAGTTGCACTACAGTGCAGCATGGGGCAAATGACCCATGTGCTGGTTGGATTACGAAGCATTGACACGGGGACCAAGAAACATGGGGGCATCAAGTCAAGATGCTTTGTCTGAAGCTGTGCTGACATGAGGGCTACTCTTAAAGAAATCCTGCAGTCTGGGCTCGATAGTCAACTATTCTGATCAACCATTCTTCAACCAGATGATCTGAGCAGCTGCTCGCTAACAGAGGCCTACGTGAGGGGCATCAGAGGTGAAACATTAGAACCTGTGCCAGCAACTTGTCCCTGCTACTCGAGCTCACGTAACTTTGGTTGCCTTATCTGAAGTTGGTAATCTGTCCATGTTTACTGAGCATTTGTCACCTAATTAATCCACCATCAGGAAATCATAAAATGATACAGAACAGGAGGCCATTCAGCCCATTGTGCCTGTGCCGGCTCTTTGAATGAGCTATCTAATTACTCCCACTCTGCTGCTCTTTCCCCATAGTCCTGCAAATTTTTTCCCTTCAAGTGTTTATCCAATTCCCTTTTGAAAGTTATTATTGAATCTGCTTCCACTGCCCTTTCAGGCAGTGCATTCCAGATCATCACAACTCGCTGCTGATATCCCCACTCTTTCCCTCAAAACAAAGTGAAAGTTCCCAATTGGATAAGCCATATTTCTGCTCCCATAGGATTGGCAGCAACACGTGATTATCATGAAATACTCAAACCAAACACTTGTAGCACTCATCTATGAGATAACTTTAAATTGACAATCTTGCCTTCGTCCACTTTACTAATTTTTGGACCATCGACGATGGGTTCTGGTAATGGATGCAGCTGGGTCAACAGGACAAAGACAATATTAAAAAGAAATTATATTCTAAATTGTAAATGCACTGCAGGTCTGTCAGCAAGAGCTGTGACATTATGCTAAACCAAAAAAAAATTGCACTGAAAATATTTGAAAGGGAAAATTTGCAGGGCTATGGGGAGGTGGAGTGGGACTAATTGAATAGCTCTTTCAAAGAGCCAGCACAGGCATGATGGGCCAAATGGCCTCCTTCAGTGCTATATCATTCTATGAAAACAGGAATAAAGTAATTTGAGATGCCATTTGTTTAAACACAGATATTGCTCTGTGCCAGTGTAAGTGAAGGCTCTGCACCTGAAACACTTTTTTCAGATGGGAATAGATGTGATACGAATTTCCAGGATTTTCGGTTTTGATGTAGGACACGGCTGTTTGTGGAATATGGTGTGTGAAAATTGGTTGCTATTTTCCCTTGTGTTACAACAGTGACTACAATTCAAAAGTTCATCATTGGTTCTGAAGCACTCTGGGACGTCTTGAGGTCACGAAAGGCTCTATATAAATGCAAATTCTTTCTTTTTAGAATCTTTCAGTAGATCCGCCTTTTTTACAAGACACTTCAGTCCACGGAGACAAAAAAAATCTCCCATTTAAGGAGCAGCAACATAGGTCTTCTGAAATCGCAAGGGGTGCCAATCAGAATGTAATTATTATTGTGAAATGTTTCACCTCGTGTGGTTTTCCTTGGATAAATATTCTCGAGTGAAATCTTGATGTCTCTTGAAACCTGTTGTCACTGCTTTAACTGACTGTGACAATAAAACTATACTTTGTACTGAACCTTTGTACTGCTGAACTATATACAGAGGTGTAGTTGTACAGAGTGCAGTCAAATCTCCAACGTACGAGTCACCTCAACACTTACACTGGCACAGAGCAATATGTGTGTTTAAACAAATAGCATCTCAAATTACTTTATTCCTGTTTTCATAGAATGATATAGCACTGAAGGAGGCCATTTGGCCCATCATGCCTGTGCTGGCTCTTTTGAAAGAGCTATCCAATTAGTCCTACTCCACCTGCCCTTTCCCCGTAGCCCTGCAAATTTTCCCTTTTCAAGTATTTTCAGTGCAGTTTTCTTTTTGGTTTAGCATAATATCACAGCTCTTGCGTGCTGTGATGAAATTTGTATAAATTAAATCCAACTCGACATGAATTTTAGGAAAGTTATGGAATTAACCCAGGTGGGGAACAAATAATAACTGCACAACAGGTTGTAGGTTCAAGCCTCCCTTCAAGAGACTTGAGCATATAATTCAGGCTGACACCCCCAGTGCAGCACTGAGGGAGTGTTTCACCGTCGGAGGTGCTGTCTTTCAGATGTGATGTTAGACCGAGGCCCTCTCTGCCTTCTGGTAGTACTGTGTACTCAGTATCTGGAATCATAATTGGCCAATATAAGGAGTATAATGGAGCATGGTTTGAAATAGCACTAAAATTCATGTTATGTGCATAAGGTGTGTGACATACACACAGATGTTGAAGTCTGCATCATAGTAATTTCTCAATTTTATTAAGCAGCAATAGAAGAGTACAGTAGTTTAGCGACGAGTATCCTGATTTCAAATCAGCAGCAGGTCTCCCATTTTTCAACAGCTAACAAGATATATTTAAAATATTTTTGTTCTGATAATTGCATTATATTCAGCGGTCCTATAAGTGTACTGTACACCATCTATGGGAGACCCCAGAAAATTTAAATTTTTGACACTTTAGCACATTTTGGAATTTACTTCTTATATTTTTTATGTATTCTCGGGATGTGGATGATGGGAGCACTCTTGACCTCTGGGTCAGAAGGTTGAGAGTTCAAGGTTCCCTCCAGAGACTTGAGCACATAAGCCAGGCTGACACTGAGGGAGTGCTGCACTGTCACAGGTGCCGCCTTTCAGATGAGATGTTAAACCAAAGCCCCATCTTCCTTCTTGGCTGAATGTAAAAGATCCCACGGCACTATTTGAAGACGAGCAGGACGGTTCTCCCTGGCGTCCTGGCCAGTATTTATTTTCCACAATGATATTACTTTCTTGGGTGCGCACTGTAAAATTTTTCGAATGTAGGAAAATGACGGGCAGGAAAAGACCAGCTGGTCTATCGAGCTCGCCCCACACATATGGTGGCCGGATCATCATGACTAGACACTTCTGAACCCATCCCCTCCCGCAGCCATGTAATCTTCTGGGAGAGGCAAAAAACTTGAGGAAAAACCCAGGGCCAATAAGGGAAAAAGTACTCTAGAAAATTTCTTTCCGACCTCCTCAGGCAATCGCAACCAGTCCAGGAGATAGGAACAGGAGTAGGCCATTCAGCCCCTCGTGCCTGCTCCGCCATTTGATAAGATCATGGCTGATCTGTGATCGAACTCCATATACCTGCCTTTGGCCCATATCCCTTAATACCTTTGGTTGCCAAAAAGCTATCTATCTCAGATTTAAATTTAGCAATTGAGCTAGTATCAATTGCCGTTTGCAGTAGAGAGTTCCAAACTTCTACCACCCTTTGTGTGTAGAAATGTTTTCTAATCTCGCTCCTGAAAGGTCTGGCTCTAATTTTTAGACTGTGCCCCCTCCTAAAATCCCCAACCATTGGAAATAGTTTCTCTCTATCCACCCTATCTGTTCCCCTTAATATCTTATAAACTTCGATCAGATCACCCCTTAACCTTCGAAACTCCAGAGAATACAACCCCAATTTGTGTAATCTCTCCTCGTAACTTAACCCCTGAAGTCCTGGTATCATTCTAGTAAACCTACGCTGCACTCCCTCCAAGGCCAATATGTCCTTCCAAAGGTGCGATGCCCAGAACTGCTCACAGTACTCCAGGTGCGGTCTAACCAGGGTTTTGTATAGCTGCAGCATAACTTCTGCCCCCTTGTACTCCAGTCCTCTAGATATAAAGGCCAGCATTCCATTAGCCTTATTGATTATTTTCTGCACCTGTTCATGACACTTCAATGATCTATGTACCTGGACCCCTCAATCCCTTTGGACATTCACTGTTTTTAACTTTTTACCATTTAGAAAGTACCCTGTTCTATCCTTTTTTGATCCAAAGTGGATGACCTCACATTTGTCTACATTGAATTCCATTTGCCACAATTTTGCCCATTCACTTAATCTATCAATATCGCTTTGTAATTTTATGTTTTCATCTACACTGCTTACAATGCCACCAATCTTTGTGTCATCGGCAAACTTAGATATGAGACTTTCTATGCCTTCATCCATGTCATTAATAAATATTGTGAATAATTGAGGCCCCAAGACAGATCCCTGCGGGACTCCACTAGTCACATCCTGCCAATGTGAGTACCTTCCCATTATCCCTACTCTCTGTCACCTTTCGCTCAGCCAACGTCCTAACCAAGTCCGTACTTTTCCCTCGATTCCATGGGCTTCTATCTTAGCTAACAGTCTCTTATGTGGGACCTTATCAAATGCCTTCTGGAAGTCCATATAAATAACATCCATTGACATTCCCCTGTCCACTACTTTAGTCACCTCTTCAAAAAATTCAATCAGGTTTGTCCGGCACGACCTACCTTTCACAAATCCATGCTGGCTCTCTCTGATTAACTGAAAATTCTCGAGGTGTTCAGTCACCCTATCCTTAATTATAGACTCCAGCATTTTCCCCACAACAGATGTTAGGCTAACTGGTCTATAATTCCCCGGTTTCCCTCTTTCTCCTTTCTTAAAAAGCGGAGTGACATGTGCAATTTTCCAATCTAGAGGGACAGTTCCTGAATCTAGAGAACTTTGAAAGATTATAGTTAGGGCATCTGCAATGTGCTCACCAACTTCCTTTAAAACCCTGGGATGGAAACCATCTGGTCCTGGGGATTTGTCACTCTTTAGTGCTATTATTTTCTTCATTACTGTTGCTTTACTTATGTTAATTTTATTGAGTCCCTGTCCCCGATTCAATATTAGTTTTCTTGGGATTTCCGGCATGCTATCCTCTTTTTCTACTGTAAATACCGACGCAGAGTAATTGTTTAACATGTCCGCCATTTCCCCATTGTCAATGACAATATCCCCACTTTCAGTTTTTAAGGGGCCAACACTGCTCCTGACCACCCTCTTTTTCCTAATATAACTATAAAAGTTCTTCGTATTGGTTTTGATATCCCATGCAAGTTTCTTTTCATACTCTCTTTTTGTAGCTCTTACTATCTGTTTTGTGACCCTTTGTTGATCTTTGTGGACCAAGTGTTATCTGTAAAACCACTTCCCTTCTATATGATACCATCTCTTCCCCGGTCAAGAACCGGTCCAGCTCCCTTTTGAAGGCAATAGTGAGAGTCAGCACCCACCACATCAGCCAGCAATGTATTCTAGAGGCTCACTTTTCAGTTTTAATGGTTCTTCATGGGAAATATGGCTCAACAAAACAAGAAAAACATTGGACAATTTCACCAATCAAACTGTGTAACTTTCTCTTTGCTCTTCCCAAGAATCTGTAACACGAGAATGCCATTTCCTTCATGCGAATGCTCAAACCATATTTGTTTTCATGGGGAGAGGTGTTTTTTTTTTAAAAATGGTAAATTTTCTGCTCCTGCAGTGATGGTGCACGGCCTTTAAAATTACTGGATGGAAAACAGGTGTTGGTAATGATTCTGACAATTAAAATGTGAGGTTCTCTGGTGGCCCTTCAATTTCCCAGCTCTTTGTTAACTTTGAAAAATAAGCTTCAGGAAGCCTGGTTATATATGGGTTGCCATTTACAACTCCTCTAGACCCATCTTTTGTTTCTTTACTTGTCCCATTACCACCCTCCTTGCCTTGCACCATCATCCCTTTTTTTTTTATTCGTTCATGGGATGTGGGCGTTGCTGGCAAGGCCAGCATTTATCGCCCATCCCTAATTGCCCTTGAGAAGGTGGTGGTGAGCCGCCTTCTTGAACCGCTGCAGTCCGTGTGGTGAAGGTTCTCCCACAGTGCTGTTAGGAAGGTAGTTCCAGGATTTTGACCCAGTGACGATGAAGGAACGGCGATATATTTCCAAGTCGGGATGGCGTGTGACTTGGAGGGGAACGTGCAAATGGTGGTGTTTATGGTCTTTTGTCATTTAATCACTCGTGCCCCATTACTCTCAAGTGTTCTGGTTTTAACAGTTCTTTTAAAATTAATCCAAATTACTAAAATACCTGTACCAGCCCAAACTAAACCTGTTCACTTTTTCTAATGGAATTAAACTAATATTTTAGCTAAATTAGCAATTTTCGATTCTCTTGTAGCTCACACCACAGTTGCGCTTTATCATCCAATCTAGTTCCGCTAGTTTTATCAGTAAAGTAAATAGCACATATCTGACACATTTATTTGAATGTGGTTTAAAGCCAGTTAATTATTAAACAGTACAACGTTGCAGAACTATAACACTGGCAGTATGTTGCTTCAGAACATCTGAAAAGTCTTTATATGTGAACTGAAATTGAAACATTAATATTCAGAATGGCCTCCTTCCGTGCCGTAATCTTTCTATGATTTCTATGAAATCACAGCCCACGTATGCTTTGTTAGTTGGTCACTATTAAGATGAACTTCTGTGCAGGACGTGTTCAATTGAGCATCGTAATCCTAACATGAAATAATGAATTATAACTAAATCTGCAATTTAAAACTTACGTATTCTTAAATCATTCTTAAAAGCTTTATAAAAAATAGTGTTTGAGTCTAATTCCCGTTGTCCGGATCATTTGTTGTTCTGTATTTAATACTTTATGCAAAACCTGAAACCATAATGTGTGTTTTGATCAACTATAGAATCATAGAAAGCTTTTAGCACGGAAGGAGGCCGTTTGGCCCATCGAGTCTGTGCCGGCTCTATGCAAGAGGAATCCAGCTAGTCCCATTCCCCTGCCCTATCCCCGTACCCTGCAATTTTTTTCCTTTCAAGTACTTATCCAGTTCCTTTTTGAAGGCCATGATTGAATCTGCCTCCATCACCCCCTCGGGCAGTGCATTCCAGATCATAACCACTCGCTGCGTTTTAAAAAAAAGTTTTTCCTCATATCACCTCCCCTGCTTTTAATGGCGTCCAGCTATCCATAAACCTCATCCTTATCTTCTGGTCAGGCTTTTCTGTTGACATTACATAGAATATACAGCACAGAAACAGGCCATTCGGCCCAATTGGTCTGTGTCAGTGTTTATGCTCCACATGAGTCTCCTCGCACCCTACTTTTACACTATCACCAAAAGTCAAAATTACCCCCCAATCTTTAATCCTCTGCTGGAAGCAGCTTGGGATGCTTTTCTACATTAAGGATCATTGGTGTTTCTTCTGCTCCTGGGACATTTCTGTGCTAACTCATAAACTTTACTATGAAAGCTGACCGTATTTGCAGTGATGTCTCTTCCCCTTCTGTTACTCCCCTCTGACTCTGACCCCCACTTAGGGTCGCCAACTCTGGTCGGACGTATTCCTGGAGGTTTCATCACGTGACCTCCCACCTCCAACCGCCCCATCCAGTCAAATAGCCTTTTTCTCCCTCCTCTCCAATATTTTTTTATAATTAATAAAATGTTGAAAGGAAATGAAAAAAAAACAACCATTTTTTTTAACGCCCTTATGTTATTTCTCCCGGTGTTGCTCGCAGCAGCGTCCAGGAGATTAATCTTTAATTCCTGGAGATTCCAGAACAATCCTGGACTGTTAGCAACCCTACCCCTCCCCTGCTTCTCTCACGTAGGAACACTGCGGTTATCCAAACCGGTTCTGCCGTAGGTGGTTGGGTGCTTGAGAATGGTCGCTATGTTTTTTTTTACCCTCTCCCTCTGGCGAGAATAGAATTTTCCTTCCGATGTTTGTTCAGACTCGTTGCAAACGCAGCCCCCTCCGTTGAAGGAACTGGCCGCGAGCAGGTTGGACGCGGCCCGTGTGCGGGGGGATGGTAGTCGCTCCTGCTCCTGCTCCCTGCCTCTCTTACGCGGTCTAGTCCACGCCCGGGTGGCCCTGGAGAAGGAGCACGTGGCGTCTGCACGATAGGCTTGAGGCCACCCGCGACCGGTGGGCAGCGCAGGCCCCGGAAGGCGTGATGGGAACTGGGTGAAATATTATTTCATTTTACAAGTTTCCTTTGTTTGATGGTTTAGTTCCTTATTAGTTTTGCCCCTCTATAAAAAGGTAGCTCTCTTGTTTGATGACACTATCTCCTTATGGTTTTATTAGCAAAAGGCACACACACACACACACACACACACAGTGTCTGAGGTCGGTGGGCAGGTACACAGAGCGCTGCTGGTGGTGTCCCTCCCACCTCTCTTGCTGGTGTCTGCCTGTATGGTCAGGAGTGAAAGGCTGAAGTGGAAAAGATCATTAACAGGTATTGGGGGCAGTTTGGCAATTCAAGGGAAAGGATCACAGATTATTTCCTAATTTTTTTTTTAAAAGGATAAGAGTTGCACACATTGCAGGGGAGGGACTGATCCTTGTACTTTCTACCTTGGGGTCACCAGACCCCTGACTTGACTCATTTGTCCAAGTGCCCGTGATTTTGAGCTGTCGAGTCTGGCTGGGTCTCCCCTGGCGGGGTGGCGAGACTGGGCTCCCGGTCCATGTTAGCCCGACTGGGCGAGACTGAGCTCTCCACCCCGGTCTCCGGCTCGGCTTCCCTGCTGCCCGGCACGGCTCGGGAGTGAGTTTAATGACCCAACTCTCAGGCAGTGCCTGGTCCTCCGAGCTGGCTTCTCCGAGAAGAAGAGGCAGCGGGATAAATGGGTAACATCAGCATGAAGTTTATCGACACTGCTTTGGTGAAAGCATTTAAAGGTTTCCAGTAGGAGGGTACATCAGGTGGAGGAAATACACATCAAAGTCCAGCAATCTCTGTAAATCACAGAGGAAAGACAGGTTAACGCTTCGGATGGAGCCCCTGGGCTAAAACTGGGAGATAAGGAGCCCTAAATGGGGCTGAACAAAGCAAGGGAGAGGACAACATGTAGGGGGCATGAAGTCTGATCTTCTGGTCCATCTACTCTTGAAGGATTAGCCTGCTTTCCTCTTTACAGATGGTGACCATGATGTGGAGATGCCGGTGATGGACTGGGGTTGACAATTGTAAACAATTTTACAACACCAAGTTATAGTCCAGCAATTTTATTTTAAATTCACAAGCTTTCGGAGGCTTCCTCCTTCCTCAGGTGAACATTTCCAATAACGTTCACCTGAGGAAGGAGGAAGCCTCCGAAAGCTTGTGAATTTAAAATAAAATTGCTGGACTATAACTTGGTGTTGTAAAATTGTTTACAGATGGTGACTATAAGGACACTAAGGGAGTCAAGGGATAGTGCTGGAAAGTGGAGATCGAAGATCAGCCATGATCTTATTGAATGGCGGAGCAGGCTCGAGGGGCCGTATGGCCGACTCCTGCTCCTATTTCTTATGTTCTTATGATTGATCGGTGTATTTTCAACATTTCTTCTCCCCGTTTCAGATTTTCAGTTTTTAAAAAAAAATTGTAGTTGCTGGACCTTTATTTGGTAGAAGGGGATTGGTATGGGAAGTTGATTTAAGGCACCTTTACTTGTTTAAATTTCATTCTTGGGGTATGGGCATCTCTGGCAAAGCTGGCATTTATTGCCCATCCCTAATTGCCCTTGAGAAGGTGGTGGTGAGCCGCCTTCTTGAACCGCTGCAGTCCGTGTGGTGAAGGTTCTCCCACAGAGCTGTTAGGAAGGGAGTTCCAGGATTTTGACCCAGCGACGATGAAGGAACAACAACAACTTGCATTTATACAGCGTCTTTAACGTGGTAAATCGTCCCAAGGCGTCCCAGGAGTGATTATCAAACAAGATTTGACACTGAGCCACAGAGGGACATATTAGGACATGTGACCAAAAGCTTGGTCAAAGAGGTAGGTTTTAAGGAGCGTCTTAAAGAGGCGGAGAGGTTTAGGGAGGGAATTCCATAGGTTAGGACCTAGGCAGATGAAGGCACGGCCACCCGTGGTGATGTGATTAAAATCGGGGATGCGCAAGAGGCCAGAATTGAAGGAGCGCAGAGATCTCAGAGGATTATAGAGCTGGAGGAGGTTACAGAGATAGAGAGGGAGCGAGGCCATGGTGGGATTTGAAAACAATGATGAGACTTTTAAATATCGAGGCGTTGCAGGACCAGTAGCCAATTGTTTGATAACGCTCCTGTGAAGTGCCTTGCGACGTTTTACTACATTAAAGGCGCTATATAAATGCAGGTTGATGATCATCATTTGAACCTGGAGTTCGAATTAATGCCTTAAATTCAATGGTAGTTGGGATGCTACGTTTGGCTGCAACACCAACTGGTTAGGATGGGGAGCAGTCAGCCACGGGTCCCGGTCCTGATCACGATCCTGTGTCCCCTGCTAGAATGTACATGTGTGTAATGTCAAATGAGGACAGGATCCGATGCAACTTGTACTGCCCTCCATAGTGGAATAGCCTGTTAACAACCGGCTTCTAGGCTGATGTGAAAAATAGCCTCTTGGATGAAGTACCGGAGGGGGCTATTCTATTTGAAGATGCAACTAGTGCAGGAGTTACAGTATGGCCCGTTTTTGTTTGAAATGTGCTGGATTTACGCAAGGAATGAACCTAACTTAAGGCGTGATGGTAGACAGCTCTCCTGAGATATTGAGTTAGATATTACCACTTTGAAATCACTGGCTCAGATCGGTTCCTTTTTGAATATACTGTAAAATGGGTTGTTTTTGTGAATTTCATATTTGCCTCTTTCACGGAGACAGACACGGCCAGGTGTGAAGAATTGTGCGTGGGGAAACCTCGGGCTATTCTGGGATTTGAAGCGGGGATGGGGGGGGGGGGGGGAAGGAAGACATAACCCATACCAAAGAAAATTAGGTGGGTGGGGGGCAGGAGGGGGAGAAGCAAGAAATGATGTCCTTCGTTCCTCTTCCTACATTACAACATGGACTACACTTCAAAAGCACTTCATTGGCTGTAAAGCGACTTGGGACGTCCTTTTTTTCATATTCGTTCATGGGATGTGGGCGTCGCTGGCGAGGCCGGCATTTATTGCCCATCCCTAATTGCCCTTGAGAAGGTGGTGGTGAGCCGCCTTCTTGAACCGCTGCAGTCCGTGTGGTGAAGGTTCTCCCACAGTGCTGTTAGGAAGGGAGTTCCAGGATTTTGACCCAGCGACGATGATGATGACGTCCTGAGGTGAAAGGCGCAATATAAATGCAAGTCTTTTTTTCTCTTTCTTGCTTTCCCCACCTATCCCTTGTGATTGCAACAATGGCTAGTTTGTTGCCAAAATAAAGCTACTATAAATCTTTGTCCTGGTGATCATGCAGGTGGGGTGAGGAAGTCCAGAACAAGGGGGCGTAACCTTAAAAGTAGAGCTAGGCCATTCAGGGGTGATGTCAGGAAGCACTTCTTCACACAAAAGGTAGTGCAAATCTGGAACTCTCTTCTCCCAAAAAGCCGATAAGGCTGTAGAGTCAGTTAAAAATTTCAAAACTGAGATTGATAGATTTTTGTTAGGTAAGGGCATTAAGGATTACGGAACCAAGGCGGGTAGATGGAGTTAAGATACAGATTAGCCATGATCTAATTGAATGGCGGAACAGGCTAGAGGGGCTGAATGGCCTTCTCTTGTTTCTTTGTTCCTATATACCTGGGTATTGGCAAAAATAAAATCATTTGTAATTTCCTCTGACCTTCCTGCGGAAAATGCAGCCCCGGCGTTTCTCACTCGTTTAATTTTATGTTGAGATTTTGTGTGTTTTGAGTCTGTGGTGGCTTTTAAGTATTGATGCCAATTGTACATGTACCAATGTGTATCCCTCAGCGCTCTCACCTCTGAGTCAGAAGATCGTGGGTTCAAATCTCACTCCAGAGACTTGAGCACAAAATCTAGGCTGACACTCCAGTGCAATACTGAGAGAGTGCTGCACTGTCGGAGGTGCCATCTTTCGGATGAGACGTTAAACCAAGGCCCTGTCTGACCTCTCAGCTGGACGTAAATGTTGACATGAGTGTTGCATTCAAATGTTTGATACAATTACTGGACGATTATCACAATATTAATCTTCAGTGAATTATTGGGAAATAACATTGCCGTATATTTGGAAGTGGGTAATACCCTCATATGAATTACCTGATATCTTCTCATTGTACAGCGACAGCTTTCCAGTCCCATGCTGTAACACATTACCTGTTTATTCTGCTTTGGGGCCAACCAAATGGTTTTTCCCAGAACATTTTGGGGACAAGGGCAGCAGGTGCATGGGAACACCATCACCTCCAAGTCACATGCTATCCCGATTTGGACAAATATCGCTGTTCCTTTATCGTCGCTGGGTCAAAATCCTAGCACTCCCTACCTAACAGCACTGTGTGAGTACCTTCACCACATGGACTGCAGAGGTTCACCACCACCTTCTCAAGGGGCAACTAGGGATGGGCAATAAATGCCGGCCTTGCCAGTGATACTCATATGCCGAGAATGAATTTAAAAAAGGAAATGCACATTTCTACGTTTTCTTCTCATTCATTTTTTTCCCTCTCTCTTTCACACCCGTATGTATGTATGTCTTTCTCAGCAGCTCTTTGATTTCCATCTTGGACAGCACCTTTAAGAAGATGAATTAAATCAGTGGGCTTGTCTTGGCATTCTTTTCCCAATTGAGCTCATGTCATTGTGGAAGGTTTAGCTCCATGACCGCAAATAGATGAAGATTTTGAACCCAACTTTGGCCACTGTGTGGCATTTTGAAAAATACTATTTTAAAATCCTCTGTGGCCTCGCCCTTCCCATTCTCTGCAACCTCCTCTAAGCCTCCGAGATCTCTGCGTTCCTCCAATTCTGGCCTCTTGCGAATCGACAATTTTCATCACTCCACCATGGGCGGCCATTCCTTCAGCTGCTTAGACCCTAAGCTCTGGAATTCCCTCGCTAAACCTCTCTACCTCTCTATCCTCCTTTACGACCCTCCTTAAAACCTACCTCTTTGACCAAGCTTTTGATCACCTATCCTAATATCTCCTTATGTGGCTCGGTGTCAAATTTTGTTTGATAATTGCTCCTCTGAAGCGCCTTGGGACATTTTACTACGTTTATAAGCGCTATATAAATGCAAGTTTTTGTTGTTAACAAAGGAGGCTGTTGTAAATGTTTAACTGTAGAATTTTCATCAACCTTTATATATTTACATGCATGATCAGCTACGGTCGTGTTGGACTGAATATCTGGTGCAACTGCCTGGTTGTTTGGATTCCTCTTTCCAAATTAAATATTTTCAAACATATTGTTCAAGTGGTTCTGCATATCTGTTTTTGGTCAAAGTGACTGAAAAACTGGTTTTCCTTTTCAAAGCAAATGTGGAAGTAATTTGCTGTTGCAGTCAGTATTTTTATATTATGTTGATTCTGGACAGGGTTGCACATTTCCATTATAGAATCATAGAGTGATACAGCAAGGAAGGAGGCTATTCGGCCCATCGTGTCTGTGCCGGCTCTTTGAAAGAGCTATCCAATTAGTCCTACACCCCCTGACCTTTCCCCGATAGCCCTGCAATTTTCTCCCCTTCAAGTATTTATCCAATTCCCTTTTGAAAGTTACTATTGAATCTGCTTCCACCGCCCTTTCAGGCAGTGCATTCCAGATCATAACAACTCCCCCTAAGTAAATCTTTTTTCCTCATGTCACCTCTGGTTCTTTTGCCGATTACCTTCAATCTGTTTCCTCTGGTTAACGACCCTTCTGCCACCGGAAACAGTTTCTCCATTATTTACTCTTATCAAAACTGAGGGATTATCAACATTAAAAAAAAGCCATTTGGCAATAGAGTTCGGGCTTTTCTAGAGGGAAGGCAGAAGTGAAAGTCCGCACATGAAAGGAACATTTAAGGGTCAGGCTAAAGCTTTGATGTACTCTGCGTTTTGGCTTTTAGCACGCATAGCCAGGGTAAGCGACATGGTGAGTCATGACATCCTGTGAATTTCTGCATTCACCCTCGAGCAACCCACATCTGCAATTTTACATCAAATAAAAACCGGACAGGCAGTGAAATCACTGGACTCGGAGCAGATCTGACGGAGCACAAGTCGCTCTTTGTTTTAAAGCTGTTTAAAACAAATGTTGGGGAATGAATGCTTTGGGTTTAACGCTCTTCACAGGAAACAACTGGGCACAGGCATGTCAGAAAATAGCTTGTCTTTGGACCAAGCGACGGACTTTCAATGCATCACCAGCCCGAGTGTGGACTCAACGACTGAAGAGAGGAGGCTGCGAGAGGACCTCAACTTTTTCTTCATGAGCCCATGTGAAAAATACAGAGCCAGGCGCCAATTCCCTTGGAAGCTTTGCTTGCAAATTCTGAAAATAGTCATGGTAACGACACAGGTAACAAACATTTTTGACACTAATAAATGTACCTAATGTTCCTAGCTATGAGTTTTTAAGCAATCCATATGTACTGAGTTAAAGGGGCCTGTTGAGATGAAGTTGACGATCTTGTCATCAGGGTCATCTACCCATTTAATCCCACCTATATATATATATATATAAACTATAGTTATGAGGGAGGTGTTGAGATACGGGGACTATTTCCACCGGTGCAGTGAAGGCTATGAGGAGATTTAAGAGATATTTATAATTATGAAAAGTTTTACATAGAATGTACAGCACAGAAACAGGCCATTCGGCCCAACTGGTCCATGCCAGTGTTTATACTCCACGCGAGCCACCTCCCACCCCTCTTCGTCTAACCCTACCAGCATAACCTTCAATTCCTTTCTCCCGCATGTGTTTTCTAGCATCTATTCTATTTGCCTCAACTACTCCTTGTGGGAGCGAGTTCCACATTCTCACCACTCTCTGGGTAAAGACATTTCTCCTGAATTCCCTATTGGATTTATTAGTGCCTATCTTATATTTGTGGCCCCGAGTTTTGGTCTCCCCCACAAGTGGAGACATCTTCTCTACGTCTACCCTATCAAACCCTTTCATAATCTTAAAGACCTCTATCTAAAGTATCTAAACTAAAAGTTTTGATAGACTGAATGTTTTCTCTAGTCGGGAGCCAGTGACGAAGGGTGATTAATTTAAAATCTTCAGAGAGTGAGGAGTAAGATTAGGTTAAATTTCTTTCATAGTAGGTTGTTAGAGCATTTGGATAAATATTTGAAGGAAAGGAAGATACTGGGCTTATGGGCACAGAGCAGAGCAGTGGGATTAATCTTGGATTGATCTAGTAAAGAAGCTAGCACAGACACAAAGGGCCAAATGGCAACCTTTTGTGCTTTAAGCTTCTATAGTTCTATAGAGAGATGACCAAGATTCTGTTGACTGATTGTGGCTTGAGATAGGATGCAACTTGTATAGAACCTTGGTTAGACCTCACTGCTGGCAACAGTTCTGGTCTCCATTGGAGATGGTGCAAAAAAAGATTTACTAGGATGATACCAGATCTGAGAGGTTATACCTATCAGGAAAGATTAAGCAGGCTGGGTCTCTTTTCTCTAGAAAAGAGAAGTCTGAGGGGTGACCTGATAGAGGTCTTTAAGATTATGAAGGGATTTGATAGGGTAGACGTAGAGAAAATGTTCCCACTTTGGGGGGGAGACCAGAACTAGGGGCCATAAATATAATTTAGTCACTAATAAATCCAATAGAGAATTCAGGAGAAACGTCTTTACCCAGAGAGTGGTTAAAATGTGGAACTTGCTACCACAAGGAGTAGTTGAGGTGACTAGCATAGATGCATTTAAGGAGAAGCTAGATAAACACATGAGGGAGAAAGGAATAGGAGGATATGCTGATAGGGTGAGATGAAGTGGGTAGGAGGAGGCTCGTGTAGAGCATAAACGCCGACAGAGACCAGTTGGGCCGAATGGCCTGTTTCTGTGCTGTACATTCTATAATTCTGTGTAATTCTATGTAACTATCAAAAAAGATTGAGCAGGATGGGGCTCCCTTCTCTGAGGAGGAGACCTTTAAAAATTATGAAGGGGTTCAATAGGGGAGAAGATCGAGAAACTGTTTCCACTTATTTGTGAGCCCAGAACAAGGGGGGGGGGGTTCATAAATATTAGATAGCCACTAATGGATTAAATAAAGGAATTTAGGAGGAATTTCTTTATATACACACAGTGCGGAGAATGTGGAACTGGCTGCAACATGAAGCAGATACCATTGAAATATTTGAGGGGAGGCTTGCTGCATACATGAGGAAGAAGGGAATAGAGGGATATGGGGGTAGGATGGGAAGAGGTCATTAGAGTGGGGGGGAGGCTTGTATGCGCCATAGACCAGTTGGCCCAAATGGCCTGTTTCTGGGCTGTAGATTCTATGTAATACTACCAGATGTGTAGTATTAGGATCGGTTCCAGTTTTAGGATACATTTGTTGGTGCATCCAGTCGACGCAGAAGGCGGAGACGAGTGTGATTTCCAAGCTCGCAATGGACGATGCACTGAATCGATAAATCAGATTTTAATATGAGGCAAGGTATGGTTGATATAGACTGAGCCAGTGTGCACATTGGACCTTTATAACGCTGCTGACTTTTTCCCCCCCCCCCCTCTCGAATTCGCTCTTCTCCCCCACCACTCACCCGGCCCTCACAAGGCATTGGCTGTCGCTGTGGGATGATCCTATAGGCACCAAAAGCCTTTCAGCAACTCTTCCGAGGGGTCATGCTTCATGCTTGCACCCAGACCAGGTTATTGTACCACGGGGAAGCATCGCAGCTAAACCCCACGTCCACTCCGCCACAATTTCCAGCCGGCGTCACTGGATAACAATCAGGAGCTCCACCTCCACCCCTTTCTGCAGCCCGTGAGAGGCCAGTGGCGACGGCCCTCGATTGCTGCCCTAGCTGAGATCGGCTAACTTGGAACAAAATCAGGAATTGCACTTGCGGCCTTCTGGTCTGTACGGCTTTAATACTGCACCTAGTGGTGACGTTACCCAGGAAACCAGCAATTGGTGTTGCTTACCAAGCTTGTGTTAGCCTGTCCGCTTCATATGTTTTTATTAGGAGTTAAATATGAAAACCTTCCCTCCCCACAAAGATATAATTCCCTGTTGTGCAACGGGAGATACTAGAATTCAGGCGGCTAATTTCCTATCTGCTGGAGCGGGATACGTGATCATTTTATTATTTGTTTTAACAATTATCGGTGCAGCATTTCACTGCTCAACTTTGATCACAATGACTCAGCACTGGCTTCAAGTCCGTTGCTATCTGTGATTGGTGTATTTTTCTGGCAGGTTTCAGGCCTCTCCTCCTCCCTTTTGGCACAGGATGTGTTTTGCTGGTTGGAGCAGTGTTAGACACTGCCAAGTAGCAAACTGTGCGATTGTAAACAGCTAAGGGGATACAAGTGACCTGTCTTCATAGTCCCTTGGCATTGAATAAAGGCACGATATGAGGAAGCAGGCTGATTATTGGGCCAGCATGAGCACAATGAATCGCGTTAGTGCCTTTTAATTATCCCTGACCATCTGCTACAGATACAGTAGTTCCAAGTTTTTTTTTTTCCCTTTTTTTCATTCACTCGTGTCCTGTTTTAAAAAGTAACTGGCAGTATGTCAGGCTAAGGTGATTGTGCAAAGTATGTGATTAGCAACTGAGACTTTCTCCCAGACCTTTTTGGTTTCACAGCATTTGCATTGAGCACCTGGTCGAGGAAATGCAAGTTACACGATTTTTTAAAAATCGTTCTCGGGATGTGGGCGTCGCTGGCCAGGCCGGTATTTATTGCCCATCCCTAGTTGCCCTGAGAAGGTGGTGGTGGGCTGCTTTCTTGATCCACTGCATTGTAGCACTTTTGATACAACTGAATGTATTGCCAGGCCACTTCGGAGGGCAGTTAAGAGTCAACCACGTTGCTGTGGGACTGGAGTCACATACAGGCCCAGACCGGGTAAGGACGGCAGGTTTCCTTCCCTAAAGGGCATTCGGACAATCCGACAGCTTCCTGGTCTCTTTATATTTCCAGATTTTAAAAAAAACTGAATTCAAATTCTCATACTGCAATGGTGGGATTTGAATTCGCAATCTTTTGGATTATTAGTCCAGTATCAATAACCACTACACTATCACACCCACGATTATAACCAGGTCCTTGGGACTCAAGGTAGACGCTGTGTCAAAAATGAAGCAATGTAAGGAATCTTACAACACCAGGTTATAGTCCAACAATTTTATTTTAAAATCACAAGCTTTCGGAGATTATCTCCTTCGTCAGGTGAGTGAGTGAAAGGTTCTCAAATCGCATATCTTATATTATATCTTATATCTAATATTATATCTTATATCTTATATCTAATATAAGATATCTAATATTATATCTTATATCTTATATCTAATATAAGATATCTTATATTATATCTTATATCTTATATCTAATATAAGATATGCGATTTGAGAACCTTTCACTCACTCACCTGACGAAGGGGATAATCTCCGAAAGCTTGTGATTTTAAAATAAAATTGTTGGACTATAACCTGGTGTTGTAAGATTCCTTACATTTGTCCACCCCAGTCCATCACCGGCATCTCCACATCAAAAATGAAGCAGTTCTGCTTGTTTTAGTTTTGTAGAGTTTCCTTTAATTCAGTCACCAGTCATGTGAAGTTTAAAAAAAAAACTAGCTATGGCCAGAATCTTGTCCCAAGCTTAACTTGATATGAATGTTCTAAGGTTCGTCTTTGTCTGAGGAGCTTGAGGGAGGAGCCGAGCTGCTTTCAGACGCGGACAGCGTGATTTTTTTCGGGTGTGTGTACGACGTTTCAAATATGCCCAATTGTCATTCAAACCCAGGGAGTCCAGGTAACTGCTGTTGGGAGTTCCAGATAAGGAGCTGTAGTTGTTCGAATCTGAGAATCGGTTTGGAATTTCCAAGAGGTGTGGTTCAGATTGGCAAAGATCCCACAGTGCCAGGAAAGACAAGAAAAGAAACACTGTGTAGAAAAGTTATGTGTAAAAGAATAGCTTGGCATTTAGACTCCAACCTTTTGTTTTCCTATTGAGGAGCTAGATTGAAGGGTTTTTACTATAGAGTATTGGATTACATAGAATGATACAGCACAGACGGAGGCCATTCAGCCCGTCGTGCCTGTGCTGGCTCTTTGAAAAAGCTATTTAATTATTCCCGCTCCACAGCTCTTTCCCCATAGCCCTGCAAATTTTTCCCCTTCAATATAGATATCAAGTTACTATTGAATCTGCTTCCCACCACCCTCTCAGGCAGTGCATTCCAGATCAGAACAGCTCGCTGCGTAAAAAAAATTCTCCTCATCTCCCCTCTGGTTCTTTTGCTGATTACCTTAAATCTGTGTCCTCTGGTTACCGACCCTCCTGCCACTGGAAACAGTTTCTCCTTATTTACTCTCTCAAAACCCTTCGTGATTTTGAACACCTCTATCAAAGCTCCCTTTAACCTTCTTTGCTCTATGGAGAACAATCCCAGCTTCTCCGGTCTCTCCACGCAACTGAAGTCCCCTATCCCTGATGCCATTCCAGTAAATCTAAACATTTCTGTTATTTATTTGCTTGTCGGCCTTTTGTTAAAGAAATCAACTCAATATGAGCGGCGGGAGAGAGCGAGACCAGAGCGGGGATATAAACAGCGCGGAGAGAGCGAGAGTTCAGTCGGTGAGCGGCGGGAGAGAGCGAGACCAGAGCGGAGATATAAACAGCGCGGAGAGAGCGAGAGTCCAGTCGGTGAGCGGCGGGAGAGAGCGAGACCAGAGCGGGGATATAAACAGCGCGGAGAGAGCGAGAGTCCAGTCGGTGAGCGGCGGGAGAGAGCGAGACCAGAGCGGGGATATAAACAGCGCGGAGAGAGCGAGAGTCCAGTCGGTGAGCGGCGGGAGAGAGCGAGACCAGAGCTTACTCTGAGAGCGAGACTCTGAGACCAGCGGCAGAGTTCAGGGTGACGTCACCAGTCAGAAAGTGACACGGCACAGGGGAGGCAGCTGATTGGTGAGTAGGTTCAGGTGAGTATTTCTACCATTTTACTGTAAGTAAAGTAATAAGAAAGGGAAGATCTGCAGGTTTTATAGCAGATAGTGTTTTTTTTTTAGTGAACCTAGGTCCCTAGTATAGTTAACATTTTCTAATTTCAACGTAATTTAAAAGGGGTAACTAAGCTAAGGCAAGTCATGGCAGCAGACCTCGCACCCGTGATATGCTCCTCCTGCAAGATGTGGGAAGTCATGGACACTACCAGTGTCCCTGCCGACCATGTGTGCGGGAAGTGTGTCCACCTGCAGCTACTGACCGATCGTATCTCGGAGCTGGAGCTGCGGGTGGACTCACTGTGGAGCATTCGCGATGCAGAGAAACTCGTGGATAGCACGTTTAGCGAGTTGGTCACACCGCAGGTAAAGGGTATACAGGCAGGAAGTGAATGGGTGACCACCAGGAAGAGTAAGAGATGCAGGCAGGTAGTGCAGGGGTCCCCTGTGGCCATCCCCCTCTCAAACAGATATGCCACTTTGGATGCTGTTGGGGGGGATGACTTATCAGGGGAAGGCAGCAGCAGCCAACTTCCTGGCACCACGGGTAGCTCTGCTGCACAGGCTGGGAGGAAAAAGAGTGGCAGAGCTATAGTGATAGGGGACTCAATTGTAAGGGGAATAGACAGGCGTTTCTGCGGCCGCAACCGAGACTCCAGGATGGTGTGTTGCCTCCCTGGTGCAAGGATCAAGGATGTCTCGGAGCGGCTACAGAACATTTTGGAGGGGGAGGGCGAACAGCCAGCTGTCGTGGCGCACATAGGCACCAACGATATAGGTAAAAAAGGGGATGAGGTCCTAAAAGCAGAATATAGGGAGTTAGGAGGTAAATTAAAAAATAGGACCTCAAAGGTAGTAATCTCAGGATTGCTGCCAGTGCCACGTGCTAGTCAGAGTAGAAATAGGAGGATATTTCAAATGAATACGTGGCTAGAGGAATGGTGCAAGGGGGAGGGATTCAAATTCCTGGGACACTGGAAACGGTTCTGGGGGAGGTGGGACCAGTACAAACCGGATGGTCTGCACCTGGGCAGGGCCGGGACCGCTGTCCTAGGAGGAGTGTTTGCTAGTGCTGTTGGGGAGGGTTTAAACTAAAGTGGCAGGGGGTTGGGAACCTGAGCAGGGAGAGAGAGGAAAGCGTAACAGGAAGGGACAGAAGGTATGGAGTAATAGGTAAAGTGTTAAAAAAGGAAAAAGCAGGAACTAAGCGTCACAAAACAGATTTGAAAGTTCTTTATCTGAATGCACGTAGCATTCGTAATAAAATGGACGAGTTAACGGCACAAATAACTACGTATGGGTATGATCTTGTGGCCATTACAGAAACATGGCTGCAGGGTGACGACGACTGGGAATTAAATATGCCAGGGTATTTAACAATCAGGAAGGACAGGCAGGAAGGAAGGGGAGGTGGGGTGGCTATGTTAATAAAGGAAGGAATCACTGTAATACAGAGAAATGATATTGGGACAAAGCATCAAGATAATGAAACAGTTTGGGTGGAGATAAGGAATAATAAGGGAAAAAAAACATTAGTGGGCGTAGTATATAGGCCTCCTAATAGTTGCAACTCTGCTGGAAGAAGTATTAATCAGGAGATAGTCGGGGCATGTAATAAGGGAACAGCCATAATTATGGGGGATTTTAATTATCATATTAACTGGACAAATCAAATTGGGCAGAGCAGCCTTGAGGACGAGTTCATTGAGTGCATCAGGGATGGATTTCTTGAGCAGTATGTAACTGATCCTACAAGGGGGCAGGCAACCTTGGACCTGGTCCTGTGTAATGAGTCAGGATTAATTAATAATGTCCTAGTTAAGGATCCCCTTGGAACGAGCGACCACAACATGGTTGAATTCCATATCCAATTAGAGGGTGAGAAGGTTGATTCTCAAACAAGCGTACTGAGCTTGAATAAAGGAGACTATGATGGTATGAGAGCGGAATTGATTAAAGTGGACTGGGAAAATAGATTAAAGGGTAAGACGGTACATGAGCAGTGGTGTTCATTTAGGGAGTTATTTTACAACTTTCAAAATAAATATATTCCACTGAGGAAAAAAGGGTGTAAAAGAAATGACAGCCATCCGTGGCTAAGTAAAGAAATCAAGGATAGTATCCGACTAAAAACAAGGACATATAAGGTAGCCAAACTTAGTGGGAGGATAGAAGATTGGGAATTCTTCAAAAGACAGCAAAAAGTAACTAAAGGATTGATTAAGAAAGGGAAGTTAGATTATGAAAAGAAATTAGCAAAAAATATAAAAACAGATAGCAAGAGTTTCTATAGTTATATAAAAAGAAAAAGGGTGGCTAAGGCAAACATAGGTCCCTTAGAGGATGAGACCGGGAAATTAATGGTGGGAAACATGGAGATGGCAAAAATGCTGAACAAATATTTTGTTTCAGTCTTTACAGTAGAGGACACTAAGAATATCCCAACACTGGACAAACAGGGGACTCTCGGGGGGGAGGAGCTAAATACGATTAAAATCACTCAGGAGATGGTACTCAGTAAAATAATGGGACTCAAGGCGGATAAATCCCCTGGACCTGATGGCTTCCATCCTAGGGTCTTGAGGGAAGTGGCAGTAGGGATTGTGGATGCTTTGGTGATAGTTTTCCAAAATTCCCTGGACTCAGGAGAGGTCCCGGCAGATTGGAAAACTGCTAATGTAACACCGTTATTTAAAAAGGGTAGTAGGCAGAAGGCTGGAAATTATAGGCCAGTTAGCTTAACATCTGTGGTGGGTAAAATTTTGGAGTCTATTATTAAGGAGACAGTAACGGAACATTTAGATAAGCATAATTTAATAGGACAAAGTCAGCATGGCTTTATGAAGGGGAAGTCATGTCTGACAAATTTGCTTGAGTTCTTCGAGGATATAACGTATAGGGTGGATAAAGGGGAACCAGTGGACATAGTGTATTTAGACTTCCAGAAGGCATTCGACAAGGTGCCACATAAAAGATTATTACTTAAGATAAAAAATCACGGGATTGGGGGTAATATTCTGGCATGGGTGGAGGATTGGTTATCGAACAGGAAGCAGAGAGTTGGGATAAATGGTTCATTTTCGGACTGGCAACCAGTAACCAGTGGTGTTCCACAGGGGTCGGTGCTGGGTCCCCAACTCTTTACAATCTATATTAACGATTTGGAGGAGGGGACCGAGTGCAACATATCAAAATTTGCAGATGATACAAAGATGGGAGGGAAAGTAGAGAGTGAGGAGGACATAAAAAACCTGCAAGGGGATATAGACAGGCTGGGTGAGTGGGCGGAGATTTGGCAGATGCAATATAATATTGGAAAATGTGAGGTTATGCACTTTGGCAGGAAAAATCAGAGAGCAAGTTATTTTCTTAATGGCGAGAGACTGGAAAGTACTGCAGTACAAAGGGATCTGGGGGTCCTAGTGCAAGAAAATCAAAAAGTTGGTATGCAGGTGCAGCAGGTGATCAAGAAAGCCAACGGAATGTTGGCTTTTATTGCTAGGGGGATAGAATATAAAAACAAGGAGGTATTGCTGCAGTTATATAAGGTATTGGTGAGACCGCACCTGGAATACTGCATACAGTTTTGGTCTCCATACTTAAGAAAAGACATACTTGCTCTCGAGGCAGTACAAAGAAGGTTCACTCGGTTAATCCCGGGGATGAGGGGGCGGACATATGAGGAGAGGTTGAGTAGATTGGGACTCTACTCATTGGAGTTCAGAAGAATGAGAGGCGATCTTATTGAAACATATAAGATTGTGAAGGGTCTTGATCGGGTGGATGCAGTAAGGATGTTCCCAAAGATGGGTGAAACTAGAACTAGGGGGCATAATCTTAGAATAAGGGGCTGCTCTTTCAAAACTGAGATGAGGAGAAACTTCTTCACTCAGAGGGTGGTAGGTCTGTGGAATTTGCTGCCCCAGGAAGCTGTGGAAGCTACATCATTAGATAAATTTAAAACAGAAATAGACAGTTTCCTAGAAGTAAAGGGAATTAGGGGTTATGGGGAGCGGGCAGGAATTTGGACATGAAGCTGAGTTCGGATCGGTCAATGCCCTGTGGGTGGCGGAGAGGGCCCAGGGGCTATGTGGCCGGGTCCTGCTCCGACTTCTTGTGTTCTTTAGATTTGTGGTTGGGATCAGATCAGCCATGATCTTATTGAATGGCGGAGCAGGCTCGAGGGGCCGATTGGCCTACTCCTGCTCCAATTTCTTATGTTCTTATGTTCTTATGTTTCTACTGGCAGGAGGGTCGGTAACCAAGGGAAACAGATTCAGGATAATTGGCAAAAGAACCAGGAGAGAGACGAAGAATTTTTTTTTACACAGGGAGTTGTTCTGATCTGGAATGCGCTGCCTGAAAGGGCGGTGGAAGCAGATTCAATAATAACTTTCAAAAGGAAATTGGATAAATACTTGAAAAGGAAAGATTTGCAGGGCAATGGGGAAAGAGCAGGGGGAGTGGGACTAATTGGATCGCTCTTTCAAAGAGCCGGCACAGGCACGATGGGCCGAATGGCCTCCTTCCGTGCTGTACCATTCTTTGATAGGCAATAAATGCGGCCTTGCCGGTGTCACCCGAACAATATTTTTTTTAAAAATCATCATGTATTATAGACTTTAGGACTCCTGCGGGAATCCTGACAGATTGGTGGCAGTAGAACATTTGCACCCTCTGGTCTCTTCAGTTCCCTGACCTCAGTGGATATACCAGGTCAAGCTCATTTTAATTTTTGTGCCAGGCACTTAACCCAGTGCGCACGGGAACTTGGGCTGTCCGCCTCGGTTGTGTGGGGGGGGGGGCGGAATCAGTGCGGCAAAACATGGCCGGCAGCGCTGGCTGCTGGGAAGGAAGAGAAGACAAATCTTTAGACCTTTTTTTTGGTACATTTCCAGTTCTGCCGAGTGCAGTCAACTCCAACGGCATTCCTGGCGGCCTGTGCTGCGAATTCTATAAAATTCTAACAGGACTCGACAGACTAGATGCAGGGAGGATGTTCCCGATGGCTTGGGAAGTCCGGGACCAGGGGTCACGGTCTCGGGATACGGGGAACGCCATTTAGAACCGAGATGAGGAGAAATTTCTTCACTCAGAGGGTGGTGAACCTGTGGAATTCTCTACCACAGAAGGCAGTGGAGGCCAAGTCATTAGATGTATTCAAGAAGGAGATAGATATATTTCTTAATGCTAAAGGGATCAAGGGATTATGGGGAAAAAGCGGGAACAGGGTACTGAGTTAGACGATCAGCCATGATCATTTTGAATGGCGGAGCAGGCCCAAAGGGCCGAATGACCTACTCTTGTTCCTATTTTCTATGATTCTATGAATGGGTTAGTGACAGAAAGTACGTCGCATGACATGCAAATTCTATAAAATTCTAACAGGACTAGACAGACTAGATGCAGGGAGGATGTTCCCGATGGCTGGGGAGTCCAGAACCAGGGGTCACAGTCTCAGGATACGGGAAACGCCATTTAGAACCGAGATGAGGAGAAATTTCTTCACTCAGAGGGTGGTGAACCTGTGGAATTCACATAGAATTACATAGAATTACAGCACAGAAACATTCAGCCCAACTGGTCCATGCCGGTGTTTATGCTGCACACGAGCCTCCTCCATTCCTACTTCATCTAACGCTATCAGCACTTCCTTCTAGTCCTTTCTCCCTCATGTGTTTATCTAGCTTCCCTTTAAATGCATCTGTGCTATTTGCCTCAACCACTCCCTGTGGTAACGAGTTCCACATTCTCACCACTCTCTGGGTGAAGAAGTTTGATCTCCCGTCACTTCCAGTGGAAAAAGCTGGGAGAGGCAGCAGAGACCAGGGAGCCGACAGAACAGTTTCTCGTCCGCCCGGAAATTACGGGCTGTAATCCTGCAGAAAGTCCAGGATTAGTAGTTCATCAGCCACGTAAGTAAGACTAACTGGTCTATAATTTGTTGGGTGATCCCTTCATCTGTTTTTTTTTTGAAGAAGGGAGTCACATTTGACAGGTCCAATCCTCCAGCACAATTTCTCTTTCCCCAGAACTTTGGAAAGTTTTGATCAGAGCTTTTCTTTTATTCGTTCATGGGATGTGGGCGTCACTGGCGAGGCCGGCATTTATTGCCCATCCCTAATTGCCCTTGAGAAGGTGGTGGTGAGCCGCTGTTTCTTCCCTAACTTCCTTCAGTATTGTCCTATCGTAAGTTTGAGTAACCCCTTCAGCACCATCTCTCGTTGAATAGCCACCTCCACTCACTGTTTTATATCTACTTCTGGTGGTCCTACAATCCCAATATCCACCCCCTATGAAAACTGAGGCCAATCCTTGTTCAGTATCTCTGCCCGACCCTCACTCCCCATCGTGTTCGGTTTTGGGCACCGAACCTCAGGAAAGAAACATTTGGCCTTGGAAAGGGGATACAGCTCAGATTCGCCAGAACGGTACCAAGATTTAAAGGGTTAAATTATGCGGACAGGCTGCATAACTTGGCTTGTATTCCATTGAGTTTAGAAGGTTGAGGGGTGATCTAATCGAAGTCTTCGAAATGATTTAAGGGTTTCGATAGGATAGATACCGAGAAATTATTTCCAGAACAAGAGGGCATAACCTTAAAATTACAGCTATGCCATTTAGGAGTGATGATGTGGAGATGCCGGTGATGGACTGGGGTGGACAAATGTAAGGAGTCTTACAACACCAGGTTATAGTCCAACAGCTTTATTTTAAAATCACAAGCGAAAGAGAAATCGCCAGACAGGAGGGTTCCCTCCCAGTCGGGGAACACTTCAGCAGTCAAGGACATTCAGCCTCCGATCTTCGGGGTAAGCGTTCTCCAAGGCGGCCTTCGAGACACACGACAACGCAAAATCGTCGAGCAGAAATTGATAGCCAAGTTCCGCACCCGTGAGGACGGCCTCAACCGGGATCTTGGGTTCATGTCACACTACATGTAACCCCACCAGTGAAAAAAAAGTTATCTATTTTTAATACAACTGGTCATTCTCTCTCTTTCTCTTCCTTTCGTGTGTCTCTCTCTCTCTCTCTCTGTCTTTGTGTTCGCTTGTGTATTCAGTATACCACTTGTGTATTCAGTATACCACTTGTGTATTCAGTATACCACTTGTGTATTCAGTAGTCTGGGATGTAATGTTTCTCTGTCTGTACACCATCCACTCCTTTGATTGCTTTGATTATATCTCTGCCGAGGTGTGATAACGGGCAGTTGGAAAGATTATCTGTAATCACCAGGCATTGTTCTCTGACTATATATGTTGTGTCTTTCTGGAATCCTACACTCACCTGACGAAGGAGGAAAGCTCCGAAAGCTTGTGATTTCAAATAAAGCTGTTGGACTATAACCTGGTGTTGCAAGACTCCTTACATTTAGGAGTGAAGTCAGGAAGAACTCGTACGTACCCCTGAAAGGCTGTGGATTCTAGGTCAATTTAATTGTTCAAGACTGCGATCGATAGATTTTTATTAGGGTAATGGTATCAAGGGGTGGTGCATAGGAGGGCAAATGGAGTTGAGGCGCAGAGCTGCCATGATCTGATTGAATGGCGGAACAGGCTCGAGGGGCTGAATGGCCTACTCCTGGTTCCTGTGTTCCAAGTGAGCAACTAGATCTCCCCAAAGATGTGGTGGCTTGAAGAAAAGACACTGTGGTTGCTCCTGAGTGTCACTCGGCTAGGAACAGCGGAGCAGAAAGAGAAGGAAACCGCTTCATTGAGATCATAATCCAAGTATCCCTGCTGGAAATGTGCGTGCGTGGGTGTATCCCAGGATTGGACCAGTCTGGGATACTTTACCCTCCCTCACCCTTGGTCCCTAACCAGATTTTCATCTCACAAAGGATAAGTACAGAAATCTATTGTTCCCCAGTCACGTGAGCAATAACTTGGGCATGGTTCTCGGGAGCTACCACTGTCATGGAACCTTACCCGAGGAGTGGGGGAAGGAAGGGAAATGTCTGGCGAGTTTTAATTCATGAAAAACTTGAATAGATCCATGAGTATCTCAGCACTTAGACTGAACAACGATTATTATGTCTCTTTCAGCTGATTCTCTTTGGTCTGAGCAACGAACTCGTGGCATCATTCAAAGAAGAAAACTCCATAACCTTTAAACATCTCTTCCTCAAAGGATACCAAGACCCAGATAAGAATGATGACACCGTTGTTGTATATACTCAGCAAGAAGTCCACGACAGCATGTCTTATGCCATTAACCAGGTATTCAACCAGTGCAGTACGAAGCATCTCTTTGATTTGTTTTATATAAGTAAAATTTTCCTAAGGGAAGAATGGAATGATATTTAAAATATGATGCATTTCAATCATTTTTTGCATTTGTTTAACATTTTTCATTGATGAGTACGGATCTAGAGGTGGATAATACCAGCATTAAGCTATCAGGGCTTCTTATACAATATGTAATATGGCAATCGAAACAAGGTTAGATTACAGACAAAAAGCTTGGGCCGTACACTGACAAAGTAAGGCCATATAGGGGCTAATAGAAAACAAGGAACTTGCACCTTCAACAATCTCAGGACGTCCCAAAGTGCTTTACAGCCAATGAAGTGTAGTCACTGTTGTAATGTAGGAAACGCAGCAGCCAATTTGCGCACAGCAAGGTCCCACAAACGAGATAATGACCAGATAATCTGTTTTAGTGATGTTGGTTGAGGGATAAATATTGGCCAGGACACCCTTGCTCTTCTTCGAAATAATGCCATGGGATCTTTTATGTCCACCTGAGAGGGCAGATGGGGCCTTGGGTTAACATCTCATCCGAAAGACGGCACCTCCAACGGTGCAGCACTCCCTCAGTACTGCCCTGGGAGCGTCAGCCTGGATTTTATGCTCAAATCCCTGGAGTGGGACTCGAACACCACGACCTTCGTGACTCTGAGGCGAGAGTGCTACCCACTGAGCTAGGGCTGACACCTAGTTAACAGTAAACTGAGCAGATGACAAGAAGGCGGAAAGAGAAAACGAAACATCACTTTCAAGTTGCTTCACTTTACTGAGTGGTTTCGAGTCAGGTGTGCGGGTGCCGAGCAGTCAATGCCACCAGTGATCGCCAACGACATTGAAGAAAACCTGCTGGGAGAAGTTACTGAGGCATCTGAATTTAACATCTACAGAGATCGAGTTACTGGATACCTGAATCCATCCCTCCCTATTACAAGGAGTAGTTGAGGTGAATAGCGTGGATGCATTTTAGGGGAAGCTATATAAGCTCATGAGGGAGAAAGGAATAGAAGGGTATGCTGAGAGGGTGAGATGAAGTAGGGAGGGAGGAGGCTCGTGTGGAGCATAAACACCAGCATGGACCAGTTGGGCCGAATGGCCTGTTTCTGTGCTGTAAATTCTATCCCTGTAATTTCTTACTGCAAGGCACAGTAACTCCTCCAAGCCGTCGTTCACACTTCCCAGCAGGAGCCACTGAAAGAAAGAAAGAACTTGCATTTATATAGCGCCTTTCATGTCCTCAGGACGGCCCAAAGCGCTTCGCAGCCAATGAAGTACTTTTGTAGTCTCTGTTGCTTTGTAGGTGAGCACGGCAGCCAGTTTGTGCATGTGTCCCACAAACAGCAATGAGATGAATCTGAAGGGCAGGACATTGGGAGAACTCCCCTGTTCCTCTTCAGTTAATGCCATGGTTCTGTCACGTTCACTTGAACAGACCGACAGCCAACCTTGATTTAACATCACATCTGAAAGACGGCACCTCTGACAATGCAGCACTCCCTCAGTACTGCACTGAAATCTCAGCCTAGATTATGTGTTCAAGTCCCGGAGTGCATAATCTAGATAAACTGGATAATAATCAGGACTTGAAATCTGATTGAAACAATCCCCCTCCTTCTGGCTCAGGGACGTTGTTTAACTATTTTGCTGGCTGAGCTCGTCTAACTCAGTGCAGACTGGGAATGGATCCCTGGGATGAAAAATTGATGGGAAGATAAATTTGTAGAATCATGAAATAGAATCACACAGCACAAAAGGGAGGCCATTCAGCCCATCGTGCCTATGCTGGCTTTTTTGAAAAAGCGATCCAATTAGTCCCACTCTGCAGCTTTTATCCCATAACCCTGCAAATTAAGATTGAATTCAAATTCTCAATGGTGGGATTTGAACTCATGTTCTGCCTGGGTTATTAGCCTAGGCCACTGGATTAACAGTCTAGTAACATAACCACTACACTATCATTTTTCTTTAAATGGAGTAATGATGGTGATAATATTGCTAACAAATAATAAGTACAAAGGTGGCAGCCCACAGTGTATGGAAATCATTTTGTAAATAGCCACAGCCTGATCCCAGTATCCCGCAATGATAAATATACTTTCCCAATTGCAAATCACCCAGCGCAATTACTCCTGAATCTAGTATGAATTTATTACAACAATCACTAATGCTTTCTATATTCTCGCATAAAAGGCGCCACAGAGTGTGAGAAATTCAGATTTAAATGTGCACTGGCTATTCCACATCCTGTCATCACTTCCCACAGATAGGGAGTGAGTCGGGTCGCCAACTCTGGTTGGACATATTCCTGGAGGTTTCATCACATGACCTCCCGCCTCCAACCACCTCCTCCCCACCTGGTCAATCAGCTTTTTTCCCCATCCCCAATATTTTTATTACTAATAAACAAAAGTGTTCAAAGAAAAAGTAAAAATAAACCACTTTTTTTTAATGCCCCGATGGTTTTTCTCCTGGGTGTTCCTCGCAGCAGTGTCCAGGAGATTAATCTTTAATTCATGGAGAGTCCAGGACAATCCTGGAGAGTTGGCAACACCCTAAGTGGGAGATGAGCAGCCTCAGCGTCTGGTGCAGGAGACCAGGGGCCTGAGAGAAGGGAACGGTAAACTCAGAGAGGGGAGAGAGAGAGAGAGAGAGAGACGGGAGAGAGAGAGTGTAGGAGTCAGAGAGGGGAGAGAGAGAGAGTGTGGGAGTCAGAGAGGGGAGAGAGAGTGTGGGAGTCAGAGGAGATAGAGAGAGAGAGAGTGCGGGAGAGAGAGAGTGCGGGAGAGAGAGAGTGTGCGGGAGAGAGAGAGAGTGCGGGAGAGAGAGAGAGTGCGGGAGAGAGAGAGAGTGCGGGAGAGAGAGAGAGTGCGGGAGAGAGAGAGAGTGCGGGAGAGAGAGAGAGTGCGGGAGAGAGAGAGAGTGCGGGAGAGAGAGAGAGAGTGCGGGAGAGAGAGAGAGAGTGCGGGAGAGAGAGAGAGAGTGCGGGAGAGAGAGAGAGAGTGCGGGAGAGAGAGTGCGGGAGAGAGAGTGAGAGAGTGCGGGAGTCAGAGGGGAGAGAGAGAGTGCGGGAGTCAGAGAGGGGTGAGACTGTGGGAGTCAGAGAGGGGAGAGAGAGAGTGTGGGAGTCTGAGAGGGGAGGGAGAGAGTGTGGGAGTCTGAGAGGGGAGAGAGAGTGTGGGAGTCAGAGGAGATAGAGAGAGAGAGAGAGAGAGTGCGGGAGAGAGAGAGAGAGAGTGCGGGAGAGAGAGAGAGAGAGTGCGGGGGAGAGAGAGAGAGTGCGAGAGAGAGAGTGAGTGCGGGAGAGTGAGTGCAGGAGAGAGAGAGAGAGTGAGTGCGGGAGAGAGAGAGAGTGAGTGCGGGAGAGAGAGAGAGTGAGTGCGGGAGAGAGAGAGAGTGAGTGCGGGAGAGAGAGAGAGAGAGTGCGGGAGAGAGAGAGAGAGAGAGTGCGGGAGAGAGAGAGAGAGAGTGCGGGAGAGAGAGAGAGTGCGGGAGAGAGAGAGAGTGCGGGAGAGAGAGAGAGTGCGGGAGAGAGAGAGAGTGCGGGAGAGAGAGAGAGTGCGCAGGGGAGAGAGAGAGTGCGGGAGTCAGAGGGGAGAGAGAGAGTGCGGGAGTCAGAGAGGGGTAAGACTGTGGGAGTCAGAGAGGGGAGAGAGAGAGTGTGGGAGTCTGAGAGGGGAGGGAGAGAGTGTGGGAGTCTGAGAGGGGAGGGAGAGAGTGTGGGAGTCTGAGAGGGGAGGGAGAGAGTGTGGGAGTCTGAGAGGGGAGGGAGAGAGTGTGGGAGTCAGAGGAGATAGAGAGAGAGAGTGCGGGAGAGAGAGAGAGAGAGAGTGCGGGAGAGAGAGAGAGAGAGAGAGTGCGGGAGAGAGAGAGAGAGAGTGCGGGAGAGAGAGAGAGAGAGTGCGGGAGAGAGAGAGAGAGAGTGCGGGAGAGAGAGAGAGAGAGTGCGGGAGAGAGAGAGAGAGTGCGGGAGAGAGAGAGAGAGAGAGTGCGGGAGAGAGAGAGAGAAAGTGCGGGAGAGAGAGAGAGAGTGCGGGAGAGAGAGAGAGAGTGCGGGAGAGAGAGAGAGAGAGAGTGCGGGAGAGAGAGAGAGAGAGAGTGCGGGAGAGAGAGAGAGAAAGTGCGGGAGAGAGAGAGAGAGTGCGGGAGAGAGAGAGAGAGTGCGGGAGAGAGAGAGAGAGTGCGGGAGAGAGAGAGAGAGAGAGTGCGGGAGAGAGAGAGAGAAAGTGCGGGAGAGAGAGAGAAAGTGCGGGAGAGAGAGAGAGAGTGCGGGAGAGAGAGAGAGAGTGCGGGAGAGAGAGAGAGAGTGCGGGAGAGAGAGAGAGAGTGCGGGAGAGAGAGAGAGAGTGCGGGAGAGAGAGAGAGAGTGCGGGAGAGAGAGAGAGAGTGCAGGAGTCAGAGAGGGGTGAGACTGTGGGAGTCAGAGAGGGGAGAGAGAGTGTGGGAGTCAGAGAGGGGAGAGAGAGTGTGGGAGTCTGAGAGGGGAGAGTGAGAGAGTGTGGGAGTCAGAGAGGGGAGAGAGAGAGAGTGTGGGAGTCTGAGAGGGGAGGGAGAGAGAGAGTGCGGGAGTCAGAGAGGGGTGAGACTGTGGGAGTCAGAGAGGGGAGAGAGAGTGTGTGGGAGTCAGAGAGGGGAGAGAGAGAGAGTGTGGGAGTCTGAGAGGGGAGAGTGAGAGAGAGAGTGTGGGAGTCAGAGAGGGGAGAGAGAGAGAGTGTGGGAGTCAGAGAGGAGAGAGAGAGAGTGTGGGAGTCAGAGAGGAGAGAGAGAGAGTGTGGGAGTCAGAGAGGGGAGAGAGAGAGAGAGTGTGTGGGAGTCTGAGGGGGGAGGGAGAGAGAGTGTGGGAATCAGAGAGGGGTGAGACTGTGGGAGTCAGAGAGGGGAGAGAGAGAGAGTGTGGGAGTCAGAGAGGGGAGAGAGAGAGAGAGTGTGGGAGTCTGAGAGGGGAGAGAGAGAGAGAGTGTGGGAGTCAGAGAGGGGAGAGAGAGAGAGTGTGGGAGTCAGAGAGGAGAGAGAGAGAGTGTGGGAGTCAGAGAGGAGAGAGAGAGAGTGTGGGAGTCAGAGAGGGGAGAGAGAGAGAGAGTGTGTGGGAGTCTGAGGGGGGAGGGAGAGAGAGTGTGGGAATCAGAGAGGGGTGAGACTGTGGGAGTCAGAGAGGGGAGAGAGAGAGTGTGGGAGTTTGAGAGGGGAGGGAGAGAGAGTGAGAGAGTGTGGGAGTCAGAGAGGGGAGAGTGAGAGAGTGTGGGAGTCAGAGAGGGGAGAGAGAGAGAGTGAGAGAGTGTGGGAGTCTGAGAGAGGAGAGTGAGAGAGTGTGGGAGTCAGAGAGAGGAGAGAGAGAGAGTGTGGGAGTCTGAGAGGGGAGAGAGAGAGTGTGGGGGGGAGAATTGGAAAGGGTCCATTCTGGGCGATGTTAGCGTGATAAAACCCCTTGCCTGACAGACCCTGGGCAGGCAGGATGCAAGTTTGGTCCCCAGGGAGCACTTACCTGCAATCGACGTTCCTTTCCAGGTCTTGCACGTGGAATGAATGCAATTTCCACTTTCCACCACCAGAGGGAGCGCCATCTCTTAAAGGGAGGATGTTTCTCAGAACTCTCTTAAAGGTAGCTGGTACCTGTTATTTGCTGAAAATAACAGTCTACTGTCTGCATGGAGTCTGAACAGAGATCAAACACAGATGCAGGTCCCATCGCTATGTTTACAAACTGATGAGTTATGTTAAAACATTGAATAAAGGTTGCACACTACTAAATCCCACATCCTCCAATCTGCACGCTAGACCTCACCAATCTGCTGATCTGAGTTGGTACCTGGCCCGTGAGAGTGCGTGCACCAAAGTTCTCTGCTGATACACTAGACCCTTGGGTGCAAGAGGTGGACAGAAGGAGGGACATCCTATATCCACGGCGGGGGGGCGGGGGGGATGCGGGAGGGTAGAAGTAAGAATGAGGTTCTGCTGAGGGAGTTCGAGGAGCTCGGGTCTAAATTAGGAACATAGGAACAGGAGTAGGCCATTCAGCCCCTCGTGCCTGCTCCGCCATTTGATAAGATCATGGCTGATCTGTGATCTAACTCCATATACCTGCCTTTGGCCCATATCTCTTAATACCTTTGGTTGCCAAAAAGCTATCTATCTCACATTTAAATTTAGCAATTGAGCTAGTATCAATTGCCGTTTGCCGAAGAGAGTTCCAAACTTCTACCACCCTTTGTGTGCAGAAATGTTTTCTAATCTCACTCCTGAAAGGTCTGGCTCTAATTTTTAGACTGTGCCCCCTACTCCTAAAATCCCCAACTAGTGGAAATAGTTTCTCCCTATCCACCCTATCTGTTCCCCTTAATATCTTATAAACTTCGATCAGATCACCCCTTAACCTTCGAAACTCTAGAGAATACAACCCCAATTTGTGTAATCTCCCTCCAAGGCCAACATGTCCTTCCGAAGGTGCGGTGCCCAGAACTGCTCACAGTACTCCAGGTGCGGTCTTACCAGGGTTTTGTATAGCTGCAGCATAACTTCTGCCCCCTTGTACTCCAGTCCTCTAGATATAAAGGCCAGCATTCCATTAGCCTTATTGATTATTTTCTGCACCTGTTCATGACACTTCAATGATCTATGTACCTGGACCCCTCAATCCCTTTGGACATCCACTGTAAATTAATAAGCAGAACCTCAAAGGTAATAATCTCTGGATTACTACCTGAGTCACGTGCAAATTGGCATAGAGACAAACAGATCAGAGAGTTAAATACATGGTTTAAACAGTGGTGTGGGAAGGAGGGGTTTTGATTCATGGGGCACTGGCATCGGCACTGGCACCAGTGCTGGGGAAAGAGGGAACTGTTCCGATGGGACGGGCTCCGCTTAAACCGGGCTGGGATCAGCGTCCTGGCAAATCGAAAAACTAGGGCTTTAAACTAAAAGTTGGGGGCGGGGAAGGAAATCAGGTGAGGGGAAATTTAGAAATCTAATGGGAAAAGTTAAGACAATAGAACAGTGTAGTGATTTGGGTAAAGATAAGCTGAGTGTGGCAGGAAGGGACAGAGAGTTTACCAATAATAGTGCAACAACAAGTAAGGTCAAAGCAGGAAAAAATGGTAACAAGTCTAAATGTTAGGCTCTTTATCTGAATGCACAGAGCATTCATAACAAGATAGATGAATTAATTGCACAAATAGAGATGAATGGTTTTGACCGAATAGCCATTACAGAGACATGATTGCAAGGTGACCATGATTGGGAACTAAATATTCCAGGGTACATGACATTTAGAAAAGTCAGGCAGAATGGAAAAGGAGGGGGTGTAGCCCCAATAATAAAGGATGACATAAGGACAGTGGTGAGAAAGGATCTTGGCTCAGAAGATCAGGAGGTAGAATCAATATGGGTGGAAATTAGAAATAACAAGGGGCAGAAAACGCTGGTGGGACTAGTTTATAGGCCCCCTAATAGTAGCAATACTGTTGAACAGAGTAGTAATCACAAAATAATAGGAGCTTGTAACGAAGGAAGTGCAATCATCATGGGGGACTTTAATCTGTATATAGACTAGACAAATCAAATTGGCAAAGGTAGTTTGGAAGATGAGTTCTTGGAATGTATTCAAGACCATTTCCTACAGCAATATGTCATGGAACCAACCAGGGAACAGACTATTTTAGATCTTGTATTATGTAATGAGATAGGGTTGATTTAGTAATCTCACAGTAAAAGAACCTCTAGGGAAGAGTGATCATAATATGACAGAATTTCACATTGAGTTTTAAAGTAACGTACTTAAGTCAGAAACTACAGTCTTAAACCTAAATAAAGGCAATTACATAGGCTTGAGGGGTGTGTTGTCAAAGGTAGATTGGGAAATTAAATTAAAGGGTTTGACAGTTGAGAAGCAATGGCAAAAATTTATAAGACCATAAGAGATAGGAGCAGCAGTGGGCCATTTGGCCTCCTCGAGCCTGCTCTGCCATTTAATGAGATCATGCCTGATCTGATTTTTACCTCAACTCCACTTTCCCGCCCTTTCCCCATATCCTTTGACTCCCTTGCTAATCAAAAATTTGTCTGACTCAGCCTTGAATGTATTCAGTGACTCAGCCTCCACAGCTTTTTGGGGTAAAGAATTCTAAAGATTCACGACCCTCTGGGAGAAGAAATTCCTCCTCATTTCCGTCTTAAATGGGCGACCCCTAATTCTGAGACTATGCCCCCTAGTTTTAGATTCCCCCATGAGGGGTAACATCCTCTCAGCATCTACCCTATCGAGTCCCCTCAGAATCTTGTATGTTTCAATAAGATCTCCTCTCATTCTTCTAAACTCCAATGAGTATAGACCCAACCTGTTCAATCTTTCCTCATAAGACAACCCTTCCATATCCGGAATCAAACTAGTGAACCTTCTCTGAACTGCCTCCAATGCAAGTATGTCCTTCCTGATCGCTGATGATTGCACAGTGTTCAGTTCCATTCACAACCCCTCAAATAATGAAGCAGTCCGAGCCCGCATGCAGCAAGACCTGGACAACATCCAGGCTTGGGCTCATAAGTGGCAAGTAACATTCGCGCTAGAAAAGTGCCAGGCAATGACCATCTCCAACAAGAGAGAGTCTAACCACCTCCCCATGACATTCAACGGCATTACCATCGCCGAATCCCCCACCATCAACATCCTGGGGGTCACCATTGACCAGAAACTTAACTGGACCAGCCATATAAATACTGTGGCTACAAGAGCAGCTCAGAGGCTGGGTATTCTGCGGCGAGTGACTCACCTCCTGACTCCCCAAAGCCTTTCCACCATCTACAAGGCACAAGTCAGGAGTGTGATGGAATACTCTCCACTTGCCTGAATGAGTGCAGCTCCAACAACACTCAAGAAGCTCGACACCAGCCAGGACAAAGCAGCCCGCTTGATTGGCACCCCATCCACTACCCTAAACATTCACTCCCTCCACCACCGGCGCACCGTGGCTGCAGTGTGTACCATCCATAGGATGCACTGCAGCAACTCGCCAAGGCTTCTTCGACAGCACCTCTCAAACCCACGACCTCTACCACCTAGAAGGACAAGAGAAGCAGGTACATGGGAACAACACCACCTGCACGTTCCCCTCCAAGTCACACACCATCCCGACTTGGAAATATATCGCCGTTCCTTCATCATCGCTGGGTCAAAATCCTGGAACTCCCTTCCTAACGGTACTGTGGGAGAACCTTCACCACATGGACTGCAGCGGTTCAAGAAGGCGGCTCACCATCACCTTCTCAAGGGCAATTAGGGATGGGCAATAAATGCCGGCCTTGCCAGCGACGCCCACATCCCATGAACGAATAAAAAAAAAGGGCACCAAAACTGTACGCAGTACTCCAGGTGTGGTCTCACCAGCACCCTGTACAGTTGTAGCATGACTTCCCTGCTTTTATACTCCATCCCCCTAGAAATAAAGGCTAATATTCCATTTGCCTTCCGGATTACCTGCTGCACCTGTATGTTGACTTTTTGTGTTTCATGTACAAGGACACCCAGTTCACTCTGTACCGCAGCATTTTGTAGTATTTAAAGAAATATTTCAATATTCTCAACAAATATACATTCCACTGAGAAATTTTAAAAAACCCAGGAAAAGTGATCCACCTGTGGCTAACTAAAGAAGTTAAGGAGAGTATTAGATTGAAAGAAGAGGCTTATAATGTTTCCAAGAAGAGTAATAAGCCTGGACGACCAAAAAATTGATAAAAAGGGAGAAAATAGAATATGAAAGTAAACTAGCAAGAAATATAAAAACAGATTGTAAGAGCTTCTACAAGTATGTAAAAAGGAAGAGAGTAGCAAAAGTAAACATTGATCCCTTAGAGGCTGAGGCAGGAGAAATTATAATGGGGAATCAGGAAATGGCAGATGCAGTAAACAAATATTTTGTATCTGTTTTCTCACTAGAAGGCACAAAAAGCATTCAAAAATAGTGGGGAACCAAGGGGCAAATGAGATTGAGGAACTTAATATCACTAGTGAAAAAGTACTGGGCAAACTAATGGGACTAAAAGCTGACAAATCCCCTGCTCCTGATGGCCTACATCCTAGGTTTCTAAAAGAGGTGGCTTCAGAGATAGTGGTTATGATCTTCCAAAATTCCCTAGATTCCAGGATGGTTCCAGTGGACTGGAAGGTAGCAAATGTTACCCTACTATTCAAGAAGGGAGGGAGAGAGAAAACAAGGAACTACAGGCCAGTTAGCTGGACATCGGTCGTTGGGAAAATGCTGGAATCCATTATTAAGGAAGTGGTGACAGGGCACTTAGAAAATCATAATATGATTAGGCAGAGTCAACATGGTTTAATGAAAGGGAAATTGTGTTTGACGTTTATTAAAGTTTTTTGAGGATGTAACTAACATGGTAGATAAAGGGGAACCAGTGGATGTAGTATATATGGATTTTCAAAAGGCATTCGATAAGGTGCCACATAAAAGGTAAGGGCTCATTGGGTTGGGGGTAATATATTAGCATGGATAGAGGATTGGTTAACGGACAGAGAGTAGGGAGAAACGGGTCATTCTCAGGCTGGCAGGCTGTAACTAGTGGGGTGCCGCAAGGATCAGTGCTTGGGCCCCAGCTATTTACAATCTGTATTAATGACTTAGATGAAGGGACCGAGTGTAATGTATCCAAGTTTGCTGACAATATAAAGCTGGGTAGGAAAGCAAGCTGTTGAGGAGGACACAAAGAGTCTGCAAAGGGACATAGACAGGTTAAGTGAGAGGGCAAGAAGGTGGCAGATGGAGTATAATGTGGGGAAATGTGAGGTTATTCACTTTGGTAGGAAGAATAGAAAAACAGAATATTTTTTAAATGATGAGAAACTATTAAATGTTGGTGTTCAGAGAGACTTGGGTGTCCTCGTACAAGAAACACAAAAAGTTAGTATGCAGGTACAGCAAGCAATTAGGAAAGCAAATGGCATGTTGGCCTTTATTGCAAGGGGGTTGGAGTACAGAGAGTAAGGAAGTCTTGCTACAATTGTACAGGGATTTAGTGAGACCTCACCTGGAATACTGTGTACAGTTTTGGTCTCCTTATCTAAGGAAGGATATACTTGCCTTAGAGGCGGTGCAACGAAGGTTCACTAGATTAATTCCTGGGATGAGAGGGTTGTCCTATGAGGAGGAATTGAGTAGAATGGGCCTATACTCTCTGGAGTTTAGAAGAATGAGAGGTGATCTCATTGAAACATATAAGATTATGAGGGGGCTTGACAGGGTAGAGGTAGGTTTTAAGGAGCATCTTAAAGGCAGTGTTACAGAGATGGAAGCCAGAATCAGGTGAGTCCTCTCCCCAGAATGAACAACAACATCGTCCACCATGTTAAATTCCATGTAAGATGTTCCCCCCACATTTTCAATCCATAAGTGGACCTAAACCTCTGGGCTTTAACCCGAGTATAATGTGGTACTTCTAAAACAAAATTGAAAGGCTCTAAGTTTGTAAGTCAGACTGATATGACCATCTATCAGAATTTAAGCAGAGTGCAACTACAGAGATTTCATTAGAAATTCCCCGACAGTCTTGCAGTGTGATTTTTTTTTGAAGGTGCATCATTTTCAAAATAGCCATGAAAAAGTATTGAATGAATCCATTAATTTCAATTAGTTTCCCGCAGCTCTATCATACTGGGGTCTTAAAGAGATCCATTTCTGTTGGTCTGCTGTTAAAGAAATATATGGATTGGGCTTTTATTATCACCACACAGAAGGAAAGCTCGAGTGTCTCTTTGCGCTTTGGGTTCATATTATAACGAAGGTTCTAGAGTAGTCGAGGTGTAGTTGGATGTGGGTCCTCATCTGAGCTTCTAGCCCAGCCCCATGACCACTGTGTCCGTGGGTACGGTACGGTGGTGCTTATGGTGTTAGATCAGTAACTTGAGGATATAAATTCAAATCCCACCATGGTAAGTTGCGAAACTGAATTTAATAGATCTGCTAGCACCAGAAAAATGGTTATGAAAGCTTCCGGATTGTGTTTTTTTAATATAAAAACCCAACTGCTTAACTAATGTCCTTCAGGAAAGGGAACCTGCCATCTCCCGATACAAGTGGCTCGAGTCCACACAACGTGGCGACACTTGACGCCCTCTGAAGTGGCCTAGAAAGTAAGACATTGGCAATAAATGCAGCCTTGCCAACGTCACCCACATCCTAAAATACACACCGATGATTCCTGAGCTGTGCTGGGTTTTCCTCATGTGGGGGGGGGGCGGGGTGCAGAGTGGAAGCCAGATGTTTTCACATAAGCAGAGAATAACTATAAACTGGGGGACAAGTCACCTCACAGAGCAGCGTTGGCATAAGTGTGGCACCCCGATACTTTGCCAACTTTCCTCAGCCTGGGCAAGGTGCGTGACATGGGAAGGTACCGACAAGGAGGTGGGGGGGGTGGCAGTGACTGAGGGAGAAATGTGATTTGTAGTCAACAACATCTGGCTCCCCCTCTGATGGCCAAGTGTGTAAAGGCCCAATATAGCACCAGGTCATGGAAACCAGGAGGGCCCAGCTTCCATCCCTGTTCTCTGTAGAGTTGGCTGATTTCGGCCAGAGCACGACAGTTAGCCTTGGTGTCAAGAGTGCCTGCTCCTAGTGACCCCTGCTTGAAAGAGCAAGCGTATGTTCGACAGGTTCGAACATGTTTGGCCTCAGCTGCGATGCCCTCTGTGTCGAATAGCCTGCTGACATTCACTCTCTGGGCGCATGTATAAAAGGTCATTTTGTGTGAGGTACCCCAGAAAGTTGTCACCAGGAGAAGGTACTTTTAGGAGAGGATGGAGAAAGTTGTATTCTGGTATTTAATATTTTGTCATGTACTATAAATATTTCAATGCATACACTTTTCCTCCAAGTATCTGCAGTTACAGAGTACAGCAGTTGGGAATTACGGTTATGACCCAGGTGCGAATAATACGACAGCGTTGAAAATCTGTAAGCAGCTGTATAGTAAAGATATACCTGTACCCTCAAGTGGCAAACAGACAGTTGACCCAAGAGTTGAAACAGGTAAGAGATAAAATATTGGATTGTTCTGCAGAGAATTAATTCACGTGTAGATTTATTATCATTGACCATAAGACCTTAAGAGATAGGAGCAGGAGTAGGCCATTCGGCCCCTTGAGCCTGCTCCGCCATTTAATGAGATCATGGCTGATCTGATTTTTACCTCAACTCCACTTTCCCGCCCTTTCCCCATATCCTTTGACTCCCTTGCTGATCAAAATTTGTCTAACTCAGCCTTGAATGTATTCAATGACTCAGCCTCCACAGCTTTTTGGGGTAAAGAATTCCAAAGATTCACGATCCTCTGGGAGAAGAAATTCCACTTCATTTCAGTCTAAACCGGTCACCCCTTATTCTGAGACTATGCCCCCTAGTTTTAGATTCCCCCATGAGGGGTAACATCCTCTCAGCATCTACCCTATCGAGTCCCCTCAGAATCTTGTATGTTTCAAGAAGATCTCCTCTCATTCTTCTGAACTCCAATGAGTATAGACCTAACCTGTTCAATCTTTCCTCATAAGACAACCCTTCCATACCCGGAATCAACCTCGTGAACCTTCTCTGAACTGCCTCCAATGCAAGTATGTCCTTCCATAAATAAGGGCACCAGAGCTGTACGCAGTACTCCAGGTGTGGTCTCACCAGCACCCTGTACAGTTGTAGCATGACTTCACTGCTTTTATACTCCATCCCCCTAGAAATAAAGGCCAATATTCCATTTGCCTTCCGGATTACCTGCTGCACCTGTATGTTGACTTTTTGTGTTTCATGTACGAGGACACCCAGATCCCTCTGTACTGCAGCTTTTTGTAGTATTTCTCCATTCAAATAATATTTTGATTTTTTTATTTTTCCTCCCAAAGTGGATGACTTCACATTTTCCCACATTATATTCCATCTGCCAAATTTTTGCCCATTTGCTTACCTGTCAACATCCCTTTGCAGACACTTTGTGTCCTCATCGCAACTTGCTTTTCCACCTATCTTTGTATCGTCAGCAAATTTGGCCACAAGACACTCTGTTCCTTCATCCAAGTCATTGATATATATTGTAAATAGTTGAGGCCCCAGCACTGATCCCTGCGGCACCACACAAGTTACAGATTGCCATTTTGAAAATGATCCTTTTATCCCGACTCTTTGTTTTCTGTTAGTTAGCCAATCCTCTATCCATGCCAGTATATTACCCCCAACACCATGAGCTCTTATCTTGTGCAGTAGTCTTTTATATGGCACCTTATCGAATGCCTTTTGGAAATCCAAATGTACTGCATCCATTGGTTCCCTTTTATCCACCCTGCCTGTTAATTCCTCAAAGAACTCTAATAAATTTGTCAGACATGATTTCCCCTTCATAAAACTATGATGTGGAGATGCCGGTGATGGACTGGGGTTGACAATTGTAAACAATTTTACAACACCAAGTTATAGTCCAGCAATTTTATTTTAAATTCACAAGCTTTCGGAGGCTTCCTCCTTCCTCAGGTAAATTTACCTGAGGAAGGAGGAAGCCTCCGAAAGCTTGTGAATTTAAAATAAAATTGCTGGACTATAACTTGGTGTTGTAAAATTGTTTACAATCATAAAACTATGTTGACTCTCCTTGATTGTATTATGAGTCTCCGAATGGTCTATAGTTACCTGCTTTCTGTCTCACTCCCTTCTTCAGTGTTATGTTTGCGGTTTTCTAATCCACTGGGACCTTTCCAGAATCTAGTGAATTCTGGAAGATTACAACCAATGCATCCACTATCTCTGTAGCCACTTCCTTTAAGACCCTCGGATGCAAGCCATCAGGTCCAGGGGACTTGTCAGCCTTTAGACCCATTAGTTTACCTAGTACTTTTTCTCTAGTGATAGTGATTGTTTTTAGTTCCTCCCTCCCCTTTGCCCCTTGATTTTCTGCTATTATTGGTATGTTATTAGTGTCTTCTACTGTGAAGACAGATACAAAATATCTGTTCAATTCCTCTGCCATTCCCTTGTTTTCCATTATTATTTCCCCAGTCTCATCCTCTAAGGGACCAATGTTTACTTTAGCTACCCTCTTCCTTTTTATATACTTGTAGAAGCTTTTACTGTCAGTTTTTATATTTCTTGCTAGTTTACTCTCATAATTTATTTTCTCCCTCTTTATTATTCTTTTAGTCATCCTTTGCTGGTTTTTAAAGTTTTCCCAATCTTCGGGCTTACCAGTAATCTTTGCCATGTTGTATGCCTTTTCTTTTAACCTGATACCATCCTTGACTTCCTTAGTTAGCCATGGTTGGTTCACCCTTTTTGTGGAGTCTTTCCTCCTCACAGGGATATATTTTGCGAGTCATAAAATATCTTTTTAAATGTTTGCCACTGCTTATCCACCATCATACCATCTAATCTGTTTACCCAGTCCACTTTAGCCAATTCCGCCCTCATTCCTTTATAATTGCCCTTATTTAAGTTTAATATGGTAGTTTCAGACCCAAGATCCTTGCTCTAAACTGGATGTGAAATTCTATCATGTTATGATCACTGCTTCCCAAGGGATCCTTTATTTTGAGATCATTAATTAATCCTGTTTCGTTACCCATTACCAGATCCAAAATGGCCTGTTCCCTGACATATTGGTCTAAGAAACAGTCCCTGGTGCAAGGGTCAGGGATGTCTCGGAGCGGCTGCAGGACATTCTGGAGGGGGAGGGTGAACAGCCAGTTGTCGTGGTGCATATAGGCACCAACGATATAGGTAAAAAACAGGATGAGGTCCTACAAGCTGAATTTAGGGAGTTAGGAGTTAAACTAAAAAGTAGGACCTCAAAGGTAGTAATCTCAGGATTGCTACCAGTGCCACGGGCTAGTCAGAGAAGGAATGACAGGATAGCTAGGATGAATATGTGGCTTGAGAGATGGTGCAAGAGGGAGGGATTCAAATTCCTGGGACATTGGAACCGGTTCTGGGGGAAGGTGGGACCAGTACAAATTGGACGGTCTGCATCTGGGCAGGACTGGAACCAATGTCCTAGGGGGAGTGTTTGCTAGTGCTGTTGGGGAGGGTTTAAACTAAAGTGGCAGGGGGATGGGAACCGATGCAGGAAGTCAGTGGGAAGTAAAGTGGTGACAGAAACAAAAGGCAGTAAGGGAGAGTGTACAAAACATGACCGGACAGATGGTCTGAGAAAGCAGGGTAAAGACCAAGGGAAGTCTAGATTAAATTGCATTTATTTCAATGCAAGAAGTCTGATGGGCAAGGCAGATGAACTCAGGGCATGGATGGGTACATGGGACTGGGATGTTATAGCTATTACTGAAACATGGCTAAGGGAGAGGCAGGACTGGCAGCTCAATGTTCCAGGGTACAGATGCTATAGGAAAGATAGAGCAGGAGGTAAGAGAGGAGGGGGAGTTGCGTTCTTGATTCGGGAGAACATCACGGCAGTAGTGAGAGTGGATATATCCGAGGGTTCGCCCACTGAGTCTATATGGGTAGAACTGAAAAATAAGAAGGGAGAGATCACTTTGATAGGATTGTACTACAGACCCCCAAATAGTCAACGGGAAATTGAGGAGCAAATATGTAAGGAGATTACAGACAGCTGCAAGAAAAATAGGGTGGTAATAGTCGGGGACTTTAACTTTCCCAACATTGACTGGGACAGCCATAGCATTAGGGGCTTGGATGGAGAGAAATTTGTTGAGTGTATTCAGGAGGAATTTCTCATTCAGTATGTGGATGGCCCGACTAGAGAGGGGGCAAAACTTGACCTCCTCTTGGGAAATAAGGAAGGGCAGGTGACAGAAGTGTTAGTGAGGGATCACTTTGGGACCAGTGATCATAATTCCATTAGTTTTAAGATAGCTATGGAGAAGGATAGGTCTGGCCCAAAAGTTAAAATTCTAAATTGGGGAAAGGCCAATTTTGATGGTATTAGACAGGAACTTTCAGAAGTTGATTGGGAGAGTCTGTTGGCAGGCAAAAGGACGTCTGGTAAGTGGGAGGCCTTCAAAAGTGTGTTAACCAGGGTTCAGGGTAAGCACATTCCTTATAAAGTGAAGGGCAAGGCTGGTAGAAGTAGGGAACCTTGGATGACTCGGGAGATTGAGGCCCTAGTCAGAAAGAAGAAGGAGGCATATGACACGCATAGGCAGCTGGGATCAAATGGATCCCTTGAAGAGTATAGAGATTGCCGGAGTAGAGTTAAGAGAGAAATCAGGAGGGCAAAAAGGGGACATGAGATTGCTTTGGCAGATAAGGCAAAGGTGAATCCAAAGAGCTTCTACAAATACATAAAGGGCAAAAGAGTAACTAGGGAGAGAGTAGGGCCTCTTAAGGATCAACAAGGTCATCTATGTGCGGAACCACAAGAGATGGGTGAGATCCTAAATGAATATTTTGCATCGGTATTTACGGTTGAGAAAGGCATGGATGATAGGGAACTTGGGGAAATAAATAGTGATGTCTTGAGGAGTGTACATATTACAGAGAGGGAGGTGCTGGAAGTCTTAACGCGCATCAAGGTAGATAAATCTCCGGGACCTGATGAAATGTATCCCAGGACGTTATGGGAGGTTAGTGAGGAAATTGCAGGTCCCCTAGCAGAGATATTTGAATCATCGACAGCTACAGGTGAGGTGCCTGAAGATTGGAGGGTAGCAAATGTTGTGCCTTTGTTTAAGAAGGGCGGCAGGGAAAAGCCTGGGAACTACAGACTGGTGAGCCTGACATCTGTAGTGGGTAAGTTGTTAGAGGGTATTCTGAGAGACAGGATCTACGGGCATTTGGAGAGGCAGGGGCTGATTCGGAACAGTCAGCATGGTTTTGTGAGAGGAAAATCATGTCTCACAAATTTGATTGAGTTTTTTGAAGGGGTAACCAAGAAGATAGATGAGGGCTGTGCAGTAAACGTGGTCTACATGGACTTTAGCAAAGCCTTTGACAAGGTACCGCATGGTAGGTTGTTACATAAAGTTAGATCTCACGGGATCCAAGGTGAGGTAGCCAATTGGATACAAAATTGGCTTGACGACAGAAGACAGAGGGTGGTTGTAGAGGGTTGTTTTTCAAACTGGAGGTCTGTGACCAGCGGTGTGCCTCAGGGATCGGTGCTGGGTCCGCTGTTATTTGTTATTTATATTAATGATTTGGATGACAATTTAGGAGGCATGGTTAATAAGTTTGCAGATGACACCAAGATTGGTGGCATTGTGGACAGTGAAGAAGGTTATCTAGGATTGCAACGGGATCTTGATAAATTGGGCCAGTGGGCCGATGAATGGCAGATGGAGTTTAATTTAGATAAATGTGAGGTGATGCATTTTGGTAGATCGAATCAGGCCAGGACCTACTCTGTTAATGGTCGGGCGTTGGGGAGAGTTATAGAACAAAGAGATCTAGGAGTACAGGTTCATAGCTCCTTGAAAGTGGAGTCACAGGTGGATAGGGTGGTGAAGAAGGCATTCAGCATGCTTGGTTTCATTGGTCAGAACATTGAATACAGGAGTTGGGATGTCTTGTTGAAGTTGTACAAGACATTAGTAAGGCCACACTTGGAATACTGTGTACAGTTCTGGTCACCCTATTATAGAAAGGATATTATTAAACTAGAAAGAGTGCAGAAAAGATTTACTAGGATGCTACCGGGACTTGATGGTTTGACTTATAGGGAGAGGTTGGATAGACTGAGACTTTTTTCCCTGGAGAGTAGGAGGTTTAGGGGTGATCTTATAGAAGTCTATAAAATAATGAGGGGCATAGATAAGGTAGATAGTCAAAATCTTTTCCCAAAGGTAGGGGAGTCTATAACGAGGGGGCATAGATTTAAGGTGAGAGGGGAGAGATACAAAAGGGTCCAGAGGGGCAATTTTTTCACTCAAAGGGTGGTGAGTGTCTGGAACTAGCTGCCAGAGGCAGTAGTAGAGGCGGGTACAATTTTGTCTTTTAAAAAGCATTTGGACAGTTACATGGGTAAGATGGGTATAGAGGGATATGGGCCAAGTGCAGGCAATTGGGACTAGCTTAGTGGTATAAACTGGGCGACATGGACATGTTGGGCCGAAGGGCCTGTTTCCATGTTGTAAACGTCTATGATTCTATCATACACTCTATGAACTCCTCCTCAGGGCTATTTTTGCCAATTTGATTTGTCCAATCTATGTGAAAGTTAAAATCGCCCATGATTATTGCATTACCTTTTTTACAAGCCCCCCTCATTTCCTGATTAATATTTTGCCCTACGGTGTAGCTACTGTTGGAGGACATAATGAAAGTCCCAAATCTCTGTAACCTTCTCCAGCCGTACAACCCTCCGAGACTCCGAGATCTCTGCGCTCCTCCAATTCTGGCCTCTTGCACATCCCCGATTTTAATCGCTCCACCATTGGAGGCCGTGCCTTCAGCTCCCTAGGCCCTAAGCTCTGGAAATTCCTCCCTGAATCTCTCCTCCTCTCTACCTCTCTCTTCTCCTTTAAGACGCTTCTTAAAACCCAACTCTTTAACCAATCTTTTGGTCACCTGTCCTAATATCTCCTTATGTGGCTCGGTGTCAAATTTTTTTTGATAATCACTCCTGTGAAGCGCCTTGGGGAACATTTTACTACATTAAAGGCACAATATAAATGCAAGTTGTTGTTGTTTCTGATTTTTTTTTTACAGTGGTTGAAGTTTTGTTGTTCAAGAAGCTTTTAGGGGCCGTCTGTAAATGGACCCGCCGTCTGTACCAAGCAGTTTCTGGTCATGTAAAGCTACCTCTCCATTACCTTCAATTGCAGATCCCCTCTACCCACTTTTCCCTCTTCAACCCCCCCCCCCTCCCCCCCCCCCCCCCCCCCGACCAACCCCTGCAACATTATGAAGCTTCCCATTTTCAGACCCTGGTGGCTTTTAAATAGAGTGCCAACAGGACTTTGAAAATAAGAGCTGTGCAGTGTACAGAGCTTTGTTTTTTGAGGGGTGGAGGGTAATTGTACTGAGGAAGAATTATATACATTATGGATTGTATGTGGTCCATAATAGCAGGTGACATAATAGGTGTGAGGTATTACATTTTGGTCAGAAGAATAAGGAGGCCACATACTGCTTGGATAATAAGAGTCTCAATGGGGTGGAGGAGCAGATGGTGTACCTGGGTGATCCAGGTACACAAATCACTGAAAGTCGTGACGCAGCTTTAACAGGTAGCGTTAACAGGTAGCGTTAACAGGTAGCGTTAACAGGTAGCTTTAACAGGTAGCGTTAACAGGTAGCTTTAACAGGTAGCGTTAACAGGTAGCGTTAACAGGTAGCGTTAACAGGTAGCTTTAACAGATAGCTTTAACAGGTAGCTTTAACAGGTAGCGTTAACAGGTAGCGTTAACAGGTAGCTTTAACAGGTAGCGTTAACAGGTAGCTTTAACAGGTAGCGTTAACAGGTAGCTTGAACAGGTAGCGTTAACAGGTAGCGTTAACAGGTAGCTTTAACAGATAGCTTTAACAGGTAGCGTTAACAGGTAGCGTTAACAGGTAGCTTTAACAGGTAGCTTTAACAGGTAGCGTTAACAGGTAGCTTTAACAGATAGCTTTAACAGGTAGCGTTAACAGGTAGCTTTAACAGGTAGCGTTAACAGGTAGCTTTAACAGGTAGCTTTAACAGGTAGCTTTAACAGATAGCTTTAACAGGTAGCGTTAACAGGTAGCTTTAACAGGTAGCGTTAACAGGTAGCGTTAACAGGTAGCGTTAACAGGTAGCTTTAACAGGTAGCGTTAACAGGTAGCGTTAACAGGTAGCTTTAACAGATAGCGTTAACAGGTAGCGTTAACAGGTAGCTTTAACAGGTAGCGTTAACAGGTAGCTTTAACAGGTAGCGTTAACAGGTAGCTTTAACAGGTAGCGTTTACAGGTAGCTTGAACAGGTAGCGTTAACAGGTAGCGTTAACAGGTAGCTTTAACAGGTAGCGTTAACAGGTAGCGTTAACAGGTAGCTTTAACAGGTAGCGTTAACAGGTAGCTTTAACAGATAGCTTTAACAGGTAGCGTTAACAGGTAGCTTTAACAGGTAGCGTTAACAGGTAGCTTTAACAGGTAGCTTTAACAGATAGCTTTAACAGGTAGCTTTAACAGGTAGCGTTAACAGGTAGCGTTAACAGGTAGCTTTAACAGATAGCTTTAACAGGTAGCGTTAACAGGTAGCTTTAACAGGTAGCTTTAACAGGTAGCTTTAACAGGTAGCGTTAACAGGTAGCGTTAACAGGTAGCTTTAACAGGTAGCTTTAACAGATAGCTTTAACAGGTAGCGTTAACAGGTAGCTTTAACAGGTAGCGTTAACAGGTAGCGTTAACAGGTAGCGTTAACAGGTAGCGTTAACAGGTAGCGTTAACAGGTAGCGTTAACAGGTAGCGTTAACAGGTAGCTTTAACAGCTACTGCAGTAGTTACACTGGTTTGTTCACAGGTTAATTTTGGCTCCCGGTCCAGCAACGCCTCGATTTTAAAATTCTCAACCTGTTAACCTGCCTCTTTGACAAGCTGTTGGACAGCTCTCTTCGCTCAAAAGGTTGAGCCCATGTTCCTTTCTTCCTCTGTGAAGCGCCTTCAGCTGCCGAGGCCCTACGCCCTGGAATTCCCTCCCTAAACCTCTCCGCCTCTCTATACCTCTCTCTCTCTCTCCTCCTCTAAGATGCTCCATAAAACCTACTACTTTGACCAAGCTTTTGGTCACCTGTCCTAATATCTCATTATGTGGCTCAGTGTCAAGTCTTGTTTGATAATCACCCCTGTGATGTGTTGCTATGGTAAAGGCACTGTATAAGTGCAAGTTGTTGTTGTATTGATGTTTGTGCTCAGTTTGCTATATTCCTGAAAAATCTGTTTACTGCTGTCTATTTTATGGCCACCATTGTTTAACACGCTATATTTCTATAGCACGTTAGAATGTTGCAACAGGAATCACTGTTATGGGATCCCAAGCTGTCACAATTCATGATTTACAAATGCTATTTATAAGGGTTACGCCAGTAGGTTGGTGAGTATCCGAGCCACACAGACCAGGAGGCTCCCAGGTTCTGGCCCCGGTCTGTGCTGCCCTAGCTGGTCACCGCTGGAGTGGCAGTAGGGGTGCTACAATTGGCGTCAGTGCCCGTGGGCCAGGGAGAGGGTAAATCAGCCAGGGTTCCTGCTCCTAATCTTTATCTAGTGACACCCCCCACCCTGGTGGTACCGCAAAGCCAGAATCCGGCTTGTCCGCAACGCCTCCACAGCCGAATAGCTTGCTGACACTCACTGTGAAGTCTTACACATGGATGATGAATGAGGTGCTGGAAGATATCTATGAAACTATATCCCAGCACCTTCAGGAGAGGCAAAGAAGAAAATTGAATAGGGAACAAATATATTTCTTCTTGTGTAAACTAAAAATGTACAGCAATTCCCGGGACTTTGTATTTATTAATCTGGTATGATTCCAATCCATATGAAAATTAAAATCTGCCATTAAAACTACTCTGCTTTTGCTACAAGCCTCTCTAATCTCTGAATTAATGCATTCTGCCAGTGGACAACACCCATTACAGTTTTAAGTCCGTCATTCCAACTGTAAATTTGACCATGTGAGTTGAACAAGGGACCAGATCTTCTTGTTCAGGAGTTAGGAACAGTTCATGATATACTGTACAGTCAGTGGAATTTTTCTGTCCTTGAGAAAAATCAATGCATGTTTTTATTCAATGATGAATTAATTTTTGTATTGTCAGATTGCATGAATATAGAACCAATTGCTGCAACAAGTAATATCTTGGAGCAATGGAAAGTGACCAATTCATCATTTTTTGACTTGGAATTTTACAGGTAGTGTACAAATAATATTTAACTCTATCTGTACCTGTTGGGGTTTGTATAATGAATAACTCTGTGTCTGTCCCTGTTGGTGTTTGTGTAGTGAATAACTCTGTGTCTGTGTCTGTTGGTGTTTGTGTAATGAATAACTCTCTGTCTGTCCCTGTTGGTGTTTGTGTAATGAATAACTCTCTGTCTGTACCTGTTGGTGTTTGTGTAATGAATAACTCTGTGTCTGTCCCTGTTGGTGTTTGATAATGAATAACTCTGTGTCTGTCCCTGTTGGTGTTTGTATAATGAATAACTCTGTGTCTGTACCTGTTGGTGTTTGTGTAATGAATAACTCTGTGTCTGTACCTGTTGGTGTTTGTATAATGAATAACTCTGTGTCTGTCCCTGTTGGTGTTTGTATAATGAATAACTCTGTGTCTGTACCTGTTGGTGTTTGTATAATGAATAACTCTGTGTCTGTACCTGTTGGTGTTTGTATAATGAATAACTCTGTGTCTGTACCTGTTGGTGTTTGTGTAATGAATAACTCTCTGTCTGTCCCTGTTGGTGTTTGTGTAATGAATAACTCTGTGTCTGTCCCTGTTGGTGTTTGTGTAATGAATAACTCTCTGTCTGTCCCTGTTGGTGTTTGTGTAATGAATAACTCTCTGTCTGTCCCTGTTGGTGTTTGTGTAATGAATAACTCTCTGTCTGTACCTGCAACTATATAAAGTTGCTGTTGTGTTCAAGTTTTGCATTATCTTGTTTACTTCAATTTTTTTTAAGGCTAATACGGATCGAAATCTCATTTAAACTGAAGGGAATTGACCTTCAAACCATTCGCAACAATGAATTGCCAGACTGCTATGAGTTTATGATTACTGTGAGTAATTCCTCTTCTTTCACTGCTTCTGCTCTTGTATGGTGAGATGTAACTGAGTCGTGTAGGTGTAGGTTAGTGCTGTTGAACATTAAAGAAAGACTTACATTTATATAGTGCCTTTCACGACCACAGGACGTCTCAAAGCGCTTTACAGCCAATGAAGTACTTTGAAGCGTAGTCACTGTTGTAATGTAGGAAATGCGGCAGCCGATTTGTGCACAGCAAGATCCCACAAACAGCAGTGTGATAATGACCGGATCATCAGTTTTAGGTGTCGGTTGAGGGATAAATATTGGCCAAGACACTGGGGAGAACTCCCCTGCTCTTCTTTGAAATAGTGCCATGGGATCATTTATGTCCACCTGAGAGGGCAGACGGGGCCACGATTTAACGTCTCAACCGAAAAACAGCATCTCCAACAGTGCAGCACTCCCTCAGTACTGCGCTCCCTCAGTAACTGCGCTCCCTCAGTACTGCGCTCCCTCAGTACTGCGCTCCCTCAGTACTGCGCTCCCTCAGTTACTGCGCTCCCTCAGTACTGCGCTCCCTCAGTTACTGCGCTCCCTCAGTTACTGCGCTCCCTCAGTACTGCGCTCCCTCAGTTACTGCGCTCCCTCAGTACTGCGCTCCCTCAGTTACTGCGCTCCCTCAGTTACTGCGCTCCCTCAGTACTGCGCTCCCTCAGTTACTGCGCTCCCTCAGTTACTGCGCTCCCTCAGTTACTGCGCTCCCTCAGTTACTGCGCTCCCTCAGTTCTGCGCTCCCTCAGTTCTGCGCTCCCTCAGTACTGCGCTCCCTCAGTACTGCACTGGAGTGTCAGTCCAGAAAAGGAAATGGCGAATGGTGAGACTCCGAGTGCAAATTTCCTTTTGAATTGTTTGGACACGTTAACCGTTCAAACTCTCAAAGTAAAAATTCCGCCCCTCCAACCTCCCCTCTCCCCTCAGTTTCTTTTCCTCCTCCCCTGAAGGTATTGACTCCTTCCAGGAGGTCAATTCCACAGCTGCCTGCACACCTTTGGTACTTCATCCAACTAGCCACTATCATCTGAAAGCCTGGATGGTGAGGAACAAGAAACTGTTTGGTCAGACAGGGCATCGCAGCCGACCTTGATCCTGTTTTCACCCGATGCCCACCTTTGCATACTTTCCAGTGAATAGTTGTCTGTTGTGGGAACACTGGCTGATTTCTCCGCCCCCCGCCCCCCCAGCTGCCCTAACCCAAGTCTTACTATAGTGCTTGGTTGAGACCTAACAGCACAGACCTGGGACCTCCTAGTTTATAGTTTAGTACTACCTCCTATCTCCTTAGAACAGAGAAAGTTAAAGGGAAATTTTTTTAGGGGTCTTCATAATCATGAACGGCTTTGACAGAATAGATAAGGAGAAACCGTTTCCAGTGGCAGAAGGGTCGGTAACCAGAGGACACAGATTTAAGTTGAATGGCAAATGAGCCAGAGGCGACATGAGGAAACATTTTTTTACACAGCGAGTTGTTATGATCCGGAACGCACTGTCTGAAAGGGCGGTGGAAGCAGATTCAGTGGTAACTTTCAAAAGGGAATTGGATAAATACTGGAAGGGAAGAAATTTGCAGGGCTATGGGGAAAGAACAGGGGAATGGAACAAATTGGATAGCTCTTTCAAAGAGCCAGCACAGGCATGATGGGCCGAATGGCCTCCTCCTGTGCTGTACCTATTATGATACTACACAGCACCTCATGCTTTTACCAACTAAGCCACTGAAAAATGACACTCTAGTGCCATTTAGAGCCAGTTTAGCACCAGTTTATGCAGAATTATATATAGGTATATCTATGCCTAGCTGTCCATATCTCTATCTCTGTACTAGTATATTTAAAGCAGATTATAAAAAAACTTGTATTTACTGGTGCATTTTAGACACCCATTATGAATAGTTTAGTAGAATAAGAGGTTTCGTTGTGAGCACAGAAATAGAGGACACTGGTTCACAGTGATCAAGGCCCTTCCCCACCAAGCACTGGATGTGGACCTACGTGATAACGTGTCAGTCAACCCCAGCAAAAGGAAAATAAATAGCTGGCAGGGATTAGGAGGGAGTGAAATGATCAAACAAGTCACGGGGCTATCCTGCTGCAAAGTGCGAATGTGAGTAGGTGCGTAGGATGAGACTGGAATTGGTGTCTTGAAGGTGCCCACGGTCAAATAGCCTGCTGATACTTGCTGGCAAAGCTCACACACGAGGAACGGTCACATGGTTGAGGTAGTGGGGGATGGCGGTTGTCAAGGCGTACCCCGGCCAGAGGTCAATGCCCTCAGGAGGGGCGGGGGCAGCAATTTGGCCGAAGAAGCAGGAGGAAAGAAGGAAAAGAACTTGATAGGACACGTTGGTTTTCTGCGCTGGTGGGATTGTGGGCTGGAGGAGGGGGGGCGGGAGATATCGGTGGAGGACATCCAACCCAGGGTTGAATATCGGGGATGATGTGGGGGGAGAAAGAGGATGGATAAATATTTGAAGGTTTTGCTGAACTTCACGTAGAACTTGGCCTCAGGAGATCAAGTAGATGGGACAGAGTCTACGATAAGGTGGAAGGAGCAGGCTCGATGGGCTGAATGACCCTTTCCTCGTTCTGTGCTTCCTTGTTGGAGCACCCAAAACACTATATGTGGATAGTGGATGATTTCCCGAAGAGGTGTTCTGAAATCGTTGTGATTACTAAGCAAGTGGTAATACCTAACAAATTATTCCCCCCAACTGCAGATTATCTTTGACAATGCAGCCCACAGTGGAATCATTAAAATAAGTCTGGACAGTGACACTGCAATGAGGGAGTGCAAAGACTGGCAGATTGCAGGATCCCGTAAGTACTTGTTTTATGTTTATGGAAACAATATATTGAGTGATTATGACTTGGCTGTTAACACGACCTGCGTCAAGCACTCCAAAGTTGGACAAAGATAAGGCAAGAAATCCATTCCAAACCGTGACTTTGGGAATACTTATACAAAATTGAGTGGGGTCATTGTAGACTTTTTTTTTTATTCGTTCGTGGGATGTGGGCGTCGCTGGCGAGGCCGGCATTTATTGCCCATCCCTAATTGCCCTTGAGAAGGTGGTGGTGAGCCGCCTTCTTGAACCGCTGCAGTCCGTGTGGTGAAGGTTCTCCCACAGTGCTGTTAGGAAGGGAGTTCCAGGATTTTGACCCAGCGACAATGAAGGAACGGCGATATATTTCCAAGTCGGGATGGTGTGTGACTTGGAGGGGAACGTGCAGGTGGTGTTGTTCCCATGTGCCTGCTGCCCTTGTCCTTCTAGGTGGTAGAGGTCGTGGGTTTGAGAGGTGCTGTCAAAGAAGCCTTGGCGAGTTGCTGCAGTGCATCCTGTGGATGGTACACACAGCAGCCACAGTGCGTCGGTGGTGAAGGGAGTGAATGTTTAGGCTGGTGGATGGGGTGCCAATCAAGCGGGCTGCTTTGTTTTGGATGGTGTCGAGCTTCTTGAGTGTTGTTGGAGCTGCACTCATCCAGGCAAGTGGAGAGTATTCCATCACACTCCTGACTTGTGCCTTGTAGATGGTGGAAAGGCTTTGGGGAGTCAGGAGGTGAGTCTCTGGCCACAGAATACCCAGCCTCTGACCTGCTCTTGTAGCCACAGTATTTATATGGCTGGTCCAGTTAAGTTTCTGGTCAATGGTGACCCCCAGGATGTTGATGGTGGGGGATTCAGCGATGGTAATGCTGTTGAATGTCAAGGGGAGGTGGTTTATTGGATGTCATACTCCATCAAATCACTTGCTCTAGGCATGGCACTGGTTCAAACTGTAAAGGTTTGCAGCCTTTTTGAACACCTCAACAACAACAACTTGCATTTATATAGGTCCTTTAACGTAGTAAAATCTTGAATATAGAAGATTAAGGGGTGATCTAATTGATGTGTTTAAGATGATCAAAGGATTTGATAGGGTTGCTCGAGAGAAACTATTTCCTCTGGTGAGGGAGAGTCCAGACCAAGGGGGTATAACCTTAAAATTAGAGTTAGGCCGTTCAGGGGAGATGTCAGAAAGCACTTCTTCACACAGAGGGTAGTGGAAATCTGGAAAACTCTCCCCCAAAAAGCTGTTGAGGCTGGGGGTCAATTGGAGATTTCAAAACTGAGATTGATAGATTTTTGTTAGGTAAGGGTGTTAAGGGTTATGGAACCAAGGCGGGTAAATGATGTTAGGGTACAGATCAGCCATGATCTAATTGAATGGCGGAACAGGCTCGAGGGGCTGAATGGCCTTCTCCGGTTCCTACAACCAATTAAAAGGCATTTTCGTATTGGTTTAGATGCAGGAAGAGCAGCAGTTGTGTGAAGAATTGCAATCTCCAGGTACCACTCTCCCTTTCATGTTGTGTAGCTGGTCCCTTTTGAATACATTGGAAGGTCATTTAGAAACTAACGACTGCTGTCAGTACACGGAGGTGTGGTGCTGGATACCAAAGATAGAGAGTTCATCTCCTTTATGTCAATAGTGTGCCATCAGGAACTGTCATTAAATAAAACCCCTCGATGCTACTCTGACAAGGTTCAGTTTCCTTTAATATCCATGAATACTTGTATCGGTTCTTGGAAGGTGATGTTGGATTGATTTTTTGTTTTATTTGTGCTCAGGATCTGGGCTGTAGTGACTGCTGATTCCTGCAGTTACCCTGACTTGCTAGACCATCTCAGAGGGCATTAAGGGTGAATTGCGTAGCATGGGATTGGAGTCACTTGCAAGAGCAGACCAGGTGGAATTTGCAGGCTCCCGTTCCTGAACGACATCAGTGAACCTGTTGGGCGTTATATTTATTTATTTATTTATTTTTTATTCGTTCACGGGATGTGGGCGTCGCTGGCAAGGCCGGCATTTATTGCCCATCCCTAATGCCCTCGAGATGGGCAATAAATGCCAAGTCAGTAATCCTTCTTGCCATGGTGGGATTTGAACTCTCAACTTCTGGGCTGCTAACCATGACACCACTGTACTCTTAGTGCTTGAGCAGTTTACACAACGGGGAATGGAAATAGCATTGCAATCCTGGAAGAGCCTTGCATTATATAATCTCAGTACACAAGTATCTTATGATGAGGCATTTATATTGTTTTATTTTATTCCAGTCTCAAAGAATACTCACTATATCCTGATCTTCGATGCCTGTGTCATGCTGATTTGCTTGATGTCGCTTGTTCTTTGCATCCGGTCTATTATCCTTGGCACACAGCTGCATAAGGTATTTATCAATTGCATCTTTTGATGTACAGACACGGAGCTGTTCTTTGCATTAAAGTCTGCTGTTGACCATTAATTGACTTAAATGTTCCTACAAATCCGTTCAGTAACGTCTTTTCGTCACGTAAAAAGGAAAAGCTTTCGTGTTGTGGCACGTTTTAAATCTCAAACATTTTAAAAATTATCAAAGAAGCTTGCCATTGGCATTTATTTGGCCAAACTGGATAGTTAAAGCAGTAGGGTGTACACGGTATATAAAACACTGCACTATCTGAAATGTCCTCAATGGGGAACAGTACAAAATACATCATGGCACATTTAGCAGCCTGACACTGACCCATGACTGTAATTTTTAGTGATCTGAAATAGCGACATATTAGCAAAACTGAAAACAGTAAATATTGACACAAAATATGATCATGACAGCAGGAAGTAAGGTTTATGGATGGGAAGTCCACAAGATATTTTTATATAAATGTATTTTTATTTAACATATGTTTTTTTTTATTCGTTCATGGGATGTGGGTGTCGCTGGCGAGGCCGGCATTTATTGCCCATCCCTAATGATTGGCACCATCCAATATGTATTGGCACCATTCAGTTATTTTCGTAACCATAGCAAAATAGCACATGAAAGTTTTGGAAAATTGAATGTAAGAAAATCCAGAGTAAGAAAAAGCCTTGTTGCCCATTGTGCTCCGAGCCCATGTATAATTATTCTTCCCTCTTCCCACACCACCAGTTCGTCCCCTTCTTTCCTTTCCCTGCCTCTACTGGGGTGAGAAAAGTCAAGCAGCACTGTTGCCATCTCTGTAGCCCTCAGTCCCTTTTCTCAGCAGGCACTGATCCATCTCCTTATTTAACGGTGCCCAGGCTGACCGTCAGTTTGAGTCTGTTCCACGTGTCCGCTGTCCTGTGGAGGGAAAAAAAAGTTTCTCTCATCTCTCACCTTGCTCGTGGCATGCGAACTTTGAAATGGTGTCCTCGAGTCCTGCTGTGAATGTTAAATAGCTTGTTCGCTCCCACCTCATCTATAATCACAGAATCGTACCGCACAGAAGGAGGCCATCGGTCTATCGTGCCTGTGCCGACTCTTTAAAACAGCTGTCCAATTAGTCCCAATTAATTTTAAATCTGAGATCAATAGATTTTTGCTAGCCAAGGGTATTAAGGGATATGGAGCCAAGACTGGTAAATGGGATTGGGATACAGATCAGCCATGAATGGCGGAACAGGCTGGAGGGGATGAATGGCCTATCCCTTTCTCCTAAGTTCACACCCCCGCTCTTTCCCCATAGCCCTGCAAATTTTTCCCCTTCAAATATTTATCTAATTCCCTTTCGAAAGTTACTTTTGAATCTGCTTCCACCACCTTTTCAGACAGTGCATTCCAGATCATCACAACAACCTGCGTAAAAAAAAAATTCTCTTGATCTCTCCTATGGTTCTTTTGCCAATAATCTTACATCTGTGTCCTTTGGCTACCGTCCCTCCTGCCAGTGGAAAGTTTCTCCTTATTTACTTTATCAAAACCCTTCATAATTTTGAACACCTCTATTAAATCTCCCCTTAACCTTCTCAGCTCTAAGGAGATCAATCCCAGTTTCTCTAGTCTTTCCACATAACTGAAGTCCCTCATCCCTGGTACCATTCAGGTCAATCTCCTCTGCACCCTCTCTAAGGCCTTGACATCCTTCCTAAAGTGTGGTGCTCAGAATTGGACACAATACTCCAGCCAAGGCCTACCCAGTGATTTATAAACTGATTTATAATCTAATAACTTTTATTAGATGGAAGATCTGTATCATGTCTCCCCTTCAGTCTTCTGCAGAAAAAAATAAGTTTAGATGCTTGAGCGTCTGTCCATAACTTAGTGCCCAAAGGTTTGGAATCACCCTGGTCATTCCTTTCTGAACCCTTTCTGATAAATCTGTGTGCTTTTTGAGGTGGAGGGCAATTTTTATGGCATGGTAGCTCACGTCATCTCATTCTGAAATGAAGATCTTGGAAATGACAAGGTCATAGCACATTGTTCAGCCAGTATCTAGACTGGAGAGATTGGAGACGCTGGGATTGTTCTCCTTAGAACAGAGAAGGTTAAGGGGAGATTTAATAGAGGTGTTCAAGATCATGAACGGTTTTGATAGAATAAATAAGGAGAAATTGTTTCCAGTGGCAGAAGGGTCGGTAGCCAGAGGACACAGATTTAAGGCGATCGGCAAAAGAGTTAGAGGTGACACGAGGAAACATTTTTTTACACAACGAGTTGTAATGATCTGGAATGCGCTGCCTGAAAGGGCGGTGGAAACAGATTCAATAATAACTTTCAAAAGGGAATTAGATAAATACTCGAACGGGAAAAATTTGCAGGGCTACGGGGAAGGAGCAGGGGAACGGGACTAATTGGATAGCTCTTTCAAAGAGCCGGCACAGGCACGATGGGCCGAATGGCAGCCTCCTGAGCTGTATCATTCTATGCTACACTAAGTAACTGAAGTTATTTTTTTTAATCGATTTACAATTGGGGAGAGAGAGAGCTCCTTTTAAACTTTCCATTGTCTTCATTGGGATGTAGGATTTGGAGTGAGAATCGAGGGGGGCCGTGTGAAGGGCAGGCAATCGGTTCTGCCAGGTTACCCGGTCAGCTGGCGATGGAAAATTATTCTTAGTGTGTGAGAATAAATAAAAGGGAGGCTGTCAATGAACCATCAGTTTCTGTTGTGCTGTTATGGTGAGGTTCTGCTGAGGGGGCGTGATGCACAAACGCGGGTGAGGAGCGACGGTAACTTTTGTTTTATCGTTGCAGAGATTTGTCAGTTTCTTGCTGAAGAGGTACAACCGGATCGTGTGCTTATCCGACCATCTGGAGTTTCTGAACGGCTGGTACATCCTGATCATCCTCAGCGACCTGATGACTATCACCGGCTCCGTCATGAAAATGGAAATAACTTCAAAGGTATGACCGGAAAAAGTCAGGGTTTACACAGCGGGCGACGAGCTTTTCCCATCGTCCTCTTTCTTTAGACTAACCCTGCACCTATCATAAGTATCATAGTAGGTAGAGCACAGGAGGCGGCCATTCAGCCCATCAAGTCCGTGCCGGCTGTTTGAAAGAGCTATCCAATTAGTCCCATTCTCCTGTTCTTTCCCCACAGCCCTGTAATTTCTTTGCCTTCAACTATTTATCCAATTCCCTTTTGAAAGTTACTATTTAATCTGCTTCCACCACCCTTTCAGGCAGTGCATTCCAGATCATTACAACTCGCTGCATAAAAAAATGTTTCCTCGTGTCGCCTCTGGCTCTTTTGCCGATCACCTTAAATCTGTGTCCTCTGGTTACTGACCCTCCTGCCACTGGAAACAGTTTCTCTTTATTTACTGTCTCAAAATGGTTCATGATTTTGAACACCTCTACCAGATCTCCCCTTAACCTTCTCTGTTCTAAGGCAAACAATCCCAATTTCTCCAATCTCTCCATATAACTGAAGTCCCCCATCCCTGGTACCATTCTAGTAAATCTCTTCTGCACCCTCTCCAAGGCCTTGACATCTTTCCTAAAGTGTGTTGCCCAGAACTGAAAAACAATATTCCAGCTGAGAGCTAACCAGTGATTTATAAAGGTTTAGCGTAACTTCCTTGCTTTTGCCTCTATTTATAAAGCCCAGAATCCTATGTGCTTTTTTAACTGCCTTCTCAACTTGTCCTTCAAAGATTTGTGCACCTACCTGTGGGTACTTTTTTCCTTTCTTTTTGTGAAGAGTATCTAAATTATTCCCTGTCCTCTGGGCCAGCATTCACAGGCTTCCTTGGAAATTCTGTCCACTATCTCACATGATAGGCCCTACGGAACTGAGGCATTGGTTCCATACAGGGCTTTCCAAATCTTCCACGGTGCTTCAGGGAAAAGGTGATCAATCTCGGAGGGGATGGTTTGTCCAATTGTTAAATGATGCCAGGGTTTTTGCCTCTGCTACTCTATCTAGAAGTTTATTCCACACATTGATCGCACTTTTTGTGAGGATGAATTTCTTGAAATCAGTCTTTTGCTAGTTCGAACCTTGTTCTACTCCTGCAGTTTAATTTAATGTTCTGAATTAACTTTTTCTGTACCCTTAACCATCTCCTACACCTCTACAAGGTCACCTCTCAAACGCCTCCTTTCTAGGCTGAAGAGCTCAAGACTTGCCACATAACTCAGCCCTCTAACGGCCTCCTTCACCAGCCTCCTATCCTACCAGCCTGGCGGTTCTTGTCCGCACTGCCTCCGGCACTTGTGAATGTCTCTCTTGTTTCCTCGGTGACCAGAACAAGACTCGGTATATAATAACTCCCTGTTTTCCATTTCAGACCCTCACAACATATGATATTTGCAGCATTTTCCTGGGCACCTCTACCTTGTTTGCCTGGGTTGGAGTCATAAGATACCTGGGATATTTCCAGAAATACAATGTAAGGATCACTGCAGTATAATGGACGTAGAGTTTTCACTTTGGGCGCAATCGGGAAATTGCACGTCAAACTGCGCTTGAAATTTCGCCGGTTAGATTAGGCTTCAGGTTTCTGCTAAAATTCATTTGCGTAACCTCAAACATAAAATCTTCCATGAACCAGTGCAATAGAATGGAATCGTTCCCTTCTTTTCCCCATTAAAAAGTATTCCTTGATGTATTTAAGAGTGGTAATCTGGTGCAGTTTTATTAATACAGCTGGAAATGGGTTTATCAGAAACAATAAGCATTTTTAATAAGGGTGTCCCGTCCTCCTCCTGTGAGTAACCTGGTTTAAAATCACTGAAAATGACTTTAAAAGCTATACTGAACCATTTAACAGTTTCATTGGTGTACACTCGCCAGTTTTTTAGTAAATTAAATATTTTTTGATATGAAACAACTTTTAAAACCCACCTGTGCTCCTAAGAGAATGAGCAGAATTTGAAGACTCTTCCCGAACCAGCGCAATCGACGGAAACTCGTAACTTCCATCTGGGGGGGGGGGGGGGGGGGGCGTGGCCAGTTTTGTGGGCGGGGCCTGATTTGGGCGAATTGAATCTTAGAGCAGTGTAAAAGATCGTGGTAAAACCGAAAGCCTAAATGGCGTAACTCACTTATGTTTAAAACCACCCCCCCACCGATCTTTTGCGCTGGGTCGGCCGATTCCACCCGGATTGGGCAAACGGGAACAAGCAGACACTCGATCCCCGAAGTTGACTTTGCCAAAATCTCTTCCCGGCGATGGAACGAATCCTCCATTAATGCTGCTTTACTCTTCACACAGGTGCTTATTTTAACGATGCAAGCAGCTTTTCCAAAAGTCTTACGCTTTTGCTGCTGTGCAGGCATGATTTACCTGGGCTACATGTTCTGCGGGTGGATCGTTTTGGGACCTTATCACTCCAAGGTAATCGCTGCCGACAATTAATTCAAATCAGTTCCTTCATTACCTTTTCAGAGGCCGAGCGAGCTCCTGCATATTTCCAGAATGTCCTGGTTTCGTTTCCTTGACTGAACAACGGAATGTTTCACCAGGCCACCTGGTTACTGCAAGTGTCAGGAGATTGGAGAAGCTGGGATTGTTCTCCTTAGAGCAGAAATGGTTAAGAGGAGATGTGATAGAGGTGTTCAAAACGGTGAAGAGTTTTGATGGAGTAAATAAGGAGAAACTCTTTCCAGTGGCAGAAGGGTCGGTAACCAGAGGACACAGATTTATGGTGATTGGCAAAAGAACCAGAGGCGACATGAGGAAACAATTTTTACGCAGTGAGTTGTAATGATCTGGAATGCACTGCCTGAAAGGGCGGTGGAAGCAGATTCAATAGTAACTTTCAAAAGGGAATTGGATATATGGGGATGGGGGGCTCAGGATAGAGAGAGATTCTAGAGAAATGGGGACTGGCAATGGGGGCTCGGGATAGAAAGAGATTCTAGAGAAATGGGGGCTCGGGATAGAGAGAGAGACTAGAGAAATGGGGACTGTCCGCTGGTTCCCCATTCGCCCACCAATGGAAACAATCCTTCACCATTTACTCGCAGTAAGGTGCCCGGGTTTCACTCACCCCTTTACTGACTGCTCCTCTCTCAGCACCGCTCCCACTTACCATGTTGCTGCTCCCGGCTCTGCAGGAAGTGCTGAGCCCCACACCCACCTCATTCCCCAGTCCTCTCTTTCCCCACTGCCCAAACCTAATCACCCCCAATGCATCCCCAGTTCCCATCTCTTCCCCCCGACAGAGCCCCAATCACCTGACCCCCATTCCCTAGTCTCCCTCTCTTTCCTGGCCACCATCCCGACCCCCATTCCCTAGTCTCCCTCTCTCTCTAACCCATCCCGACCCCCATTCCCTAGTCTCTCTCTCTCTCTAACCCCCATCCCGACCCCCATTCCCTAGTCTCTCTCGCTCTCTCTAACCCCCATCCCGATCCCCCATTCCCTTGTCTCCCTCTCTTTCCCAACCCCCATTCCCTAGTCTCCCTCTCTTTCCTGGCCACCATCCCGGCCCCCATTCCCTAGTCTCCCTTTCTTTCCCGGCCCCCATTCCTTTGTCTCCCTCTCTTTCCCGGCCCCCATTCCTTTGTCTCCATCTATTTCCTGGCCACCATCCCGACCCCCCATTCCCTAGTCTCCCTCTCTTTCCCAGCCCCCATCCCGACCCTGGGTTTTTATGGAGTAAATAAGGAGAAACTGTTTCCAGTGTCAGAAGGGTCGGTAACCAGAGGACACAGATTTAAAGTGATTGGCAAAAGAACCAGGGAGGAGATGAGGATGAATTTTATTCATGCAGTGAGTTGTGATGATCTGGAATGCACTGCCTGAAAGGGCGTTGGAAGCAGATTCAATAGTAACTTTCAAAAGGGAAATGGATAAACACTTGAAGGGGAGAAATTTGCAAGACGATGGGGAAAGAGCAGGGGAATGGGACTAATTGGACAGTTCTTTCAAAGAGCTGGCACAGGCACAATGGGCCGAATGGCCTCCTTCCATGCTGTATCATTCTATGATTGTATTTATTCCATAATGCTAAGAGAGAATGATGTGGCTTTCCAATAGTTCATGTCACGCTACACGTAACGCCACCAGCGAACAAAAGTTATCTGTTTTTAATATAACGGGTCATTTGCTGTCTTTCTCTTCCTTCCGGATGTTTCCATGTTTCTGCCTCTCTCTCTCTCTCTGTTTTTTTTTGGTTGTTTGTACATTCGGTGGCCCTGTAGGTAACACCTCTCTGTCTGAACACTTTGATTGCCTTGGCAACGGGCAGTTGGAAAGACTATCAGTAATCACCAGGCATTGTTCTGTGATTTATAAATGCGAAAGGTTCGAGGATTTCATTTCCACATTCACCTGAGGAAGGAGGAAGCCTCCGAAAGCTTGTGATTTTCAAATAAAATTGTTGGACTATAACTTGGTGTTGTAAAATTGTTTACAATTTCCAATAGAGGGCAGTGTTGTTACAGGAAATGAAGCCTAGAGTAGAACAGCAACAGGGCTCCCACTAATAACTGCCATTAAGAGAAAAATTTACACTTTTTTAAAACAGTTTGGAGATATTTTGTACCTACCTTGTTTGAATATAAAATAGACTTTGCTGTTGTTTTGTATTTAAAGACAGTTTTGGGAGAAGAAAGAGCTTGCATTTGTGTAGCGCCTTTCACGTCCTCAAGACGTCCCTGAGCGCTTCACAGTCAGTGAGATACTTTCGAATTGTAGTCACTGCCAATTTTCACACAGCAAGATCCCATAAACAGTAAATGAGATAAATGATCGGGGGGGGGGGGGGGAGGGGAGGCGAGGGGAGAGGGGGAAGGGGAGGGGAGGGGTGACATCACAGAGAAAGTCTTTGACGAGTTGAGAGACCAATTCCTTCAATGTCATCAACTACTCACTATTTAAATAAGAACAAGTCAAAGAAATCCAGCCAGAAATAAGACCATGGACGGTGTGTTGTAAGGTTTACTAATGGATTTGGGGGAAGGAATTTAAGCTGACATCTTGTGGCATTGCTCAAGGACATATATTGCATCAATATATCTTTCTGATATATATTAATGACCTGGACTTGCGTATAGAGGGTACAATTTCAAAGTTTGCAGATGACACGAAACCCGAAAATGCAGTGAACAGTGAGGAGGATAGTAACAGACTTCAGGAGGACATAGACAGACTGGTCTAAATGGGCAGACACATGGCAGATGAAATTTAACACAGTGAAGTGTGAAGTGATTCATTTTGGGAGGAAGAATGAGGAGAGGCAATATAAACCAATGGTATAATTTTAAAGGGGATGCAGGAACAGAGAGACCTGGGGGTTCACATAAACAAATCATTGAAGGTGGCAGGACATGTTGAGAAGGCTGTTAAAAAGCATATGGGATCCTGGGCTTTATTTATACAGGCATAGAGTACAAAACAAAGGAAGTGAAACCTTTATAAAGTTACGGCCTCAGCTGGATTATTGTCTTCAATTCTGGGCACCACACTTTAGGAAGGATGTGAAGGCCTTAGAGAGGATGCAGAGGAGATTTACTAGAATGGTACCAGGGATGGGGGACTTCGGTTACATGGATAGATTGGAGAAACTGGGATTGTTCACCTTAAAGCAGAGAAGGTTAAGAGGAGATTTGATAGAAGTGTTCAAAATCATAAATGGTTTTGACAGAGTAAATAAGGAGAAACTATTTCCACTGCCAGAAGGGTCGGTAACCAGAGGACACAGATTTAAGTTGATCGGCAAAAGAGCCAGAGGCGACATGAGGAAATTTTTTTTTACGCAGTGAGTTGTGATGATCTGGAATACACTGCCTGAAAGGGCGGTGGAAGCAGATTCAATAATAACTTTCAAAAGGGAATTGGATAAATGGGGATGGGGGCTCAGGATAGAGAGAGATTCTAGAGAAATGGGGACTGGCAATGGGGACTCGGGATAGAGAGAGAGACTAGAGAAATGGGGGCTCGGGATAGAGAGAGAGACTAGAGAAATGGGGGCTCGGGATAGAGAGAGAGACTAGAGAAATGGGGGCTCGGGATAGAGAGAGAGACTAGAGAAATGGGGGCTCGGGATAGAGAGAGAGACTAGAGAAATGGGGGCTCGGGATAGAGAGAGAGACTAGAGAAATGGGGACTGTCCGCTGGTTCCCCATTCGCCCACCAATGGAAACAATCCTTCACCATTTACTCGCAGTAAGGTGCCCGGGTTTCACTCACCCCTTTACTGACTGCTCCTCTCTCAGCACCACTCCCACTCACCACGTTGCTGCTCCCGGCTCTGCAGGAAGTGCTGAGCCCCACACCCACCCCATTCCCCAGTCCTCTCTTCCCCCACTGCCCATCCTAATCACCCCCAATGCATCCCCAGTTCCCATCTCCCCCCCCCCGCCAGAGCCCCAATCACCCGACCCCTATTCCCTAGTCTCCATCTCTTTCCCAGCCCCCATCCCGATCCCCCATTTCCTAGTCTCTCCCTCTTTCCCTAACCCACATCCCGACCCCCATTCCCTAGTCTCTCTCTCTCCCTAACCCCAATCCCGACCCCATTCCCTAGTCTCCCTCCCTTCCATGACCCTCATTCCCTAGTCTCCCTCTCTTTCCTGACCCACATTCCCTAGTCTCCCTCCCTTTCCCAACCCCTATTCCCTAGTCTCTCTCTCTCTCTCTAACCCCCATCACGACCCCCATTCCCTAGCCTCCCTCTCTTTCTAGAGCACCTATCCCGACCCACATTCCCTAGTCTCCTTCCCTTTCATGACCCCTATTCCCTAGTCTCCCTCTCTTTCCCAGCCCCCATCCCGACCCCCATTCCCTAGTCCCCCTCTCTTTCCTGACCTCCATTTCCTAGTCTCCCTCCCTTTCCTGACTCCTATTCCCTAGTCTTCCTCTTTTTCCCGACCCCATTCCCTAGTCTCCCTCTCTTTCCTGGCCCCATCTCAACCCCCCATTCCCTAGTCTCCCTCTCTCTCCCGAGCCCCCATCCTGACCCCTATTCCCTAGTCCCCCTCTCTTTCCTGACCCCCATTCCCTAGTCTCCCTCTCTTTCCCAGCCCCCATCCAGACCCTCCCATTCCCTAGTCTCCCTCCCTTTCGTGACCCCTATTCCCTAGTCTGCCTCTCTTTCCTGACCCCCCCATTCCCTAGTCTCCCTCTCTCTCCCGAGCCCCCATCCTGACCCCTATTCCCTAGTCTCCCTCTCTTTCCCAGCCCCCACCCTGATCCCCCCATTTCCTAGTCTCCCTCCCTTTCGTGACCCCTATTCCCTAGTCTCCCTCTCTTTCCCGACCCCCTATTCCCTAGTCTCCCTCTCTTTCCCGGTCCCTATCCCGACCCCCTATTCCCTACTCTCCCTCTCTCTCCCTAACCCCCACCCCGATCCCCATTCCCTAGTCTCCCTTAATTTGTAACTTGAGTTATTTTAATTGGAGCTTTCAATTGGTGCGGCAGCTTGGTGGTTTATTGTGAAGTGTGATACTCTGACCTAAATCCAATAGGGAATTCAGGAGAAACTTCTTTACCCAGAGAGTGGTTAGAATGTGGAACACACTACCACAAGGAGTAGTTGAGGCAAATAGCATAGATGCATTTCAGGGGAAGTTAGATCAACACATGAGGGAGAAAGGAATACAAACATACAAATTAAGAGCAGGAGTCGGCCATTTGGCCCCTCGAGCCTGCTCTGCCCTACTTTCCCGTCTACCTACTATAACCTTTGAACTCCCTTGTTAATCAGGAATCTATCTAACTCAGCCTTAAAAATATTCAATGACCCTGCCTCCACCGCTCACTGTGGAAGGGAGTTCCACAGACTCACGACCCTCTGAGAGAAAAAAAATTCTCCTCATTTCCGTCTTAAATGGGAGACCCCTTATTTTTAAACTGTGGCCCCTAGTTCTAGTCTCCCACAAGGGGAAACATCCCCTCAGCATCTCACCCTTCAAGTCCCCTCAGGATCTTATATGTTTCAGTAAGGTCACCTCTCATTCTTCTAAACTCCAGTGTATACAGGCCCAACTTGTCCAACCTTTCCTCATAAGATAATACCCTCATTCCAGGAATCAGTCGAGTGAACCTTCTCTGAACCACTGCCAAAGCAATTATGTCTTTTCTTAAATAAGGAGACCAAAACTGCACACAGTATTCTAGATGTGGTCTCACCAATGCCCTGTACAACTGTAGCAAAACATCTCTACTTTTATATTCCATTCCCCTTGCAATAAATGGCAACATTCCATTTGCCTTCCTAATCACTTGCTGTCCCTGCATACTAACTTTTTGTGATTCATGTATTAGGACACCCAGATCCCTCTGTAGCTCAGAGTTCTGCAATCTCTCTCCATTTAAATAATATCTGCTTTTCTATTCCTCCTGCCAAAGTGGACAAGTTCACATTTTCCCACATTATACTCCATCTGCCAAATTTTTGTCCACTCACTTAACCTATCTATATCCCTTTGCAGACTCCTTATGTCCTCTTCACAACTTACTTTCCTACCTACCTTTGTGTCATCAGAAAATTTAGCAACCATACATGCGGTCCCTTCATCCAAGTCATTGATATAGATTGTAAATAGTTGAGGCCCAAGCACTGATCCCTGTGGCACTCCACTCGTTACATCTTGCCAACCTGAAAATGACCCATTAGCTAACCAATCCTTTATCCATGCTAATATGTTATGCCCTACACCGTGAGCTCTTATTTTGTGTAGTAGCCTTTGATGTGGCACCTTGTCAAATAGAAGGATATTGTTAGATGGAGTAAGGTGGGAGGAGGCTGGTGTGGAGCATAAACACCGGCATGGACCAGTTGGGCCGAATGGCCTGTTTCTGTGCTGTAATTAACGCTGTGATGTAACTCAATTATTGGTCTCTGCCAAGCATGTGACCAATTGTGTCGTATGGTTAGCATGCACCAATCAGAGAGCAGGCTAGTGCGTCTGCTACATTCAGAGAGTCACGCATCGAGATTAATAGACGGGGTGAATTTTGTTGAAATTGTCCTGTTTTGTTTTTTTTTTTCAGTTTGAAAACTTAAGTGCTGTTGCTGAATGTCTTTTTTCTCTGATCAACGGCGATGATATGTTTGCAACGTTCGCAGCAATACAAGAGAAAAGTAACCTGCTCTGGCTGTTCAGCAGGGTCTACCTGTACACCTTCATCAGTCTCTTCATTTACATGGTCCTGAGCCTCTTTATTGCCCTCATCACTGACACTTATGAAACTATTAAGGTAAGTGTTCCAAAATAGTTTTTAAAAACGGAAAATGCTTCTTTTAACTTCTTTGGCCCTTTTTACAATTGGCTTGTCCCCTCTCTATCTCTCTCTCTATCTCTCATTCACCAGAGCCCCATGGGTCTTACCTGTTCCGTTCCTTAGTCAAGAGGGTAGCCGACTTTCTAACCAAGCAGACCTTATTTTATCAGTCGAACTATCGAGTTTAGGGTTGCCAACTCCGGTTTGGAGGTATTCCAGGAGGTTTCTCCGCATGTCCTCCAGCTGTCCCGCCCCCACACTCCCACCATTGGTCGACTGACATGGCCCCGTCCCGCCTTCCTGCACCAATCGGAATGTGAACAGACTCTTTGTTACCCGATTGGATGATACTTGACTGTCAAACAGCCCCCCCGTTCCCGTCCCAATATTTTTATAACTAATAAACAAAATTGTTCAAAGAAAGTGAATAAAACACACAATTTTTTTTAATGCCCCTATGATTTTTATTTTCCCCGGGTATTGCTCGCAGCAGTGTCCTGGAGATTAATCTTCAATTCCTGCAAACCCCAGGGCAATCTTGGAGGGTTGGCAACCCTTACCCTGAGTGTTGCATCAGAGTAGTCCAGGGTAAGCCGTCCTATGTTGGTAAAGCCAGTATCTAAATGAACTATGCAGACAAGAAGGTCCTGGGTTCAATACCCTAATGTGCTGAGAAAGAGGGTCTATACTGGGCTAAGAAAGGGGAAATGTCCATGATTCCCACTGTTGGTGATCCCTGCTGGAAAGGGAGTCTGATGAGGACAGGAACGGGTTCTGCTGTGACTCTCCTCCCCCCACCTCTGTCATTTTGTATATCTGAAGGTGCTCAATCACAAACTCGTCTCCACCTTTGATGCCCATCCCCACTCTCTCTCACCCTGGTCGTTCCCCCTGGTACGGCCCTCGTCTCCGCCCCCTTTAAGTGCAAGGGACGTGGACTTGAACGTTTATGGTGGACAACTGATTTAGAGATTCATTGCCAAATCTGGCTGGACCACATAAAGCACTATCGGGTCCTGCTCTCTGCCAAAGCTGCTCACTATTCCAGGACTATCCTGGAATGCAAAGATAATCCCCGGCTTCTCTTCTCCACTAAAAACCATCTTTTTAAACCCCTCTCCCTTGCCCCTTCCACCCTCACCTCCAACAACAACTACGAGGAGCTCATGGACTTCTTTGTCACTAAGACTGAGACCATCCATTCTGCTTTCCTCCCTTCCCCTAGCCCAACGAGCCAAACTTCTCCTACGGTGCCCCCCTGCCCTAGCCCTAAACTCGCACCTTTCTTTAGTTTCTCTCCTATCACCTCTCATCTCTCCGAGCTCACCTTGACCATGAGACTCACCTCCTGCTCCTTCGACCCTATTCCCACCAAACTGCTGACCACCCAACTTCCCTTCCTAGCCCCCATGTTAGCTGATAATGTTAAAGGTCCTCTCTCTTCAGGTAGTGTCCCCCTCCCCTTCAAATCTGCCGTCATCACGCCCCTCAAAAAACCCACCCTCGATCCCTCTGTCCTTGCAAACTACCGCCCCCATCTCCAACCTCCTGTTCGTCTCCAAAGTCCTTGAACGTGTTGTCGCCTCCCAAATCCATGCCCATCTTTCCCTCAACTCCATGTTTGAATCCTTCCAATCAGGTTTCCGCCCCTGCCACAGTACTGAAACGGCCCTTACCAAAGCCACAAATGACATCCTATGTGACTGTGACCGTGGTGAACTATCCCTTCTCATCCTTCTCGACCTGTCTGCAGCCTTTGACAAAGTTGACCACACCATCCTCCTCCAATGCCTCTCCTCCGTAGTCCAGCTGGGTGGGACTGCGCTCACCTGGTTCCATTCTTATCTATCCAGTCGTAGCCAGAGAATCACCTGCAATGGTTTCTTTTCCCACTTCTGCAACGCTCTCCTTCCCCTCCAGACACACTATCCCTCCTCTCTTTCCCCATCCCCCTTCATCGCTCCTCTCCCCTCCCCATATCATCCCCTTCTCCTCCTCCCGAAGGTATTGGACTTGCTGGAGTACAGTTCAACACGTAGCCCCCTTGGTACCTCACACAAACATCCATTCTTTACCTACCGGCCATAATGGAGATAGTCTGCCTACTAATTGACCTCATGGGGGCACTCAGCACAGTCAAACCCCAGTCCTGTCCTCATCTTACATCCAATAGAACACGTAAACTTCCAGAAGGGGATCCCTGACCAGGAATAGGAAACCTGGCCATTATATCTCAGTACTGTTGAGGCCAGGTGCAGAATCCTCAGCTGCTTCATCAATGACCTTCCCTCCATCATAAGGTCAGAAATGGGGATGTTCGCTGATGATTGCACAGTGTTCAGTTCCACTCGCAACCCCTCAGATAATGAAGCAGTCCGTGCCCGCATGCAGCAAGACCTGGACAACATCCAGGCTTGGGCTGATAAGCGGCAAGTAACATTCGCGCCAGACAAGTGCCAGGCAATGACCATCTCCAACAAGAGTCTAACCACCTCCCCTTGACATTCAACGGCATTACCATCGCCGAATCCCCCACCATCAACATCCTGGGGGTCACCATTGACCAGAAACTTAACTGGACCAGCCACATAAATACTGTGACTATATGAGCAGGTCAGAGGCTGGGTATTCTGCGGAGAGTGACTCACCTCCTGACTCCCCAAAGCCTTTCCACCATCTACAAGGCACAAGTCAGGAGTGTGATGGAATACTCTCCACTTGCCTGGATGAGTGCAGCTCCAACAACACTCAAGAAGCTTGAAAACATCCAGGACAAAGCAGCCCGCTTGATTGGCACCCCATCCACCACCCTAAACATTCACTCCCTTCACCACCGGCGCACCGTGGCTGCAGTGTGTACCATCCACAAGATGCACTGCAGCAACTCGCCAAGGCTTCTTCGACAGCACCTCCCAAGCCCGCGACCTCTACCACCTAGAAGGACAAGAGCAGCAGGCACATGGGGACAACACCACCTGCACGTTCCCCTCCAAGTCACACCCCATCCCGACTTGGAAATATATCGCCGTTCCTTCATTGTCGCTGGGTCAAAATCCTGGAACTCCCTTCCTAACAGCACTGTGGGAGAACCTTCACCACACGGACTGCAGCGGTTCAAGAAGGCGGCTCACCACCACCTTCTCAAGGGCAATTAGGGATGGGCAATAAATGCCGGCCTCGCCAGCAACGCCCACATCCCATGAACGAATAATAAAAGAAAATCCTCCCCAGCACCACGACTCATAGAATCATACATCACAGAAGGAGGCCATTTGGCCCATCGTGCCTGTGCTGCCTCTTTGAAAGAGCTATCCAATTTAGTCCCACTCCCCAGCTTTTTCCCCATAACCCTGCAAATCAATCCTCTTCAAGTACATGTCCAATTGCCTTTTGAAAGTTCCTATGGAATCTTCTTCCCCACCCTTTCAGGTAGTGCGTTCCAGATCTTAACAACCCTCGGTGTGAAAAATTTTTCCCTCGTTTCCTCTCTAGTTCTTTTGCCAATTATTTTACATCTGTGACCTCTGGTCACTGACCCACTTGCCAGAGGAAAGTTTCTTCCTACTTGCTCTATCAAAACTCCTCATTATTTTGAATACCTCTATTAGGTCTCCCTTTAACCTTCTCTGCTCCAAGGAGAACAATCCCAGCTTCTCCAGTCTCTCCACATGACTGAAGTCCCTCATCCCTGGTATCCTCCTGGTAAATCTCCTCTGCACCCTCTCCAAGGCCTTGACATCCTTCCTAAAGTGTGTTGCCCAGAATTGTACCCAATACTCCAGCTGAGGCCTAACCAGTGATTTGTAAAGGTTTAACGTAACTTCCTTCTTTTTGTATTCAATGCCCCTATTTATAAATTACTTAAATTATCGAACTCAGTACAGTCCAAGTATCAAAGCTGAGGTCCTCCTGGACTGGATAGCTCAGGTGCGCACTGCCTTATTGAGCCATGAGAGGAGCCCTAGTCCTGCACACCCGCCACCCCCCTCTCCCCCTCCACCTCAACGCATCACCCAATTTTAGTTGTCAAAATTCATAGATGAGGCGAATGACTCTGTTCAGCGCTCAGCTGCCCCAAATTGCCATCTTATTATCTTGAGTTGATCATAGAATCATACAGCAGAGAAGGAGGCCATTCGGCCCATCGTGCCTGTGCCGGTTCTTTGAAAGAGCTATTCAATTAGTCCCACTCCCCTGCTCTTTCCCCAAAGCCTTGCAGATTATTCCCCTTCAAGTATTTATCCAATTCCCTTTTGAAAGTTACTATTGAATCTGTTTCCTCCATCCTTTCAGGCAGTGCATTCCAGATCATAACAACTCGCTGCATAAAAATAGTTTCTCCTCATCTCCTCTTTGGTTCTTTTGCAGATTATCTTAAATCTGTGTCCTCTGGTTACCGACCCTCCTGCCAGTAGAAACTGATTCTCCTTATTTACTCTATCAAAACCCTTCAAAATTTTGAGTACCACCATCAAATCTCCCCTTAACCTTCTCTTCTCTAAGGAGAACAATCCCAGCTTCTCCAGTCTCTCCACATAACTGAAGTCCCTCATCTCTGGTACCATTCTAGTAAATCTCCCCTTGACCTTCTCTGCTCTAAGGAGAAAAACCCCGGTTCCTCCAGTCTCTCCGCAAAATTGAAGTCCCTGTTCCCTGGTTATCAATTTAAGATTCAAGTCTACATACACAAATCTTTGAAGGTGGCAGGACAAGTTGAGAAGGCTGTTGAAAAAGCATATGCTATCCTGGGCTTTATTAATAGAGGCATAGAGTACAAAAGCAAGGAAGTTGTGCGAAACCTTAATAAAACACTGGTTAGGCCTCAGCTGGAGTATTGTGTTCAATTCTGGGCACCACACTTTAGGAAGGATGTCAAGGCCTGAACAAGCCCTGTTCAAAAAAAGGGGAGCAGGATAAACCCGGCAATTACAGGCCAGTCAGCCTAACGTCGGTGGGGGGAATCTTTTAGAGACAATAATTCAGGACAAAATTAATTGGCACTTAGAAAAGTAAGGGCTAACAAATGAAAGTCAGCACGGATTTGTTAAAGGAAAATTGTGTTTGACTAACTTGATTGAGTTGTTTGAAGTAACAGAGAGGGTTGATGAGGGTAGTGCGGTTGATGTTGTGTATATGGACTTTCAAAAGGCGTCTGATAAAGTATCACATAATAGACTTGTTAGTCAAACTAAAGCCCAGGAGATTAACGTGACAGTTGCAGTGTGGATACAAAATTGGTGAGGAGACAGAAAGCAGAGAGTAGAAGCGTACGGTTGGTTTCCAGACTGGAGGGAAGTTTACAGTGGTGTTCCCCAGAGGTCAGTATTAGGACCACTACTCTTTTTGATATATATTAATGACCTGGACTTGGGTATAGAGGGTATAATTTCAAAGTTTGCAGATAGATTTCAAGAGGATATAGACAGGCTGGTGGCATGGACAGACACGTGGCAGATGAAATTTAAAGCAGAAAAATGTGAAGTGATACATTTCAGTAGGAAAAACGAGGAGAGGCAATATAAACTAGAGGGCACAACTCTAAAAAGGTGGAGGAACAGAGAGATCTGGGGATATATGAGCACAAATCATTGAATGTGGCAGGGCAGGTTGAGAGAGCGTTTAAAAAAGCATATGAGATCCTGGGCTTTATAAATAGAGGCATACAGTACAAAAGTAAGGAATGATGAACCATGATAAAACACTGGTTCGGCCACAACTGGAGTATTGTGTCTAGTTTTGGGCACCGCACTTTAGAAAAGATGTGAAGGCTTTAGAGAGGGTGCAGAGAGATTTACTAGAATGATTCCAGGGATGAGGGACTTTAGTTACGTGCATAGACTGGAGAAGCTGGGGTTGTTCTCCTTGGAACATAGAAGGTTGAGAGGAGATTTGATAGAGGTGTTCAAAATCATGAAGGGTCTAGACAGAGTAGATAGAGAGAAACTGTTCCCATTGGTGGAAGGGTCAAGAACCAGAGGACAGAGATTTAAGGTGATTGGCAAAGAAACCAAAGGTGACATGAGGAAAAACTTTTTTACACAGCGAGTGGTTATGATCTGGAATGCACTGCCCGAGGGGGTGGTGGAGACAGATTCAATCATGGCCTTCAAAAGGGAACTGGATAAGTACTTGAAAGGAAAACATTTTCAGGGCTACGGGGAAAGGGCGGGGGAGTGGGACTAGCTGGAATGCTCTTGCATAGATCTGGCGCGGACTCGATGGGCCGAACAGCCTCCTTCCGTGCTGTAACCTTTCTATGATTCTATGACATGAAACTCGGAAATGTAGTAAACAATGTGGAGGATTGTAGCAGACTTCAGGAGGACATAGGCAGACTGGTGAAATGGGCAGACACATGGCAGATGAAATTTATTGCAGAAAAGTGTGAAGTGATGCATTTCGGTCGGAAGAATGAGGAGAGGCAATATAAACTAAATGGTACAATTCTAAAGGGGATGCAGGAACAGAGAGACCTGGGGGTGCACATACACAAATCTTTGAAAGCGGCAGGACATGTTGAGAAGGCTGTTAAAAAAGCATACGGGATCCTGGGCTTTATTAATAGAGGTATAGAGTACAAAAGTAAGGAAGTTATGCTAAACCTTTATAAAACTCTGGTTAAGCCTTAGCTGGAGTATTGTGTTCAATTTCTGGGCACCACACTTTAAGAAGGATGTCAAGGCCTTAGAGAGGGTGCAGAGGAGATTTACTAGAATGGTACCAGGGATGAGGGACTTCAGTTATGTGGAGAGACTGGAATTGATCTCCTTAGAGCAGAGAAGGTTAAGGCGAGATTTGATAGAGGTGTTCAAAATCATGAACTGTTTTGACAGAGTAAATAAGGAGAAACTGTTTCCAGCGGCAGAAGGGTCGGTAACCAGAGGACACAGATTTAAGGTGATCGGCAAAAGAGCCAGAGGCGACATGAGGAAACATTTTTTTACGCAGCGATTGCAATTATCTGGAATGCACTGCCTGATGTGAATTGTATCCATGTGATTTATTTCAATTAGTGTTAATTGTGTTCAGGTGGTGCATATCAATTGGGACTCTCTTGTATCCATGTGTAAGAGAACTTATCTAAGGTGTGATGTGTGTAATGTGGAGCTCTGTGAATAAAGGCTTGGAAGCAACTGAAGACCAGGCTCTAGTGTTCTATCCCTCACCACTGGGCTATCCTGCTTATAACACCTGAAGGGGTGGTGGAAGCAGATTCAGTAGTAACTTTCAAAAGGAAATTGGATAAATACTTGAAGGGAAAAAATTTACAGAGCTATGGGGAAAGAGCAGGGGGAGTGGGACTAATTGGATAGCTCTTTCAAAGAGCCGGCACAGGCACGATGGGCCGAATGGCCACCTCCTATGCTGTACCTACTAGGATACTATGATATGATGCTGATTAGAAAGGCCAGCTGCTGTACAATCGCCACACGATTGCTTACTCTGTGCTGTTTGATCTGCGAAATATTTAAGTCAAAGATCTCATTTGTTATCTCCTCGCTTTTGTTTCATGTCCACAGAAGTATCAGCAGAATGGATTTCCACAGACAGATTTGCAGACCTTCACCAAAGTCTGCCCGACGACACCGGGGTGGAGCAGGTACGTCGTGTAAGATGAGATTTGCAGATGGGTCCAGCTTTGAGACAGACGTGACCTTCTGGTCACTCGAGGTTGTGGTGAACGAGAGGAGATGTCTGTGAGATCAGAAGGGATGTTTTTTTCTGGATATTAACTCTATCTCTTGATTTGTGCCGTTTTTTGGGAGGGTTTCTTGGGCCCTGTTACCTGTAACTCAGAGTCTTGTATTTTTTTTTAATATCCAGGCTTGGACTCTGGGGAGAGGCGTCACCTCCGACTGCCCGCTCTACCCGTTCCCACGCCCCACTGTGCTGCCAACCCCAGCAGGAGGGTTAATGATGTTCGTGCCACGCAAGAGGTTTGAGCCCAGATGCCAATAGGGGCAGACGGGAGGGGGGTTCTCTCCTCATTTCTGTCGGGTGCCATCTGCACCAGAAATACCATGGAAACACCCTGCAGCATCTGTGGAGAGAGAAACAGAGTTAATGTTTCAGGTCGATGACCTTTCGTCAGAACTGGAAATAGTTAACGATTGAACAGTTTTTAAGCAAGTACAGAGCCAGGGGAAGGGCGGGGCGGGGGGGGGGGAGGGGGGAAGAGAGGGGAGGAAAGAACAAACGGGAACAAAAGATGAGTCTTTTCTTTTCTTTTCTTGACCTGTCCCATTCCCACCCTCCTATTGCCTCGCACCATCATCCCGTTTGTCATTTAATCACTCCTGCCCTCCACCCTATCACAGACCTTCCCTTTTGTTCTTACCCCCCACCCCCCCATTCCCTAGCTCTGTACTTGCTTAAAAACTGTTCAACCTTTAACTACCTCCAGTTCTGACGAAGGATCTTTGACCTGAAACGTTAACTCTGTCTCTCTCTCCACAGACGCTGCCTCACTTGCTGAGCTTCTCCAGCATTTTCTGTTTTTATTTCAGATCTCCAGCATCCGCAGTATTTTGCTTTTGACTTAGTGCAAACTGTAACCCCCCGGCCCCCCCCCATTTAGAGGGGATTAAAAGGCCTTAAGTACAGAAAAGGTAATTGAAGATTAACGAGTTGGTATTTACTTGTGTTTGTTCTTGCATTCAGTGCACCTTAACGAGTAAGCACAGCCGTTTCTGCCTGAAATAAACGGAGCTCTTAAGACGCTGTAACCGGCAGCTTTGAAATTGACGTAAATGAAAGTGTAAAATGGTTATCGCCTTTTGACCGATATAAGTGACTCCATCACTCCACCATTGGTGGCCGTGCCTTCAGCTGCCTGGACCCTAAGCTCTGGAATTCCCTCCCTAAACCTCTCCGCCTCTCTCTCCTCCATTAAGACGCTACTTAAAACCTATCTCTATGACCAAGCTTTTGGTCACCTGTCCTAATATGTGGCTCAGAGTCAAATTTTGTTTGATAATCGCTCCTGTGAAGCGCTGTGGGATGTTTTACTATGTTAAAGGCGATATATAAATGCACAATGTTGTTGTTTAAATGGGGAGGTTTTAAGTGGTGAGGACCGTATTGGCTAGACCTTTTATGTATTTCTTCACCTCCATGGTTCCCTTTGTTCGTCTCCGGTGCCTTTGTTGTACTGAGATTACATTGAATGTGTAGCACAGAAACAGGCCATTCGGCCCAACAGGTCCATTGCTGTGCTGTACTTCGTGTCACAACTGTGGCATCATCTAAAGCAGCTCCAACTGTGTTGATCTCACTCTTTTATACGACTAGAGTTGTCTCTGAACTGAAGAATATTACCAGGGGTAACTCGGTGGGTGATGTGAACTGCTCGGTGCCACCCGAGGCACCGATACCCTCCCACAGCAAGAGTTTTAACAGGTGCCTCCGGCAAAGTCTCACACTGGCACGCACTTGGCATCGAGTCCAGGCTCTGGCCGTAGGAGGAGCGAGCGACCTCTTGACCTGCCTATTACAAGCCAGCAATGCACTTTCACCATTGCTGAGCTGTACGGAACATCCCCGGACATCGGGGGAAACTCTGGACAGGGCAGTGCTGGAGACCTGAATGCGACTTTGAACTAATGGCCCGTGTGTGAGGGTTGCTGTGGAGCAGTTGCTTTTTTGCTTTGTGCATTTGCAGACATGCAGTTTCCCCACTCTGGTCAAATCCACCCAGGGCTCGATGCCAAGTGCGTGCCAGTGTGAGACTTTGCCGGAGGCACCTGTTAAAACTCTTGCTGTGGGAGGGTATCGGTGCCTCGGGTGGCACCGGTAGCAGTTCACATCACCCACCGAGTTACCCCTGGTAATATTCTTCAGTTCAGAGACAACTCTAGTCGTATAAAAGAGTGAGATCAACACAGTTGGAGCTGCTTTAGATGATGCCACAGTTGTGACACTAAGTACAGCACAGCAATGGACCTGTTGGGCCGAATGGCCTGTTTCTGTGCTACATTCGATGTAATCTCAGTACAACAAAGGCACCGGAGACGAACAAAAGGAACCGAGAAGGTGAAGAAATACATAAGGTCTAGCCAATACGGTCCTCACCACTTAAAACCTCCCCGATTAAAGAACAATTTGCATTTATATATCGCCTTTAACATAGTAAAATGTCCCAAGGTGCTTCACAGGAGTGATTATCAAACAAAATTTGACATCAATTGGGATGGATTCTGCAGAATTACTGAATGGGAGCGATTCATCAATATAACAAAATCATCACTGTCCCACCCCAAGCTACCTCCCCACCCACCCTCATCTCTCTCCGTCTCTATAATTGAGCTGCATGTTGAACGCTGATTGTAGGAAAGGATTTCTGTAGAAGATGCAACCTTAAAGAATGGTCTTTCCCTATCTGTAATTCTCATCTATAATTAAAAGAACTTGCGTTTATAAAACACCTTACACAATCTGAGGACGTCCCAAATCGCTTTATAGCAAATGAAGTACTTTTGAAGTGTAGTCACTGTTGTAATGTAGGAAACGCGGCAGCCAATTTGCACAGGACAAGGTCCCACAAACAGCAGTGTGATAATAAACACATCATCTGTTTTAATGATGTTGGGTGAGGGATAAATATTGACCAGGACACTAAGGAGAACTCACCTGTACTTTTTCGAGATGGTGCTGTAGAATCTTTTACGTCCACCTGAGGGCAGACGGGGCCTCGGTTTAATATCTCATCCGAGAGACGGCACCTCCGTCAGTGCAGCACTCCCTCAGTACTGCACTAGGAGAGTCAGCCTGGATTGTGTGCTCCAGTCCCTGAAGTGGGGTTTGAACCTACGACCTTCTGACTCAGAGGCGAGAGTGCTACCCGCTGAGCCAAGGCTGACACCTCTGTATGTAACGTTGTGTTTTCTACATTTCAACAAAATCGACCAGAGGAGCAGCATCTCTTATTTTTTTTCACCTCCGCCAAACCCAACGCGATTTATTTGAATGTTTCCGTTTAAGACTTGTTATCTTGTGCTGCTGGGATCAGCGGGTGCACAGTGGTGTTCCCAGCCGGGGAGACACTGGGACGGGAATCACTCACAGGTATCCGTGAGGGAGCAGCGCACGATGTCATGGGATAAGGGATCTGGGGACTTGTTTACACTGTAGATGCCCATTCCTGTTAGCTACACTCCTAGAGTGTAAACCTGCATTATAATCCTTACTTTCATACAGTAACATCTCTGTTACACTGTCAATCAGTCCCCCTCGTACCTGGAGGTATATTGGGCTGGATTTCGCTGTAAAAATAACGGTGAGCGCCGTTACTCACGTACAAATCGCACAGTAACTTCCGGCGACTGCACACGCGCAGTTAAACGCGGAAACCCGGAAGTTGCTGTTCCAGATGTGCTGCTCCTCCAAAAGCCGCATGAATAAGGCATCTCGCCGTCTGGCTCCCCATTCAAATGTATTGAACGGTGTGAAGCTCCTGTACTTACCTCATAGATACAGACCAATCTCACCTAAAATAGTCATTTGAAGTCTAAATACCATTTTAACGGTAAGTCTTAATTACTGCAGACAACCTGAAAATTTATTTTTACAAGTGTGGAGTCTCGTTCCTTCAGCTTTTAATTACTGTTGGCGATTTTTTTCAAAAATGTAAATAAAAAAATGTTTTCTTTTTCTTTCTGTCTCTTTTTATCTCTGTCTCTTAATCCAATCTTTCTTTCCCTCTCTTTTATTTTGCTTTCTGCACCTGATTTGACATCGAATTCACTATTCTAACTTACACGTCCTGGTTCAGACTCTGCGCTGCTCATTAACGATTCTTCAATCTGATTGATTAAGGAGACACACAGTTGTTTTCCCCGTTCACACAAGTCCCAGATGCCCTGTAGGGGGCGTCGCGCTGTTTGGATCTCTAACGTACAGGAGCTTGCTGTGCAAAACCCCAATGGGCAAATGCAAGTCCAATGAACGATAGCAAAATCCAGCCCAGTGTGCTTTTTTTAAATAAAAGGACCTAGATGGATGGTGGTGGTGTATTTGACCTGCTTGATTTTTTTAAATAATGAGACACACTCTTTGAGAGGGAGTTGCTGCAGGACGATCACTGTTCACTGACTTTACTCGGTTGCAAATTACACAGACTGCAGTCATTTTGTGCTGCACTTGCACCGCGGGGCATGATTTTATCCGGGAGCCGGAAACCCAGCCCGACTTTAGATATTCGCGTGGGGAACCCGGGAGGTCAAGTGAGTGCGTCGCCATCTGCGATCGCAACTCAACTGGAGGTGAGTGTTTGTGCTTCCGGGTTTCCCGCTCGTCAGGCAGCCGGATTGACGGGCTGGCTCCCTGTCGGGAGGGAAAGGAGTGAGAGATCGTGGAAGAAAAGTCAGAGGGGTGAGGGGGAGGTGGGGGGGACGCGAACAACATTAGATGGGCCTCGGAGAAGATCGGGGGGGTCCGCCATTGAAAGGGGGGGGGTCCACCGTCGGCGGGGGGGGTTGGGTCGGCCGATCGTCGGGGGTACGATCGCACCAGGTGAGCTTGTTGGGCCTGGATGAAGCACTCCTGCTCCTCCAGACCCACAAGAAGTGCAATAAAGGCCCTCACTCACCTCGTGGACCCAGTCCTTCCCGCCTGCTTTCGCCTGATGTGAATCGGAAGCGATGGGAAACCCGAACAGGAAGGTTAAATTTGTTTGACATTTCTAATACACAAAATATTAAGCGCCTCAACTATTGCAATGAGGTACATTGCCCCTTTAAATATCGGCCCAGCGGCTTTAAGTGGGGGCGGGACTTCCGGGTTCCTGTTACGCGCGCGTCCAAATGGACCTGGATCAAACCCGGAAGTGGAGGGTGTTGGAGCCGGGATGCGGTCCCGCTCCAAAAACAAACTATTTTTACTGCCCACCCGCTCCCAACCCACCCGTTCTTGGGAGGTAAAATTACCCCCCAGATGTCTCACTCTGACTTGAAGCAGGCTTCTGTCTCACATCAGCTCAAGACTTTCAGTAGAACTTTGCCCACCTGTAATCTTGCTTTGTGTTGGGCGGGAGACCCATCTGAAATGCCAGGGAATGTGACTGGCAAACTTTTTTTTTTCTTCGTTCTTACGATGTGGGCAGTGGTGCCAAGGCAAGTTGCCCTGAGGAGGTGGTGGGCTGCCTTCTACAGCGATTGTTTTTAACAACTGATTGGCTTGCTAGGCCACTTCAGAGGACATTTAAGAGTCAACTATGGGATAAGGGTATGGTCTATAATCACACCTTGGAGTATAGACGATCGAGAAGTGATCTAATTGAGGTGTTTAAGATGATTAAAGGATTTGATAGGGTCGATAGAGAGAAACTATTTCCTCTGGTGGGAGAGTCCAGAACAAGGGGGGCATAACCTTAAAATTAGAGCCAGGCCGTTCAGGGGTGATGTCAGGAAGCACTTCTTCTCACAAAAGGTCATGGAAATCTGGAACTTTCTTCCCCTCCCCCCCCCCCAAAAAAAAAAAGAGCTGTTGAGGTTAGGGGTCAATTGAAAATTTAAAAACTGAGTTTGATAGATTATTGTTGGGCAAGGATATTAAGGGTTACAGAGGGCTGTAGAGCTCGAGGAGGTTATCGAGATATGCAGGGTTGAGAGGCTGAATGGCCTACTCCTGTTCCTATGTTCCTTTATGTAGGCCAGACTGGATAAGGGGCAACAGATTCCCTTCCCTGAAGGACATCAGTGAACTGACAGTGATTTTACAAACAATCTGACAGCTTTGGTGATACCACTCCACCTCCCACCCCGTCCCCCAACACACGTAGAGACACACAACACCAACAACTTGCATTTTTATAATGCCTTTAACGTAGTAAAACGGCCCAAGACAAAAATTGACACCAGGCCAAAGAAGGAGACATTAGTACAGGTGACCAAAAGCTTGGCCAAAGAGGTAGGTTTTAAACAGAGTCTCAAAGGAGGAGAGGTAGAGAGGCGGAGAGGTTTAGGGAGGGAATTCCAGAGCTTCGGCCCCAGGCAGCTGAAGGCGCGGCCGCCAAGGAGGGGCAAAGGAAGTGAGGGATGGACAGGAGGCCAGCGTTGAAAGAACGTAGAGTTCTCGGAGGGCTGTAGGGCTGGAGGAGGTTACAGAGATGGGGAGGGGCGAGGACATGGTGTGATCTGAAAACAAGGAAAAGAGTTTTAAAGACACTTCACAGGTGTTCGTGGCAGGTTGGGAAGCAACTTCTGCAAAGGTGTTTCCTGCGCAACAGTGGGGGTCTTTGCAGTCAGGAGGGTAACGTATTCACTGGTCTAGGAGCACGCCATGCCACTAATCCATTGCTATACAAGGGGTGCTTTTACATTTAAAAACTCCAGTCAACGTTAAATGCGCATTACTCTCACACTTGGCCTTGGAGAGGGTGCAGAGGAGATTTACTAGAATGGTACCAGGGATGCGCGACTTCAGTTGTGTGGAGAGAAGCTGGGATTGTTCTACTTAGAGCAGAGAAGGTTAAGGGGAGATTTGATCGAGGTGTTCAAAATCATGAAGGGTTTTGATAGAATAAATAAGGAGAAACTGTTTCCAGTGGCAGGGGGGTCGGTAACCAGAGGGTACAATTTTGTCTTTTAAAAAGCATTTGGACAGTTACATGGGTAAGATGGGTATAGAGGGATATGGGCCAAGTGCAGGAAATTGGGACTAGCTTAGTGGTGTAAACTGGGCGACATGGACATGTTGGGCCGAAGGGCCTGTTTCCATGTTGTAACTTCTATGATTCTATGATTCTATGACATGGATTTAAAGTAATTGGCAAAAGAACCAGAGGGGAAATGAGGAAAAAAATTTTACACAGCGAGTTGTGATGATCTGGAATGCACTGCCTGAAAGGGCGGTGGAAGCAGATTCAATAATAACTTTCAAAAGGGAATTGGATAAACACTCAAGGGGAAAAATTTGCAGGGCTATGTGGAAAGAGCAGGGGAGTGAGACTAATTGGATGGCTCTTTTAAAGAGCCGGCACAGGCACGATGGGCTGAATGGCCTCCGTCTGTGCTATATGATTCTATGATTCTGTAGTTACTGATACAAACTGTTGCTGTGCCTTGGTTGTGTTGTGTGGAGAGGAGGCACGTCATTAGTTGGGAGGAGACGAATCGCAGAAGATCCCGCCTTTTTGGGTTTTGTAATCTGTGCTGAGTTCAGCCAAGGTGGCGTTTGGGACGGCTACAATTGCCGTCAGCACCTGCGACGATTGGGGAGTGGGAAAATCAGCCGGCGTTCTCCCTCCTCATTGCTAGCCAGTGATGCCCGTCGGAAAGTAAAGTCCGTGTGTGGCAACTGGATCAGGTCGGGCTGTGATGCTCCCGATGGCCGAACAGCTGCTGACATTCAACACTTCCTAGCTTGGCGCGTGTAGAACAGCCACACGGTTGAGAGCGATTGGCTCCAGTAGAGCCCTGGCCCAGCATAAGATACTGCCTTCAGATAAAGGAGAAAGAATGGGAGCAATTGGTGGAAGCAAACCAAATTGGCCCAGTTTGGATTGCCAAAAAATGGCCTTGAAAAGCCCGTCTCTGCAAATTGGCCTGGTTCGAACTGAGTGTCATTTTGAGCTGGAGAACTGTTAGGCTAATGCATTATAGTAATTCGCACTGATTAAATAGTTCATTTTAGTTCCAGTCTTGCTACAGCTTCGCAGTGCGGGCTGATTGTAATTGACAGATATTGAAGGATGCCTTATTACTTGATGAGGATTGTTAATGAGCTGTATTCAGGCACTTCCGTGGAACAGAACATTTTAACAACAAAAGTGCAGTCAGAAGAGATAATCAGTGGAGAGGAGAGCTTTGTAGTGCTGTCAAAAGTATGCACATGATGTCACATCTACAGTCAGTTGATGAAAGGTTATTAAAACTACTCATTTCAAATTCCAGATTTTAAAAAAAATGCCATGAACGTTACAAGAAAATAAGCAAGTGTAGGACAGGAAAAGACCAGCTGGTCCATCGAACCTGTCCCATACAGCAATGATGCAACCGAGCCTCGTGGTCCCCTCCTCCGCCCATCAGCAGCCATGTTATCTCCTGGGAGAGGCAAAGAAACAGATAATAAAAAAAAACCCAGGCCAATTCAGGGCGGGGAAAAAATCCTGGAAATTCCTCTCATTAAAAGGTTTGATACAGTAGACATAGAGAAAATGTTTCCACTTGTGGGGGGAGTCCAAAACTAGAAGTCATTAATATAAGATAGTCGCTAATAAATCCAGCAGGGAATTCAGGAAAAACTTCTCTACCCAGAGAGTGGTTAGAATGTGGAACTCACTAGCACTAGGAGTAGTTGAGGCGAATAGCATAGATGCTTTCAAGGGGAAGCTAAGCAAGTACATGAGGGAGAAAGGAATAGAAGGATATGCCGATAGGGTTAAATGAAGAGGGGTGGGAGGAGGCTCGTGAGGAGCGCGAACGCCGGCATAGACCAGTTGGGCCGAATGGCCTGTCTCTGTGCTGTAGATCCTATGCAACTCTACAAACGCCCCAAAGCGATCAAAATGGTGGATGCAGTGGCAGGAAAGAAGGTGTGCGATACGCCAAACGTGTTTTGTTAAATGGGCCTCGAAAAATTCAGAGTTGCCAATGTGTTTTCAACATTTAACTTACCTTTTTAACTAAAGCTTTAAACTTAGTCATAGGATAAAAGTATTTCTCCGACATGTTTGTATATAGGGCTAGTTGTTAAGAGATTCTCTTTTACAGGGCAGAACTCCCAGTGAGTAAAGCTGAAGACCTATTTTAAGTAAACCATTTGCTCCTTTCCAACCACTATAACTCAAACTGAATTTGCAGGAGTGTAATATAGAATGAAAGCCAGCCAGAAATGTGAGATTGGTGCCATACATGTTTTGAACACCACAGCCAAGCGATCTTAGTTCTCTTTTAAATGGTACAGTTATATTATTTTTTATTAAACACCATTATGGTTTGTCAAAACTGTGTGAGAGAGTTGTGGCTTTCAAATAAATTAACTGTTTTAACAAACGTGACATGGACTATGTAAAAAGATATAAACCAACTTATTACGTAAAGAAAAAGAAAGGACTTGCATTTCGACAGCACCTTTCACGACCTCCGGATGTCCCAAAGCGCTTCACAGCCAAGAAGCGTAGTCACTGTTGTAATGTAGGAAACATGGCAGCCAATTTGCGCATAGAAAGATCCCACAAACAGCAATGTGATAATGACCAGATAATCTGTTTTTTAGTGATGATGGTTGAGGGATAAATGTTGACCTGGACACCAGGGAGAACTCCCGTGCTCTTCAAAATAACGCCATGGGATCTTTTACGTCCACCTGAGAGGATAGACGGTACCTCGATTTAACAGCTCATCTGAAAGACGGCACCTCCGACAGTGCAGCACTCCCTCTGTACTGCACTGGAGTGTCAGCCTAGATTTTGTGCTCAAGTCTCTGGAATGGGGCTTGAACTCACAACCAATGGCTGACTCAGAGGCGAGAGTGCTATCCACTGAGCCAAGGCTTGACACATACCCATATTGCAACACCAAGATCTTTGCCAGAGTGAATCTAGTATAATATTAGCTATGAGTGTACTGCCAGATTGCATACTGCAATTCAGAAATTTACTCTTCCAAAACTGAGTGTTGCCCGTGCACAGACTGGTATGTGAGGGACATTAAACTATGGGAATCTAGCTTCCTTAATGGTAGTGCAGGTAAAGCTGGTTTGATCCCTTAGATGAGATGCAGGAGGGTGACTGGTATCTTTCGAACTGTACCCCAGCAACAGTTGTGTCTTCAGAAGAGGAGGAAACAAAAGGGCTGCATATAGTGACACTACTGTTCCCGGCCAGAATGCAGATGATTGTGTAATTCCCCCATCAATCACGCCTGGAGACTACACTGCTGTAAGTTTTTTTTTATTCGTTCACGGGATGTGGGCGTCGCTGGCAAGGCCAGCATTTATTGCCCAACCCTAATTGTCCTTGAGAAGGTGGTGGTGAGCCGCCTTCTTGAACCGCTGCAGTCCGTGTGGTGAAGGTTCTCCCACAGTGCTGTCAGGAAGGGAGTTCCAGGATTTTGACCCAGCGACGATGAAGGAACGGCGATATATTTCCAAGTCGGGATGGTGTGTGACTTGGAGGGGAACGTGCAGGTGGTGTTGTTCCCATGTGCCTGCTGCCCTTGTCCTTCTAGGTGGTAGAGGTCGCGGGTTTGGGAGGTGCTGTCGAAGGGAGGTGTCTGGGATTGAATCTATGTGCATAATTTGCATTATGTCACTGTCCCCCATTCACTGCATTTTGCTGGAGAAATCACCCTGCTTTTATCGGGAGAAGTTGCTGCAGTTTCGATCATGAGTTCTGTTTGCTGCAGACTCTTTTTAAATAGACTCTGTAAATAGACTTTGTTTGCTTTGCTGTTTGCTGAGTATACAGACTTTGTTTGCTGTGAAATACACTGCTTGCTGTGCGTCCTGCCGCAAGTCACGCCCCGCCTCCAACTCATTGGCTGCCACAGTGCAACTCACTGACTGACTGACAGTGCAACTCACTGACAGTCATGTGTCAATAGACACTCCAAAACAAAAGGGGGGGCCCCTCTTGAGGTTTAGAGGTGCCCATTGTGTACAGCCCATTTCCCCCCCCCCACCACCCCCACTCTGGCTACATGCTGAAAAGTTGCATGGCTTCAATGTGCATCACTAGATTCTGACTAATCAGGCTATTGGGAATAGGGTCGATGACCCCCCCCCCCCCCCCCCCCCCACTCTGGGGAGCCCCTGCTCTGCTACTTATTTCCCAATTCCAAAAGATTCGAGTTGACACCAATTGCTTATGCGGCAAGTACTTTAATGCAAAGAACAGTTTAATACACTTCGTATTTAAGCAGCAGTTTACAGAATGGAAACTGGAGATATATTAACCATTTCCACGCTGGGTAGAGCTCGTGCCTTGGCCTTGCGCCTCTCGCGGTCCTCTCGGACCCCACCCCTTGGATCCTGCGGATCCTACTTTCTGCAGACTTCCTCAGACTACACGGGCATTAGGCTCCTGCCAGCATTTACGTCCATCCGGACAAATCTGGTCTGCACCCTTGGGGGTTCCTCTACTCTGAACCTTTGTTCGAGCTGTATATTTATACACTGTAGCTGAGGATCATGTGGCACACTGACTTAACCTTGAGGAGGCCAGACTTACCCTCATCAATTTTGCTAGTCCAGTTGGGGGAGGGTTTAAACTAGCTTGGCAGGGGGATGGGAACATGAGCGTAGATTCAGAAGGGAGAGAAGCAGAGCTGGAAATGGAAGACAGAAAATTAGAAAGTGAGTCTGGAAGGCTGAGGAAACAAAGGCTAGAAAATAGACAACAAAAGAATTTGTCAATGCTAAATGGTATAAACTACAATGCAAGGAGTCTAGTGAATAAGGCAGATGAGCTGAGGGCACAAATAGACACTTGGAAGTTTGATATCTTAGCTATTACTGAAACATGGCTTAAACAGGGGCAGGAATGGCAGCTCAACATTCCTGGTTACAGGGTTTTCAGACGAGATAGAGATGAGGATAAAAAAGGAGGGGGTGGCAGTATTGGTTAAAGAAACAATTATAGCTGTAAGGAGGGATGATATGTTAGAAGGATCATCAAATGAGGCCATATGGGTTGAACTGAAGAACTAAAAAGGGGCAATCACACTGCTGGGAGTGTACTATAGACACCAAAACAGTCAGAGGGAGATAGTAGAGCAAATATATAGGCAAATTTCTGAGGTAAACAGGGCAGTAATAGTAGGGGATTTCAACTACCCTATATTAACTAGGATAGAATCAGTGTAAAAGGTATAGAGGGGGCAGAATTCTTAAATTGCATTCAGGAGAATTTTTTTAGCCAGTACGTAGCAAGCCCAACAAGAGAGGGGGCAGTTCTGGACTTAGTTTTAGGGAATGAAGATGGGCAGGTGGAAGGAGTATCAGTGGGAGAGCATTTTGGTGGTAGAGATCATAATTCAGTTAGATTTAGTGTAGTTATGGAAAAGGACAAAGAAAGATCAGGAGAAAAAGTTCTCAATTGGGGACAGGCCAATTTTACTAAGTTGAGATGTGATTTAGCAAAAGTGGACTGGAAACAGCTACTTGAAGGTAAATCAGTGTCAGAGCAATGGGGGGCATTCAAGGAGGAGATAGTGAGGGTTCAGAGCAAATATGTTCCCACAAAGAAAAAGGGTGGGATTCCCAAATCTAGAGCCCCCTGGATGTCAAGGAGCATACAGGGTAGGATAAGGCAAAAAGGGAAGCTTATATCAGATACCGAGAGCTCAATACTAGGGAAAGCTGAGAGGAGTATAGAAAGTGCAGGGTGAAATTAAAAAGGAAATTAGGAAAGCAAAGAGAGGGCATGAAAAAATATTGGCAAGTAAAATCAAGGAAAACCCAAAGATGTTTTATAAATACATAAAGAGCAAGAGGATAACTAAGGAAAGAGTAGAGCCTATTAGAGACCAAAAAGGTAACCTGTGTATGGAGGCGGAAGATGTGGGTATGGTTCTCAATGAATACTTTACGTCTGTCTTCACAAATGAGGGGGACGATGCAGAGATTGTAGTTAAGGAGGAGGAGTGTGAAATATTGGATGGGATAAATATAGTGGGGGAGGAAATATTAAGGGGATTAGCATCTTTGAAAGTAGATAAATCACCAGGCCCGGATGAAATGTATCCCAGTCTACATGGATTTTAGCAAGGCTTTTGACAAGGTCCCACATGGCAGACTGGTCAGAAAAGTAAAAGCCCATGGGATCCAAGGGAAAGTGGCAAGTTGGATCCAAAATTAGCTCAGCGGCAGGAAGCAAAGGCTAATGGCTGACGGGTATTTTTGTGACTGGAAGGCTGCTTCCAGTGGGGTTCCACAGGGCTCAGTACTAGGTCCCTTGCTTTTTGTGGTTTATATCAATGATTTAGACTTAAATGTAGAACATAAGAACGTAGGAAATAGGAGCAGGAGTAGGCCATGTGGTCCCTCGAGCCTGCTCCGCCATTCAATCAGATCATGGCTGATCTTCTACCTCAACTCCAGTTTCCCGCTTGATCCCCATATCCCTTGATTCCCCTAGAGCCCGAAAATCTATCTATCTCAGCCTTGAATATAGAATCATAGAATCATAGAAGTTACAACATGGAAACAGGCCCTTCGGCCCAACATGTCCATGTCGCCCAGTTTATACCACTAAGCTAGTCCCAATTGCCTGCACTTGGCCCATATCCCTCGATACCCATCTTCCCCATGTAACTGTCCAAATGCTTTTTAAAAGACAAAATTGTACCCGCCTCTACTACTGCCTCTGGCAGCTCGTTCCAGACACTCACCACCCTTTGAGTGAAAAAATTGCCCCTCTGGATCCTTTTGTATCTCTCAGTATGACTCCTTTTGTATCTCTCAGTATGACTCAGCATCCACAGCCCTCTGGGGTAGAGAATTCCAAAGATTCACAACCCTCTGCTTGAAGAAATTCCTGCTCATCTCAGTCTTAAATGGCCGACCCCTTATCCTGCGACTATGCCCCCTAGTTCTAGATTCTCTAGCCAGGGGAAACAATCTCTCAGTATCTACCCTGTCAAGCCCCCTCATAATCTTATATGTTTCAATGAGGTCACCTCTCATTCTTCTAAACTCCAGAGAGTATAGGCCCATTCTACTCAATCTCTCTTCTCTCTAGAGTGCATGATTAAGAAGTCTGCAGATGATCCAAAAATTGGCCATGTGCCTGATAGCGAGGAAGAAAGCTGTAGACTGCAGGAAGTCATCAATGGACTGGTCAGCTGGGCAGAAAAGTGGCAAATGGAATTCAACCCGGAGAAGTGTGAGGTAATGCATTTGGGGAGAGCAAACAAGGCAAGGGAATACACAATAAATGGGAGGATACTGAGAGATGTAAACGAACAGAGGGACCTTTGAGTGCATGTCCACAGATCCCTGAAGGTAGCAGGTCAGGTAGATAAGGTGATTAAGATAAAGGGATACTTTCCTTTATTAGCCGAGGCATAGAATATAAGAGCAGGGAGGTTATGCCAAAACTGTATAAAACACTAGATAGGCCACAGCTAGAGTACTGCGTACAGTTCTGGTCACCACATTACAGGAAAGATGTGATCGAGAGGGTACAGAGGAGATGTCCGAGGATGTTGCCAGGACTGGAGAATTTTAGCTATGAGGAGAGATTGGATAGGCTGGGGTTGTTTTCTTTGGTACAGAGGAGGCTGAGGGGAGATTTAATTGATGTGTATAAAATTATAAAGGGCCTAGATAGAGTGGACAGGAAGGACCTATTTCCCTTAGCAGAGAGGTCAATAACGGGGGGCAAAGATATAAAGTAATTGGTAGAAGGATTAGAGGGGAGTTGAGGAGAAAATGTTTCACCCAGAGGGTGGTGGGGGTCTGGAACTCACTGCCTGAAAGGGTGGTAGAAGCAGAAACCCTCATCGCATTTAAAAAGTACTTGGATGTGCACTTGAAGTGCCGTAACCTACAAGGCCACAGACCAAGAGCTGGAAAGTGGCATTAGGCTGGATAGCTCTTTTTTGGCCGGCACAGACACAATGGGCCAAATGGCCTCCTTCTGTGCCATAAATTTCTATGATAATACAAACATATGATTAATATGTGTGGTTACATATTAAATGCATTTCATGATTACATACATTGCATTAAATAATCCTTTTATCTGCTACCTTTTTTTATTACACAATGGCATAGTCTAACAACACATTGGTTTCTAGGGTAACTGGGTGTATCCAGCTGGCACACTAGAACCAACACAGCACTACTCCCAACACCAAGTCAACTGTAGTGGAGCAGCTATAATAAATAGTACTTGCATTTATATAAAGCTCTTTATCACATCAAAATGCTCCTTACAGCTACAGACTGGAGTGTGATGTAGCTGCTCTGTACTTGGATTGTACATGGCGATAGGTGTGAATTCAGCATGAAAACCTGAATATTAAATTGGGATCTGATTCTTGATGTCGACGATGGTTTTCAGACGGTGTTTGTATCCCAACATGCATTGATATCCACATTAATGCCAGCAAGGTGACTTTATCGGTGCCCGGTGTCATTTTATTAGTGACAAGCTGTCGAAATACCAGTAGCCCAGGTTTAAATTTTATTATAATAACTCGGACTGTGCCAGGTTCAATCCAGCCGCAAATGAACTGATTTTGAATGTTTCCACTGGTACCTGGTATCACCCTGTTACACGTAGCATGGCATCGGGTAAATCAAACTTTGTCGGCACAGGTACACTTTCACTCTTTACTAGCCTGGCACACACACGGAAGATTAAAGCCTGCCTCCAGTATTTGCCCAAGTCCACATCGTCCTTGGCTGCACTGCTTCTGGCTAAAGATTTCATGCTGATATGACACCTATAGCCAGAGGGAGTGTATATTTTAATCTCAGTGTAGAGGGCTGGAATCATTCTGTTATGTACTTGATAACATATATAGGGTTATGATTTAGGCATTTTAAGCCATATATAATATAAAGTCTGTAATCATCTCATAGGTATCAGACTTATTTCTTCAAGCTTTCATACTGTGTGATGTTCTCCTTAGATCGGAGAAGGTTAAGGGGAGATTTAATAGAGGTGTTCAAAATCATGAAGGGTTTTGCTAGAGTAAATAAGGAGAAACTGTTTCTCCTGGGAGAAGGGTCGGTAACCAGAGGACACAGATTTAAGGTATTTGGCAAAAAAAGCCAGAGATGAGATGAAGCGAATTTTTTTTACGCAGCGAGTTGTGATGATCTGAAATGCACTGCCTGAAAGGGCGGTGGAAGCAGATTCAATAGTAACTTTCAAACGGGAATTAGATAAATACTTGAAGGGAAGAAAATTGTATGGGCAAGGGAAAGGGCAGGTCAGTGGGGCCTAATTGGATAGCTCTTTCAAAGAGCCAGAACGGGCACGAGGGGCCGAATTGCCTCCTTCTGCCCTGTACGATTCTATGATTCTTAGATATCATCCGCTTTACCCATCAGTTATATTTTCATGTCATTAAAGATGGTGAAGACTAATTTAAAAAGAATATCTTTTGATCCTCCCCAGACAAATGTAATTAACCAACGTTTTATTAAAATGTGCCATTACTAATGGATAATTTCTTTCCGTAGACAATGCAGTGATGATGACGATGACAGGCTACTAATTTAAACACATGTTTCACTGACTCTTGTGTTTCTGAACGTTGTAGCCGGCGACGGTGAAGGGACGACAATATATGTCCCATCGTGTCCAACCAATTAATGGAAGTGATGCCCTGGGCAATGGCTCACTGTGATCTCGCTGACTGACTGCAATCAGAGTTACTCAGCCGGAAAGGAAGAAAGCTACTAATGAGCTTTTACTGCTTGGACGCGGGCATGACCGCCAGAGAATTTTATACTTTCACGTGGGAAACCAGATGTCCACCACACACATGAACATATTAACCCGTCTAGATACGAAAACGGCCATGCACTTGCTTTTGCGATTCGAATGATCTTAACACCTAGCAATAACGAGCCATCGATTTTATTTGCTGTGCCCGTGCGTACAAAAAAAAAAATATGTGCACACTTGAAATCTCAGGTTTTCTCCCCATCCTTTCATCAGTCAGTTGCGGTCACTTCGATGTAGCACTAAGTTCTGTTTGTCAAAGCCATTTCTGAATGTCAGTCTTGATTTGGTAATTACAGATAAGATACCGTTTTCATTTTGTGAACGTTGCCTTAAGGAATCCCATCCAATGTAATGTAACTTTTTATCAAACTATAAAAGCTGGAGAGCTACGCACACAGAAATACAGGTTAATATACCGACTGGAATGTAGTTTGTTTAAGTGCAGTTCTGTGCTGATGGAGGAATGGAGACGAACTCTATTCCATAAAAATATATATAATGTATTTTAATTTCTTATGAGATTAAACCTTTATAAAACTGTTCACAGTTTAGCTCATTTTATTGCCTTTTTCTTTGTCTCCTGATTCCACTACTTTTTTGATTCAATATTAAGGTTAAAAAAAGACATGAACTTCAAACGAACATTAATAAAAACTGAGGTTCATTCAGATTTGATCGGATAGGCAGCCCAAGAACAGTTCCAACAGTGAGCGGCGGTAAAGAGCGAGACCAGAGCGGGGATAAAAACAGCGCGGAGAGAGCGAGAGTCCAGTCGGTGAGCGGCGGTAAAGAGCGAGACCAGAGCGGGGATAAAAACAGCGCGGAGAGAGCGAGAGTTCAGTCGGTGAGCGGCGGGAGAGAGCGAGACCAGAGCGGAGATATAAACAGCGCGGAGAGAGCGAGAGTTCAGTCGGTGAGCAGCGGGAGAGAGCGAGACCAGAGCGGAGATATAAACAGCGCGGAGAGAGCGAGACCAGAGCTTACTCTGAGAGCGAGACTCTGAGACCAGCGGCAGAGTTCAGGGTGACGTCACCAGTCAGAAAGTGACGCGGCACAGGGGAGGCAGCTGATTGGTGAGTAGGTTCAGGTGAGTATTTCTACCATTTTACTGTAAGTAAAGTAATAAGAAAGGGAAGATCTGCAGGTTTTACAGCAGGTAGTGTTTTTTTTTAGTGAACCTAGGTCCCTAGTATAGTTAACATTTTCTAATTTCAACGTAATTTAAAAGGGGTAACTAAGCTAAGGCAAGTCATGGCAGCAGACCTCGCACCCGTGATATGCTCCTCCTGCAAGATGTGGGAAGTCATGGACACTACCAGTGTCCCTGCCGACCATGTGTGCGGGAAGTGTGTCCACCTGCAGCTACTGACCGATCGTATCTCGGAGCTGGAGCTGCGGGTGGACTCACTGTGGAGCATTCGCGATGCAGAGAAACTCGTGGATAGCACGTTTAGCGAGTTGGTCACACCGCAGGTAAAGGGTATACAGGCAGGAAGTGAATGGGTGACCACCAGGAAGAGTAAGAGATGCAGGCAGGTAGTGCAGGGGTCCCCTGTGGCCATCCCCCTCTCAAACAGATATGCCACTTTGGATGCTGTTGGGGGGGATGACTTATCAGGGGAAGGCAGCAGCAGCCAACTTCCTGGCACCACGGGTAGCTCTGCTGCACAGGCTGGGAGGAAAAAGAGTGGCAGAGCTATAGTGATAGGGGACTCAATTGTAAGGGGAATAGACAGGCGTTTCTGCGGCCGCAACCGAGACTCCAGGATGGTGTGTTGCCTCCCTGGTGCAAGGATCAAGGATGTCTCGGAGCGGCTACAGAACATTTTGGAGGGGGAGGGCGAACAGCCAGCTGTCGTGGTGCACATAGGCACCAACGATATAGGTAAAAAAGGGGATGAGGTCCTAAAAGCAGAATATAGGGAGTTAGGAGGTAAATTAAAAAATAGGACCTCAAAGGTAGTAATCTCAGGATTGCTGCCAGTGCCACGTGCTAGTCAGAGTAGAAATAGGAGGATATTTCAAATGAATACGTGGCTAGAGGAATGGTGCAAGGGGGAGGGATTCAAATTCCTGGGACACTGGAAACGGTTCTGGGGGAGGTGGGACCAGTACAAACCGGATGGTCTGCACCTGGGCAGGGCCGGGACCGCTGTCCTAGGAGGAGTGTTTGCTAGTGCTGTTGGGGAGGGTTTAAACTAAAGTGGCAGGGGGTTGGGAACCTGAGCAGGGAGAGAGAGGAAAGCGTAACAGGAAGGGACAGAAGGTATGGAGTAATAGGTAAAGTGTTAAAAAAGGAAAAAGCAGGAACTAAGCGTCACAAAACAGATTTGAAAGTTCTTTATCTGAATGCACGTAGCATTCGTAATAAAATGGACGAGTTAACGGCACAAATAACTACGTATGGGTATGATCTTGTGGCCATTACAGAAACATGGCTGCAGGGTGACAACGACTGGGAATTAAATATGCCAGGGTATTTAACAATCAGGAAGGACAGGCAGGAAGGAAGGGGAGGTGGGGTGGCTATGTTAATAAAGGAAGGAATCACTGTAATACAGAGAAATGATATTGGGACAAAGCATCAAGATAATGAAACAGTTTGGGTGGAGATAAGGAATAATAAGGGAAAAAAAACATTAGTGGGCGTAGTATATAGGCCTCCTAATAGTTGCAACTCTGCTGGAAGAAGTATTAATCAGGAAATAGTCGGGGCATGTAATAAGGGAACAGCCATAATTATGGGGGATTTTAATTATCATATTAACTGGACAAATCAAATTGGGCAGAGCAGCCTTGAGGACGAGTTCATTGAGTGCATCAGGGATGGATTTCTTGAGCAGTATGTAACTGATCCTACAAGGGGGCAGGCAACCTTGGACCTGGTCCTGTGTAATGAGTCAGGATTAATTAATAATGTCCTAGTTAAGGATCCCCTTGGAACGAGCGACCACAACATGGTTGAATTCCATATCCAATTAGAGGGTGAGAAGGTTGATTCTTAAACAAGCATACTGAGCTTGAATAAAGGAGACTATGATGGTATGAGAGCGGAATTGATAAAAGTGGACTGGGAAAATAGATTAAAGGGTAAGACGGTACATGAGCAGTGGTGTTCATTTAGGGAGTTATTTTACAACTTTCAAAATAAATATATTCCACTGAGGAAAAAAGGGTGTAAAAGAAATGACAGCCATCCGTGGCTAAGTAAAGAAATCAAGGATAGTATCCGACTAAAAACAAGGACATATAAGGTAGCCAAACTTAGTGGGAGGATAGAAGATTGGGAATTCTTCAAAAGACAGCAAAAAGTAACTAAAGGATTGATTAAGAAAGGGAAGTTAGATTATGAAAAGAAATTAGCAAAAAATATAAAAACAGATAGCAAGAGTTTCTATAGTTATATAAAAAGAAAAAGGGTGGCTAAGGCAAACATAGGTCCCTTAGAGGATGAGACCGGGAAATTAATGGTGGGAAACATGGAGATGGCAAAAATGCTGAACAAATATTTTGTTTCAGTCTTTACAGTAGAGGACACTAAGAATATCCCAACACTGGACAAACAGGGGACTCTCGGGGGGGAGGAGCTAAATACGATTAAAATCACTCAGGAGATGGTACTCAGTAAAATAATGGGACTCAAGGCGGATAAATCCCCTGGACCTGATGGCTTCCATCCTAGGGTCTTGAGGGAAGTGGCAGTAGGGATTGTGGATGCTTTGGTGATAGTTTTCCAAAATTCCCTGGACTCAGGAGAGGTCCCGGCAGATTGGAAAACTGCTAATGTAACACCGTTATTTAAAAAGGGTAGTAGGCAGAAGGCTGGAAATTATAGGCCAGTTAGCTTAACATCTGTGGTGGGTAAAATTTTGGAGTCTATTATTAAGGAGACAGTAACGGAACATTTAGATAAGCATAATTTAATAGGACAAAGTCAGCATGGCTTTATGAAGGGGAAGTCATGTCTGACAAATTTGCTTGAGTTCTTCGAGGATATAACGTATAGGGTGGATAAAGGGGAACCAGTGGACATAGTGTATTTAGACTTCCAGAAGGCATTCGACAAGGTGCCACATAAAAGATTATTACTTAAGATAAAAAATCACGGGATTGGGGGTAATATTCTGGCATGGGTGGAGGATTGGTTATCGAACAGGAAGCAGAGAGTTGGGATAAATGGTTCATTTTCGGACTGGCAACCAGTAACCAGTGGTGTTCCACAGGGGTCGGTGCTGGGTCCCCAACTCTTTACAATCTATATTAACGATTTGGAGGAGGGGACCGAGTGCAACATATCAAAATTTGCAGATGATACAAAGATGGGAGGGAAAGTAGAGAGTGAGGAGGACATAAAAAACCTGCAAGGGGATATAGACAGGCTGGGTGAGTGGGCGGAGATTTGGCAGATGCAATATAATATTGGAAAATGTGAGGTTATGCACTTTGGCAGGAAAAATCAGAGAGCAAGTTATTTTCTTAATGGCGAGAGACTGGAAAGTACTGCAGTACAAAGGGATCTGGGGGTCCTAGTGCAAGAAAATCAAAAAGTTGGTATGCAGGTGCAGCAGGTGATCAAGAAAGCCAACGGAATGTTGGCTTTTATTGCTAGGGGGATAGAATATAAAAACAAGGAGGTATTGCTGCAGTTATATAAGGTATTGGTGAGACCGCACCTGGAATACTGCATACAGTTTTGGTCTCCATACTTAAGAAAAGACATACTTGCTCTCGAGGCAGTACAAAGAAGGTTCACTCGGTTAATCCCGGGGATGAGGGGGCGGACATATGAGGAGAGGTTGAGTAGATTGGGACTCTACTCATTGGAGTTCAGAAGAATGAGAGGCGATCTTATTGAAACATATAAGATTGTGAAGGGTCTTGATCGGGTGGATGCAGTAAGGATGTTCCCAAAGATGGGTGAAACTAGAACTAGGGGGCATAATCTTAGAATAAGGGGCTGCTCTTTCAAAACTGAGATGAGGAGAAACTTCTTCACTCAGAGGGTGGTAGGTCTGTGGAATTTGCTGCCCCAGGAAGCTGTGGAAGCTACATCATTAGATAAATTTAAAACAGAAATAGACAGTTTCCTAGAAGTAAAGGGAATTAGGGGTTATGGGGAGCGGGCAGGAAATTGGACATGAAGCTGAGTTCGGATCGGTCAATGCCCTGTGGGTGGCGGAGAGGGCCCAGGGGCTATGTGGCCGGGTCCTGCTCCGACTTCTTGTGTTCTTTAGATTTGTGGTTGGGATCAGATCAGCCATGATCTTATTGAATGGCGGAGCAGGCTCGAGGGGCCGATTGGCCTACTCCTGCTCCAATTTCTTATGTTCTTATGTTCTTATTACAACAGTGACTACACTTCAAAAGTACTTAATTGGCTGCGAAGTGCGTTTGAACGCCCTGAGGTCATGAAAGGTGCTATATAAATGAAAGTTCTTTGTTTCCAGGGATTTGAATTCCATTGGGTTCAAACAGGCCCAAATGCGTTAAAAGGATTCAAAATGTTTGCCTGCTTTTTTTTGGTAGATTTTTTAAAAAATTCTTGGGATGTGGGCGTTGCTGGCAAGGCCGGCATTTATTGCCCATCCCTAGTTGTCCTTGAGAAGGTGGTGGTGAGCCGCCTTCTTGAACCGCTGCAGTCCGTGTGGTGAAGGTTCTCCCACAGTGCTGTTAGGTAGGGAGTTCCAGGATTTTGACCCAGCGATGATGAAGGAACGGTCGATATATGTCCAGGTCAGGATGGTGTGTGACTTGGAGGGGAGTTTGGAGGTGATGGTGTTCCCATGCGACTGCTGCCCTTGTCTTTCTAGGTGATAGATATAGACTTAAACTACTCATGTTCGTTCTGGGATTGTAGACGAGGAGGACTCTGTCGGATTGTAGCCATTGGCTGGCAAATTCAAAAGGACAGAGAAAAAAGACAATGCCCAAATTTGATGTCCATTGAGACTGGACTTTACCATCGCTATCAAGCACCCAGTGTTTTACATTGCAGTTACTCCCCATCCCCCAGTACTGTACCAGATTTTGTACTAAACTGAAATAATTTCCCCTTCTGCACCCCCCCCCCCAACCAAAAAAACTTAGTTGGCGCCTTTCCTTGGTGTGGGCCTTAGGTACTTAAAAGTTTTATATGCTAGTAGGCATGAATCCATACCTGGCTAAGAGGGCGTGTTTGTCCAACCATCTAAGGACCCAGAGGAGCACTGGCAAGGAGATGATGATACCCAGTGTCCAGACCCTAACCCCAGCTGAACAAAACACCGTTGACCTCTTCCTCATGGAGGTGTGGGATTAGGATTGAAAAGGCAGAGGTTGATCTTTGCACCTCAGTAAGAGTTTCAGAAGAACATTCTTTTTGAATGTAAGGAATCTTACAACTCCAGGTTATAGTCCAACAGTTTTATTTGAAAATCACAAGCTTTCGGAGGCTTTCTCCTTCGTCAGGTGAAATGTGACCTGACGAAGGAGAAAGCCTCCGAAAGCTTGTGATTTTCAAATAAAACTGTTGGACTATAACCTGGTGTTGTAAGATTCCTTACATTTGTCAAACCCAGTCCATCACCGGCATCTCCACACCAAAGGTAGGGGAGTCTATAACGAGGGGGCACAGATTTAAGGTGAGAGGGGAGAGATACAAAAGGGTCCAGAGGGGCAATTTTTTCACTCAAAGGGTGGTGAGTGTCTGGAACGAGCTGCCAGAGGCAGTAGTAGAGGCGGGTACAATTTTGTCTTTTAAAAAGCATTTGGACAGTTACATGGGTAAGATGGGTAGAGAGGGATATGGGCCAAGTGCAGGCAATTGGGACTAGCTTAGTGGTATAAACTGGGCGACATGGACATGTTGGGCCGAAGGGCCTGTTTCCATGTTGTAACTTCTATGATTCTATGATTCTATGATTCTTTTTGAATGTCTTGAAGATAATACATGGTAAACTAAATTATTTGTTAGATTTTCTCTTGTTATACAGATTCACATATACCATGTAAATGAGTAGGAGAATGCGGATGCTTTTTCCATGTTCATCCTCCTCTGGCAAGTTACAATGCAACATTTTCTGTAACGTCTAGGGCTCTAAGAAGTTCTATCCATGGTCTCGCCCCTCCCTATCTCTGTAACCCCATCCAGCCCTGCAACGCTCCGAGAATTCTGCTTTCCTCCTATTCTGGCCTCTTCCGCATCCCCGATTTGCTTCGCCCAACCATTGGCGGCCGTGCCTTCGGCCGTCTAGGCCTTAAGTGCTGGAATTCCCTCCCTAAACCTCTCCGCCTCGCTCTCCTCCTTTTAAGATGCTCCTTAAAACCTACCTCTGTGACCGTCACCTGTCTCGTGTGGCTCAGTGTCAAATCTTGTTCGATAACGCTCCGGTGAAGCGTTAAAGGCGCTATATAAATGCAAGTTGTTAGTGTTATTGGGCCAAGAGATCCTGCATGGATGTGTGTTCAGCTTCCAGAAGTGGTGTCCTTTGGGTTGGGTACAATATTTACAACAAACATGGTGGTGTTTTTGTTCCACAAGCAAGCAGGATTTTTGGCAGTGGCGTAGTGTTGGAAATGTTGTATCATTCGAGCCGTAACACCCTCAGGACCAGGTTTCAACAGATTCAAGGTTGTGAAAGATAAATTTAGGACAGATTTAAGAAGGATTTTCTCCAGGCACAAGGCTGGAATGGGTTGCCAGGATGAATAGCCAATGTCAACACACTGGCCTGGTTTATTGGAGTTAGATGTTGTCATAGAAATATGGTAAGGTTGCTTTTTTTGGATGGATGAGATCAAATGGGCTGGAAAGGTCTTCAGCCGAACCAAACGTGACTAGTGTTGGCCTGTTTATTTTCCTCAATATTTTATTGTACTTACTTTGAATGGAAATGTTGTCTACTTCCTGTAAGTATACAGCAAGCTTTTGGATGATGTACTGTCACGAAACAGCCAAGCTATTGTATCTTGAGGTACACTTTTGAGTATTTCACAAATCCTTGATATATATAACTTTCGACCTTCTGGACAGCCTGTAGATTCGTAATGCAAATTGTCCACTGTATCTAATCTATTGCCACTATTTCCGGCCAGACAGGCTCAAATCTCCCGTCAAAGCCCTTGTAGAGAAAGGACTGAGTTATGGATGGACCTGGGATATTTACATCGCGCTGTCCTCCCCCATCTGCATACTCACCGAATGATTCCTTTTTCTCATTGCGAGGAGCCACCTCCTTAAGGTACAAATTGCTCCACTTGTGAGGAAGTTGATGGTCTGCAGGAGCAGAGAGAAATCAGTCAGGATTTTTGCAATGGCCTTTTAGTGTTAGGGAAACATATAATTTTCTTTTCTGGTCCTCTCCACAACTCATTACATCTCTACATAGAGTGAACCTGCTGAATGGCTTGTCAGAGACTTGACGGTGCCATATAGTAATATAGATTGTGAGTGATTGAAGCCTTTAGTAACTACAGACTCTTAAATGGTAAATCTTCAGGCAACTCCTGGCAGATGGATGTAGCGATGACCACCTGTCCACTAAGACTGGACTACACGACTCACCATCACTCAGAGTTGGGTGGTTTTAGCAAGGACCTCCTTTGAAGATGCTACATAAATAGGAACATAGGAACAGGAGTAGGCCATTCAGCCCCTCGTGTCTACTCCGCCATTTGATAAGATCATGGCTGATCTGTGATCTAACTCCATATACCTGCCTTTGGCCCATAATGTAAGTGAAAGTAGTAGCTTCATTGTCAGCAGTTGTGAACGACTCGGTCGGCGGGGGGGGGGAGGGTCTCCTTGTTCTTGGGCCACACAATCCCTGTTTGCAACTCTTTGTTCAATTACTATTGCTGATTGAATGGGCCTGCCCTTTTTAATATAGCGTTGTCTGAAGCAGCTGTAAGCATATCTTCATTACACCTCATATTACCATGCATTGTAGTGAGAAAATTGCTAGTCTAGCTTGATCAAGGTCATTGCATTTCTGATTAAGCTTTAGATTGATTTGGTCCTTAACCCTGCTCACAGGAAAAACTTGGAACAGTCAATCTGTTGGTATTACAGCAGAATTAAACCAGCACTGACTGTCAGAATTGATGTTCCAAATAATGTAGAGTAATTTTATAGGGATCAACATTGTCTTTGTGTCGAGCTTTGACATTTTAGGGGTAAATCTTGTTTAGGGATAAATCAATCTTGTTTCTAATTCATATCCTGATACCTGGGGGATGGGGTGGGGGACAGGGAAGAGACCTGCCAACAAGATGTACAATGAAATTCTAGACCCCCACCCACCAACAAAACCAAAAGCTCACACCGAAAGGATCCTAAGCTGCTAGGCTGCTTTGATGCACAGCTATGTAACCACAATTAAAGCTGGATAACATCTGAAAAGTGTATTTGTTGTTCAGAACTACTAACGCATGAAGCAAATAGTTCCACTTGCTTTGATGTTGGACCTTTAAAGTAAGCATCCCAAGGTGTGAGAGTGGAGGGGAAACTAATACATTAAATGATCAGACAGTGAGCCTTGATGTGAGTTAGGAGAGGCGATCAAACATTTGGTGGGTGTCGACAATGATTTTAAAGGAGGTGAGAGGGGCAGAGGGGTTTAGGAGGGGAATTCCAGAGAGTAGGTAGCAGATTGAAGGCTCTGTCACCGACGCTGATATGAAGGGAGAGGGGTCGCATAAAACAAAGAGTCAAAGGACTGGAGGCTGTGAGAGGGGCCGCACGGCTGGAGAAGGCTGCAGAGATAGGGTGGGGTGAGGCCGTGAAGTGATTTGAAGACGAAGACAAGGAATTTAATTAAATTCAATGCACTGGAGAACACGAGGATGGGAGTGATGGGCGAACAAGACTTAGCGTGGGGCAGGATATGAGCAACTGAGTGATGAACAAGTTGGAGTTGGTGGAGGGTAGATGATGGGAGGCTGGTAAGGAGGCCTTGGAGAAATCTGGTTCGTAGGTCGCCAAGCGCATGGATAAGGGTTTTGATGGCAGTGGGGACAAGGTAGGGCAGAGGTGGGATTAAGTAGTCGCGGTTACATGCATTTCGGGTCTTCCTGAGGAACTTCAGGCAAAATTGTTAGAGGCTTTCTTATCTTTACAGAATGGGTTAAAGAATTGCTGAAATGTGTTATGAAAAACCACAAAACCTTAAAAGTTCTGCTCTCCAAGGCAAAATAAATTTCCTTTTAGGGTCAAAGAAGCTTTTAGAAGCATGGATTGAAGTGTCCTTCAATAGAAAATCAGCATTAGTGTAGAAAGCCTATCCCTATTGGATTCTCTGCTGTGACCCTGCAGACGTGACTACCAGTCACTCTTTGTTCCATTCCTGGTCCAATTGACATCATGGGTGAGATTTCAATACCTTTTTAAGAAATGACAGCTCATACTACAGCCTTGAAGAAAAGTCTAGGCCTCCTTTAGAATTTATTTTCCTGAACCAGGAAGATTTGAATCATTAGAATGCATTTTGCTTGCATGGGATTTTAAGTCTCCCTTACTTGCTGGAGGAGGAGTTTGGCCTAATGGTAGGTATCTGCAAAGAGACCAATGGGTGATCAAACTGAATAAATAGTAACATGAGTAGAGCTTCAGAACATGAGTCAAGATAGTCTGGAACTGTTACATCTGTCATTACATTTGCCAACATTTTCATGGACATTAGACAGCAAATATGCGCCCATTCCCCACTGGAGCTGACAGCTTCCCAGAAACAAATAAAATAAGCAAACTATTTGCATTTAGGGTTTTTTGAAGAAAATATGGTCATTACAATTGTAATTTTGGTGCTTGATTTGGCCTGTCAGACATGGGCCAGAATGTGCTTGCAAAATAACAGTGAGTTTAATGGCGTTCGCCGTTATTAATTTGTAAATTGTCCAGCAACCTTTTGGTGAGGAAGAGATACCTGGTGAGTTGCGAATCGCCACAAACTGCTGGGTGATTTGCGTTGCTCCGCCGTTAGCCTCGCAGGAACGGCAGCTCACCCTCAACCACTCTGTTGCTGCATTTGCGCATTAATTATCAATTAAACTCGCCACAGAAAGTTAAGGCTAGTACTTAACAGCGTAAGGACCCTTTTAATAAGTTTTATTTTCCTGCCATGCCACTCAACCTCTCCGGCCCAGAAAAGAAACAATTGAAACTGTTGAGTCTCATTCCTGCAGGTAGTAAATTGTTAGAGATTTTTAAAATGTAAAATATTTTAAAAAAATTTTTACTATTCCTTTCTGTCTCTTTTTTTCCTCTCTCTTAATCCAATCTTTCTTTCCCTCTTTATTTCTGTTTCTTTGATTCTAATTCACTCTCTTTCCTCCTCTGTCGTTCCTCTGTTTCTTTCTCAATCCTTAAATCTCACGGGTTAAAGAGATATACTGTTTGCCCCATCTTTCACCAAGTTCCCCATTGCCCTCACTGCACCATTATCAGCTCTTCCAGCAATTTGCAGGGCAAAAATTTTTCAAGCTGAAGGGCGAGGGAAAAAGTCTAACTAACGGGGCAGGTCGCGAGATGCCCCGCTCCAGCAAATTCTGGGCCTATATCTTAATTTTTTTTCCTGCGTTGTTGGAATGGTTAATTGATTCCTGCAACTACATTAACTGGTACTTACATATAATAACTTTAACATTGAGCCTTTGGCCATCACAGTCCTGCAGTCTTCTCAGCTCCATGCCCATCTCTCCCTGTTCAGATCCCTCCAGTCCAGCTTCCGCCCTGCTTACAACACTGAGATAGCCCTGGACAAAAATCATAAGTGATAATCTCTGTGACTGTGCGACGTTATAAACCTCCAACCATTACACCCCTGCAGTCTGAACTTTTTTCCCTAAACCCCTCTGTCCTGCTACACATACCCCCAACTTCAAAAGCCTCCTAAAATCTCTCTCTTTGACCTCCTTCTCCAGTTTTGCCACATAACTTTTGCTATACAAATTTTCATTTTTATTCATAGGAAACATAGGAACAGGAGTAGGCCATTCAGCCCCTCAAGCCTGTTCCGACATTCAATTAGATCATGATCTGTATCTTAACTCCATCTACCCGCATTGGTTCCATAATATCCTTGCCTGACAAAAATCTATCAATCTCAGTTTAAAAATTTTCAATTGACCCCCAGCCTCGACAGCTTTTTTAAGGGACAAAGTTCCAGATTTCCACTCCCCTTTGTGTGAAGAAATGCTTCCTGACATCACCCCTGAATAGACTAGCTCTAATTTTAAGGCCCCTATGTTCTGGACTAACCCACCAGAGGAAATAGTTTCTTTCTATCTATCTACCTATCAACTCCTTTGATCATCTTAAACACCTCAATGAGATCACCCCTTAATTTTCTATACTCAAGGCAATACAAGCCTAGTCTATGTAACCTGTCCTCATAATTTAACCCTTTAAGTCCCAGTATCATTCTGGTGAATCTGCGCTGCACCCCCTCCTAGGCCAATATATCCTTCCTGAGGTGCGGTGCCCAGAACTGAACCCAGTCTCCAGATGGGGTCGAACCAGAGCTCTGTACAGCTGGAACATCACTTCCACCCCTTTGTATTCCAGCCCTCTTGAGATAAAGGCCAACATTTCATTAGCCTTTTTAATTATTTTTTGTACCTGTACACTACTAACAACAGATAAGGTGGTAACTAGAGTAATTTAGAGATCTTCTATAGAAAAGTAGCTATGCCTTCTTCATTAAAAACAGCAAATTACCAGGAAATATATGTTCCAGTCTTTATGTGTGTAGCTGCATCATAAATGCATTGCTTGTTATTTCCAACAAGATCTTCAATCGAGAGAGAAAGAACTTCCATTTATGTAGCAGCTTATCGTGTCCCCAGGATAGCCCAAAGCCTTTCACAACCAATTCATTAATTATGGCACAGTTGTTGTGTAGACAAACACAGCAACAAAGTCCCACCAACAAGAGATCAGATAAAATAACAATTATGCTGTTTTTGGTTGCGGCAAGAATGTTTGTTGGCTGGGGCATTTCCTGCACTCCTTCAAATAATACCAATAGATCTTTAGGTCTTTACAAGTGAATGGGGGGCATCCCTGACAGTGTAGCGCTGGAATGTCAGCCTTGGTTATATGATCAAGTCTTGGAGTAGGACTTGAATCCATAAGCTCTACCACCATTAGTCTGGGAGCACAGTCCTACCAACTGTGCCAATCTGATTTGCATCTAGGGTGTCGCCACCCATGGGAACCAACGGAACTCTCATCCCCTCCTATAATCAAACTCAATGAAAAGATCTGGGAACATATTGGACTCTGGGAACAGACAACATGCAACACACGGAACCGGGATGTCAGCATTCCTGGACTAATCGACCTTTTCCGCCTCCCCACGGATCTGCAGCCGTCAGATTTCTTTTGCTAGGTTTTGAAATCCATGCCCCACCCCAACTTGCACGGCCAGTTTAATCTTTGCTGAAGTTTCTAGACCTGTTTAACATGTTTTCCGCGCCCCCCTCGCCCTTTAACTGTCTGAACTTGCCTTAACACGGAGGGAAACCACTGCACTGAGTTCCCTGGAATGAATTACACGCTGGAGTGAACCTACCCCTCTTCTCAACGCAATCGGCATCTGGTCATTTTCCTTCTGCGGGGACACTTTGGTTAATCGCACAACAGTTCCTCAAACAGAACAGAACCGCACCTCTTGCGTGTTGCCCGTCCAGGCTGGGCGCACCTGTTGAACAAGTACCACCCTAGATATCCTCAGTGGAGAGGTGCAAAGCCCCAGGATAGGAAGCCTATCCGTTTGCTCCTGGGTTCAGGGCACCGAGCCAGCCGCGAAACTCCGCAGGTTCGTCCAGGAAAACCGAAGCGGTGCGGCACAGAATTCCATCGCAGCTTGAAGGCAAAAGGCAAAAGACCATTCGAAGCCTGGGAGTGACGGCTACAACTTTCGAATTATCCCCTCAGGCTGCCCAAAGAAATTCAGGAGAAGGTGAGCAAATGTAGTAGCTACTTGGCTGGAGTCTCATCTTGTGACTGGTGTAGTCCTGGATCTCTCAAGCTTTTTGGTCTGGTGTCTTTTCTTCACTCTGCGGGTGGGTGGGTTTCAGAAACCTGCAAAGGAGGAGATTTTCCAGCAAGATCTTAAATCCTAAATACTGTAGTTACTGTGTATCTGAGTTGTATTTAGATTGTTCTTTGGTTTTTTTGCTTCTGGGAAATTTCTGAGAACTTCTAGCCACCGATTTTAATTAAAGTGCTTCTGACAACAGCAATTTTTAGACAAAAATAAGCAAATTGTATACACGTGTAATTATAAATGGTGGTCGTGTTTTCAAGTGGTATTGCCCTAACCCTTAATCTTCAATCTGGTGTTTAAAAATGCACCGCGTTTGCATTCAGCCTTTCAGTTTGAGTGTTCTTCAAATGAGAGCGATACTGGGTGCATCTAAAGATTACAATCAAAAGTGCAAATCTTGTGAAAGGAGAAAATAATTTGCATTGACATAGCACCTTTCGTGACCTCAGGACATGCCAAAAAAAGCGCTTCATGGCCAGTGTTTCAGGGAAATGCATCAGCCAGCTTGCTCACAGCAAAGTCCCACAAACAGCAATGAAACAAAACACCGGATAAACTGTAGTAGTGATGTTGGTTGAGGGATAAATGTTGCCCAGGTGCTCTAGTTTCAGGGATGTATGGAACTTATGTTTTTAATAAGATTTTTTTTAAAAAAAGCTCTCCACCTCCCTTTCCTCCCTTTTTAAGACCCTTCTTAAAGCCCATCTCTTTGACCAAATCTTCGCATATAATATCTCCTCCCTTTGGCTCGGTGTCCATTATTCTCTGATTCTGCTGTGGAGTGCCTTGGGACATTAAAGGCGTTCTAGCAATGTTGGGTCTATATCAGAAAGATTAACTCATCTTTTCTCCTGATCCACGCTAACTGACCTGTTGTGTATTCCTAATATTTTCAGTTTTTATTTCTTCGGCGTCTGCAGTTTATTTTTCTTTTTATCAAAACTCTTGTAAATAAAAGTTAATCCTTGACAGGTACACACCTCAACCGGGAATTATTCCAGGAAGAGACCAAAAAGGTACGGTTACACACCGGTGTGTGCGGAGGCGAAAGTTGTGGGTATGGTTCTTAATGAATACTTTGCGTCTTCACAAAAAGGGTGACGTGGAGATTGTAGTTAAGGAGGAGGAGTGTGAAATATTGGATGGGATAAACATAGTGAGAGAGGAAGTATTAAGGGGATTAGCATCTTTGAAAGTAGATAAATCGCCAGGCCTGGATGAAATGAACCCCAGGCTGTTGAGAAGCAAGGGAGGAAATAGCAGAGGCTCTGACCATCATTTTCCAATCGTCACTGGATACGGGAGTGGTGCCGGGGGATTGGAGGACTGCTAACGTTGTACCGTTGTTTAAAAAGGGAGAAAGAGATAGACCGAGTAATTTATAGGCCAGTCAGTCTAACCTCGGTGGTGGGCAAATTATTGGAATTGATTCTGAGGGACAGCATAAATTGTCATTTAGAAAGGCACGGATTAATCAAGGACAGTCAGCATGGATTTGTTAAGGGAAGGTCGTGTCTGACTAACTTCATTGAATTTTTTGAGGAGGCAACAAGGAGGGTCAATGAGGGTAACGCATTTGATGTAGTGTACATGGATTTTAGCAAGGCGTTTGACAAGGTCCCACATGGCAGACTGGTCAAAAAAGTAAAAGCCCATGGAATCCAAGGGAAAGTGGCAAGTCGGATCCAAAATTGGCTCAGTGTCAGGAAGCAAAGGGTAATGGTCGACAGGTGTTTTTGTGACTGGAAGGCTGTTTCCAGTGGGGTTCTGCAGGGCTCAGTACAAGGTCCCTTGCTTTTTCTGGTATATATTAATGATTTGGACTTGAATGTGGGGGGTTTGATCAAGAAGTTTGCAGATGGTACAAAAATTGGCCGTGTGGTTGATAGTGAGGAGGAAAGCTGTAGACTGCAGGAAGTTATCAATGGACTGGTCAGGTGGGCAGAAAAGTGACAAATGGAATTCAATCCACATAAGTGTGAGGTAATGCATTTGGGGAGGGCAAACAAGGCAAGGGAGTATACAATAAATGGGAGGATACTGAGAGGTGTAGAGAAACAAAGGGACCTTGGAGTGCATGTGCACAGATTCCAGAAGGTAGCAGGACTGGTAGATAAGGTGGTTAAAAAGGCATACAGGATACTCTCCTTTATTAGCCGAGGCATAGAATATAAGAGCAGGGAGGTTATGCTAGAACTATATAAAACACTGGTTAGGCCACAGTTTGAGTACTGTGTACAGTTCTGGTCACCACATTACAGGAAAGATGTGATTGCACTAGAGAGGATACAGAGGAGATTTACAAGGATGTTGCCAGGGCTGGAAAATTTTAGCTATGAGAAAAGATTGGATAAGCTGGGGTTATTTTCTTTGGAACAAAGGAGGCGGAAATTTAATTAAGGTACATAAAATTGTGACTGGACTAGATAAGGGAAATAGGTCCTCCCTATCCACTCTAACAGAGGGGTCAGTGACCAGGGGGCATAGATTTAAAGTAATTGGTGGAAGAATTAGAGGGGAGCTGAGGAGAAATGTTTTCATCCAGAGGGTGGTGGGGGTCCGGATCTCACTGCCTGAAAGGGTGGTAGAGGCAGAAACCCTCAACTCATTTAAAAAGTATGTGGATATTCACTTGAAGTGCTGTAACCTACAAGTCTACGGACCAAGTGCTGGAAAGTGGGATTAAGCTGGATCGCTCTTTTTCGGCTGGCACGGACACAATGGGCCGAACGGCCTCCTTCTGTGCCGTAACTTTCTATGATTCCTTTCTCCATTGTCCTCATATCAGGAATGACTCTGACTCTTTCAGTACGCAATGCCTAGTACTAACAAAATGTACAGACTTCTGTATGACATTTTGCTGTAAGTAACTGCAAGTACCGTGTAATAAGTGCACAGTCAGTACTACTCTCATCTGAGTCAGAAGGTTGTGGGTTCAAGCCCCACTCCAGGACTTCAGCAAGTAATCTAGGCTGACACTTCAGTGCAGTACTGAGGGAGTGCTTCATTGTCGGAGCTGCTGTCTTTTTGGTGAGATGTTCTACCAGGGCGCCATCTGCCTGTTTGTGGTTCAGGTGGATGTGAAAAAAAATCCCAATGCGCTACTTGAAGAATAGAAGGGATCTCTCCCGGTGTCCTGGAAATCATTCTTCACTTAACCAACATCGTGAAAGACGGATTAACAGGTCGTTCATCTCATTTGGTGTTTGTGGGATATTTCTGTACACATTGGCTACCATGTTTAATTGCTTAACAGGAATTAACTATTTGCTTGTGAAGTGCTTTGGAGCATCCTGAGGATGTGATTAATACAATTACAAGTTTCCTCATTATGTGCCACAATCCAAAGGAATGTGTAAACTTTGCTGAACTCGGTTTAAAAAGCGCCCACTTAGTTTAAACAGAATCATGTAAATATACGTCTAAAGAAAGAGCAGTATATTGGTCATGCTCTCAAATGTGCTATTGTTCAAATAATCAGATTATAATACATAAGCAAAATACTGTGGATGCTGGAAATCTGAAATAAGATCAGAACATGCTGGAAATACTCAGCAGGTCAGGCAGCATCTGTGGAGAGAGAGAGAGAGAGAGACAAGAGTTAAACATTTCAGGTCGTTGACAGAATTAGAAAAAGTTAGAGAAATCTCTAACTTCATCCAGTTCTGACGAAAGGTCATCGACCTGAAACGTTAACTCTGTTTCTTTCTCCACAGATGCTGCCTGACCTGCTGAGTATTTCCAGCATTTTAGGATTATAATACATACTGAGTTCTCTGGTTTTTAAAAAAAATGGGTCACCATTTAGCAGAGCTGAATGTTCACTTCCCAATTAGTTAATCCTTCAGTGAGGATATCACAGAGTATCATGGTGATTGATGTTTGCCATAACAACCAAGCCTAGAAAAGAAAATGGAACAAAAGTGCATCCCTCCCCTGGGTTCCTGGGATTATAATGTATCTTTTGGGCTGGATGTAGTTGGTGGGTTGAATGATTTCCCACATCATCCTTGTGGTTGAAAAGATAAAAAGAACAATAGAAAATACAAGGCAGTAAAATCAGTTTCAGATAAGGGATAAGAGAATCTAATCACCTCCCCTTGATAGTCAACGGCATTACCATCACCAAATCCCCCACCATCAACATCCTGGGGGTCACCATTGACCAGAAACTTAACTGGACCAGCCATATAAATACTGTGGCTACAAGAGCAGGTCAGAGGCTGGGTATTCTGCGGTGAGTGACTCACCTCCTGACTCCCCAAAGCCTTTCCACCATCTACAAGGCACAAGTCAGGAGTGTGATGGAATACTCTCCACTTGCCTGGATGAGTGCAGCTCCAACAACACTCAAGCAGCTCGACACCATCCAGGACAAAGCAGCCCACTTGATTGGCACCTCATCCACCACCCTAAACATTCACTCCCTTCACCACCGACGCACCGTGGCTGCAGTGTGTACCATCCGCAGGATGCACTGCAGCAACTCGCCAAGGCTTCTTCGGCAGCACCTCCCAAACCCACCACCTCTACCACCTAGAAGGACAAGGGCAGCAGGTACATGGGAACAACACCATCTGTACATTCCCTTCCAAGTCACACACCATCCCGACTTGGAAACATATCGCCGTTCCTTCATCATCGCTGGGTCAAAATCCTGGAGCTCCCTTCCTAACAGCACTGTGGGAGAACCTTCACCACACGGACTGCAGCGGTTCAAGAAGGCAGCTCACCACCACCTTCTCAAGGGCAATGAGGGATGGGCAATAAATGCTGGCCTTGCCAGCGACGCCCACATCCCGTGAACGAATAAAAAAAATAAAGCGCTTGAGGTTCACACGTTATGATTCAATCTTAATCTCTCATTAAAATTGCTGTCTTACGTGTATTAAGTGATTGAACTGAAATGAATCTTATCTAGGATCACGCACCAATTCATGTAATGCTGACTTGAGCACTGTTGACAAAGTGAATCATGCAATACGATATGGGCCAAGAAAATGGAATGCACATGTACAGTAATTCCATGAGAAAAGTAAATGGTAGCTGGTGTTTGTCCAAATGCGCTAATAGTTAATACTCTCTTCTCAGTTGCAAACCTTTTTAAGTTTGTTGTTTAGCTTGTATTATTGCTGTCCTGGTAATCTGATGTAAAGTCTCTGGTTAGTACATACCACATGCGACATTCATGACAATCAACTGCAAAATTTTTGGTCCAACTTGCCACAGTTTTATTGTCACATTTGTGAATCTTGCTACCTCGATGGCTCAACTGGTTAAGCTGATGAGCAACTGAGCTGTAAATTCTAGGAATGTCCTAGATTTAATCCCTGGTCTATGCTGAGTTAGCTGATCTCAGCTCGGGCAATGGTATTATAATTAATCTGAGTTGAGAAAATTAACCAGGTTTGCAACGCCTGATGGTTATACAATGAGACCTGCTTGAGGAGCACATGAGTGGATTTTGGGAAAGGACAGGATCATGCATGAACTGAAGTCCCTCATCCCTGGTACCATTCCAGTAAATCTCACCCTCTCTAAGACCTTGACATCCTTCCAGAATTGAACACAATACTCCAGCTGAGGCCTGACCAGTATTTTATAAAGGTTTAGCAAAGGTTTCAGTGTTGGGGTTGTGGCCTGAAAGCTAGCAGAATATCTAGTGAAAGAAAGAAAGACTTGCATTTATGTAGCGCCTATCAAGCTGTCCCAAAGCGTTTTACAGCCAATGAAATGTAGTCACTGTTGTAGTGCACAAATGCACAAAGTTTGCTAAGTGTTTTGCTGAGATCACCCAGATAACAAATTCTTGTAGCAAAAAGTAATCCTTTTATGGAAAATACAACACTAATAACATTGGGCCATAATTTGCCGGGGCAGGGCATCTAATGGTGTCTGCCGTCAGTTAGACTTGCCCTTGCATGTTTAGGTTTTTAATTTTTTGTGTGGCAAGTTGCTGAAAGTGCGAACTGATAACAGGGCATCTGGGACCTGAGTGAACAGGGCAAGCAACAGGGTATCTCCTTAACCCATGAGATTGAAGGATTGGGAAATAAACAGTGCAAGGACTGAGAAGGAGGGTGTAAATTAGAGTGGGTGAATTCAATGTCAAATCAGGTACAGAAAGTGAAATAGAGAGAGAAAGAAAGATAGGATTAAGAGAGAGAAAAAAGACAAAGGAAAACATTTTTAAAAATTCAAAATTTAAATTTTGACAATTAAAACCTGAAGGAATGAGACTCTACACTTGTAATAGTTAATTTTTGGTGCCAGAGAGTTTGATTGGCAGTAATTAACACATCACGTCTTTAAAAGGGTACTTAGTCTTGAAATGACAAGTTAACTTTCTGTGGTGAGTTTAGTTCTTATCTACCGCGCAAATACAGCAACTTCACGCCATTCAGTGCATTTCAAAGGTGAGCCAGGCAGCGCGATGCTGTTTTCCCAAAGGTAACAGCAGAGCAGTGCAACTCGGACAGCAACTTCTGGATATTTGAGTTCAACCACGCATCTGCCCCTCGCCTGACGTTACTGTACCGTTTACGCATAAATAATGACGAGCGCCATTAGCCTCACCGTTATCTTGACAGCAAAATATGGCTCATTGTCTACTTTCCACAAGAAAATGACCATTAGCAGGCAGCCCCAAACCTACCAGCTTAGAAGTGACAGCAGTGGGATGGGCCGTAAAGTATATGTGGATGCCCTGGAATGCTGTCCTGGGTTTCTAGATTCCAATCTCCCAAATTTTAATAGAGTGAAGGAACGGACTGTTCTGAAACCTGCTGACCTGGCATCTGGCGTCAGTCATCGCTGGGTATGACTGACAGATGTTTATACGCGTGGCTCATAAATTTATTTTACATTTTCCAAATATTTATGCTTTGTGCATTTGGCAGTTACTGACATATAAGCTACAGGTGAAATGTGCCTAAGACGGTAAAACTGTATTCATCCCCAGTTGTCCTACATTGTAAGAATGGATTGGCAATTGAAGGTAAGTTTGACATCAAGTACTTTCACATACCTTTGGGAAGAAATACCTCTTCAGTATTTTGGCTATACCTTGTCATCCACCTCCTGGCAATGCTTCCAATGTTGTCTAATTCCATTGAGAAATTTCAATCACTCACACCTACACCCACCATTTCTCTGACTGCAAGTTTCAATTATCGCCATGAGGATTGATAGGGAAGCAAAGTCATACAGAACCGCCAAGGCCTTAATGAGTTTTCCTTCATAGTCGCTAATAGCCTCACACAGCTAGATCGACAAGACATAATGTCGACTTGTATGGTGCTCTTCCAATGTGGCTTGTGCTCCTCTTAGCTCTCCTCGTTCTGTCGAGAGAGCCAATGGGAAGTTATGAGTAGAAAAACACACTAATCTGTTACATGCACTATTATACACCACACAATCAATGCATATGATGTAATAAATCTTGCAAACTATAGTATATGGTGCAAATATTAATATGGTACTTGTTCCCAGAAAAACCCTTACTCTCTCCCACCCTGGTCAATCCCCTTGGTACAACCTCCATCTTCCCTCCCTTAAGTTCAAGGAACGTAGATTTGAACGTTTATGGCACAACTGGTTTAACCATTCATCGCCAGATCTGGCCAAGCACTATCGGGCCCTGCTCTTCTCCGCTAAAACTGCTCACTATTCCAGGGTCATCCTGGAATGCAAAGATAACCCCCGGCTTCTTTTCTCCACTACAAACCATCTTCTTCTTAAACTCTCCCCTGCCCCTTGCACCCTCCCCTACAAAAACAAGTGCGAGGAGCTCGTGAACATCTTTGTCAATAAGATTGAGACCAGCTGTCTCTGCCGCATCTCTCCCTTCCCCTAGCCCATCTAGCCCTGAGCACGCATCTATCTCTACTTTCTCTCCTATCTCCCCTCATGCTCTCTCCAAGCTTATCTTGTCCAAGAGAACCAGCTCCTGCTCCCTCGACCCTATTCCCACTAAACTGCTGACCACCGAACTTCCCTTCCTGGCCCCCATTCTAGCTGATATTGTAAACAGTTCCCTCTCCTCAGGTACTGTCCCCCTCCCTTTTAAATCTGTCCTAATCATCCCCCTCCTCAAAAAACTCACCCTTGACCTCTCTGTCCTTGCAAATTACCACCTCATCTCCAACACCACTTTTCATTGATATATATTGTAAATAGTCTAAAGAATGGGTAGGTTTTAAGGAGCGTCTTAAAGGAGGAGAGAGAGGTAGAAAGGCGGAGAGGCTTAGGGCCTAGGCAGCTGAAGGCACGGCCGCCAATGGTGGAGCGATGAAAATCGGGGCTGCGCAGGAGGCCGGAATTGGAGGAACGCAGAGATCTCGGAGGGTTGTAGGGCTGGAGGAGGTCACAGAGACAAGGAGGGGTGAGGCCATGGAGGGATTTGAAAACAAGGATGAGAATTTTAATACAGAGATATACAGTGCAGTATTCTGAGCTGTGTTGGTGATTGTGGGCCACTCATCATTTGTTCTGCCTGGCCTGTGCTGTCATCAGAATCACTCGATTCAATTCCTGCCTTGCACCTCACTACTAGGAATTGGTCGTTCCATCCTGACAGAGATTTATTTGAGGAACAAAGTGAGGCGCTAGGCAGTGTTCTCTAATCTAAAAAAAAATCAAACAAGGCTTGTAGCTCTTTCTCAGACACCTTTGCAGAAAGCAGGAGCCACCTGTTCTCCTAAATTTATTAGAAGAAAATGGAGCTCCCTGACGAACTTTGAATTTTAGGGGGAATTATTGACTGTTGCAAATGTGTAATTCCAATTTGGTTTTGGACATTTCTATAACCCTTTTCAGGTCAAGTCATTTATTTTGTAACCACTTTCTTTCAGATAGTTGGAGAGGAACTGCAGTGAATACAGCATATAAAGTTACAAACTCCGTACAGAGATAAAGAAACAGCACAGGAGCTTGCATTTAGCATCTTATCATATCTCTCGGAAATGTCTCATATCGCGATGAACTACTTTGAAGTGCAAAGACTTCAGGATTCTTGGTTCTTCTGTCTGACCTCCCTCCCTAAGCTCCTACATTGTGCCAGTCCCCATTTTTCAGAGCTCCTTTTAAAAGTCAGCTTTGTTTTGACTGCATTACTTGTCATCTCTCCTACTTGGCGTCTGTGCAGTCCCACATGAAGTGCCCTGGGATGTTTATCATGTTAAATAAATGCAAGTTGCGTGTACACAAGATCCTGCAAACAGCAGTGAGGTGAATGGCCAGTTGTGGTTTTGATTGTGTTGGTCCAAGAAGCAGTTTCCCATCTTAGAGTTGAACTGACAGGTCAATTCAATTCACCTAAGCTTAGGTTCGCAGAGTCTTGAAATTATTTTTTTTTAAACGCCAATGCAATCAAAACAGGTAGTAGAATTGGCAGGTCAAACATCTTACATTAAATATAACAAATACGTCACAAGTGTTTGATATTTGTCAAGCTCAAAATGTTTGCTACTTCAATGAATAGCAGGCAACCAAAGCCACTCAGCAACATTAATCAAACAGCTGGACCTCACCCTTGGTTTAACATGGCATTGAAAAGACAATGAGCTCCTCCAGTACTCGACTGAAATGTTAGCCTAGATTGAGTGCTCCAGTCCTGTGTGGGGTTTGAAACCACAGCCATATGACTCAGAATTGCACAGAAATTACAACAAAGAAACAGGCCATTCAGCCCATTCAGCCCATTCAGCCCATCCAGCGTTTATCCTCCACACGAGCAGTAGTTCTAATCCCGTGTGCTCACTCAGTTCTCGTATCCCTTTATTCCCCTTTCCTTTAACCACCTATCTCACCTAGTCTTAAATGTTGGTGTGGTTTAATCTATAGCCTCATAACCCTCTATATTTAAACAGTCTCTCTTGCTCCTTGTCCTAAATCTCTTGCATTTAATCTTATATCTTTGTCGCCTTGTCATAGAAATGACCTTGATGGTAACCCCGCCCCCCCCCCCCACCCCCACCATGACGGGCGGGAGGAGGTCAGGGGAAGGGGGTTTAAACCCTAAAAAAAAAACAGGGCATATGCCCCAACACACTGCTGCTGTTTTTACGACGGCGGGTTTCGAAGAGTGTGTGTGTCCCGTCTTCCAGAGGCGGGAGATCTCGTTATGTTTAAATCAGGCTCTCGGCATGCAATTGGGGGCCTGATTTAAATTTACCTGCTGCCGGCCGAGTTTCTGTCCTTGCAAATTAATGCCCCATCTCCAACCTCCCTTTCCTCTCCAAAATCCTAGAACGTGTTGTCACCTCCCAAATCCGTGCCCATCTTTCCCACAACTCCATGGTTGAACCCCTCCAGTCAGGTTTCTGCCCCGCCACAGTACTGAAACGGCCAAAATCAAAGCCACAAATGACATCCTATGTGACTGTGACCATGGTAAACTATCCCTCCTCATCCTTCTCAACCTGTCTGCAGCCTTTGACACGGTTGACCACACCGTCCTCCTCCAGTGCCTCTCCTCTGTCGTCCAGCTGAGTGAGCCTGACCCCTCATAGCCAGAGAACCACCTACAATGGCTTCTCTTCCTACTCCTGCACCGTTACCTCTGGAATCCCTCAAGGATCTATCCTTGGCCCCCTCCTATTTCTCATGCACATGCTGCCCCTCGGTGGCATCTCTGAAAATCCGTCAGGTTCCACATGTATGCCAACAACACCCAGCTCGACCTCACCACCATCTCTCTTGACCCCTCCACTGCCGCTGTGTTATCACACTGCTTGTCCGACATCCAGTCCTAGTTGAGCTGAAATTTCCTCCAATTAAATATTGGGAAGACTGAAGCCACCATCTTTGGACCCCGCCACAAACTCCGTTCCCTCGACACCGACTCCATCCCTCTCCCTGACCACTGTCTGAGGCTGAATCACACCGTTCGCAACCTTGGCATCCTATTTGACCCTGAGCTGAGCTTCCGACCCCATATCCTCTCCATCACCAAGACCGCCTACTTCCACTTCTGTAATATCGTCCATCTCTGCCTCTGCCTTAGCTCATCTGCTGCTGAAACCTTCATCCATGCTTTTCTTATCTCCAGACTCAACTATTCCAATGCTCTACTGGCTGGCCTCCAGCTTTCCACCCTCCATAAACTTAAGTTCATCCAAAACTCTGCCTATATCCTACCTTAAGTCCTGTTCACCTATCGCCCCTGTGCTTGCTGACCTACATTGGCTCCTGGCCCATCAACGCCTCGATTTTAAAATTCTCATCCTCATGCACAAATCCCTCCATGGCCTCGTCCCGCCCTATCTCTCTCACTTCATCCAGTACAACCCTCCGACAACTCTGTGTTCCTCTAATTCTGGCCTCTTGTCCATCCCCCACTTCCTTCACCCAACCATTGGAGGCTGTGCCTTCAGCCACCTAGGCTTTAAGCTCTGGAATTCTCTCCTAAACCCCTCTCTCCTCCTTTACAACACTCCTTAAAACCTACCTCTTTGGCCAAGCTTTTGTTCACCTGTCATAATGTGCTTTGGCTCGGTGTCAATTTTTGTCTGATTACGCTCCTGTGAAGCATCTTGTTGTGAGTTAGTACACAGGCAGCAGAGTTTTGGTCAGTTCAAGGTTTTAAATTGAATACAATTGACATTGTAAAGTGGTAATTGGAGCGATAAGCAAGGTGCCTTGATGTTGGGGGAGGGCCACAGCGCACCCAAAATGACTGAGGATGTCAATGTCCACAAGAAAACCCCGTTTATAAAGGCTTAATACCCAACTCTCTCAGGGCAGGTCCTGACCCCTTTTTGGTATCAAGTTCAGAAGAACTGTTGGATCACAATTTACCAATTTGTACAGCCATCATGGTGAAGTAATTTTCAGCAACTAAGACAATTAAGCCCATTCACTTTATATACAGTTAATCAAAGCACCGTCAATCAAAAATACTATGGATTATGTACGGTGTTCCTTAAATTACTGGATGGCATGATACTTTGTGCAGAAGCTATTGAGATTGATATAAGTAAACATCCCCTGGCCTGAAACTACATGTCATGCTTATGGCCTCCTCCTATACTCCATACTATGATACTACTATGATAAACAGAACTCATGACCGAAACTGCAGCAACATCTCCCGATAAAAGCAGGATTATTCCTCCACCAAGATGCAGTGAGTGGAGGATAGTTAAATAATAAAAATTCTGTGCGTAAAATCAATCCCAGTCACTTACAGCAGTGTGGACTCCAGGCGTGATTGACGGGGGAATTACCCAATCATCTCCATTCTGACCTGGATTAGTGGTGTCCCTATATGCAGCCCCCTGAACATTCTCATCCCCAGGGAACAAAAACCCTATTTATTTGGTGTCTCATTGTAATTGACTCAGCAAGATCTCCAATGGTTCCATTTAAAGGTTACCCTCTAGACTCTTAGCTCTTACACTGTCAGTCCCAACGAGATCACATGCAGTTTGAGCCAGAATGATCCAAACCCAATGCAGTTTGCTTTATACTGCACGCTATCACAAGTCAGGTTGTGTACCAGGACCATTAAGTAATCTTCCTGAAATAAGCACTGACTTAGGAATTTCCTGTTGATTGTAACTGGTAATCTTATCAGATGCTTACACCAGACAGATGGGGATCTTCATTGAAAGTGGTGGGAACTGTAAACTCTGAATTGCAATCATAGTAAATGATCAATCCAAATGTTTATACTAAACAATTTGTTATAAGTTCATCACAAATGCAGGTTCTGGGCATGGACAAGAGTTTAGATGAGGAGACGTGCAAGTGGCTATTATAGAACAAAGGATCAAAGTCTTTCAGAATATGAAATAATGACCGGAATCAAAGAGAGGGACCAGAAAGCAAACATACATTAATGCCCTTTTTAATATATTTTTCTCTCCTCTCCTGGTGATGACGATTAAGGCGGTGACTCATTTCTGAGATGAGATTCAGTGGGTACCTCATCCAAATGCCCATAATTCCTGTATGATTCTAATTTTTGTTCAGGGAGTAAATAATTTCCTCCCGAATTTGAAGCACAAAAATACAATGAATATTTCCATCCTCCTGTGGACAATAATTGGGGCTGTAGGTGAACAGCCATCGCATCCAATGATGTCCGCAAAAACACTGCATGCTGTATGTCCCATGTTGACCTCAATAGGCTTTAAAAGTGAACCATCTAGTTTTTCTTTTAATCGTTCATGGGATGTGGGCATCGCTGGCGAGGCCGGCATTTATTGCCCATCCCTAATTGCCCTTGAAAAGGTGGTGGTGAGCCGCTTTCTTGAACCGCTGCTGTGTCCTCCTGGTAGGTAGAAATTGTTTCCCCTGGCAGAAGGGTCAGTAACCAGAGGACAGAGATTTAAGGTAATTGGCAAAAGAACCAATGTGGAGATGAGGAGAATTTATTTTTAGGCAGCGAGTTGTGATGATCTGGAATACACTGCCTGAAAGGGCGGTGGAAGCAGATTCAGTAGTAACTTTCAAAAGGGAATTGGATAAATACTTGAAAAGGAAAATTTTGCAGGGCTATGGGGAAAGGGACAAATAGGATAGCTCTTTCAAACAGCCGGCACAGGCATGATGGGCCGAATGGCCGCCTTCTGCATTGTAAGATTCTATGAAAAGTTGTCTTTGACTGGCAGTTCACTCTGCGACTAGCCTCTCTATATATTGCTTCCTCATCTATTGTCTCTGCAAATTTTTCTCTCCCCCGCCCTCCCCACACTCATGAAAGCATTGATTCCTTTCAGTGGGTTCTAGTCCCCCACCCTCTGGAACCTCATCCTAGTGACCACTATTCTTGTGTAAACCTTGACCCTTGGCCAGCTGGTTTTTTTTATTCGTTCATGGGATGTGGGCGTCGCTGGCGAGGCCGGCATTTATTGCCCATCCCGAATTGCCCTTGAGAAGGTGGTGGTGAGCCGCCTTCTTGAACCGCTGCAGTCCGTGTGGTGAAGGTTCTCCCACAGTGCTGTCAGGAAGGGAGTTCCAAGATTTTGACACAGCGATGATGAAGGAACGGCGATATATTTCCAAGTCGGGATGGTGTGTGACTTGGAGGGGAACGTGCAGGTGGTGTTGTTCCCATGTACCTGCTGCTCTTGTCCTTCTAGGTGGTAGAGGTCGCGGGTTTGGGAGGTGCTGTCGAAGAAGCCTTGGCGAGTTGCTGCAGTGCATCCTGTGGATGGTACACACTGCAGCCACAGTGCGCCGGTGGTGAAGGGAGTGAATGTTTAGGGTGGTGGATGGGGTGCCAATCAAGCGGGCTGCTTTGTCCTGGACGCTGTCGAGCTTCTTGAGTGTTGTTGGAGCTGCACTCATCAGGGTGACCATAGGGACTGCTTCGTTTCTGATGCACAAATTCAGTAAAAGTTAGTGGGGGGGAGCCACTGAATAGTATTTAGGAGTGGGGAATGCTGGCCGATAACCCAGCCCAATAGAGTGAGCCCGACCCCTGTTACCCCAGTCTAGCTGTGATCAAATAAACTGAGCAGAGCCAAAGGACTAAACCTGGGACTTTCCTGGTCTGCATGGCTCAGTTGCTGATTGGCTCATGGGGGGGAGGGGGAGGGGGGAGGGGGAGGGGGGGGCGAGGGCGAGAGAGAGGGAAGGTTCTTTGCTGCTTTTAGTGACTCTATCAGGAAATAGATTACTGGATTAAATTTAAATACTTTTTCAATGCACGGTTAAGTGTTAAGGCCTTCCTAGATGGGAGCTAATGACAGGTAATTTTCTAGTGAATTTTAATGAAGAAGTTTACAGGTTGCTTGTTGTTACAGTTTATGATGAATGCTTTCACGATCAAAGACCCAGTGATTAGATATTTTTGCATCGCATTGAATTTGTGTGTTTGTTCCTCCAGGTGAGGAGATCACAGACTCAGAATTTTTAACATTCTTTTTTCCCCAATTTGCCCACATAAAAACATAAGAAATAGGAGCAGGAGTAGGCCATACGCCCCCTCGAGCCTGCTCCGTCATTCAATCAGATCATGGCTGATCTACGCCCTCAACTCCACTTTCCCGCCTGATCCCCATATCCCTTTATTCCCCTAGAGTCCAAAAATCTATCGATCTCAGCCTTGAATATGCTCAACAATTCAGCATCCACAGCCCTCTGGGATAGAGAATTCCAAATAATTCATCAAATCCACCCGGGACAGATACCGTGCATTGCTCCCCCACTTTGCATGGTTTGGTACTGTACCTCACCCAAATTTACCAGGAGTGCTGACGCCCTGTGCCAGTTTGACTTCTGCTACCTGTTCTGCCATTGTGGGACTTAATGAGGTTGATGCCAACGTTTTATGGGAAGTTATTAAATTGTAGGTTATGGTTTATCGTGGACTGGACTGGACTGGACGCTACCCAAACTTTAGAACTTGCTGATCAACATCCACCCGGACAGGATTTTGACCAAAGTCACAGCAGTGAAAGTTTTATAAGAACATAAGAATTAGGAGCAGGAGTAGGCCTTATGGCCCCTCGATCCTGCTCCGCCATTCAATCAGATTATGACTGATCTTCCACCTCAACTCCACTTTCCCGCCCGATCCCCATATCCCTTGATTCCCCTACAGTCCAAAAATCGATCGATCTCAGCCTTGAACATACTCAACGACTGAGCATCCACAGCCCTCTGGGGTAGAGAATTCCAAATATTCACAAACCCCTTTCTTAAATCCCATTCTATCCCCCAATGCCTGCAATTTATGCCCCTTGTTGTTAATAGGCCATGGTCACATTGGTAGCTGGCTTTAGTATAGCAGCTGGGGCCAGAGGATTGGACCTGGTGAGCGGAATGCTGCACAGCCTAAAGGCAGGCTCCCAGTTTCTTCCAAAACTCAACAAAACGCCACATCACGTGAGCCGTGGGCAGTGACGTCTCGACTTTTGAAGAAACCCAAAACACGGCTGTTGCTGGTAGTTCTGGGTAAGGCGGTATCGTTTCAGATACCTCTAGGGTTGCCAACTCTGGACATATTCCTGGAGGTTTCATCACATGACCTCCTGCCTCCAACAGCCCCGCCCCCCCCCCCAACACCCACCATTGGTCACCCGACACGTCCATCCTCGCGACGGCTCACCTTCCCACAGCCAATGGGAAAGCAAACAGGCTCTTAATTACCCGATTGGATGATTCTTGACTGTCAGTCACAATCTTTTTATCCCGTCTCCAATATTTTTAGTAGTAATAAATGTTCAAAAGAAAATGAAAAATTCACTCTTTTTAATGCCCCTACGATTTTTCTCCTGCATTGTCCCGGGAGATTAGTCTTTAATTCCTGGAGATTCCAGAACAATCCTGGAGGGCTGGCAACTCCTAGATCCCTCACTTGCCCTGATTGCAGCAAGGGCAATGCAAAAAAAAAAAACCCAATTGATTGATGCTGATAAACATTTAGTAAATGGTCTTCACGTTTTAAGTTTTTTTCAGTTGGTGTGAGACTGAAGTTTACTGAAGGGACTTTTCCCAATTGGGAAGAATCCTCAAAAAAAAAATTCTAAAAGACGCTTTGCCAACACGACGTTTAATTTGTTTGCGACTTCTTCTTTTGCAGACGCAAGAAGAAAAATGTTCTGTTACTATAACAAGTCGATGGATTTTTTCTACAACCTCCATAGCAATGACTCTGATGACAGTATCAAGAAGAGCAACCTTTATATTGCTTTTGTGTTCGGCTCGCTCTGCTGCCTGTTCATCTTTCTGTCCAATGCCTTGGTCATAATTGCAGTGGTCAGAAACCGACGTTTCCATTTCCCTTTTTACTACCTGCTTGCGAATCTCGCAGCAGCGGACTTTTTTGCCGGCATAGCCTACGTGTTCCTGATGTTCCACACCGGCCAGACGTCGAGGACGTTGACTGTGTACCGCTATTTTCTACGCCAGGGGTTGTTGGACACTAGTTTCAGTGCATCAGTGGACAGCTTACTGGTGATAGCGGTTGAGCGTTACTGCTCCGTGATGAAGATGCAGTTGCACAGCAACCTGTCGAAGCGGCGAGTGTCTTGTCTCATTTTGGGTATCTGGGTCGCGGCCATTGTCATGGGCGCCCTGCCCAATATGGGCTGGAACTGCATCTGCAACATCAGCACCTGCTCTGTCCTGGCCCCGACCTACAGCAGGAGTTTCTTGGTATTCTGGGCTTTATTCTACCTCTTCGCATTTTTCATCATAATAGCGATATATTTGCGGATCTATATCTACGTGAAGAAGAAAACCCGCAACTTGTCCGCGCACACCACTGGTTCCATCAAACGCAACAAAATGCCGATGAAGCTAGTGAAGACCATCATGACTGTCCTGGGTAGGTGATTCATGTATTCAGTTATTGACATGGTATGGTAGCATCATAGAATCATCTTACAGCACAGAAGGAGGCCATTCGGCCCCTCGTGCCTGTGCTGGCTCTTTGAAAGAGCTGTCCAATGTAGTCCCACACCCTGGCTTTTTCCCCGCATAACCCTGCAAATTAATCCTCTTCAAGTACATGTCCAATTGCCTCTTGAAAGTTCCTATGGAATCTGCTTCCCCCACCGTTTCAGGTAGTGCGTTCCAGATCTTAACAACCCTCTGTGTGAAAAAATTTCTCCTCATTTCCCCTCTAGTTCTTTTGCCAATTATTTTAAATCTATGACCTCTGGTTACTGACCCACTTGCCAGAGGTATCGTAGGAATAGGAGTAGGCCATTTAGCCCCTCGAGCCTGTTCCGCCATTCAATGAGATCATGGCTGATCTGTGACCTAACTCCATGTACCCGCCTTAGCCCCGTAAGCCTTAATACCTTTGGTTAACGAAAATCTATCAATCTCGGATTTAAAATTAACAATTGAGCTCGCATCAGTTTCTCCCTACTTGCCGTATCAAAACTGGTAATGGTTATAACACTGGAGTAATAATCCAGAGGACACGAGTTCAAATCCCATCATAGCAGCTTGAGAATTTGAATTCAGTTCATTTAAAAAAAAAATCTGGAAATAAAAAGCTGTCAAAATGCTGTAAAAACCCCAACTGGTTCATTAATGTCCTTTTTAGGGAAGGAAACCCGCCATCCTTACCCGGTCTGGGCCTATAGGTGACTCCAGTCCCACAACATCGTGGTTGACTCACAGTCGCCCTCTGAAGTGTCCTAGCAGGCTACTCAGTCGTATCAAACTTGGGGCAACGAGGGGATGTGCAATAAATGCCGGCCTTGTCAGCCCATATCCTGAGAATGAATAGTTTTTAAGAAAAAAAGAAGCAATGTCTGTTGTGCAGCCCTTCCCCTTTTATAGACACTTTGTGAAGACACAAAAAGGATTAACAGTGTGTTTCTCAAGTAAAGGCAGTTAGGAGACCTATTGTGTTTAACAAGCTAACCTTGTAAACTTGCTGGAACAGGCATCTGTTCTGGGTGTGCCTGTGAGGAGCACAGTCACATCGTATCTGATTGGTGGGTGGGTGGTTGGCTGATGGGGAGAGGTTGAAAGAGAGTCGAGACTACCTTGATGTTGTAACAGTGGGTTGATGTACTGAAGTTCGCCACGGTCGGGGTAGAGTTGTAGAGAGAGAGAGAGCAGTGTTTTAAAAAGGAAAAAAGGCGGGGGGGGGCGGGCGGGGGGGGGGGGAAAAACCGTCAACCGAAGTATCCAAACATTGCTGAAAAGTAAAAGACCCTTCTGGTCGGATTGAATAACTGTGATGGACAGTGTGAGAACCAGATGGAGAAATCAACAGACTTTAGCCTTTAGGCGTTTAATCCAGCCTATCCTAACTTGTCAGCACATGCACCCATCTGTAACTCCTCAAACCACCCCTTTGCAGTCTTAAAATAGGAAGCGACATATAACCTGCCTCTCTTCTGCGGTCTTGTCCCCGCTCGGGTGTCCCTGGGGAAGGAGCACGCGGTGTCCGCTGGTACACTCGAGGCCTTCCTCGACCGGTGGGCACCACGGGGACTGGAGGGCGTGGTGGATAATGGGAATAATATTATTTTAAGTTCGTAAGCAAAAACAAAACAAAGGAAACTTAACTTCTTGCACAGAAGCAGACCATTCTATGTAATTCTGTGCTGTACATTCGGCCCAAAAGGTTTATGCTCTACACGAGCCTCCTCCCATCCTCCTTCTAACCCCATCAGCATCCCCTTCTATTCCTGTCTCTCTCTCTCTCTCTCTCGAGTGTTTATCCAGCTTCTCCTTAAATGCATCTATGCTAATCGCCTCAACTCCTCCTTGTGGTAGTGAGTTCCACATTCTGACCACTCTCCAAGTAAAGACATGTCTCCTGAATCCCCTATAGGATTTATTAGTGACAATCTTTATATTTATGGCCCCTGGTTGTACTCCCTTAAAAAGATTTTTGTTTTTTTTGTTCATTGAGACTGGGATAACCCAGTGTCTCCTTATGGATTCATTAGAAAAGGCATCACAACCTGACATCTTGTTAGCCCGAGGCCTGGAGGAGTTCCAGTAATGACACATGCTCCAAGCAGCGGGCAGGTCAACAGAAGGCCTTATATTTCAATTTTATGTGTTTTTAAAATTATATTGTAAGGAACCACTGATCAGTTACACACAGCCTGCCCCACCCCCCCCCCCAAAAAAAATATCATGTGGTGGCGGCTTATGTTTAAAAAGATTTAGAAAAAAAAAACACTGGAATATCCGAACCTGGCTGGTTCAGTTGGTTTAAAAGTGATCATTTATTCGAAAAGTTCCGTCTCACTAATGTTTCATTTTGGAATCTACTTGGTGGGATCTCTGCTGTTTGGCATTTTAAAATCTGCCGTATTTTAGAGATCTGTTGAATTCCCGCTACCGTCACTGAGAGATTGCGAGCCCAAAGGTAGGACCATAAGCGTGAAGTGTAAATAACATGGCTGTGTGCCTCACTGATTGTACTCCTCCTCAGAGAGACATTGAGAGAAATAACTTTGCAGCAAAAAAAAATAAACCCCCCACCCCCGCCGGTGTCTAGAAAGTCGGTCTGACGTTTGCAGGGATGAGCAGTTCAGTTTTGTACAATTTTGATGAAGTACTCATTAAGGGAGAGTTGGAGATATTTTGCTTTTGAGTGTTGTGAGGAAAATGCTGATGACTGGGAGGGGGGAGGGAAATCAACAAGAAGAAAATATAAACCTAACCTCAAAATCTTACACCACCCAAACCTGACTGGTTGCCATTTCACAAGACGTCATTCCGATGGCCCCAGCAGAACGGCCGGCAGAATATTCCGTGGAGTAATAGTCCTTAATCTGTCACACCTACTTGTATCGTCAAAACCTTCCATCCCATCCATGATCTAATAAAGTGGTCAATCGACAGGGTCCAAGGACACTCTTGCATATTTCCCGCTCAATGACGGGGATGGGGGAGGAATACTCTGGTCCCTCGTCTTACCTCAGTGCAGCAATAGTGTATTTATGTCCCTTGGTCCTGTGATCGCAGGATTCAATTTGCCCGAATCAGGCCCCGCCCACAAAACTGGCGGCGCCCTCCCCAGTTGGCAATTGCGAGATTCTACTGATTCCGCTGGTGCGGGAAGGGTCTTCAAATCGGGCTTGATTTTTTTGGGCGCACGGGCACCAGTCGGCAGGTTTTTTTTTAATTCTTATCAAAAAATATTTAATTTACTAAGACTCTGACTGGTGCACACCAATGAAACTATTAAATGGGAGGTCCTGAGGTCGTGAAAGGCACTATATAAATGCAAGTCTTTTTTTACCTCGGTTTAACTTCTCATCTGAAAGACGGCACCTCCGACAGTGCAGCACTCCCTCGGTTTTGCACCGGGAATGTCAGCCTGGATTATGTGCTCAAGTGTCTGGAATGGGACTTGAACCCTCAAACCTTCTGACTTGGTGTGAGGAATAGATTGAGCACATCTGCCAGTTCCTGAACTATCATAATATTTCTATTATATTATTTGAATAATCTCATGACGTGTATATTAGAAAGAACGAGCACCATTCACGAGCTCAGGACGTCCCAAAGCGCTTTGCAGCCAATGAAACACTTTTGAAATGCAGTCACTGTTGTAATATAGGAAACGTGGCAGCCAATTTGCACACAGCAAGATCCCACAATAAGGTAATGACCAAATAACCTGTGTTTTTTTTTTGAAAGTGATGTTGGTTGAGGGATAAATATTGGCCAGAACACCAGGGAGAACACCCCTGCTCTTCTTCAAAATGGTGGCCGTGTTATCAGTTACTTCCACCAAAGAGGGCCAACAAGGCCTTGGTTTAACGTCTCGTGCGAAAGACCGCACCTCTGACAGTGCAGTACTCCCTCATTACTGCTTGGGAGTGTCAGCCTAGATTATATATTCAAGTCCTTAGAGTGGGATTTGAACCCACAAACCTTCTGACTCAGAGGCAAGAGTGCTACCCACTGAGCCACAGCTGATACCTATTGTCTTTCAATAGCTATAAGACCTGTACTATGCTTCCCTCTCAATCTTCTTTTCTCCCTGAAACATTGGTGAGCCTTTACTCAGAACCTAAGGTTTTAAAAGCCATGGAATGATGCATGGAATACATTGCTGTCCTATCAAAGGTACAGTGCCCAAATTTACAGAACGTTTTTGAGATGGAGCCTTGCTGATGAGTTGCATGAGTTAAAATAGCTTGTTTTGATGAGGGACATCAAATACTCTCAAGCCGTGTTCCAGTCTTTTGATTAATCTGGTTAACAACTCTCTTCCACTGATTTGCTCATGAATCAAAGTATTCAGCGAATTGCTAATCAGTATTGCTGGCTGCACTATCGTGCATCAACGCACATGTACCCACATTAAATTCTGACCATCAATCCATAGCCCATCCATTTAATTGGTCTAGATCCTTTGAATGCTTTCAATGACCCTTATGTTCATCACCTCATCATTGTTAGCAAATTTCACAATATTACTACAGGTACATTTTACAAATGCTGTAAACAGCAGAGAGCTCACAAGCCCCCTGTGAGACCCCCACCAGTTATTGTCCCCAGCCTTGTCCATTCCTCATCACCAATTGTTTTTAATTGCAAAACCAGTTTTCTGACCAGCTGCTAGTTTTACCATGAATTGCACATATCTTTCTCTCCTTTGAAAACTTCGGACTCAGAACATCATCAAGTGGCCTTCTGGAAAAATCCAAGTCAACTTATGTCCATCTAACTAGTGTTTTATAAAGGTTTGGTATAACTTTCTTGCTTTTGTACTCTACGCCTCTAATGAGGGAATATAAATAGATGGAAGAGTTAACGTATCAGAGGGAGGAACTCCAATGAGCTGAATGGCCAATTCTCATTCCTGACTTTTTGAGAGTTTCCGCTAGTTTTGTGCCCAGATTCCAGTGCATTCGGCTGAACCAACGTAAAAAATTGGGGAACTTAAAAGGTAGGCGAGTTCTGTCCAAATCCCTTTACACTGGTTCAAGATTCAATTTGCCCGAATCAGACCCCGCCCACAAAACTGGCCACACACCCCCCCCCCCCGTTGGCAATTGTGAGATTCCACTTATTCCGCTGGTGCGGGAAGGGTCTTCAAATTGGGCTTGTTTTCTTGGGCGCACAGGCACCAGTAGGCAGGGTTTTTTAAAATTCTTATCAAAAAATATTTAATTTACTAAGACTCTGACTGGTGCACACCAATGAAACGGGAAGTCCTGAGGTCGTGAATGGCAAGTCTTTTCTTCCTCGGTTTAACGTCTCATCTGAAAGACGGCACCTCCAACAGTGCAGCACTCCCTCGGTTTTGCACCGGGAATGTCAGCCTGGATTATGTGCTCAAGTGTCTGGAATAGGACTTGAACCCATGACCTTCTGACTGTAAGTGACTTGGTGTGAGGAATAGATTTAGCACATCCACCAGTTTCTGAACTATCATGATGTTTCTAGTCAGTGTGTCCCTCTAAAGGACCTTTCTAGGCTTTAAGACACTCTACATAACAAAACAAGCCCTTTGGATTTCTTTTGTTGCTATCAACAATCTGATACTTATTTTCGTACTTATTTCCACCTGATTTTTGCATGCCTTTCAATTCTTCATTAATTTTGTGGTTCGATATATATCTTACAAAACATCAAAACACAATGTCAGGAATGAGAATTGGCCATTCAGCCCATTGACGTTCCTCCCTCTGATACGTTAACTCTTCCACCTATTTATATTCCCTCATTAGAGGCATAGAGTACAAAAGCAAGGAAGTTATACTAAACCTTTGTAAAACACTAGTTAGGCCCCAGCTGGAGTATTGTGTCCAATTCTGAGCACCACACTTTAGGAAGGATGTCAAGGCCTTAGAGTGAGTGCAGAGAAGGTTTACTGGAGTGGTACCAGGGATGAGGGACTTCAGTTATGGGAAGAGACTGGAGAAGCTGGGGTTGTTCTCCTTAGAGCAGAGAAGGTTAAGGGGAGATTTGTTAGAGGTGTTCAAAATCATGAAGGGTTTTGATTAAATAAGGAGAAACTGTTTCCAGTGGCTGAGGACACAGACTTAAGGTGATTGGCAAAAGAACCAGAGGGGAGATGAGGAAAAACATTTTTACTCAGCAAGTTGTGATGATCTGGAATACACTGCCTGAAAGGGTGATGGAAGCAGATTCAATAATAACTTTCAAAGGCGAATTGAATAAATACTTGAACGGGAAAAACTTTGCAGGGCTATGGGGAAAGAGCAGGGGAGGAGTTGGGCTAATTGGATAGCTCTTTCAAAGAGCCAGCACAGGCACGATGGGCCGAATGGCAGCCTCCTGTGCTGTATCATTCTATGATTCGTATGGTTTTTATTTTGAGGCTGTTTACAGAACAAATTATGGAAGGTAGAGAGTGATTGGGGCTCGAACGTGACATCAATTTAGAATCATAGAATGGTTACAGCACAGAAGGAGGCCATTTGGCCCGTCAAGTCCAATCTTGCTCTGCAAGAGCAATCCAGCTAGTCCCACTCCCCCGCCTTTTCCCCGTAGCCCTGCAGATTTTTTTCTTTCAAGTACTTATCCAATTCCCTTTTGAAAGCCACGATTGAATCTGCCTCCACCACCCTTTCAGGCAGTGTATTCCAGACCATAGCTACTTGTTGAGTAAAAAATTTTTTTCCTCATGTCGCCTCTGGTTCTTTTGCCAACCACCTTAAATCTGTGTCCTCTGGTTCTCGACCCAGTGTTCCTGACACGATTTAAAGGCAGTCTGCACCTCTTAAAGGGGAGTGCATTTTGGTTGGAGGCAACTATCTGTGGACATTTGCAGGTGCAGGAGAAGCCACAAGGGCACCTCCCCATTGCCGTGGAGAGAGAAAAGAGTAACGGTAACCGTAGAAACCGTCTCAAGGCTCCAGATCATGGAAAAAGAGTAGGAGTTAGGGAAGCAGTTGTAGAAATTTTTCACAGCTCACTGGCCATGGAGGGGCGGAGTGTGGAGGGAGAGGGATGGAGGAAGGAGAGTGTGGGGGTTTGGGGAGGGCCATGGTTGGAAAATAACTAATGTGATCCTAAGCTTTAAAATAACATTCACAACCATGGTTCTGGGAATTGCTGGCCTGATAGTTTTATATCTACAAAGGGGAAAATGTTTGCGAGTCTGTTCTAGAGAAAACAGTACAAACTGATCTCATTGGAGTGCAGCCAATAAAACAAACCAACACAAAGGAAGGCATGCTCCATTAAGGACGATGGAATCCTTTCAAGCTGGAACAGATTTGGGTGCGTAGTCGATATTTGGTATCCTCACAATCGAGAAGCATGTCGTAAATTTGTTAAACCGACAGCTTATGGGCTAAAAGGGGAAGTTGTAAATTGGAGCATGAATTGGTGAGATAACAGACAGGAAAATAAGTTGCTGCTGTTATATTTTCATTTGCTTGCCTACGTAAGAACTGTCACCGTAATTCATTGTATGTGAAGCACTTTGAGACGTTTCTGAGAGACATGATAATGTGCTGTATCAATGCAAGTCTTTATTTTACTGAAAAAGCAGGGGTAAATATACAGTGGGGAACACAGCTTTACTCTCTTTTTCATCAAAAGCAGTGAAGAGTAGACCCCATAATTCTTGGGAACAGGAAAACAAGCCTGTGCAAAAAAAGGTTCACAAGGATGAAACCAAAACTAAGAGGATATCCTCATCAGGAAAGGCTGAACAGGCTGGGGCTCTTTTCTCTAGAAAAGAGAAGGCTGAGGGGTGACCTGATAGAGGTCTCTAAAATTATGAAAGGGTTTGATAGGGTAGATGTAGAGAAGATGTTTCCACTTGTGGGGGAGACCAAAACTAGGTTCCATGGCCCTTAATGCCCTCGCCTAACAAAAATCTATCAATCTCAGTTTTGAAATTTTCAATTGACCCCCAGCCTCAACAGCTTTTTGAGGGGGAGAGAGTTTCAGATTTCCACTACCCTTTGTGTGAAGAAGTGCTTCCTGACATCACCCCTGAACGGCTCTAATTTTAAGGTTATGCCCCCCTTGTTCTGGACTCCCCCCACCAGAGGAAATAGTTTCTCACTATCTACCCTATCAAATCCTTTAATCATCTTAAACACCTCAATCAGATCACCTCTTAATCCTCTATACTCAAGGGAACACAAGGCTAGTCTATGCCACCTGGCCTCATAATTTAACCATTTAAGCCCCAGTATGTGTTAGATAATATCACAGAGCAGGAAAAGTGTATATTCCTCTGTTTATGTTTCTTTCAAATGTGAGCTCACTAATCCTTCATTGGTAAAGTAAACTTACGTGGAGTCGATAACGCATTCAGGTCAATAGTTGATCTCTCAGATGTGGAAGAGTATAGGTTCTTCCACATTTATATTTTGGATGGAAGGTAGGGGGAGTTGGCTTGTACACAGGGCTGACTTACATGCAAGTATTTATGGTACTTTTTGATATTGAAACTAAAGGGGTAATTTTACAAAAATCGCGCTCCCTCGACTGCCAGAAGCGCATATTGAGAAATCGTGAGTGTAGCCCCATGATTTCCTCTCTCTTCATTTTATAACTCCGTCAATTTGATATTCCGCGGTAGTCCTTGATTGCCTCAGATGTTTTTATGTTGAATTTCAGTGCTTTAAATGATCAAATTTTCGTAAGTCGTGTATGTGTCTTAGTAGGTACAGCACAGAAGGAGGCCATTTGACCCATCCTGCCTGTGCCGGCTCTTTGAAAGAGCTATCCAATTAGTCCCATTCCCCTGCTCTTTCCCCATAGCCCTGTAAATTTTTTCCCTTCCAGTATTTATCCAATTCCCTTTTGAAAGTTAGTATTGAATCTGCTTCCACCGCCCTTTCAGGCAGTGTATTCCAGATCATTACAACTCGCTGAGTAAAAAAAAATGTTTCCTCATGTCGCCTCTGGCTCTTTTGCCGATCACCTTAAATCTGGGTCCTCCGGTTACCGACCCTTCTGCCATTGGAAACGTTTTCTCCTTATTTACTCTCTCAAAATCATTCATGACCTTGAACACCTCTATCAAATCTCCTCTTAACCTTTTCTGTTATAAGGAGAACAACCCCAGCTTCTCCAGTCTCTCCACATAACTGAAGTCCCTCATCCCTGGTACCATTCTAGTAAATCTCTTCTGCGTTCTCTCTAAGGCCTTGACATCCTTCCTAAAGCATAGTGCCCAGTATTGAACACAGTATTCCAGTTGAGGCCTAACCAGTGTTTTATAAAGGTTTATCATAACTTCCTTGCTTTTGTACTCTATACCTCTAATAATAAAGCCCAGGATCCCGTATGCATTTTTAACAGCCTTCTCAACTTGTCCTGCCACATTCAAAGATTTGTGTACGTGCACCCCCAGGTCTCTCTGTTCCTGCACTCCCTATAAAATTGTACCATTTAGTTTATATTGCCTCTCCTCATTCTTCCTACCAAAATGAATCACTTCATACTTTTCTGTATTAAATTTCACCTGCCCTTGTGTCAGCCATTTCACCAGTCTGTCTATGTCTCCTGAAGTCTGTTACTATCCTCCACATTGTTTCCTACATTTCTGAGTTTTGTGATATTCCCAAACTTTGAAATTATACCCTCTATATGCAAGTCCAGGCCATTAATGTATATCAGAAATGTCTGGACTGTTTGTTAAATTTAGATGGCTCGGAGCTCACTGAGGATTATCTTGTTTGGATAGTATGGATGTAATTCTACCATCAAGAGGGAGTGAATCCCAGGAAATCAATGGTGCACTGCCTGTGAATTCCTGAGCTGCCTGCCTGCCCTGCTGACACTACTCCCTGATGTGGGGGAGCTGCTTCTGGGAATTAACCCTCCTGAGTGTTGGGGAAAGGAGATCTTTTGATGATAAGGTTCAAGGCTACGAGTTTTTCAAGTGGAAGCAAAAACCTACTCAAGTATCCAGGGGTGACATTAATATGTAGAAATTACTCTCGAGCCAGGGTTTGTAGTTTTTTTTATTTGTTCTTATTGTATAGGGTGTTCTGATATAGCAAGGCTACATTTATTGCCTTGAGCACATTAAGAGTCATCACATAGTGTGGGACCAAAGGCCAGGCCAAGTAGGGATCATTAGTGAATTAGTTGTTTTTACAACAATTTGGCAGCTCTCGTGGTCATTATTCCTGTTGCTTGCCCAGAATTGAATTCAGTTGCTTTCCATGGTAGGATTTGAGCACAACAATAATAACAACAACAGCAGCAACAACTTGCATTTATATAGCACCTTTTAATGTAGTAAAACGTCCCAAGGTGCTTCACAGGAGCGTAATCAGACAGAATTTGACACCGAGCCGAAGAAAGAGATATTAGGACAGGAAGAGGTAGGTTTTAAGGAGCGTCTTAAAGGAGGAGAGAGAGTTAGAGAGGTTTAGGGAGGGAATTCCAGAGATTTGGCTGAAGGCATGGCCGCCGATGGTGGAGCGACTTAAAATCGGGGATTCGCAAGGGGCAAGAATTGGAGGAGCGCAGAGATCTCGGAGGGTTGCAAAGGGCTTTGGGACATCCTCAGGTCATTAAAGGCACTATATAAATTTTAAAGTCCTTTTACGCCTGGTGAGAACCGGATCAGGCTGAGCTACGACGTTCTTTACAGCCTGCTGACAACTCAGCTGTCCAGGCTCGAACATCAATAATTGACACGTGGCCATGGTACGAGAAGCCTGGAACTGGAGCCTGTCAAGAGTCAGCACCTTTAAAAGAGGAGGGAAGAAAAATGAGGGAAGTGGGAGTTTAAGTGGTTGCAAAGTTTGTAGTATGGGGAGGGGTGGACTGGATTCCCCCAGTAGGGGGGGGGGGGGGTTGGGGTGCCGATAATATAGTGCTGTGAAACCATTTGTGGGGGCTGTTGGGGAAATCTCCCCACGTCCCATGTGGTCAGTCCACTGGCGAATATAGAGCCAGCTATTCGCATGAAATGGCAAGGCGCGTAAAGTAGAGGTTACCACGGTGACCCTCCGATTTACCATCATGCATGTCAGGTTTTACTTGAGCTTTGATCAGTTTTTTTAAATTTCTCTTTGTTTTTCATTCAATGACAAAACGTTCTGCCTTCATTTGATGCGCCCAAGCACATGTTCAGACTCCCACTTCATCGTGAGGGACCTGATTCACAAAGAGCCCCATTTAGAGAAGCATCAGGGCAGAACGCATTTCAGTCCAAGAAGCTCACGACATTGCCTACAATAAGCTAAACCTAGCCGGCGTTCAAGGTCAGTGCTTACAGAGACTGGCATCAGAAATGCAACGCCCAGTTTATCTGCAGCGCATTTAAGAAAAAAATAAATCTGAGTACTGAGAAAATCACACATTGGGGGTGGAGTCCCCGTTTGTTTCCGTTAGTTACATCACGGCAATCCGGGCGCAAAAGATCGGGGGAGTTTTTTAACGTGAGTTACCCCCAAATCCACTAACGCTGATGCTTCCCGCGATGGTTTAATTCAATTCACCCGGATCAGGCCCTGCCCACAAAAGCGACATTGTGAGTTTCCGCCAATTGCGCGCGTTCGGGAAGAGTCTTCAAATTGGGCTCATTCTCTTAGGAGAACAGGCTCCAGTAGGCAGGTTTGTAAAAGGTTTTTTTCGCATCAAAAAAGTATTTAATTTACTTAGAAACTGACTAGTGTACACCAATGAAACCATTAAATGGTTTAGTATAGTTTTTTATAAAGTCATTCTCAGTGATTTTACAACTGGTTACTCACAGGTGGGAGGACTTTTTGCTGTTAAACCCATTTTCAGCTGTATTAATAAAACTGCACCAGGTTAACACTTTTAAATACTTTTTACTGGACAAAAAGGAACGATTCCGTTCTAATAAGCTGCCCGATTGCACTGGTTCATGAAAGATTTTACGTTTATGATTATGCAAATGAATTTTATCGGAAACTTGAAGCCTAATCGAACCAGTGCAATTTCCAGCAGACTTTGGATGCAATTTCTCGATTGTGCCCAAAGTGAAAACTCGACACCTTTTGTGTCACACAATGTGAATGTGTTTATCAGTCTTTTCCAGTAATGTTTTTAAAAACCTACTGCTTTGAGTTAAACATTTTCCTTTACCGCAACAAGGTATAAATATTGGAGAATGTGGAGTCACTGGTGTCGTATCATAGTAGGTACGGCGCAGGCCATTCGGCCCATTGTGCCTGTGCCGGCTCTTTGAAAGAGCTATACATTTAGTCCCACTCCCCCCTGCTCTTTCCCCATAGTCCTGTAAATTATTTCCCTTCAAGTAATTATCCAATTCCCTTTTGAAATCTGCTTCCACCGTCCTTTCAGGCAGTGCATTCCAGATCATTACAACTCGCAGCATAAAAAAAATGTTTCCTCGTGTCGCCTCTGGCTCTTTTGCCGATCTCCTTAAATCTGTGTCCTCTGGTTACCGACCCTCAAGTCACCCTAAAGCTCGAGGTGCAGAAGGGCTGTAGCCTGTCAATTAGACAATGGGAATCCGAGCTTCAGATTAAATCGTGGAAAATCCCAGTATTTAAACTTTGAAAAAGGAAATGAAAGACAATATTCCACTTAGTAGTAAAAGCTAAAAAAGGAATGGGGAAGAAAATAGGGGTGAAAGGGGAGAGCAAATAGAAGTACAATATTTAAAACCCATGATTAAGGTTATATTGGATTACAGCCAGTCTGGACATCTGACTCCTTTTATTATGTGAAAGGGAGTTTGTTTTGCATCTCTGCACAGGCTAAAAACCTGACTGTCAAAACCGTTCATGATCTTGAACACCTCCTATCAAACCTCCCCTTAACCTTCTCTGTTCTAAGGTGAACAACCCCAGCTTCTCCACATAGCTGAAGCCCGTCATCCCTGGTACCATTCTAGTAAATCTCCTCTGCACCCTCTCCATGGCCTTGACATCCTTCCTAAAGTGTGATGCCCAGAGTTGAACACAATATTCCAGTCGAGGTCTAACCAGTGTTTTATAAAGGTTTAGCATAACTTCCTTACTTTTGTATTCTATGCCTCTATTAATAAAGCCCAGGATCCCATACGCCTTTTTAACAGCCTTCTCAACTTGTCCTGTCACCTTCAAAGATTTGTGTATGTGCACCCCCAGTTCTCTCTGTTCCTGCACCCCCTTTAAAATTGTACCATTTACTTTATATTGCCTCTCCTCATTCTTCCTACCAAAATGCATCACTTCACATTTCTCTGCATTAAATTTCATCTGCCATGTGTCTGGTCATTTCACCAGTCTGTCTACGTCCTCCTGAAGTCTGTTACTATTCTTCACATTGTTTACTACATTTCCAAGTTTTGTGTCATCTGCAAACTTTGAAATTATACCCAAGTCCAGGTCATTAATATATATCAAAAATAGCAGTGGTCCTAATACTGACCCCTGGGGAACACCACTGTATACTTCCCTCCAGTCTGAAAAACAACCATTCACCACTACTCTTCACTTTCTGTCCCTTAGCCAATTTTGTATCCCTACTGCCACTGTCCCTTTAAACGCATGGGCTTTAATTTTGCTAACAAGTCTATTATGTGGTACTTTATCAAACGCCTTCTGAAAGTCCATATACACAACTCAACCGCACTACCCTCAATAACCCTCTCCATTACTTCATCAAAGAACTCAATCAAGTTAGTCAAACACAATTTTCCTTTAACAGATCTGTACTGACTTTCATTTATTAGCCCATACTTTTCTAAGTGCCAATTAATTTTATCCTGGTTTATTGTCTCTAAAAGTTTCCTCACCACCGATGTTGGGCTGACTGCCTGGAATTGCCGGGTTTATCCCTCTCCCCTTTTTTGAACAGGGGTGTAACATTTGCAATCCTCCAGCACCATCCCCGTATCGAAGGAGGATTAGAAGATTGTGGCCAGAGCCTCTGTAATTTCTACCCTTACTTCCCTCAGTAACCTGGATTGCATCCCATCTGGACCAGGTGACTTTTCTACTTTGAGCCCTGCCAATCTTTTGAGTATCTCCTCTTTATCTATTTTTATCCTGTCCAACATCACTACCACCTCCTCCTTTACTGGTACAATGGCAGCATCTTCTTCTCTAGTGAAGACCGATGCAAAGTATTCATTTAGTACCTCAGCCATATCCTCTGCCTCCACAAGAAGATCTCCTTTTTTTGTCCCGTATCAGCCCCACACTTCCTTTGACTTCCCTTTTACTATTTATATGTTTATAAAAGACTTTTGGTTCAACTGTTAATATCAGTTGGATAACTTTGTCGAAAGAGACTAGTCAGCTAATTCTATAATGAGTTGGTGTGAAAAGCAACTACACTGTTGGCCTCTCATCATCTTCTAGCATGGAATAGGTCAACGCGCATCTTTTATCTATTCTTAGAAAAAAAAAGTTTATGTAAGCCTCGGACAGTTCATCCTTTTATTGAGACTGGTTGCAAGTAATCGCCACGATTATGTTTGGTGCGAGAGAATTTCCATGTTGTTGGCAGGTGGTCGGTATTTATCTTACGAAACGCACAGGGCCTGCAGAAGCAATCATCATCCTGTCAATCTGCCATTTATTGATCCTGCCTATTTTGTATGTTCGCAAGGTCTGCCATCACTCTTTCACGTTTTGTCAATGTGCCTGAGCACGACCATCGCAAAGCAAAGGGGGCGACTTTATACAGTCTCCCCGTTTGTGACTGTTAGCGTGGAATTTGGACTGTTGAATTAAAGGCAACGATGAAGTGACTATTGGGTACATGGCGGTGGTCTTTACCCTAAAACCACACTGAAATGCGCTTTGTGTAGATTAGATCGTTGCCTTTAATTCAACAGTCCAAATTCCACGCTAACAGTGACTAACTGAATGCTTTTGTGTGATTACTTTATAAAATGTTTTTTTTAAAAAAGGTCCTTTTTTTGTACTGTTTAGATTGAGGCCCAAAGTTGAGTGTTTGTAAATAAAACAGTTTTGGAACTTTGCCTCGAGCATTCACCAATGGTGAGCAGCCACTCGGGGATTGCTGATGGGTTTTTTAAAAAATGATTTAAAATATATTTCCACTCTCTGCAAATATTACCACACTCCTCAGCGCCCACCCCCCACCCATAAAGAGTTAGTGTGAAGTAGCCAAGGGTATTAAGGGATATGTAGCCAAGGTGGGTAGATAGAGTTAGGATACTCATTGAATGGCGGAACAGGCTCGAGGGGCTGAATGGCCTTCTCTTGTTCCTATGTTGGGGCTTTAAATTAAAAAGTGGGGGGTGGCGGTGAGGGTTCAGGTAAGGGTAAATTTATAAATCTAAAAAGAAAAGTCAAGGCCATACAGCAATGTAGCCATTTGGGTAAAAATAAGCAGTGTGTGTCAGGAAGGGACAGAGAGTTTAACGGTAATAGTGAATCAGTGAATAAGGTCCAGACAGGGAAAAACAGTAAAAAAAAGTTAAAATTGAAGGCACTTTATCTGAATGCATGAAGCATTCGTAACAAGATTAATGGCACAAATAGAGATAAACGGGTTTGATCTAGTAGTTATTACTGAGACGTGATTGCAAGGTGACCAAGATTGGGAACTAAATATTCCAGGGTACTTAACATTTAGAAAAGGCAGACAAAATGGAAAAGGAGGGGGAGTAGCCCCAATAATAAAGGATGACATAAGGACAGTGGTGAGAAAGGATCTTGGCTCGGAAGATCAGGAGGTAGAATCAATATGGGTGGGAATTAGAAATAACAAGGGGCAGAAAACACTGGTGGGAGTAGTTTATAGGCCCCCTAATAGTAGCAATACTGTTGGACAGAGTATTAATCATAAAATAATAGGAGCATGTAACAAAGGTAATGCAATAATCGTTGGGGACTTTAATCTTCATATAGACTGGGCAAATCATATCAGCAAAGGTAGTTTGGAGGACGAGTTCATGGAATGCATTCGAGACAGTTTCCTGGAGCAATATGTTGTGGAACCAACCAGGGAACAGGCTATTTTAGATCTTGCCTTGTGTAATGAGACAGGGTTAATTAGTAATCTCACAGTAAGGGATCCTCTGGGGCAGAGTGATCATAATATTATAGAATTTCACATTGAGTTCGAGAGTGATGTACTTATGTCCGAAACTAGAGTATTAAACTTAAACAAAGCCAATTACATAGAATGAGGGGCGAGTTGGCTAAGGTTGAGTGGGAAATTAGGTTAAAAGATATGACGGTCGATAAGCAATGGCCAACATTTAAAGAAATAATTCATAATTCTCAACGAATATACATTTCATTGAGGAATAAAAATTCCACAGGAAAAGTGATCCATCCGTGGCTAACTAAAGAAGTTAAGGATAGTATTAGATTAAAAGAAGAGGCTTATATTGTTGCCAAGCAGAGTAGTAAGCCTGAGGATTTGGAGAGTTTTAGAAACCAGCAAAGGACGACCAAAAAATTGATAGAGGGAGAAAATAGAATAAATATCAATAAATATAAAAACAGATTGTAAGAGCTTCTACATGTATGTAAAAAGGAAGAGATTAGCGAAAGTAAACATGGGTCCCTTAGAGGCTGAGACAGGAGAAATTATAATGGGGAATAAGGAAATGGCAGAGACGTTAAATATTTTATATCTGTCTTCACAGTAGAAGACCCAAAAAAATACCAGGAATAGTGGGGTACCAAGGGTCTAATGAGAGTGAGGAACTTAAAGTAATTAAGATTAGTAAAAAAAAAGTACTGGGGAAATTAATGGGACTAAAAGCTGACAAATCCCCTGGACCTGATGGCCTACATCCTAGGGTTCTAAAAGATGTGGCTGCAGAGATAGTGGATGCATTGGTTTTGATCTTCCGGAATTCCCTAGATCCCAATGGATTGGAAGGTAGCAAATGTAACGCCGCTATTCAAGAAAGGAGGGAGAGAAAACACGGAACTACAGGCCAGTTAGCCTGACATCAGTAGTCGGGAAAATGCTGGAATCTATTGTTAAGGACGTAGTAACAGAGCACTTAGAAAATCGCAAGGATCAGTGCTTGGGCCTCAGCTATTTACAATCTGTATTAATGACTTAGATGAAGGGACCGAGTGTAATGTATCCAAGTTTGCTGACGATACAAAGCTAGGTGGGAAAGTAAGCTGTGAGGAGGACACAAAGAGTCTGCGAGGAGATTATAGACAGGTTAAGTGAGTGGGCAAGAAAGTGGCAGATGGAGTATAATGTGGGAAAGGATGAGGTTATTCACTTTGGTAGGAAGAACAGAAAACAGAATATTTTTTAAATGGTCAGAAACAATTAAATCTTGGTGTTCAGAGGGATTTGGATGTCCTTGTGCACAAAGCTCAGAAAGTTAGCATGCAGGTACAGCTAGCAATTAGGAAAGCAAATGGTATGTTGGCCTTTATTGCAAGGGGTTTGGAGTACAGAGAGTAAGGAAGTCTTGCTGCAATTGTACAGGGCTTTGGTGAGACCTCACCTGGAATACTGTGTACAGTTTTGGTCTCCTTACCCAGGAAGGATATATTTGCCTCAGAGGCAGTGCAAGGAAGGTTCACTAGATTTGATTCCTGGGATGAGAGGGTTGTCCTATGGGGAGAGACTGAGTAGAATGGGCCTATACTCTCTGGAGTTTAAAAGAATGAGAGGGGGCTTGACAGGGTAGATGCTGAGAGGTTGTTCTCCCTGGCTGGAGAGTCTAGAACTAGGGGACATAGTCTCAGGATAAGGGATCGGCCATTTAGGACTGAGATGAGGAGGGATTTCTTCACTTGGAGGGTTGTGAATCTTTGGAATTCTCTACCCCAGAGGGCTGTGGATGCTGAGTCATTGAATATATTCAAGAATGAGATCGATAGATTTTTGTACTCTAAGGGAATCAAGGGATATGGGGATCGGGCGGGAAAGTGGAGTTAAGGTCAAAGATCTTCTTGAATGGCGGATCAGACTCGAGGGGCCATATGGCCTACTCCTGCTCCCATTTTTTATGTTCAACTAGTGTTACAGCTCGTGTCGACTGTCTCCCCCCCACCCCACCCCCCACTTTGCTCTCGGAATATAGCAGGTAGTCGCAGTATTATTTAGCCCTGGAACATTCCTTTCCAATTCGGAAAAGAAGCGGTTGCCAAATGAAAAGAAAACAATTGAAATTGGGGAGGCTGTGCCGTGAGGTGGTTCTGTGATTAAACAGCACTTAACAGTGAGTCATCCCTGTCTTTGTTAACCCTTTGGGATGAATTGTGAGTGAAGCAATCGTTTCAACACATACTGCATATCCAAGAGTGAGAGTTACGAACCTGAGTCTGCCACAGGTATATCTTCTGGCTCCTTTGGCGTCAGTTGTTCCCTTAAACGGGTCTGGTCACCTGCATTTTTAGGAGATGATGATGCCCTGTATCTAGCACGGTAAGAAAGAAAGTACTTGCATTTATATAGCGCCTTTCATGACCTCAGGACATCCCAAAGCGCTTCACAGCCAATGAAGTACTTTTGAATTGTAATGTAGCCAATTTGCGCACAGCAAGATCCCTCAAACAGCAATGAGGTAATGACCAGATCATCTGTTTTCTCAGTGATGTTGGTTGAGGGATAAATATTGACCAGGACACCGGGGAGAACACCCCTGCTGTTCTTCGAAATGATGTCATGGGATCCACCTGAGAGGGCGGACGGGGCCTTGGTTTAACGTCTCATCCAAAAGACGGCACCTCCGAAAGTGTAGCACTCCCTCAGCACTGCACTGGGAGTGTCAGCCTAGATTTTGTGCTCAAAGTCTCCGGAGTGGGACTTGAACCCTCGACCGTCTGACTCAGGGGTGGGAATGCTACCCACTGAGCCACAACTGACACTAATAGTGGGAGCTAGGAGCGTTCAGGCACAATTACAAAAGTAAGGAACACGTGACCTCTCGCCCACTCCGGTGGGTCGTCTCGGTCAATCTAAAGGCACAATCTCTACCCAGGACACCAGCTCACTTACTTTACCGCCTCCTGATGCTAGCCACAAATTACTGGCTGCATTGAAATTCAATTTCCCAATGTCTCCTTATGTAGGCACATGTGGCAGCCATTATGCACCAGGAATGAAAGGAATGTTCCGGGGTGTTTGAGAGGAATGTTGCCCTAGACAATGGGAGAACGCCCTAATCTTGAAAGACGTGCCATGGGGATCTTTAATATGCACCGGAACAGACAAATGGGACCTCCATCTCAACCTCTCCCAAATGCAGCCCTCCCTCAGTGCTGCACTGTATTGTCAGCCTGAATCATGCACCCACCTCAAACCCAATGTCTCCTGACTCGCTGACAGTTTTTTTTAGAATGAAATACATCAAAACTGGTCACATTTCTGAAACAAGACTAGGGAGACTTTGATGGGCCTGTATGTGTGGCAAGAAATGCTTAAAGATAATCAATAACCAGGCTCTCCACCTCTTTATATTTTGGTGTAGTTGCTGTTAATCTGGCAGTATCACTACCTGTCGTTAACTGGACAACGAATCAAACTGGAGTTAACTTATCAAATCGTTTTTATCAGGCAGTAAGTTTGCCCAAATAGGGCAAGAGTGAACCATCCTATTTTTCTTCCTCTCTCCCCTTATACTCTACTTACCCTCCTTGCCTTCTGCCCTCCCCCTTCCCTCTCTCTCCTCCTCCCTTCTCCCCTTTTTCTCCCTCCTCCCTTCTCCCTCCTCCTCCCCTTTTCCCTCCTCCCTCCTGCCCTTTTTCCCCTCCTCCCCTTTTCCCCTCCTTTTTCTCTCCTCCACTTTCCCCCTCCCTCCTCCCTTTTCCCCCTCCCTTCTCCCCTTTCCCCCTCCCTTCTCCCCTTTTCCCCCTCCCTTCTCCCCTTTTCCCCCCTCCCTTCTCCCCTTTTTCTCCCTCCTCCCTTCTCCTCCCTTCTCCCTCCTCCTCCCCTTTTTCCTCCTCCCTCCTCCCCTTTTTCCCCCTCCCTTTCTCCCTTTTCCCCCTCCCTTTCTCCCTTTTCCCCCTCCCTTTCTCCCTTCCCCCCCCCCTTTCTCCCCTTTCCCCCCCCCCTTTCTCCCCTTTTCCCCCTCCTTTCTCCCCTTTTCCCCCTCCTTTCTCCCCTTTTCCCCCTCCTTTCTCCCCTTTTCCCCCTCCTTTCTCCCCTTTTTCCCCTCCCTTCTCCCCTTTTTCCCCCCTCCCTTCTCCCCTTTCCCCCTTCTCCCCTTTCCCCCCTCCCTTCTCCCCTCTCCCCCTCCCTTCTCCCCTTTTCCCCCTCCCTTCTCCCCTTTTTCCCTCCTCCCCTTTTTCCCTCCTCCCCTTTTTCCCACCCTCCCTCCTCCCCTTTTTCCCACCCTCCCTCCTCCCCTTTTTTCTCCCTCTTCCCCTTTCCCCCCTCCCTTTTCCCACTCTTCCACCTTCCTAAATGTGATCTGTATATCGTCAGAAATGCGTGACACGATATTCTTTTCACTCCAGATTGAATTACACAAACAAACCAATAATACAATTGCAGAGAATAACCAGGTCTGTTCAGAGTAGGGAGGTGGAAGGGCTGCCCACAATAAAATAGTGAAAGGCCAAATCACAAAGGAACAAAGTGAAAAGCTGTAAAGATTGAGTTTTACTCCAGTCTCCCTCCCCCATTATTTTATAAAAGAAAGAACTTGTATTTATTTAGCGCCTTTCATAATCTCAGGATGTCCCAAAGCGCTTTAAAACTCATGAGGTACTTTCTGAAGTGTAGTCACTGTTGTAATGTAGGAAATGCTTTAGCCAATTTGCACACAGCGATGTGATAATGACCAGATAACCTGTTTTAGTGGTGTTTGTTGAGGAATAAATATTGGCCAAGACACCGGGGAGAACTCCCCCGCTCTTCTTCGAAATAGTGCCATGGGATCTTTTACGTCCAACCGAGGGGGCAGACGGGGCCTCGGTTTAATGGCTCACCCGAAAGACGGCACCTCCGACTGTGCAGCACTCCCTCAGTACTGCACTGGAAGGCGTCAGCCTGGAATTTGTGCTCAAATCCATATTTCCTTGTTGAGATTTTACACTGTCCTTTAATTATTTTCTTTTTTGGGTTGGAAGAGTATGATTTTTAATACATAAGGTTCTTAAATGCCATAGTTTGAGTCCAATATACTTGAAATACTATCTCTGGCTTTCCTGATCTTTCCTGAATGACGATGTATAACTGAGTCATGGAGACCCTAATCCCCATTCAGTGACCCCCCTACTGCACTAAAGAATGGGGGAATTGGCCAGGGTTACTGCTCCAAATCCCCACCCAGTGACCCCCTACTGGGATAAGGAATGGGGGAATCGACTGAGGTTCCCGCTCCTAATCCCCATCCAGTGACCCCCCTACTGGGATAAGGAACGGGGGAATCGACCGAGGTTCCTGCTCCTAATCCCCACCCAGTGACCCCCTACTGGGGTAAGGAACGGGGGAATCGACCGAGGTTCCTGCTCCTAATCCCCACCCAGTGACCCCCTACTGGGGTAAGGAACGGGGGAATCGACCGAGGCTCCCGCTCCTAATCCCCATCCAGTGACCCCCTACTGGGGTAAGGAATGGGGGAATTGGCCGAGGCTCCTGCTCCTAATCCCCATCCAGTGACCCCCCTACTGGGGTAAAGAATGGGGGAATTGGCCGAGGTTCCTGCTCCTAATCCCCATCCAGTGACCCCCCTACTGGGATAAGGAACGGGGGAATTGGCCGAGGCTCCTGCTCCAAATCCCCACCCAGTGACCCCCTACTGGGATAAGGAACGGGGGAATCGACCGAGGTTCCCGCTCCTAATCCCCACCCAGTGACCCCCCGACTGGGATAAGGAATGGGGGAATTGGCCGAGGTTCCCGCTCCTAATCCCCACCCAGTGACCCCCCTACTGGGGTAAGGAACGGGGGAATTGGCCGAGGCTCCTGCTCCAAATCCCCACCCAGTGACCCCCTACTGGGATAAGGAACGGGGGAATCGACCGAGGTTCCCGCTCCTAATCCCCACCCAGTGACCCCCTACTGGGGTAAAGAATGGGGGAATTGGCCAAGGTTCCTGCTCCTAATCCCCATCCAGTGACCCCCCTACTGGGGTAAAGAACGGGGGAATTGGCCGAGGTTCCTGCTCCAAATCCCCACCCAGTGACCCCCTACTGGGATAAGGAACGGGGGAATCGACCGAGGTTCCCGCTCCTAATCCCCACCCAGTGACCCCCTACTGGGATAAGGAACGGGGGAATTGGCCGAGGTTCCCGCTCCTAATCCCCACCCAGTGACCCCCCTACTGGGGTAAGGAACGGGGGAATTGGCCGAGGCTCCTGCTCCAAATCCCCACCCAGTGACCCCCTACTGGGATAAGGAACGGGGGAATCGACCGAGGTTCCCGCTCCTAATCCCCACCCAGTGACCCCCCTACTGGGGTAAGGAACGGGGGAATTGGCCGAGGCTCCTGCTCCTAATCCCCATCCAGTGACCCCCCTACTGGGATAAGGAACGGGGGAATTGGCCGAGGCTCCTGCTCCTAATCCCCACCCAGTGACCCCCCTACTGGGGTAAAGAATGGGGGAATTGGCCGAGGTTCCTGCTCCTAATCCCCATCCAGTGACCCCCTACTGGGGTAAAGAATGGGGGAATTGGCCGAGGTTCCTGCTCCTAATCCCCATCCAGTGACCCCCCTACTGGGATAAGGAACGGGGGAATCGACCGAGGTTCCTGCTCCTAATCCCCATCCAGTGACCCCCTACTGGGGTAAAGAATGGGGGAATTGGCCGAGGTTCCTGCTCCTAATCCCCATCCAGTGACCCCCCTACTGGGATAAGGAACGGGGGAATCGACCGAGGTTCCTGCTCCTAATCCCCATCCAGTGACCCCCTACTGGGGTAAAGAATGGGGGAATTGGCCGAGGTTCCTGCTCCTAATCCCCACCCAGTGACCCCCCTACTGGGAAGTGTGGACTTTCAGGTGAGGGCAGGATCAAGTCTGGCTGCAATGCCCCCCCCCACCATGCTTTAGTAGTATCCCACCACTCTTTAGACTCACACATGAAGAATGGGGGAGGCACTGGAGACCGCTCGATGGAATTTAAAGAGAGGGAGGGAGCGGGAGAAATATTGGCAAATAAAGGAAAATGCTCTCATTCTGTTAAATTATTCAATATTCCCAGATCAAGCCATAGCCCTTTACAGCTCTGCACTCCTCCAATTCTGGACTCTTGCGCATCCCCGATTTCCTTCGCCCCACCACTGGCGGCCGTGCCTTCAGCTGCCTGGACCCCAAGCTCTAGAATTCCCTCCCTAAACCTCTCCGCCTCTCTACCGGAGACGCTGCTTAAAACTACCTATTTAACCAAGGTTTTGGTCACGTGATCTAACGTCCCCTTCTTCGGCTCGGTGTCAATTATTTTTTTGTCCGATTACGCTCCTGTGAAGGGACGTTTCTCTGCTTTAAAGGCGCTGTATAAATGCAAGTTGTTGATGTTATAACTTACAATAGAAACTGTCTCTGGGACCCAAAATGGGTCTTTCACCCAATCGGTAAGAATTGTGAACTAAAATAGCATCACTTTGAAGTGTGTTTTCTCATTTTTAAAAAGAAATGGCACCGTGTGAAAAGTAATTCCTGATGGCCTTTCCAAAGATTTTATCTCCCGTTGCTTTAAAACGAGTCGTTACACCCTTTGTCAGCTGACTTCATCTGTTTTTTTTAAAAAGCCCACAGTAAAATATATTTCTATTACTGGGGCTTTTTGAATAGTTGCATTGACTTGTATTCCATTGATGTAGACGATTAAGGGGTGATGCAGTTGAGGTGTTTACGATGATGAAAGGATTTGATGGGGTAAATAGGGAGAAACTATTTCCTCTGTTGGGAGAGTCCAAAACAAGGGGGCATAACCTTAAAATTAGACTCCATCCCAAGCCACATCCCTGTTCAGGGGTGATGTCAGGAAGCACTTCTTCACACAAAGGGGAGTGGAAATCTGGAACTCTCTTCCCCCCCAAAAAGCTGTTGAGGCTGGGGGTCAATTGAAAGTTTCAAAACTGAGATCGATGGATTTTTGTTAGACAAGGTTTGCGGATCCAAGGCGGGTAAACTGAGTTAAGATACAGATCAGCCATGATCTAATTGACTGGCGGAACAGGCTCGAGAGACTGAATGGCCTCCTCCTGTAATAATGTTCCTAAGAGCGGGGGAGTTCTCCCAGTGTCCTGGTCATCATCTAACCCTCGGGAAACAGCACCAAAACAAAGCGACTGCTGGTTTTACCTCATCGCCGTTTGTGGGATCTTGGCGGGTGTGCAAATTTGCTGCCATGTTACAACAGTCACTGCACTTCAACAGTCATTTAAGTGAAGCGTTTCGGGCCATTTCTCAGATATTACGAGGCACTGTATTTTTAAGTCTTTCTCTGTTAAGTCTTACATTCCAAATGAAGCCTACAAATTGCACTCTGTTATCAGCATACAAGCACTTACCAGGCTGTTGGAGTTACTTTTCTATTTAAAGGGTTGCATTGACACCATGTCTTTTAGCATTTAGACTCTTTGTATCGCCCAACATAATTTTTAGGCCCGAATGTTTTATTTAATTTCTCCTGGCACTTGTTTCACTTGTAAACTTTGATGACAGCAGTGGCTCAGCGGGTAGCACTCTCACCTCTGAGTCAGAAGGTGGTGGGTTTAAGTCCTGCTACAGGGACTAAGGGAAGCACAAAATCAAGGCTGATGCTCTCAGTGCAGTACTGAGGGAGTGCTGCACTGTCAGAGGTGCCGTTTCTCGGTTGAGATGTTAAACGGAGGCTCCGTCTGCTCTCTCAGGTGGGTGTAAAAGATCCCATGGCACTATTTCAAAGAAGAGCAGGGGGAGTTCTCCCTGGTGTCCTGGTCAATATTTATCCCTCAACCAACATCACTTAAAAACAGATTATCTGGTCATTATCACATTGCTGTTTGTGGGAGCTTGCTGTGAGCAAATTGGCTGAAGCATCTCCTGCTTTACAATAGTGATTACATTTCAAAAAGTACTCCATTGACTTTAATGTGTTTTGGGACCACCCGAGGCTGTGAAAGGCGCTATATAAATGCAAGTCTTTGTAAACTTGAGAGAGTGCAAGTTTTGGGAGTAAACCTGGCTTTTCCGAAGGCAATCCTGTTGCAATTATTACCATTTTTTAAAAACTTATATTAAATCTAGTAAGTTCCTCCCCCTGAAAATATTTTAGTTTTTCTCATATCTCTGGTACTTTATCCTTTTTCTGTACTGTGAAGATCGATATAAAGCAAGTATTCTTCACCCAGAGAGTGGTGGGAATGTGGAAACTCACTACCACAAGGAGTAGTTGAGGTGAATAGAATAGACGCATTTAAGGGGAAGCTCGATAAACACATGAGGGAGAAAGGAGTAGAAGGATATGCTGATAGGATGAGTAGGGAAGGGGGAGGCCCGTGTGGAGCATAAACACCGGCAGAGACTAGTTGGGCCGAATGGCCTGTTTCCGAGCTGTACATTCTATGTAATCATTACAGCAGCACAATGGAATGACTTTAAAATCCTGCAAAATGCCAGCGGCATCTCCCGTTTATTCCAAAGAGCTGTAGATGCTTACGAAGATTGAGGTTCTGATGACAGGTCATCAACCTGAAACATTAACACTTGTTTCTCTCTCCCACAGAGGCTGCCTGACCTGCCGAATGTTTCCCACCCTTTATGTATCATAGTAGGTACAGGATAGAAGGAGGCCATTCAGCCCATCGCGCCTGTGCCGGCTCATCGAAAGAGCTATTCAATTAGTCCCACTGCCCCCTTGCTCTTTCCCCACAGCCTTCCAAAGTTTTCCCCTTCAAGTATTTATCCAATTCCCTTTCGAAAGTTATTATTGAATCTGCTTCCACCGCCCTTTCAGGCAGCGCGTTCCAGATCATCACAACTCGCTGTGTGCTTTTATTTCAGATTTCCAGCATCCGCGGTATTCTGCTTTTGTTTAGGTTTTTATTTTACCCTCTTTTTAATCTCCACCGCCTGCTTGTGATAACTAGCAAAGTAAGATTCTGTCTCGTCTGAGTGAAGTTAGGGAGCCGGGCAACGTTCGGGGGCCAATATTCCCAGTACGTGCTGCTGAGAGTGGGGGAGGAAGGAGGAGAGAGAACCTTGCTCGGTGGCTGGGCAGCTTGGCAAATCGACCCCACGGTGTCATTGTTTCAGTAAGCGGCCAGTTTATTTCCTTATTCTGATGTGGCTATTTTCATCCTGTTAGCCTCATGTTTCATGTGAATAGTCCTTCCCAGATTAACGATAACAAGAGTCACCCTTAAACACGTCGTAACAGGCCTAGCCATTGATCACAATGTATTTTACAGGGAAAGACTGTGAGGGCTTTATTTTGTCAACAAATGAAACTCCCTAGTAACAGTATTGTGCAAGCTTTCAGTGAGATTTATTGGTCAGAATAATGCTAATTTGGTGCAGCATGGTAAGTTCTAAGGAAGAGGCTTGATGCAACCCAAATGAGACCATTTTAGATTTAGTCCAATGGATCAGTAGGGCTTTGTTTGTTTTTAAAAATGGAGCCATGTAGGTTTGATTCCATTGGTGTCGGCCATGGCTCAGCGGGTTGCACCTCTCACCTCTGAGACAAAAGGTCATGGGTTCAAGCCCTACTCCAGCAACTTGAGCATAAAATCTAGTGCAGCGCTGAGGGAGTGCTGCACTGTCACAGGTGCTGATTTTTGGATGAGACATTAAACCGAGGCCCCGTCTGCCCTCTCAGATGGATGTATTTCGAAGAAGAGCAGGGGAGTTCTCCCCGGTGTCCAGGCCAATATTTAGCCCTCGACCAGTATCACGTTTTAAAGAAAAGAAAACAGTTTATCTGGCCATTATCACATTGCTGTTTGTGGGACCTTGCTGTCTGCAAATTGGCTGCTGTGTTTCGTACATTACAACAGTGATTACACTTCAGAAGTACTTTATTGGCCGTGAAGTGTTTTAGGACGTCCTGAGGTTGTGAAAGGTGCTTTATAAATGCAAGTCTTTCATATTGTCTAAATCTAAACACAGGTTTACAACCATCACGGTAAGTGGAATATAACCAGAAGTAATTTGGTGCAAGCGACTCCCCTGATGGTCTGAAGCTGAGGTTCTGTCCTTATTCCGTGTGTGTGTGTGTGTTTTGGTAGATTTTGAAAGATCCATTTAAACACTATCACCCCAAAGAGCTGTTGCTTTGCTCTTAAATTTCTCCAGAACTTTCAACCATCACAGGGATCCTCTTTACAGCAACTACATCACTTCCCGTACTATTTTGGAATACCGACCTTCCACAGTAAATGATTTGTTGAACTTATAACATCGGGAAAGTTGTGTAAGTCCAAATAGGTTTAGCTTCACGGTGTCCGTAAAGAGGGACCTAGATTTCTACCAGCACAAACACTGACATTCCTTAGTCTGTTTGGTAAGAACATAAGAAATAGGAGCAGGAGTCGGCCAATCGGCCCCTCGAGCCTGCTCCGCCATTCAATAAGATCATGGCTGATCTGATCCTAACCTCAAATCTAAATTCCTGTCCAATTTCCTGCCCGCTCCCCGTAACCCCTAATTGCCTTTATTTCTGGGAAACTGTCTATTTCTGTTTTAAATGTATTTATTTATGGTTGTTAAACCTGTGTTTAGAGTAAGGAGTCTGAGAGCTGAGCAGGAATTTGTCAACAAGCTGCATTAGCGCCATGATTGGACAGTGCTTTGGTTTTGGGGGTAATTGTTCAATATAAAAATCTCTGCCTTGTTTTGCTGCTTTCCCCTGACTTTGAATTAAGTCCTGTATTTGGGACTGTGGCAATGGCGCCACCTAGTGACCTGCCAATGAAAAATCATTCCGTGAATAGTTTTTGTAACAGCTAGCTTGCCCTCACGCATTGGTGTCAGTGGGAAATATTTTCCTCTGTTTGCTTTTTTTTAAAAGCAAAAGAAAAGGTAGACATGAGCACAAAGCAGGGCACATTGTTCGGTACTCCTGTCTGCATCTGGACCATACAAGGCTTCTCGATTGCAACGTAGTAATTAGACTTAAGAAAAAATAAATTGGTGCAATAGCCTCTAATTTTAAAGTTCAAGCCCATTGAATAAAAGGGGCAGTGGGAGCATGGATACGAAATTGGTTAAGTGACAGGAAACAGAGAGTAGTGGTGAACGGTTGTTTTTCGGACTGCGGTAATAGGACCACTGCTTTTCTTGATATATATTAATGACTTGGACTTGGGTGTACAGGGCACAATTTCCAAATTTGCAGATGATCCAAAACTTGGAAGTGTAGTAAACAGTGAGGAGGATAGTGGTAGACTTCAAGAGGACATAGACAGGCTGGTAGAATGGGCAGACATGTGGCAGATGAAATTTAACACAGAGAAGTGCAAAGTGATACATTTTGGTAGGAAGAATGAGGAGAGGCAATATAAACTAAATGGTACAATTCTAAAGAGGGTGCAGCACCTCCCAAACCCGCGACCTCTACCACCTAGAAGGACAAGAGCAGCAGGCACATGAGAACAACACCACCTGCACGTTCCCCTCCAAGTCACACACCATCCCGACTTGGAAATATATCGCCGTTCCTTCATCGTCGCTGGGTCAAAATCCTGGAACTCCCTTCCTAACAGCACTGTGGGAGAACCGTCACCACACGGACTGCAGCGGTTCAAGGCGGCGGCTCACCACCACCTTCTCAAGGGCAATTAGGGATGGGCAATAAATGCTGGCCTCGCCAGCGACGCCCACATCCCATGAACGAATAAAAAAAAAAGGACCACAGAGATCTGGAGGTATATGTACACAAATCGTTGAAGGTGGCAGGGCAAGTTGAGAAAGTGGTTGAAAAAGCATTCAGGATCTCGGGCTTTATGAATAGAGGCATAGAGTACAAAAGCAAGGAGGTTATGATGAACCTTTATGAAATACTAGTTCGGCCACAACTGGAGTATTTTGTCCAGTTCTGGGCACCACACTTTATGAAAGATGTGACGGCCTTAGAGAGGGTGCAGAAGAGATTTACTGGAATGGTTCCAGGGATGAGGGACTTTAGTTCCGTGGATAGACTGGAGAAGCTGGGGTTGTTCTCCTTGGAACAGAGAAGGTTGAGAGGAGATTTGATAGAGGTATTCAAAATCATGAAGGGTCTAGACAGAGTAGATAGAGAGAAACTATTCCCATTGGCAGAAGGGTCAAGAACCAGAGGACATAGATTTAAGGTGATTGGCAAAAGAACCAAAGGCAACATGAGGAAAAACTTTTTTACGCAGTGAGTGGTTATGATCTGGAATGTACTGCCCGAGGGGGAGGTGGAGGCAGATTCAATCATGGCCTTCAAAAGGGAACTGGATAAGGACTTGAAGGGAAAAAATTTGCAGGGCTACGGGGAAAGGGCGGGGGAGTGGGAATAGCTGAATTGCTCTTGCAGAGGGCCGGCACGAGCTCAATGGGCCGAATGGCCTCCTTCTGTGCTGTAACCTTTCTATAATTCTGTGATTGCCACTAGAGGTCTTTCTTTCACTCAAGGATAGTGAACAGAGCAAAAAACATACCCCAGTGTTGTAATGTTCACCACAACAGAGCCCATTAAAGCAACGATGCTGAGCTGATTTGGGCCAAGGAGAGGAAACCATTGGCCTGAGCTCCTGTTTCTGATTGCTGCCCAGTGACCCGCACTGGAATCTCATAGGTGTGTGAACAGCGGGTAAGGAAAGGGTGGGTTTGGCTGTGATGAGAAAGGAAGAAAGAGAGAGAGAGAGAATTTATATAGCAGCTCGTCCCGAAGTGCTAAACAGCCAATGAAGTGCATTTATTTTTTGAAGCGTAGTGACTGTTGTAATGTAGGAAAAGGCGGCAGCCAATTTGAGCACAGCAAGATCCCACAAACAGCAATAGGATAACCAGATGATCTGTTCTCATGATGTTGTTCGAGGGATAAATATTGGCACCAGGACACCAGGGAGAACTTCCTTGCTCTTCTTCGAAATAGTGCTGCGGGATCTTTTACGTCCGCCTGAGAGGGCAGACGCGGCCTCGGTTTAAAAGTTTCATCCGAAAGACGGCACCTCTGACAGTGCAGCACTCCCTCAGTACTGCTCAAGTCTCTGGAGTGGGATTTGAACCCATGATCTTCTTGACTCAGAGGCAAGAAGTGCTACCTGCTGAGCCAGGCCCGAGCCTTTCCGCGCTCAAATAGCCACTGATGCTCAGAGTTTACGTGGAAGGCTGTCACCTGTACGAGATATTGGAGGGATGGCGCCATGTAGGTACAGTTGACTTAACAGCCAGATCTGCTCAAAATGTGACATTTTCACAGCCTCCAGCACCTGTTATGTAAAATTGCGAAACCTGGGCAAGAAATCGGACTGCAACAACAACAACTTGCATTTATATAGCACCTTTTTAATGTAGTAAAACGTCCCAAAGCGCTTCAGAGGAGCGATTGTCAAACAAAATTACGACAAGAGCTTGGTCAAAGAGTTAGGTTTTAAGGAGGAAAGAGAGGTGAAGAGGTTTCGGGAGGGAATTCCTGCTGTTTGTGGGATCTTGCTGTGCGCAAATTGGCTGCCGCGTTTCCTGCATTACGACCGTGACTACACTTAAAAAAAAAAGTACTTGATTGGCTGTAAACGTTTTGGGACGTCCTGAGGTTGTGAAAGGCGCTATATAAATGCAAGTTCTTTCTTTCTAGTGTCAAATTGCTGCTACGGCCGAGATCAGCTGACTCGGTACAGATCGGGAATACGAACTTGGAACCTTGTAGTCTGTCAGAGAGAGAGAGAGTCAGAGACGCACACAGATTGTCTCGCCTCATTTCATTTGTTCTTCCAAATAATAACAAACAAGTTGAATTTTGGAAGTTCGAATTATTATCTGTGTATGGTGAATAAAGCTCGTAATTAGAATATTCACATTTTCTTATTGGTGTGTGTGTTTGAGAGAGAGAGAGAAAGACAGACACCAAGATACGCGGTCAGGAATGAATCTCAAAACACCAAATTCAATGTTTGGCGATCCCTTAGAAAGTCACAAACCAGTGCTGTCATAGGCGTGACCCTCCCCTCGTTGCTGACAGACACCAGGAATCCACCAGTGAGTCAAACCTCACACTCCTGCCCTGTTCTGCAAAAGCCGCAGGTTTCCTCTCCCTCCCTCCTCTTTCCCCCCCCCCCCCCCCAGTGATGACAGACCAAAGGACCTCCCCCCTCCCGTCCCCCTCACAATGCTGCCAAACTCCAGCAACCCCGTAGCTACCAAAGCACAGGGGCTGCCCCAAGTGCTGGTAACCTTTATTCCCCCACCCATTACTGCTACACACCAGCTATTTACTTCCAATTGGTGCATCTAGCTGGATATTTTGCTGTGTGCTGTCAGCTTTCAAAATGGTAAAGGATAAAAATTAAGTATTTAGTTAAAGAATTAAGGCCATTCATTTACGTTAATGGGCAGCTATGAAATTCAATCCCCAAAACACCAGTAAACCCCACAATGCAATTTAATAATAATGTCCGTTGACTTATTCGGTCACCGTAAATCAGTGACACAGATATTATCCCCGACACGACATAAACACCCTTATTTTTACAAAACACTGAATCTGCTCACTCACCGTGAGCAATGCCATGGGACATCCACTAGTGTATTAAGAATCTTGTGCATATGTGCACTTCCTGTCGTCACGCTTTTATGTCAACATTTAACATTGAAACCCCCTATGTAAACAGTTGCCTGTAACGGTGCAGTTGCAGGCTCTGGGCTGAGGTGGTGCTGAGGAGCAATATTTCAAAGTCTCTCTCCTAACTCCAACAAAGCCTTGTATGCTTTTTAAAAAAAAAACTTGCGTTCGTCAACTTAACGGGCCACACCACGGAAAATTGACTTGTCCACACGAAATATTTGTTTGTGTGCCGTTTGAGGCAGTCGCTTTTAATCGGGGTAACAGCTGCCTCAAAGTACCACTCAACGGTCTTGTACATGAAGGGCACTACCAGAGGAATTTAATCCCCTTGATGTCACACACAATATTTGTCCTCTTTTATCGGAAGCGATGAGTCTGACAGCAGAATAAATGTTTAGAGGACGCATTGTAAACAATTTTACAACACCAAGTTATAGTCCAGCAATTTTATTTTAAATTCACAAGCTTTCGGAGATTTTCTCCTTCCTCAGGCAAATGTTTCAAGATCTCCTTGAAGCCTACGCATTTATACATATTGAACAATAATAAATGGTGTTTACAGACTGCCCCTGCAACTGCCCGTTGCCAAGGCAATCACCGTGTTCAGACAGAGAGGTGTTACCTGCAGAACCTCCGAATACACATTCAATAAAAAAACAAACAGGGAAAAAAAAACAGAGAAAAAAAAACCCAGAGAGAGGCAGAAACATCCGGAAGGCAGAGAGAGCCAGCAAATGACCCATTATATTAAAAACAGATAACATTTGTTCGCTGGTGGGGTAACGTGTAGCGTGACATGAACCCAAGATCCCGGTTGAGGCCGTCCTCATGGGTGCGGAACTTGGCTATCAATTTCTGCTCGACGATTTTGCGTTGTCGTGTGTCTCGAAGGCCGCCTTGGAGTACGCTTACCCGAAGGTCGGTGGATGAATGTCCATGACTGCTGAAGTGTTCCCCGACTGGGAGGGAACCCTCCTGTTTGGCGATTGTTGCGCGGTGTCCGTTCATCCGTTGTCGCAGCGTCTGCATGGTCTCGCCAATGTACCATGCTCTGGGGCATCCTTTCCTGCAACGTATGAGGTAGACAACGTTGGCTGAGTCACAGGAGTATGAACCATGCACCTGGTGGGTGGTGTCATCTCGTGTGATGGTGGTATCTGTGTCGATGATCTGGCATGTCTTGCAGAGGTTACCGTGGCAGGGTTGTGTGGCGTCGTGGACGCTGTTCTCTTGAAAGCTAGGTAGTTTGCTGCGAACGATGGTCTGTTTGAGGTTGGGTGGCTGTTTAAAGGCGAGTAGTGGAGGTGTGGGGATGGCCATAGCGAGGTGTTTGTCCTCATTGATGACATGTTGAAGGCTGCGGAGAACATGGCGTAGTTTCTCCGCTCCGGGGAAGTACTGGACGACAAAGGGTACTCTGTTGGTTGCGTCCCGTGTTAGTCTCCTGAGGAGGTCTATGCGATTTTTTGCTGTGGCCCGTCGGAACTGTCGATCGATGAGTCGAGCGTCATATCCCGTTCTTACTAGGGCGTCTTTCAGCGTCTGTAGGTGTCCATCGCGTTCCTCCTCGTCTGAGCAGACCCTGTGTATTCGCAGGGCCTGTCCATAGGGGATGGCCTCTTTGACGTGGTTAGGGTGGAAGCTGGAAAAGTGGAGCATCGTGAGGTTGTCCGTGGGCTTGCGGTAGAGTGAGGTGCTGAGGTGCCCGTCTTTGATGGAGATTCGTGTGTCCAAGAAAGAAACTGATTCTGAGGAGTAGTCCATGGTGAGCTTGATGGTGGGATGGAACTTGTTGATGTTATCGTGTAGTCTCTTTAGTGATTCCTTGCCGTGGGTCCATAGAAAGAAAATGTCGTCGATGTATCTGGTGTATAGTGTTGGTTGGAGGTCTTGTGCAGTGAAGAAGTCCTGCTCGAACTTGTGCATGAAAATGTTGGCGTATTGGGGTGCGAATTTGGTCCCCATGGCTGTTCCGTGTGTTTGGGTAAAGAACTGGTTATCGAAGGTGAAGACATTGTGATCCAGGATGAAGCGGATGAGTTGTAGGATGGCTTCCGGAGATTGGCTGTTGTTGGTGTTGAGTATTGATGCTGTCGCAGCGATGCCGTCATCGTGGGGGATACTGGTGTATAGTGCCGAGACGTCCATCGTGGTGAGAAGTGTTCCTGGTTCAACTGGTCCGTGGGTACTGAGTTTTTGTAGGAAGTCTGTAGTGTCACGACAGAAGCTGGGGGTTCCCTGTACGATGGGTTTCAGGATGCCCTCGATGTATCCAGAGAGGTTCTCACACAGGGTTCCGTTGCCTGATACGATGGGACGTCCGGGTGTGTTGGCTTTGTGTATCTTTGGGAGGCAGTAGAAGTCTCCCACGCGGGGATTACGTGGGATGAGAATGCGTAGAATACTCCTCAGAATCAGTTTCTTTCTTGGACACACGAATCTCCATCAAAGACGGGCACCTCAGCACCTCACTCTACCGCAAGCCCACGGACAACCTCACGATGCTCCACTTTTCCAGCTTCCACCCTAACCACGTCAAAGAGGCCATCCCCTATGGACAGGCCCTGCGAATACACAGGGTCTGCTCAGACGAGGAGGAACGCGATGGACACCTACAGACGCTGAAAGACGCCCTAGTAAGAACGGGATATGACGCTCGACTCATCGATCGACAGTTCCGACGGGCCACAGCAAAAAATCGCATAGACCTCCTCAGGAGACTAACACGGGACGCAACCAACAGAGTACCCTTTGTCGTCCAGTACTTCCCCGGAGCGGAGAAACTACGCCATGTTCTCCGCAGCCTTCAACATGTCATCAATGAGGACAAACACCTCGCTATGGCCATCCCCACACCTCCACTACTCGCCTTTAAACAGCCACCCAACCTCAAACAGACCATCGTTCGCAGCAAACTACCTAGCTTTCAAGAGAACAGCGTCCACGACGCCACACAACCCTGCCACGGTAACCTCTGCAAGACATGCCAGATCATCGACACAGATACCACCATCACACGAGATGACACCACCCACCAGGTGCATGGTTCATACTCCTGTGACTCAGCCAACGTTGTCTACCTCATACGTTGCAGGAAAGGATGCCCCAGAGCATGGTACATTGGCGAGACCATGCAGACGCTGCGACAACGGATGAACGGACACCGCGCAACAATCGCCAAACAGGAGGGTTCCCTCCCAGTCGGGGAACACTTCAGCAGTCATGGACATTCATCCACCGACCTTCGGGTAAGCGTACTCCAAGGCGGCCTTCGAGACACACGACAACGCAAAATCGTCGAGCAGAAATTGATAGCCAAGTTCCGCACCCATGAGGACGGCCTCAACCGGGATCTTGGGTTCATGTCACGCTACACGTTACCCCACCAGCGAACAAATGTTATCTGTTTTTAATATAATGGGTCATTTGCTGGCTCTCTCTGCCTTCCGGATGTTTCTGCCTCTCTCTGTGTTTTTTTTTCTCTGTTTTTTTTTCCCTGTTTGTTTTTTTATTGAATGTGTATTCGGAGGTTCTGCAGGTAACACCTCTCTGTCTGAACACGGTGATTGCCTTGGCAACGGGCAGTTGCAGGGGCAGTCTGTAAACACCATTTATTATTGTTCAATATGTATAAATGCGTAGGCTTCAAGGAGATCTTGAAACATTTGCCTGAGGAAGGAGAAAATCTCCGAAAGCTTGTGAATTTAAAATAAAATTGCTGGACTATAACTTGGTGTTGTAAAATTGTTTACAATTGTCAACCCCAGTCCATCACCGGCATCTCCACATCATAGAGGACGCAGGCATTCCCTTTCTATAAAATATATACCTCAATAATCAGAGTCACCCGACAGCACCTCCGATAATGCAGCGCTGGCCTTGGTGCTGCACTGGATCACGTGCTCAAGTCTCTGGAGTGGGAAGAAAACAGGGGAGGAGAAAAGTTTGCAGAAAATATGATGACGTGCGAGAGTATTTAACAGGGACGATGATGTTTTGGGTTAATTTAGGCCATTACGCGACGTACTGAAATGACATCAGCATGAAGACAGTGAGGAGGTTGTGGTGTTGTCTCTGTAGGATAGCATCTGATGTATTGCAAAGTATAATAAGGGCAGTTAGGCAGCAAAATTAGAGGGTTAGTGGGACCATAGAAACCCCTGTATATATTATATGTTTGTTTTTAGTTCCATTGGTCTGTTTAGAGATCTATAAAAAAAATTGCATGCTGCAACTCCAGCGATACCACCCACAGAGTACGGCTGATTGATGGTAATTGTTTACTGGCACTAGTGTGAGTGCAGAACTCAAAGCACGTACAGCCCTTACTGTCCAACACTGTCTCTTCTTATCGTGTCCCCGTACAGTGCTGGTGATAGGCCTTCCAATAAGATTGTAATGTTTCCGAACTATATAGTTCCAGAGTCACTAAAAGGAAAGAGAGACTTGTACTTATACACTGCGTCTCTCAGAAACATCATTTAAAAAGCTTCACTGATTTGAAATCAGTTTGAAGTGTGCATTATAGTGAGATGTTCAATTTGCAACATTGAATAAAATGTGTAATTTTTTTTCCAAAGTTAATTCCGATCAAATTCTGATATTTTGCTTTTGAATTATTTCAGAAATTTACAATGACGGACTAATTTACATCGGGTTACATAAGGACAGAAAGAGGCCATTTGGCCCAACTGGTCCATGCTGGTGTTTATGCTCCACAAGAGCCTCCTCCCACTCCTCTTCATCTCACCCTATCAGCATATCCTTCTATACCTTGCTCCCTCATGTGTTTATCTAGTTTTCCCCTTAAATGCATCTATACTATTCGCCTCAACCACTCCTTGTGGTAGTGAGTTCCACATTCTCACCACTCTCTGGGTAAAGAAGTTTCTCCTGAATTCCCTATTGGATATTTTGGCAATTATCTTATATTTATGGCCTCTAGTTTTGAACTCCCCCACAAGTGGAAACATCTTCTCTACGGTCTACCCTATCAAACCCCTTCATAATCTTAAAGACCTCCATCAGGTCTCCCCTCAGCCTCCTCTTTTCCAGAGAAAAGAGCCCCAGCCTGTTCAATCTTTCCTGGTAGGTATAACCTCTCAGTTCTGCTATCATCCTAGTAAATGTTTTTTGCACCTTCTCCAGTGCTTCTACATCCTTTTTATAATATGGGACCTGAATTGTGCACCGTACTCCAAATGTGGTCTAACCAAAGTTCGATACAAGTTTAACGTAACTTCTCTGCTTTTCAATTCTATCTCTCTATAATTGAACCTCAGTGCTTGGTTTGCTCTTTTTTTTATGCCTTATTAACCTGCGTCATTACTTTTAGTGATTTGTGTGTCTGTACCCCCAGATCCCTCTGCTCCCCTACCCCATTTAGACTCTTATTTTCCAAGCAGTGTGTGGCCTCCTTATTATTCCTATCAAAATGTAATACCTCACAATTAGCTATATTGAAATTAATTTGCCAATTACACGTTCATTCTGCAAATTTATTAACATCTTCCTGTATTTTGATGCACTCTTTCTCAGTACTTACTATAACCCCCAATTTGCTGTCGTATTTAATTTTCATTGTTTCACGACTTGAACACATTTGGCTTCTGTGTATTCTCATCCTTGTTTTCAAATCCCTCCATGGCCTCGCCCCTCCCTATCTCTGTAACCACCTCCAGCCCTACAACCCTCCGAGATCTCTGCGCTCCTCCAATTCTGGCCTCTTGTGCATCCCCGATTTCCATCGCTCCACCATTGGCGGCCGTGCCTTCAGCTGCCTAGGCCCTAAGCTCTGGAATTCCCTCCCTGAACCTCTCCGCCTCTCTCTCCTCCTTTTAGACGCTCCTTAAAACCTGCCTCTTTGACCAAGCTTTTGGTCACCTGTCCTAATATCTCCTTATGTGGCTCGGTGTCAAATTTTGTTTGATAATCGCTCCTGTGAAGCGCCTTGGGACGTTTTATTATGTTTAAAGATGCTATATAAATACAAGTTGTGGTATCTCAATGTGTGACGTGCTCAGAATGGGAGAGAGCAAATTGCTACAGTCACATACGCTCCACTCGTTCACCCTGAATAAAGCTGGCAGTCCTGCTCCAGCACCACCCCCCTGTACCCCACTCCTCCGTGAAATACTGGCCCTGTGCATCGTAAGATGCGCTTACACCACAGCTTTAGTGTTGCAGCAAGATGGTTTTGGCTGTGGGCCGATGTGCGGTTATAAATCCGGAGTTTGGGCCTGGCCTGACTCGAGGGAGTCCCACTCCACTTCACTCCAGTCATGGCCAAGTCCTGACTCCGGATTAACACTGTGACCGTGGCATCCACGTGAAGCGAAACCGTTTCACACCAACACTGTATTCGTGCGAACGCGCCATTAGCTTTAACGATTGAAGCATGAAACAACAGAACATCGATGGGTGACGTGTAAAAATGGATGGGTTTTAAATTCATTTCCAAATCCTCACATGCATTCGCTGATTACTTGTCTTTACAAAGTTATTCTTGGCGCTACATAATTTAAACAGTGCTTTGAGGTACTCTGCTGTGAGGCAATGCGTGCTGTTCTATATTTTGGCGGCTTTTCCAACTAGAGAGTAGAGAGTTCATGTACGATGTCTGGGGCTACCTACTCACTCAAATACATGAAAATCGTTCCCATCAGCTTTGACACTTGATGCGAGTTTTATCACTGCCTTTGCTACTGTATGCTGACAACCACCTCAAGCTCCTTCTGCTGTAGCTCAGTGTCACTGCTTCCGAATCCCCTCAGGTTTATATTACGAGGACAGATTGAATTGACTGGGCTTGTATTCCCTCGAATGCAGAAGATTAAGGGGTGATCTAATTGAGACGATCAAAGGATTTGATAGGGTCGATAGAGAGAAACTATTTCCGCTGGTGGGGGGAGTCCAGAACAAGGGGGCATAATCTTAAAATTAGAGCTCAGCTGTTCAGGGGTGATGTCAGGAAGCATTTCTTTACACAAAGGGGAGTGGAAATCTGGCACTCCCTCCCCCCACCCCCTCCACCTGGCTGGGGGTCAATTGAAAATTTCAAAACTGAGATTGATAGATTTTTGTTGGGTAAGGGGATTAAGGGTTATGGAACCAAGGCGAGTAGGTGGAGCTAAGATACAGATCAGCCATGATCTAATTGAATGGTGGAACAGGCTTGAGGGGCTGAATGGCCTACTCCTGTTCCTATGTTCCTCTGCCCTTGCTCCTTCCCACTGTGCCTCCTGTCTCGTCACCTCTGCTCCTCAAGTCTCCTGCTCACTCTCGGTATTCTGTCATTGCTGTGTCCTGTGCCGAAAACCTCTTTCTGATAGTGACAAACGCAGCGACAACGACAGTTTGCAGTTATTTGAGGGGGGGGGGGGGGGAGAGGAGGGGGGATGGGGAAGAGACCCTGAGCAGCAGATGGAAGAAGAGTTAGGGGAGGTGACCAAAGGCTTGGCTGAAGAGAAAGATCATGAGAAGATTTTTGAAGGTAGGAGAGCTATAACAAGACAAAGGGCCTCTGGAAGATGATTGTGTAATAACAAAGGTGTCTTGACTGAAGGTAAAACGTCCCTGTTCAGCAATATCCACCTACCCGAAATCACACTGCAGTCTGTTTATTGTTCCTCCTTATCAGAACATATTGCAATGGTAGCAGGGGTACGGTAGCATAGTGGTTATGTTACTGGACTAGTTAATCCAGAGATCTAGACTAATAATCTAGGGTCATGAGTTCAAGTCCTGCCATAGCAGAATTAAATAAAATCTGGAATTTAAAAAACTAGTATCAGTAATGGTAATTACCGGATTGTTGTAAAAACCCATCTGGTTCATTAATGTCCTTTAGGGAAGGAAACCTGCCGTCCTTACCCGGTCTGGCCTATATGTGACTCCAGACCCACAGCAATGTGGTTGATTCTTAATCACCCCCTGAAATGGCCTAGCAAACCACTCAGTTGTAAAATCTCGCTGCAAAAAGTCATAATAAAAATAAAACCGGACACGACAAAGGCAAACCAAGCCCAGTCAACCCTGCAAAGTCCTCCTCACTAACATCTGGGGACTTGTGCCAAAATTGGGAGAGCTGTCCCATAGACTAGTCAAGCAACAGCCTGACATAGCCATACTCACAGAATCATATCTTTCAGCCAACGTCCCAGACTCTTCCATCACCATCCCTGGGTATGTCCTGTCCCACCGGCAGGACAGACCCACCAGAGGTGGCGGTACAGTGATATACAGTCAGGAGGGAGTGGCCCTGGGAGTCCTCAACATTGACTCTGGATCTCATGGCATCAGGTCAAAGATGGGCAAGGAAACCTCCTGCTGATTACCACCTACCGTTCTCCCTCAGCTGATGAATCAGTCCTCCTCCATGTTGAACACAACTTGGAGGAAGCACTGAGGATACCAAGGGCACAGAATGTACTCTGGTTGGGGGACTTCAATGTCCATCACCAAGAGTGGCTCGGTAGCACCGCTGCTGGCCGAGTCCTGAAGGACATAGCCGCCAGACTGGGCCTGCGGCAGGTGGTGAGCGAACCAACACGAGGGAAAAACTTACTTGACCTCATCCTCACCAATCTACCTGTCACAGCTACATCTGCCCATGACAGTATTGGTAGGAGTGACCACCGCACAGCTCCTCGTGGAGATGAAGTGACGTCTTGGCACTGAGCACACCATCCAACGTGTTGTGTGGCACTATTACCGTGCTAAATCTAGTAGCTCAAAACTGGGCATCCATGAGACACTGTGGGCCATCAGCAGCAGCAGAATTGCATTCCAGCACAATCTATAACCTCATGGCCCGGCATATTCCTCACTCTACCATTACCAACAAGCCAGGGATCAACCCTGGTTCAATGAGGAGTGTAGAAGAGCATGCCAGGAGCAGCACCAGGCATACCTAAAAATGAGGTGCCAACCTGGTGAAGCTACAACTCAGGACAAACGCATGCTAAACAGCGGAAGCAACATGCTACAGACAAAGCTAAGTGATTCCACAACCAATGGATCAGATCAAAGCTCTGCAGTCCTGCCACATATGGTGGTGGACAATTAAACAACTAACAGGAGGAGGAGGCTCTGTAAACATCCCCATCCTCAATGATGGCAGAGTCCAGCACGTGAGTGCAAAAGACAAGGCTGAAGCGTTTGCAACCATCTTCAGCCAGAAGTGCCGAGTGGATGATCCATCTCAGCCTCCTCCCGATATCCCCACCATCACAGAAGCCAGTCTTCTGCCAATTCGATTCACTCCACATGATATCATGAAATGGCTGAGTACACTGGATACAGCAAAGGCTATGGGCCCTGACAACATCCCGGCTGTGGTACTGAAGACTTGTGCTCCAGAACTATCCGTGACTCTAGCCAGACTGTTCCAGTACAGCTACAACACTGGCATCTACCCGACAATGTGGAAAATTGCCCAGGTATGTCCTGTCCACTAAAAGCAGAACAAATCTAATCCGGCCAATCACCGCCCCATCAGTCTACTCTCAATCATCAGCAAAGTGATGGAAGGTGTCGTTGACAGTGCTATCAAGTGGCATTTACTCACCAATAACCTGCTCACCGATGCTCAGTTTGGGTTCCGCCAGGACCACTCGGCTCCAGACCTCATTACAGCCTTGGTCCAAACATGGACAGAAGAGCTGAAATCCAGAAGTGAGGTGAGAGTGACTGCCCTTGACATCAAGGCAGCATTTGACCGAGTGTGGCACCAAGGAGCCCTAGTAAAATTGAAGTCAATGGGAATCAGGGGGAAATCTCTCCAGTGGCTGGAGTCATACCTAGCACAAAGAAAGATGGTAGTGGTTGTTGGAGGCCAATCATCTCAGCCCCAGGACATTGCTGCAGGAGTTCCTCAGGGCAGTGTCCTAGGCCCAACCATCTTCAGCTGCTTCATCAATGACCTTCCCTCCATCATAAGGTCAGAAATGGGGATGTTCGCTGATGATTGCACAGTGTTCAGTTCCATTCGCAACCCCTCAGATAATGAAGCAGTCCGTGCCCGCATGCAGCAAGACCTGGACAACATCCAGTTTGGGCTGATAAGTGGCAAGTAACATTTGCGCCAGACAAGTGCTAGGCAATGACCATCTCCAACAAAAGAGAGTCTACCCACCTCTCCTTGACATTCAATGGCATTACCATCGCCGAATCCTTCACCGCCAACATCCTGGGGATCACCATTGACCAGAAACTTAACTGGACCAGCCACATAAATACTGTGGCTACAAGAGCAGGGTATTCTGCGGCAAGTGACTCACCTCCTGGATCCCCAAAGCCTTTCCACCATCTACAAGGCACAAGTCAGGAGTGTGATGGAATACCCTCCACTTGCCTGGATGAGCGCAGCTCCAACAACACTCAAGAAGCTCGACACCATCCAGGACAAAGCAGCCTGCTTGTTTGGCACCCCGTCCACCACCCTAAACACTCACTCCCTTCACCACCGGCGCACTGTGGCTGCAGTGTGTACCATCCACAGGATGCACTGCAGCAACTTGCCAAGGCTTCTTCGACAGCACCTCCCAAACCCGCGACCTCTACCACCTAGTAGGACAAGAGCAGCAGGCACATGGGAATAACACCACCTGCACGTTCCCCTCCAAGTCACACACCATCCCGATTTGGAAATATATCGCCGTTCCTTCATCGTCGCTGGGTCAAAATCCTGGAACTCCCTTCCTAACAGCACTGTGGGAGAACCTTCACCACACGGACTGCAGCGGTTCAAGAAGGCGGCTCACCACCACCTTCTCAAGGGCAATTAGGGATGGGCAATAAATGCTGGCCTTGCCAGCGATGCCCACATCCCGTGAACGAATAATTTTTAAAAATCACTTTACGTTGCAGCTTTGAGAACTCAATGGACTCGGAACTTACAATCCAGAATCTCTTGATTCCAATTCACGTAAACAATAAGGGGTTTGGTGGTATGTAATAAAATGTTGACAGTTTTATTACCAGAATTGTTTATAATGTTTTTCTGTACAACTTCATAGAATCGAAGAATGATGCAGCACAGAAGGAGGAGGCCATTTGGCCCATCGTGCCTGTGCCGCCTCTTTGAAAAAGCTATCCAATTTGTCCCACTCCCCTGCCCTGTCCCCATAGCCCTGCAAATTTTTCCCCTTCAAGTATTTATCCATTTCCCTTTTGAAAGTTATTATTGAATCTGCTTCCATCACCCTTTCAGGCAGCGCATTCCAGATCATAACTCGCTGTGTTAAAAAAAAATTCTCACCTCACCTCTGGTTCTTTTGCCAATTACCTTAAATCTGTGTCCTCTGGTTACTGACTGTTCTGCCACTGGAAACAGTTTCTCCCTATTCATTCTATCAAAACCATTCATGATTTTGAACACCTCCATCAAATCTCCCCTTAACCTTCTCTGCTCTCAGGAGAACAACCCCAGTTTCTCCAGTCTCTCCACATAACTGAAGTCCCTCATCCCTGGCACCATTCTAGTAAATCTCCTCTGCACCCTCTCTAAGGCCTTGACATCCTTCCTAAAGTGTGGTGCTCAGAATTGAACACAATACTCCAGCTGAGGCCTAACCAGTGTTTTATTAAAGGTTTAGCATAACTTCCTTGCTTTTGTACTCTATGCCTCTATTTATAAAGCCAAGGATCCCATATGCTTTTTTTAACAGCCTTCTCAACTTATCCTGCCACCTTCAAATATTTGTGTACGTACACCCCCAGGTCTCTCTGTTCCTGCACCTCCTTTAAAATTGTATCATCTAGTTTATACTGCTACTCCTTATTCTTCCAATCAAAATGCATCATTTCACACTTCTTGCAGTAAATTTTATCGTTTAACTAACCTGATAGAGTTTTTTGAAGAGGTAACAGAGAGGGTAGATGAGGGCAATGCAGTTGATGTGATGTATATGGACTTTTAAAAGGCGTTTGATAAAGTGCCGCGTGGTAGGCTTATCATCAAATTCGCGGCCCCATGGAATAAAGGGGGCAGTAGCAATGTGGACACAAAATTGGCTAATTGACAGGAAACAGAGTAGTGGTGAAAGGTTGTTTTTCAGTCTGGAGGGAGGTGTACTGTGGTGTTCCCCAGGGGTCGGTGCTGGGACCACTGCTTTTCTTGATATATATTAATGACTTGGACAGGGCACAATTTCAAAATTTGCAGATGACACAAAACTTGGAAGGGTAGTAAACAGTGAGGAGGATAGTGATAGACTTCAAGAGGATATAGACAGGCTGGTGGCATGGGCGAACACGTGGCAGATGAAATTTAACGCAGAAAAATGCGAAATGATACATTTCAGTAGGAAGAACGAGGAGAGGCAATATAAACTAGGGGGCCCAACTCTAAAAGGGGTGGAGGAACAGAGAGATCTGGGGGTATATGAGCACAAATCGTTGAATGTGGCAGGGCAGATTGAGAAAGCGGTTAAAAAAGCATATGGGATCCTGGGTTTTGTAAATAGAGGCATAGAGTACAAAAGCAAGGAAGTCATAACGAACCTTTATAAAACACTGATTTGGCCACAACTGGAGTATTGTGTCCAGTTCTGGGCACCGCACTTTAGGAAAGAATGTGAAGGCCTTAGAGAGGGTGCAGAAAAGATTTACCAGAATGATTCCAGGGATGAGGGACTTTAGTTATGTGGATCGACTGGAGAAGCTGGAGTTGTTCTCTTTGGAACAGAGAAGATTGCGAGGAGATTTGATAGAGGTATTCAAAATCATGAAGGGTCTAGACAGAGTAGATAGAGAGAAACTGTTCCCATTGGCGGAAGGGTCAAGAACCAGAGGACATAGATTTAAGGTGATTGGCAAAAGATGACATGAGGAAAAACGGTTTTACACAGCGAGTGGTTCTGATCTGGAATGCACTGCCCGAGGAGGTGGTGGAGGCAGATTCAATCGTGGCCTTCAAAAGGGAACTGGGTAAATACTTGAAAGTAAATTGCAGAGCTACGGGAAAAGGGCAGGGGAGTGGGACTAGCTGGATTGCTCTTGCATAGAGCCGGCGTGGACTCGATGGGCTGAATGGCCTCCTTCCATAGAAAGAAATAATTTTTTAATATGATTCTATGCCATGGGCTCGATTTTGGCGTCGGGTTTCCGGCGGCTTTCCAGCGGGGGGGCCCAGAAAATCCCGATATCCGGTCACGTGACCGGATCGCGACGAAATCCCAGCCACTTCCGGGTACCGCGCTGACGTGCGGGGCTGCGCGCGCAAGCCCTGCTGGTGGGAATCCCGCAGGCAATTAAAGCCAGCGGGGTTCCACTTGAGAGTACTTACCTTGCTCGTTGTGGTCAGTTAATGAGCTGAATCAGCTGTCAAAAGAGGAAGTGTGGGATTTTAGGTTCAAGGCAGTGAGCTTCACACACTGGGGGAAACAGTCTCCCTCCAACCAGGCGTGTTGCAGCCAGCAGCCTGTGGCAGGTGCCAAGGTGCACTCCATGGGGGAGAGCCCTCACCCACGCAGGAGGCCACCGCGTCACATAGGGCAACCCCTGCCCTCCACCACCCCCCGCCAAGCCAGAGGACAGACCGACACGAAACCGCAGCCCCAGTCGGAGGAACCACCCACCTACCCTGCACAACCCCTCAGACCAACACCTGCCAGATGGGTGGTGTGTGGACACCCTCGGAGGACGAACAGCATGACCAGCCCCAGCAGCCTCGCAGTCCACGCCGTCCGCCGCAGAGACGTGGAGCCCCCCAACACGGTGTTGTTGCACGCCCACCTGCACAGCAGGAGGGAGGGCTACCGCAGAGAGAGACGCATCGCAGAGGGCACTACCCTCGCCACAGGGTCCACAGACCGAGGCGCAGCTCCCCGGACCTCTCCGAGCAGCAGTGCACAGGGAGGCGCAGATTCGCTCGACATGTAGTCGTGGAGATCTGCAGCCTCTTTCATGCCGAGCTGCTCCTGGCTGGCCCCAGCACCAACTGCTTACCTGTCGCTGGCAAAGTCACCACTGCCCTCCACACCTTCTCCTCCGCATCTGTCCAGGGTGCAGCCGGCTACACCGCCGATGTCTCTCAGTCGTCTGCGCGGACGAGCCCTGCAAATACACCTGCACCTACTCTGCAGTAACACGATGGGTGGCATCAGTGGTGGGTCCTCATAGTGATACCCAGGAGCGGGCATTATTGGACACAACGGACAGGATTCGCGGAGACATGGCAGTGGTGGTGTCAATATAATGTGTGCTGTTTGTTGCTCTGAAATTCAATATAGGTAACACCCATGACAAACCCTCAAACACCCTTGTGCACCCCCTTCATGCTCACGACACGTTTGCCTTACGCTGCCTACTGCACATATGTGATGCATGCCCTGTGGCTGCAGCACAGGTGGTGGCAGGTTGAGTGAGGCTGGCCGTGAGGGAGATGCACGAGAGGGTGAGTATTGGATGGAGCAATGAGATTGTATGAGGATTGGGTTGCGTGTTAGTGGCAGGATGAGTACTGGCGAGGTGAGTAGGTGGAGGTAAGATGAGGATGGGGTTTGAGTGGGTATGAAGGGTGATGTGACAGAGTAGTGTTGGCGGTGCCGAAGGAGATGTGGGGTGGGGGCAGTGTTGTGGCAGACGGAGTGTAGGGGAAAGACTTCGTGTTCTCACTGCGGCTGACCGACTGAGGTCATTGCAGCGCCTCCTGCACTGTGTGCAGGTGGGCCATATGTTGGTGGCGCAGGTGACCCCCTCTGCCACCTCGAGCCAGGCCTTCTTGGTGGCAGAGGCAGGCCGCTTCCTCCCGCCCGCCGGGGGGGATATCTGTGTCCTCCCCCTCCTCCTCACCCCATCTGATGATACCTGGGGTGAGGCATCATTAAACTGGGAGCAGCCTTCCCCCTGGGCTGCTCCATGCTGCAATTTGTTCCATTGGTTGCAGCATCTGTCAGTGGAGGACTGCCCCTTTAACTAGAGAGCCTCCAGCTGACAGATCATACTGCGCATGCGCAGCCCGACCGACGCGCAGGCCAGCGCCGTGGACCCCGGAGGAGCAGGTAATTGATTCCTATTAGTGTGTTGCCTGCTACGATCGCGCGGGCAACCCACTAATTTCGCCGAGCGTGTTGACTACGCTCCCGGAGGACCACCCGCTGGGAACCCGCAGGCCTGCTAAATTCGAGCCCCATGTGTCTGCCCATTTAACCAGTCTGTTACTAACCTCCACTTTGTTTACTACATTACCGAGTTCCGTGTCATCTGCAAACTTTGAAATTATATCCTGTATGCCCAAGTCCAGGTCTTTGATATATATCAAAAAGAGCAGTGGTCTTAATACTGACCCCTGGGGAACACTACTGAATACTTCCCTCCCGTCTGAAAAGCAACCGTTCACCACTGCTCTCTGCCTTCTGTCCCCTAGCCAATTTTGTATTCACACTGCCACTGCCACTGCCCCTTTATTCCCATGGTCTTTAATTTTGCTAATAAGCCTATCATGTGGTAATTTATCAAACTCCTTTTGAATGTCCATATATAGAATCAAAGAATCATACAGCACAGAAGGAGGCCATTCGGCCCAGTGCCTGTGCTGACTCTTTGAAAGAGCTGTCCAGTTTAGTCCCACACCCCAACATTTTCCCCATAACCCTGCAAATTAATCCTCTTCCAATTGCCTTTTGAAAGTTCCTATGGAATCTGCTTCCCCCACCCTTTCAGGTAGTGCGTTCCAGATCTTAACAACCCTCTGTGTGAAAAAATTTCTCCTCATTTCCCCTCTCGTTCTTTTCCCAATTATTTTAAATCTATGACCTCCGGTTACTGACCCACTTTCCAGAGGAAATAGTTTCTCCCTATTTGCTTTATCAAAACCTCTCATCATTTTGAACGCCTCTATTAGGTCTCCTCTTAACCTTCTCTGCTGTAAGGAGAACAATTCCAGCTTCTCCAATCTCTCCACGTAACTGAAGTTCTTGATTATATTTTGTATGCATCAACCGCACGACCTTCATCAACCCTCTCTGTTACTTCATCAAAGAACTCAATCAAGTTACATCAACGACTTGCATTTATATAGCACCTTTAACGTAGTAAAACATCCCAAGGCGCTTCACAGGAGCGATTATCAAACAAAATTTGACACCGAGCCATATAAGGAGATATTAGAACAGGTGATCAAAAGCTTGGCCAAAGAGGCAGGTTTTAAGGATCGTTTTAAGGAGGAGAGAGAGGTAGAGACGCGGAGAGGTTTAGGGAGGGAATTCCAGAGCTTAGGACCTAGTCCGCTAAAGGCACGGCTGCCAATGGTGGAGAGATTAAAATCGGGGATGCACAAGAGGCCAGAATTGGAGGAGCACAGAGATCTCGGAGGGTTGTAGGGCTGGAGGAGGTTACAGAGATAGGGAGGGGCGAGGCCATGGAGGGATTTGAAAACAAGGATGAGAATTTTAAAATCGAGGCATTCCCGGATCGGGAGCCAATGTAGGTCAGCGAGCACAGGGGTGATGGGTGAACGGGACTTGGTGCAAATTTGGATACGGGCAGCAAGCAGAGTTTTGGATGAGCTCAAGTCTATGGAGGGTGGAAGATGGGAGGCCACCCAGGAGAGCATTGGAATAGTCGCGTCTAGAGGTAACAAAGGCATGGATGAGGGTTTCAGCAGCAGGTAAGCTGAGGCAGGGGCGGAGACGGGCGATGTTACAGAGGTGGAAGTAGGCGGTCTCGGTAATGGAGCGGAAAAGTGGTCAGAAGCTCATCTCAAGGTCAAATAGGGCGCCAAAGTTCCGAATGGTCTGGTTCAGCCTCAGACGGTGGCCAAGGAGGGATGGAGTCGGTGGCTAGGGAACGGAGTTTGTGGCGGGGACCAAATACAATGGCTTCGGTCTTCCCAATATTTAGTCAAAGATGAACAAACAAACTTGCATTTATGTAGCACCTTTCACAACCTCAGGACATCCGAAAGCGCTTTACAGGCAATAAAGTATTTTTGAAGTGTAGTCACTGTTGTAATGTAGGGAAACGAGGCAGCTAATTTGTGCACAGCAAGATCCCACAAACAGCAATGACTGGATAATCTGTTTTAGTGATGTTGTTTGAGGGATAAATATTGGCCCAATCTTTTACATCCACCGAAGAGGTCAGATGGGGCCTCTGGTTTAGTGTCTCATCTGAGATGACGGCACCTCTAACAATGCAGCACTCCCTCAGTATTGTACTGGAATATCAGCCTGGATTTTGTGCTCAAGTCTCTGGAGTGGGACTTGAACCCACACCTGTCTGACTCACAGGTGTGAGTGCTACCCACTGAGCCATGGCTGACAGCCCTATTTTGCACTTGTTCAATCTGCTATAGCATGAAAAAGAAAAACTTTTAGTGAGGTTTCAATCCAGCTGCTTAGCCTCTGTTTGCCAATGCCAGACTGCCATCTTGCTTGTGCAGCCTGGATCTAACCAGTTGCTTTATTAACACCCTGTCAGTTACTAATTGACAAGGCCTTTAAATTACACGCTCAAACTGATAGGAAACTTAAGGCAAGATTTTCCGCTTGAGTTACTCCCAGTTTTTGCAGCACTGCTTGGGAGGGAGGGATGGAAATTGGACAGAGACCAGTATCATCGGGCTCTGCCTATTTCTGCAGCTCTCCTGACCTTCCAACGCCACTAGTGCCAGACACGCCCATCCCAAATATGAGCGGGCATATTCAGTTCGGGCATTGGTGGCAGAAAAGGGAAGTTGGGATGATGTTGCAGTGAGGGAAATCTGCATTGTAGGAAGTGCCATCCTTCAGGTCGAGATGTTAAACTGAGATCCTGTCTCCCTGTTGATGTTAAAGATCTCGTGACACTCTTCCAGAGAAACATTCCTCTCTCGATCACCAGCACCAAAGAAAATAACAAAACCAGATTAACTGGTGATTCAGCTAACTACTGCTTGTCGAATGTTTTTTTGCTATAGAATAATCACTCCCCCAAAAAAAAAAGAAATTTATTCTCTTAAAGTGGTTTGAGACTTTTTGGGGATGGGTTGTAAATTCAAGTCCTTTTCTCTTTCAGATGCTTGGGGGGGGGTTGGGGTGGAGAGGGGGGGTTTGGGATGGAATTCCACTCTCCTCTCTCTCAAAATGAATTCTGGAGGGAGATATGTGTAAGACGTTGGAGTGAAGTATGATGCGTCCTGCCAATTCTTATGTTCTGTTTCCGTTGCAGGTGCTTTTATTTTGTGTTGGACTCCGGGGCTGGTGTTAGTCCTCCTCGATGGCCTCCACTGTACCAGCTGCGATCTGCTGTTCTTAAAAAAATGGGTCCTTCTGTTGGCTTTGATCAATTCTCTGATGAATCCAATCATTTACTCCTACAAGGACAACGAGATCTGGCAAAGCTTGAAGCAGATGATCTGCTACGGCTTTCGGAACAAGACCGAAATAGACCGGGAAACGTCGAAATCGGCTTCAAACAGGCAGAGCGTCACCTCTGAAAATGGCGACTTGGGCAGGAATCCTAGTCAGCATCAAATCGTACCCTGAGGAACCCAGTGAGATGTAAAATCAATTCACGCCAATGCTTTCAAAGATTGTCACACGAGCTTATAGGTGCTGTGGAGCTTCAGGATTCAATAGGACGTATAGAGTTCCACAAGACGTTCTCTGAGACTGGTGTAATACAATGCTTTTCCAATGGCAGTTGAAATTTGGTATTATACCATTGCTAAGGGTGGGGGAATTGATCATATTGCTGAACAGCAGAAGGGACCTGCTTTGCTTCCACAGAAGTGAGCGCATTTTTTTTTCTTTTTAAGAAGGACTTTTTGTTTTAAGTATTGTGTGGGGCATTTCTCAGCACTTGTGTGTGGTACAAACTGCATACTCCGTCAGTGTGGTGACTCGAAGCACACAGTTGTGACTTTTATCACTTGGATGTCGTGTGGCCAGAAGCACCGTTTGCGAAAAGACTGCAATTTACTTAGCTTTGACCTAGTTACGGCCTACAAAATCTAATGCTTCTCAGATATCCCAAAAACGCACTGAGGCTTCACTTGAAAGTGATCCTGTACATCCTCAGTCTCCCGATGTAAATGAAGTAAAATGTGTGACCCACAGGGCAAGCTCGTGGTTTTGAAATTTTAAACAAAAAGGTAACGTTATCACTGAGAACCACTCCGAAACCTCTTTCTGGGTCAAATCCCTAACAGCACTGTGGGAGAACCTTCACCACACGGACTGCAGCGGTTCAAGAAGAAGGTCCATCACCACCTTCTCAAGGGGCAACTAGGGATGGGCAATAAATGCCGGCCTTGCTAGCGACGCCCACATCCCAAGAGCAAATAACTGAAAAATTGTTCGCTGCCTCTGGCACTCTGTGCAAATTGGTGGTATCTGAGCAATGAATGGGACCACATATAGTGAGTGCAAACAATTATTTGCTGTTCTGCTACGTCAAGTCAATTGCCCAAATGACACAAAAAGCATATAACCTGTTTTATGCCAAACTAACAATTGCAGGCTGTGATTAATTATTTTTAATATTGGATATGGAAATGTGTATGTAATGTAGAATTTTTCTGTTATTCCTTTGTACAAAATCACTTGTTGAATTTTAATCTTTTTGTTCAGGCTGGTATATGAATCCAAAGTGTTTTTAATGTATTTTTTCACCCATTATCGTATGCAAATCTACTTTATTCAACAAAAAAAAACCCACACATTATTCTGTTAACAGAAACAAATGTTTGGAATGGAGCCGTAGAAGTTTACAACGCAGAAGGAGAACATTCGGCCCATTGCATCTTTGGTACAGGAATCCCAAACTAATCCCACCGCCCTGCTGTCTCCCCGTTGCCTTATATCTTCCTCTGCTTCAAATGTATCTTTTTCTCTTTGCCTCAATCAACCACTCCATGTGGCAATGCATTCCAACAACTCTCTGTGTAACCTTTCTCCTCACTTTCTTAGTGAGATTTTTAAATTGATGACCCATCATCACTGAATCCCTAACCAGCCTTTCCCTATTCATTCTTGTCAAAATCCTTCATAATTTTGACAAACCTCTATTAAATCCACACTTAGCCTTCTCTACTTCAGTATCTCGTCTCTCCTCATTCGTGTTTCCCATTCCTGGCACCATCCAGGTGAATCTACGCTGTATGCTCTCTATGGCTTTACTGTCCTTTCTATAATGGGGTGCCCAAAACTGCAGCCAGTCCTCTTGCTGGGGCCTAACCAGATAAATTACACAAACTTACCATGACTTATTTACTCCTCGTTATTGATCCATTGCATGTTTGAAGGCAGACACCCTCGGTTCTTGAATTATACCTTGCAGTTTGCCAATTTATAGATATATCATTCTGAATATTTGTTTTTTAAAAAATGGTTTCATTTCATTTGTGAAATTCAAATCCATGCCTTTTCTAAAATTGTACGTCATTCAGTAGCCAGGAATGTTGCTGTTTCTCCAGCACTACAGGGCAAAGAGGGAATAGGTACAAATGTGGTAATAGGTAAGTTCAGGCCTGGCATCTGGAAACACTTCTTCACACAGAGTGCCCAGTATCTGGAGTCTTGGGGGGCAAAAACTCTCGAGCCATTCAAAGGGGCAGCTGCTGCAATGGATTGGAGTTAAATGCCATGGATTTAATTTTAAAAATTGACGCCCTTCCTTGGAAAGTATAAAATCTAAGAGTAATTGAAATAGCTTTTCATCCTCTTCAAAGAGGATAAAACTCTTGGTCTGGATGAATTGTATCCGCACATATTAAAAGAAGTTAGGGAAGAGATAGCAGAGGCACTATTACACGTATATAAAAATTCATTAGGAAAGGGAATAGTGCCAGAGAACTGTCAGACAACTAATGTGATTACTACATTTAAAAAGCGAGATAGAATTCAGTCCAGGGAACTATAAACCAATTAGCTTAATGTCGGTGGTAGGAAAAATAATGGAATCTTTACTCAAAGATGTAATAGAAAAACATCTAGAAACCAAAAATATAACAGAGTAGTCAGCATGGATTTCAGAAGGGAAGGTCATGCTTGATCAACCTTATTGAATTCTTTGAAGAAGTATCTGAAAGAGTAGACAATGGTAATGCAGTAGATGTAATATATTTGGATTTTCAAAAGGTCTTCGATAAGGTACCGCATTGTAGACTCATAACTAAGGTCAGAGCATGTGGAGTTGGGGACAAGTAGCAGAATGGAGAGCAAGCTAGCTACAAAATAGGAAACAGAGTATGGGTTAAGGACTTTTAGGATTTTAAGGACTATGGATTTTCAAAAGGCATTCGATAAGGTGCCACATAAAAGGTTGTTACACAAGATAAGGGCTCATGGGGTTGGGGGTAATATATTAGCATGGATAGAAGATTGGTTAATGGACAGAAAAAAGGTCATTTGCAAGCTGGCAGGCTGTAACTGGTGGGGTGCCACATGGATTGGTGCTTGGGCCTCAGCTATTTACAATCTATATTAATGACTTGGATGAAGGGATCGGGTGTATTGTATCCAAGTTTGCTGATGATACAAAGCTAGGTGGGAAAGTAAGCTGTGAGGAGGACACAAAGAATCTGCAAAGAGATATAGAGAGGTTAAGTGAGTGGGCAAGAAGGTGGCAGATGGAGTATAATGTGGGGAAATGTGAGGTTATTCACTTTGGTAGGAAGAATAGAAAAACAGAATATTTTTTAAATGGTGAGAAACTGTTAAATATTGGTGTTCAGAGAGACTTGGGTGTCCTCGTACAAGAAACACAAAATTTTAGCATGCAGGTACAGCAAGCAATTAGGAAAGCAAATGGAATGTTGGCCTTTATCGCAAGGGATTGGAGTACAAAAGTAAGGAAATCTTACTACAATTGTACAGGGCTTTGGTGAGACCTCACCTGGAATACTGTGTACAGTTTTGGTCTTCTTATCTAATGAAGGATATACTTACCTTAGAGGCGGGGCAGCGAAAGTTCATTAGATTAATTCCTGGGATGAGAGGGTTGTCCTATGAGAAGTTGAGTAGAATGGGCCTATACTCTCTGGAGTTTAGAAGAATGAGAGGTGATCTCATTGAAACATATAAGATTCTGAGTATGCTGTAGATGTTGTTGATGCAGGGAGGTTGTTTCCCCTGACTAGAGAGTCTAGAACTAGAGGGCATAGTCGCAGGATAAGGGGTCGGCCATTCAAGACTGAGATGAGGAAGAATTTCTTCACTCAGAGGGTTGTGAATCTTTGGAATTCTCTACCCGAGAGGGCTGTGGATGCTGAGTCATTGAATATATTCAAGGCTGAGAGACACAGATTTCTGAACACCAAGGGAATCAAGGGATATGGGGATCGGGCGGGAAAGTGGAGTTAAGGTTGAAGATCAGCCATGATCTGATTGAATGGCAGAGCAGGCTCGAGGGCCCATGTGGCCTACTGCTGCTCCTATGTAGATGGAAACATAAAATTACAAAGCAATATTGATAGATTAGGTGAATGGGCAAAACTGTAGCAAATGGAATTCAATGTAGACAAATGTGAGGTCATCCACTTTGGATCAAAAAAAGATAGAACAGGGTACTTTCTAAATGGTAAAAAGTTAAAAACAGTGGATGTGCAAAGGGACTGAGGGGTCCAGGTACATAGATCATTGAAGTGTCTTGAACAGGTGCAGAAAATAATCAATAAGACTAATGGAATGCTGGCCTTTATATCTAGAGGACTGGAGTACAATGGGGCAGAAGTTATGCTGCAGCTGTACAAAACCCTGGTTAGACCGCACCTGGAGTACTGTGAGCAGTTCTGGGCACCGCACCTTCGGAAGGACATATTGGCCTTGGAGGGAGTGCAGCGTAGGTTTACTAGAATGATACCCGGACTTCAAGGGTTAAGTTACGAGGAGAGATTACACAAATTGGGGTTGTATTCTCTAGAGTTTAGAAGGTTAAGGGGTGATCTGATCGAAGTTTATAAGATATTAAGGGGAACAGATAGGGTGGATAGAGAGAAACTATTTCTGCTGGTTGGGGATTTTAGGGGTAGGGGGCACAGTCTAAAAATTAGAGCCAGACCTTTCAGGAGTGAGATTAGAAAACATTTCTACACACCAAGGGTGGTAGAAGTTTGGAACTCTCTTCCGCAAACGGCAATTGATACTAGCTCAATTGCTAAATTTAAATCTGAGATAGATAGCTTTTTGGCAACCAAAGGTATTAAGGGATACGGGCCAAAGGCAGGTATATGGAGTTAGATCACAGATCAGCCATGATCTTATCAAATGGTGGAACAGGCACGAGGGGCTGATGGCCTACTCCTGTTCCTATGTTCCTATTTCTTATGTTCTTATATTAAGGGTAGCTACTCAGACTGGCAAAAGGTGGGAAGTGGTGTTCCACAGGGATCATTGTTGGGACCACTGTTGTTCACAATTTACATTAATGATTTGGACTTTGGAATCGGAAGTACAAATTCAAAATTTGCGGACGGCACCAAATGGCCTGGTTTCTGTGCTGTAAATTCTATGTAAATTGCTGGTGTTGGTGGACAGATGTGCTCACTGGAGGTGTGACTGGGAATCGGGCTGGTTCCAGATCAACAGGCATTAAGTGTTTTATACTTTGCGCTGCACTGCAACTTTCATTGGTGGTTGCCCGTGGGCTTTTGCACTGGTCACTTTCAGTGGCCTTTTCTATTGTACATACACCGCACAGCAGAAAGCTTCATGGAGTGAGGTTTGCTTCTGTAAAAGATCTTTGTAGAGTGCCAATAAAGGTGTCAAGCCATTAAATTTCAATTAATGTCTTTTTATTTTACTCGGCGCTAACACTTTTATGCCTCATTCGCCAATAGTCCTCAAAGCCCGATTGACCAGTTCAGAGTAATTGATTTGTTTTCTCGGTGGAGGTGGGGGGAAATCTAACTCAGACAAACTGGCCTCGCACACGCGCGTGGCTCTGTGTTCCTGACATCAAGGACCAAAGCTAGTGGTGGGAATTCTTAATGCACCAGAATTAAGTGTTAATCGTCTTACAATGGGGGATCTGAGCTTCTCCCAATAGCCTAGTGGATCTCCCCAGTAGAACACGAAACCACGCAGACCAGAAGATTTCAAGTTCGATTCCCGATCTGTGCCGAGTTAGCTATAGCAGAAATTTGACACTAAAAAGAAAGGACTTGCATTTATATAGCACCTTTTCACAACCTCAGGATGTCCCAAAGCGCTTTATAGCCAGTGAAGTTCTTTTGAAGTGCAGTCATTGTTGTAATGTAGGAAACACAGCAAGCTCTCACAAACAGCACTATGATAATCAGATAATCTGTTTTTAGGTGTTGGTTGAGGAATAGATATTGGCCAGGACACAGGAGAATTCCCCAGCTCTTCTTCGAATAGGGATCTTTTACGTCCACCTGAGATGGGACCTTGGTTTACGTCTTATCCGAAAAGTGGCTCCCTCCAACAGTGCAGCACTCCCTCAGTAATGTACTGGGAATGTCAGTCTAGATATGTGCTCAAGTCCCTGGAGTGGGACTTGAACCCACAACCTTTCAAGGCTCACAGGCGACACCTAGAGTTAGCCTCGATTTCCCCTTGCGAGGGAAAAGAAATGATGTGGAGATGCCGGTGATGGACTGGGGTTAACAATTGTAAACAATTTTACAACACCAAGATATAGTCCAACGATTTTATTTTTAATCCCACAAGCTTTCGGGGGCTTTCCCCTTCCTCAGGCGGTGTGGAAGTGACAATTTCGAATCCTTCGCATTTTAAGATCACATAACAAAGCCTGGTGATTACTGCCCGTTGCCAAGGCAATCACAGTGAGCAGACAGAAAGGTGTCATCTAAAAGGCCACCGAATATACAACCCCCCAAAAAAAAAGGAAAAAAAGAAAAAAAAAGGGAAAAATAAAGAGAGACAGAACGAAGACAGTCAATGACCCGTTATATTAAAAACAGATAACATTTGTTGGTTGGTGGGGTTACGTGTAGTGTGACATGAACCCAAGATCCCGGTTGAGGCCGTCCTCATGGGTGCGGAACTTGGCTATTAATTTCTGCTCGACGATTTTGCGTTGTCGTGTGTCTCGAAGGCCGCCTTGGAGTATGTTTACCCGAAGGTCGGTGGCTGAATGTCCATGACTGCTGAAGTGTTCCCCGACAGGGAGAGAACCCTCCTGTTTGGCGATTGTTGCGCGGTGTCCGTTCATCCGTTGTCGCAGCGTCTGCATGGTCTCGCCAATGTACCATGCTCTGGGGCATCCTTTCCTGCAACGTATGAGGTAGACAACGTTGGCCGAGTCACAGGAGTATGAACCGTGCACCTGGTGGGTGGTGTCCTCTCGTGTGATGGTGGTATCTGTGTCGATGATCTGGCATGTCTTGCAGAGGTTACCGTGGCAGGGTTGTGTAGTGTCGTGGACGCTGTTCTCCTGAAGGCTGGGTAATTTGCTGCGAACGATAGTCTGTTTGAGGTTGGGTGGCTGTTTAAAGGCGAGTAGTGGAGGTGTGGGGATGGCCATAGCGAGGTGTTCGTCATCATTGATGACATGTTGAAGGCTGCGGAGAACATGACGTAGTTTCTCCGCTCCGGGGAAGTACTGGACGACGAAGGGTACTCTGTTGGTTGCGTCCCGTGTTAGTCTCCTGAGGAGGTCTATGCGATTTTTCGCTGTGGCCCGTCGGAACCGTCGATCGATGAGTCGAGCATCATATCCCGTTCTTACTAGGGCGTCTTTCAGCGTCTGTAGGTGTCCATCGCGTTCCTCCTCGTCTGAGCAGACCCTGTGTATTCGCAGGGCCTGTCCATAGGGGATGGCCTCTTTGACGTGGTTAGGGTGGAAGCTGGAAAAGTGGAGCATTGTGAGATTGTCCGTGGGCTTGCGGTAGAGTGAGGTGCTGAGGTGCCCGTCTTTGATGGAGATTTGTGTGTCCAAGAAAGAAACCGATTCTGAGGAGTAGTCCATGGTGAGCTTGATGGTGGGATGGAACTTGTTGATGTTATCGTGTAGTCTCTTTAGTGATTCCTCACCGTGGGTCCATAGAAAGAAAATGTCGTCGATGTATCTGGTGTATAGTGTTGGTTGGAGGTCCTGTGCAGTGAAGAAGTCCTGCTCGAACTTGTGCATGAAAATATTGGCGTATTGGGGTGCGAATTTGGTCCCCATGGCTGTTCCGTGTGTTTGGGTAAAGAACTGGTTCTTGAAGGTGAAGACATACTGCCTCCCAAAGATACACAAAGCCAACACACCCGGACGTCCTATCGTATCAGGCAATGGAACCCTGTGTGAGAACCTCTCTGGATACATCGAGGGCATCCTGAAACCCATCGTGCAGGGAATCCCCAGCTTCTGTCGCGACACTACAGACTTTCTACAAAAACTCAGTACCCACGGACCTGTTGAACCAGAAACACTTCTCACCACGATGGACGTCTCGGCACTATACACCAGTATCCCCCACGATGACGGCATCGCTGCGACAGCATCAATACTCAACACCAACAACAGCCAATCTCCAGACGCCATCCTACAACTCATCCGCTTCATCCTGGATCACAATGTCTTCACCTTCGACAACCAGTTCTTTACCCAAACACACGGAACAGCCATGGGGACCAAATTCGCACCCCAATACGCCAACATTTTCATGCACAAGTTCGAGCAGGACTTCTTCACTGCACAGGACCTCCAACCAACACTATACACCAGATACATCGACGACATTTTCTTTCTATGGACCCACGGTGAGGAATCACTAAAGAGACTACACGATAACATCAACAAGTTCCATCCCACCATCAAGCTCACCATGGACTACTCCTCAGAATCAGTTTCTTTCTTGGACACACGAATCTCCATCAAAGACGGGCACCTCAGCACCTCACTCTACCGCAAGCCCACGGACAATCTGACAATGCTCCACTTTTCCAGCTTCCACCCTAACCACGTCAAAGAGGCCATCCCCTATGGACAGGCCCTGCGAATACACAGGGTCTGCTCAGACGAGGAGGAACGCGATGGACACCTACAGACGCTGAAAGACGCCCTAGTAAGAACGGGATATGACGCTCGACTCATCGATCGACATTTCCGACGGGCCACAGCGAAAAATCGCGTAGACCTCCTCAGAAGACTAACACGGGACGCAACCAACAGAGTACCCTTCGTCGTCCAGTACTTCCCCGGAGCGGAGAAACTACGTCATGTTCTCCGCAGCCTTCAACATGTCATCAATGATGACGAACACCTCGCTATGGCCATCCCCACACCTCCACTACTCGCCTTTAAACAGCCACCCAACCTCAAACAAACCATCGTTCGCAGCAAATTACCCAGCCTTCAGGAGAACAGTGTCCACGACACCACACAACCCTGCCACGGTAACCTCTGCAAGACATGCCAGATCATCGACACAGATACCACCATCACACGAGAGGACACCACCCACCAGGTGCACGGTTCATACTCCTGTGACTCGGCCAACGTTGTCTACCTCATACGTTGCAGGAAAGGATGCCCCAGAGCATGGTACATTGGCGAGACCATGCAGACGCTGCGACAACGGATGAACGGACACCGCGCAACAATCGCCAAACAGGAGGGTTCTCTCCCTGTCGGGGAACACTTCAGCAGTCATGGACATTCAGCCACCGACCTTCGGGTAAACATACTCCAAGGCGGCCTTCGAGACACACGACAACGCAAAATCGTCGAGCAGAAATTAATAGCCAAGTTCCGCACCCATGAGGACGGCCTCAACCGGGATCTTGGGTTCATGTCACACTACACGTAACCCCACCAACCAACAAATGTTATCTGTTTTTAATATAACGGGTCATTGACTGTCTTCGTTCTGTCTCTCTCTCTTTTTTTTTCCCTTTTGTTTTCTTTTTTTCCTTTTTTTTTGGGGGGTTGTATATTCAGTGGCCTTTTAGGTGACACCTTTCTGTCTGCTCACTGTGATTGCTTTGGCAACGGGCAGTAATCACCAGGCTTTGTTATGTGATCTTAAAATGCGAAGGATTCGAAATTGTCACTTCCACACCGCCTGAGGAAGGGGAAAGCCCCCGAAAGCTTGTGGGATTAAAAATAAAATCGTTGGACTATATCTTGGTGTTCTAAAATTGTTTACAAAGGGAAAAGAAAAGTCAGGCAGGCTCCTTGCCCCTGATTGCCGCCCGGTGTCTTCTGCTGGTAAGTGTAGGTGTCGAGACATTGAGTGAGAACAGGAGTGGACTTGGCTGCTGTAGGAAACAGTTGGGCCAAAAATTGCTTTCAAAATAACAGTGAGCACTGCTATTAATGGAGAAATCGAGGAGAAAATTCCGGCGACCGCATATGCGCAGTCAAACGTGGAAATCCGGAACTTGCTCTTCCTGGTTTGCCGGCGATCTGACAGCTCCGTGTTAAAAGGGCCTCGCCGGCTGCAGTCAATAGAATCAGTGGACCAGCGCCAACTTGCTCTCCTGCCCAGCTGGAAACTAACTCATCTCACCTCAAAACAGGTACACTCAAATATATCAGGTCTAAACTAGGTTTTTAACTGCATAATAAGTGTTAATGAATGTCAAACAATCTCTCTGGCACTGAAAATTAAACTTAAAAAATGTGGAGTCTCGTTCATTGCGATTTTAATAGTTGTTGGGCATTTTTTTAAAAAAAAATACTCCACAACTGGAGTATTGTGTCCAGTTCTGGGCACTGCACTTTAGGAAGGATGCGAAGGCCTTAGAGAGGGTGCAGAAGAGATTTACTAGAATGATTCCAGGGATGAGGGACTTTAGTTACGTGAATAGACTGGAGAAGCTGAGGTTGTTCTCCTTGGAGCAGAGACGGTTGCGAGGAGATTTGATAGAGGTATTCAAAATCATGAAGGGTCTAGACAGAGTAGATAGAGAGAAACTGTTCCCATTGGCGGATGGATTAAGAACCAGGGGACATAGATTTAAGGTTTTTGGCAAAAGAACCAAAAGTGACATGAGGAAAAACTGTCTTACACAGCGAGTGGTTATGATCTGGAATGCACTGCCCGAGGGGGTGGTGGAGGCAGATTCAATCATGGCCTTCAAAAAGGAACTGGATAAGTACTTGAAAGGAAAAAATTTGCAGGGGTAGGGGGAAAGGGCGGGGGAGTGGGACGAGCTGGATTGCTGTTGCATACAGCTGGTGTGGACTCGATGGGCTGAATGGCCTCCTTCTGTGCTGTAACCTTTCTATGATTCTAATTTTAATTTTTTTTTGCTGTTTCTGTCTCTTAATTTGGTATTTCTTACCCTCTCTTTATTTTGCTGTCTCTAACTATTTTTACAATGACTTTACTGTTGTCGCTTTCACTTCCTGGTTTTGACTTGTTACAGCTTGCACTGACACTTTGCGGCTTGTCAAAGATGCTGTAATCTGGTCGAGGGCAGAGAGACATCCTCTAGTTGGTCACACAGGTCCTAGGATTGTGGGAGTTAATGCTGGACTCTTGTCAGGTTTGTGTCAGAGAAAGTTCCAACAGTAAAGACTGCAGTAAGTATAAATCCTATAGAGTGGCAAGCACCTTTTGCTCAGAGCAATTTCTGGCTGTTGGTTTAACATCTCATCTGAAGGATGGCCCCTTCAACAGTGCAGCACTCCCTCAGTACTAGCACTGGGAGTGTTAGTCTAGGTTATGTGCTCAAGTCTCTGGAGTGGGATTTGAACCCATGACCTTCTGGGCTCAGATGGTGAGAGTGCTACAGACTGAGCCACGGCTGACCCCCAGAGATGGCCTTGGTTCCCCTGGCTAGAGAAAAGGAAAGTCAGGCAGGCTTCTTGCCCCTGATTACCGTCCACCGGCAGACGTCGAGTGAGAGCAGGAGTGGAGAGAACTGAAAGCAAACATGCAGGTGCAGCAAGCAGTCAGGACAGCAAATGTTATGTTGGTCTTCATTGCAAGAGGATTTGAGTACAGGAGCAAGGATGTCTTACTGCAGTTATACGGGGCCTTGGTGAGACCACACCTGGAGTATTGTGTGCAGTTTTGGTCTCCTTACCTAAGAAAGGATATACTTGCCATTGAGTGCAGTGAAGGTTCACCAGACTGATTCCTGGGATGGCAGGACTGTCCTACGAGGGGAGATTGGGTCAACTCGGCCTGTATTCACTCGAATTTAGAAGAATGAGAGGGGATCTCATTGAAACATATAAAATTCTGACAGGGCTAGACAGACTGGATGCAGGGAGGATGTTTCCCCTGGCTGGGGGGGTCCAGAACGAGGGGTCACAGTCTCAGGATACAGGGTAGGACAATTATGACTGAGATGAGGAGAAATTTCTTCATTCAGAGGGTGGTGAACCTGTGGAGGCCAATCACTGAATATATTTAAGAAGGAGCTGGATAGATTTCTAGACACAAAAGGCATCAAGGGGTATGGGGAGAGAGCGGGAATATGGTATTGAGATAGAGGATCAGCCATGGTCATATTGAATGGCAAAGCAGGCTCGAAAGGCCGAATGGCCTACTCCTGCTCCTATTTTCTATGTTTCTATGACTTGGCTACTGTAAGTAATAATATTTTCCAGGCGTTCATTTAAGGTTGTTCAGAGCATCAACAAAACTCTGTCCACAAAATTGACTGGGAGCCAGTGTAGATCAGCGAGCACAGGGGGTGACGGGTGAACGGGACTTGGTGTGAGTTAGGATTCGGGCAGCAGAGTTTTGGACATGCTCAAGTTTATGGTGAGCTCGAATTCCATTTCACTATTTCAAGTCATTCTCCCATCAAATACAAAGGTTAATTTGAAGGTTACCCAAAAAAATGTTAACGCCCCAGCAATTCAGGAGGGTAAAGTTATTTCCACCCAGGTTTCAGAACCTCATCTGACCGCTGGTCATTTTAAACACAGTCGGATTTATTCTAAGTAGAGGGTGGTGGGGGGGGGGGGAATGTCTTGAAAGTTTCTTTATCATTATTTGAGGTAAGTGATTTGATTTCGAGTCCCTTTTATCTTGTATATAATCAGGAGGTGCAAGGATGAGGGAGCCGAGAATAAGAATTCTGGTAAAATCTACAGCACTATGACAACAATGGTGGTTACGCTTTGTGGACTTTGGATGGCCTAGGTTTTCAATTCATTACGCCAACAGTAATCTATTCCTATTAATAAGTTGTAAACAATTTTACAACACCAAGTTATAGTCCAGCAATTTTATTTTAAATTCACAAGCTTTCGGAGATTTTCTCCTTCCTCAGGCAAATGTTTCAAGATCTCCTTGAAGCCTACGCATTTATACATATTGAACAATAATACATGGTGTTTACAGACTGCCCCTGCAACTGCCCGTTGCCAAGGCAATCACCGTGTTCAGACAGAGAGGTGTTACCTGCAGAACCTCCGAATACACATTCAACAAAAAAACAAACAGGGAAAAAAAACAGAGAAAAAAAAAACACAGAGAGAGGCAGAAACATCCGGAAGGCAGAGAGAGCCAGCAAATGACCCATTATATTAAAAACAGATAACATTTGTTCGCTGGTGGGGTAACGTGTAGCGTGACATGAACCCAAGATCCCGGTTGAGGCCGTCCTCATGGGTGCGGAACTTGGCTATCAATTTCTGCTCGACGATTTTGCGTTGTCGTGTGTCTCGAAGGCCGCCTTGGAGTACGCTTACCCGAAGGTCGGTGGATGAATGTCCATGACTGCTGAAGTGTTCCCCGACTGGGAGGGAACCCTCCTGTTTGGCGATTGTTGCGCGGTGTCCGTTCATCCGTTCATCCGTTGTCGCAGCGTCTGCATGGTCTCGCCAATGTACCATGTACCATGCTCTGGGGCATCCTTTCCTGCAACGTATGAGGTAGACAACGTTGGCTGAGTCACAGGAGTATGAACCATGCACCTGGTGGGTGGTGTCATCTCGTGTGATGGTGGTATCTGTGTCGATGATCTGGCATGTCTTGCAGAGGTTACCGTGGCAGGGTTGTGTGGCGTCGTGGACGCTGTTCTCTTGAAAGCTAGGTAGTTTGCTGCGAACGATGGTCTGTTTGAGGTTGGGTGGCTGTTTAAAGGCGAGTAGTGGAGGTGTGGGGATGGCCATAGCGAGGTGTTTGTCCTCATTGATGATATGTTGAAGGCTGCGGAGAACATGGCGTAGTTTCTCCGCTCCGGGGAAGTACTGGACGACAAAGGGTACTCTGTTGGTTGCGTCCCGTGTTAGTCTCCTGAGGAGGTCTATGCGATTTTTTGCTGTGGCCCGTCGGAACTGTCGATCGATGAGTCGATGACGCTCGGAGGTTCTGCAGGTAACACCTCTCTGTCTGAACACGGTGATTGCCTTGGCAACGGGCAGTTGCAGGGGCAGTCTGTAAACACCATGTATTATTGTTCAATATGTATAAATGCGTAGGCTTCAAGGAGATCTTGAAACATTTGCCTGAGGAAGGAGAAAATCTCCGAAAGCTTGTGAATTTAAAATAAAATTGCTGGACTATAACTTGGTGTTGTAAAATTGTTTACAATTGTCAACCCCAGTCCATCACCGGCATCTCCACATCATTATTAATAAGTTACCAGTGCCATTGTGATTGTAAAATTTATGCTGATGTATACACACGAGCATTTTCATAGCGCTGCAGATATTTTTTTAAACTAAATTCCCCCTCACAGTTCCTGATATTGCATAAACTGTGTGAGATATATATATATATATATATATAGGTACAGCACAGGAGGAGGCCATTCAGCCCATCGTGCCTGTGCCGGCTCTTTGAAAGAGCTATCCAATTAGTCCCACTCCCCTGCTCTTTCCCCATAGCCCTGTAAATTTTTCCCCTTCAAGTATTTATTCAATTCTCTTTTTGAAAGTTATTATTGAATCTGCTTCCACCGCCCTTTCAGGCAGCGCGTTCCAGATCATTACAACTCACTGTGTTTTAAAAAAATGTTTCCTCATATCGCCTCTGGTGCTTTTGCCGATCACCTTAAATCTGTGTCCTCTGGTTACCGACCCTCCTGCCACTGGAAACAGTTTCTCCTTATTTACCCTGTCAAAACCCTTCATGATTTTGAACACCTCTATCAAATCCTAAAATAAAATGGATAAACCTGTTATGCAGTTACCATATCGGGATTCAGTTGAAGTTAGATGAGGTGTGTGTGTCTGTCTGTGTGTGTGTGTTTCTGTGTGTGTGTGTCTGTGTGTGTGTGTGTTTCTGTGTGTGTGTCTGTCTGTGTGTGTGTGTGTGTGTGTGTCTGTCTGTCTGTGTGTGTGTGTGTCTGTCTGTGTGTGTCTGTCTGTGTGTGTGTGTGTCTGTGTGTGTGTGTGTGTTTCTGTGTGTGTGTCTGTGTGTGTGTGTCTGTGTGTGTGTGTTTCTGTGTGTGTGTCTGTCTGTGTGTGTGTGTGTCTGTCTGTGTGTGTGTGTGTCTGTCTGTGTGTGTTTCTGTGTGTGTGTGTCTGTGTGTGTGTGTGTGTGTGTCTGTGTGTCTGTCTGTGTGTGTGTGTGTGTGTCTGTCTGTGTGTGTGCGTCTGTCTCTGTGCGCCTCTGTCTCTATGCGCATCTATGTCTGTCTATCTGTGTCTGTCTATCTGTGTCTGTCTGTCTGTGTCTGTCTGTCTGTGTGTGTGTCTGTCTATCTTGTGTGTCTGTGTGTGTATGTGCGTATTTTTTGAAGTCAGGTGTGCTCTTAGCCTGGTTTCTCTCTATTTGTGCACCCACTGGAATAGGTTTGCACTGGCCTGTCATTATTGGAGGATCAGTATAATCCTCCTTCCCCATGGTTCAGTGGAGTCACGTACCTAGGTGGGCTTGGTATCTCCCCCATGAGAGAACGCTCCAGAATCAGGATCTGATCAGCATGTACCAGACTGCTACCTGGTGTCTTCATATCAATGACTCCACACAGCCACAATTTGAACCACTCAAATCATCGGGCTGGTTTTGCTGGAGTGGGACATCTCACGATGTGCCCCCTTAGTTAGACTTTTTCCTGCACCCTTCAGCTCAAAAGTTTTTTGCACCGTAGCTTGCTGGAAGTGCGAGCTGATAACAGCGCGGTGAGGGCAATGGGGCAGCTGGGACCTTGGTGACCAACAGTCTATCTCCTTAACCCAGGAGATTTAAGGATTGAGAAAGAAACAGAGGAAGGACTGAGAGGGAGGGTGAATTAGGGTCAAATCAGGTACAGAAAGAAAAATAGAGAGGAAAAGAAAGGTTGGATTGAGAGAGAGAGAGAAAAGAGACAGAAAGGGAAAGCAAGAAGAAAAAATTTAACATTTGACGTTTTTAAAATCTCCAATGAGACTCCACACTTATAACTGTTCACTTTCTGAGCCAGAGAGGTTGATTGGCCGTCATTAACAATTATCACATTGATAAAAGGGTACTATTGCTGTTAATTACTAGACTTAACTTTCTGTGATGAGTTTAATGGGCAATTAATGCGCAAATGCAGCAACTTCATGAAAATCACGGGGAGGTTGAGGGTGAGATGCCGTTTTCGGGAAGCGAACGGCACAAATCGGCCAGCAACTTGTGACAATCCCCAATTCACGGGGTATCTCTTCCTCCCCACATGCTGGCCGATTTGCGCATTAATAACAGCGTGCGTCATTCAGGCGTCGTTATTTTTTCCGCAAAATCTAGGCCATTGTTTAGTTAATATAATCGGTGCAGTGTAACTTTGAGCTTTCCATTCTTCGATCTGTTTCAAAGTGTACGGTTGGATTTTTACTTTCAGTTCTGATCCTTAGCTTTTTTTTATTTTAATCGGGTAAAGGTTGTGCATTCTGAATGTTTTGGCTGAAAGCTGGCTTCCTAATAAAGATTATCTGTGCGCTTTTTTTTTTAGTTGTGTATTTTCGTGCTCATGTCAATTGAACATACTTTGCGTGTCAATTAAGGTCTGGCTTTTGTAGTGTGGCAGCGGCTTTGAAATAAGATTGGGTGACACGGTGAGTTAGAAGAGTGATTCTCAATCTGTGAGCCCAGGGAAAAATTAGAACTGTGTCCTGAGAGGTCTTCCAGCTCCCTCGGTAGCAGGGGGAAGAGCTACGAGAAATCACTTAATGAGCTAAGGCTCTTCAGCCTCACAGAGATAAATCAGAGCAGACCTTGTAAGAGGTAGATAGGGTACTTAATGGGAGACGGAAAGCAGGTGGAAAACAATATTTTGAGATACGTCACAGTTGGAGGACAACAGGACACCATTCAGAGCTGTGAAGGTCAAATTTGGGGCCGAGCACATAAAATGTTTCTTTACGTGAGGGTTATCGGCCCTGGAATAGATTATCTAAGAGAGTGGATTTGGCCAGAACACTGGATTCAGTTAAGAAGCCACTTTGATGGGAAGACGTTAAAGTATTTTGGAAGGATGAGATCACGTGGGCTGAAGGGGCCTTTATCATCTGAGCCTAAGGCCCCGATATTTCCGGGGAGGCGTGGAGGGAGCCTGGTTGTGGGGTGGGGGAACACAGAAATGCCGGGAAGGCGGAGGTCCTGCCGAATTTAACGGCAATACCTCATTATCCGTTTCCCGGCCTGGCAGCTGGCCAGATTGAGAGGCTCACTGCCCGCCGGGTGAGAAAGCCAACGGTACAAGGCCGCAGCCGGGGGTCAGTCAATGGCAACCGGGAAAGATAAGGGTTTGGTGGGGGGTCGGACCAGCGATCGGGAGGGTGGGGGGGTCAGGCTCCGGATCGCAGATTTGGAGAGGGGGGGTGGAAGGCGGTCGGTCGCGGCAGAAGATTTGCTTGAGGGATGGGGGGGGGGGGGGGCACTCCCACACCTCCTGGCCCACAAGCATTGCTCTAAGAAGCAATTACCTGCTGGATCCGGCTCCATTTTGCTGTTGGGTTTCCCGAGCCCTGGTCGGAGTCTGACAACACCAGGCTATCGTCCAACAGTACTATAACCTGGTGTTGTAAGATTCCTTACATTTGTCCACCCCAGTCCATCACCGGCATCTCCACATCCTAGTCGGAGTGGGTTGAGGTCGGGTTATGTGATTTTAAAATTTTTAACCCCTACCTCCCCCCCCCCCAACCCTCTCCTGCCCATCGTGCGGGGGTTAATACTCCCCCTAGGTATCAGTTTAGCTCAGTTAGGAGCTTTCACCTCTGAGTCAGAAGGTTGTGGGTTCAAGGCCCAATCCAGGACTTGCACATATAATGTAAGCTGACGCTCCTGTACAGTGCCAGGGGAATGCTGCAGTTAAGATGTTAAGCTGAGGCCCAGTCTACCTGTTCCACTAGTCCATGGTGAATGCTAAAGATCCCATGACACTATTTGGAGAAGAGCAGGCAGTTCCCTCTGTGTCCTGGCCTCATTCCTTCCCACACCTAACACTACCAAACAAAAACAGATGAACTGGTCACTAATCTCATTGCTGCCTGTGGGATCATGTGCAAGATAACTGACACGTTTACCTCCATAACAACAGTCACTGCACCTCAAAGTGTAATTCATTATGTGTTAAGTGGCTCAGTGGTGCAATAAGGCGCTATATAAATGCAAGTCCTCGTAACTAGTGAGATGAATGTTAGATATCAAGGTTCTATTTTTTTCAATGGGACTATTTCCAATGAACTCCTCCATGCAGAGAGTACCCCAAGGACCAACACCACCAGACCAGATCAGATTGCATGAACTACCAGCTCATTAGCTTCCTATGAGATTGATTTTTGCACAACTTCTGAAGACAACAAATCATTAGAAATGGTGACGCACATTAACAAAGCCATAAAAAAGTGCAAACCAAGCACAGGGGTTCATTTCAAGAGGACTAGAATTCAAAACCAGGGAAGTTATGTTAAACTTATATAGAACTTTGGTTAGGCCACACTTGGAGTACTGTGCACAGTTCTGGTCTCTATATTACAGAAAGAATAGAGAAACACTGGAGAAACTGCAAAACAGATTTACAAGGATGATATCAGTACTGAGAGGTTATAACTATCAGGAAAGACTGAACAGGGTGCGGCTCTTTTCTCTAGAAAAGAGAAGACTGAGGGGTGATCTGATAGAGGTCTTTAAAATTATGAAGGGGTTTGATAGGGTAGACATGGAGAAGATGTTTCCACTTGTTGGGGAGTCCAAAACTAGGGACCATAAATATAAGATATTTCGCCAAGGCTGTAACTCACCAAGACTTCTTCCCAGAACCTCCCAAACCCGTGACCTCTACCACCTAGAAGGACAAGGGCAGCAGGTACATGGGAACAACGTCACCTGCATGGTCCCCTCCAAGTCACACAACATCCCGACTTGGAAATATATCGCCGTTCCTTCATCGTCGCTGGGTCAGAATCCTGGAACTCCCTACCTAACAGCACTGTGGGAGAACCTTCACCACACGGACTGCAGCGGTTCAAGAAGGCGGCTCACCACCACCTTCTCCAGGGCAATAAATGCTGGCCTTGCCAGCGACGCCCACATCCCAGGAATGAATTTTTTTTAAAAGATAGTCAGAGTCATAAATCCAATAAGGAATTCAGGAGAAACTTCTTTACTCAGAGGATGGTGAAAAAGTCGAACTTGCCACCACATGGAGTAGGTGAGGTGAATAGAATAGATGGATTTATGGGGAAGCTTGATTAGCACAGGAGGGAGAAATGAATAGAAGGATATGCTGATAGCGTTAGATGAAGTAAATAGAGTGGAAGGATGCTCGTGTGGAGATAAACACCGGCATAGACCAGTTGGGCCAAATGGCCTGTTTCTGTGCTGTAAATTCTATGTAACAATATTGTAACAGACGTATAAGGGGAAATTTTACGAGATCCCACACTATCTCACACACAGCCAGTGCATATTGGAAAATTGCAGGGAAGGCTCACGCTACATGCTGAGGGTTTGGAAGCATATGCAGGGATCTCATTAAACTTACCCTATAATCTCTGCACTCCTAAAATTTGTTAAATTAATTTGTACGGAAATGAAATCCAAGAGGCTCCCACTGTGTGTCCTATCGGCAGGAAACAAAAACCACCTTTAATTAGCAGCAGGTTTTAAGAACAACAAAACCAAACTGAATATTCAGTCATTCTTCCCAAATTTCAACACTTGGACAGCCAGATTCCATGCCTGAAAACATAGGAATTGCTAGACAAATAAAGACCAAGGTCCATCCGGTTCACCTTCTACCATCCTGGTAGTCGCATGATTCAATGATAATGGAGTTGTTTACTAATCACAGCAATCAATCTCTATCAATGAGTCTCCAACAGACCCAGGCATGAGGCGAGGAAAACCCCAGTTGGTGGAGAGCTTTGGGAACCATAGGTCCAAAGTCACCTGTTCCCCCCCGAGCCTGTTACACTCACCACACGTCATGTCTCAAATTACTCATATACTGGATCACAAAATGTTATCTACTGAAAGAAACCTATCTAATTTGCATTTTAATGAACCAATACTAACAGCTTCCACCCATTCCTTAAGGAGCCTGTTCCATGGATTGACCACTCACTCACGGAAATAATTTTCCTCACTTTAGTTTTGAATTTACTCCCCTTCGAGCTCAGGCCGTGTCCTCGGGTTCTACTGTTCTGGACAAGGTGAAACAGCTGGTCATGGTCGACATTATCCAGTCCCTTTAGAACCCTAGAAACAGCAATCATAATCACCTCTCAACCTTCTCCTTTCAAGTGAGAACCTGCCCAATTTACATAATCGCTCCTCATAATCCAATCCCTCCATCCCCTCAATCATTCTGGTTGCTTTCTTCTGTATTCTTTCAATAGCTGCAATATTCTTTTTGTACTGTGGTGACCAGAACTGTACACAATAGTCTAAGTGCAGTCGCACTAATGATTTGTAAAGTGGCGGGATTACCTCACTATCTCGGTTCAATGTTGACCTTTTATTCCATCCCAAAGTCTGATTTGTTTTACTCGCTGCCACCGAGCAGTGTTACAATAGTTTCAACTTATTATCAATCAGGACCCCCAGATTTCTTTCATTTTCCATGCCCGTAATTTTCTTTCTATTTAAGTAATAGTCCTTTCCTGGATCTTCTATCCCCCATGTGAAGCACTTTGCATTTCTCTACATTGAATTTCATCTGTCACCTGTCTGCCCAATTCCCCAGTACATTCAAATCCTCCTGTAGCTTACCCTCTTCAACTTTGGAGTCCAGCACCTTCATTGGCTTTGTGTCATCTGCAAATTTAGTCATTGTGGTTGTGACTCCTAGCTTCAGATCATTTATGAAGATATTAAACAAAGGAGATCCCAAAGCAGACCCCTGTGGGACCCACTGGTATCATTCTCCCAGGCTGATGACAATCCCTGTACCACCATCCTCTGGGTCTATCAGTCAAAAATTACATTGCCATTGTAAAATATTTGCACAGATTCCCAGTTTCTTTATTTTCGGAACCAGCTTTTCCAGAGGAACTGTATCAAAGATCTTACTGAAATCCAAGTACACCACACCCACTGCCTTACCCCTATCGAGCTCCTTTGTCACACCCTCAGAGAAAACCAGTTACATTGACAAGATCGCCCCTTCATGATTATTAATTATTCATCGTTAACAAAAATAAAGCAAGTTAAGGACACAGTGAATGAAGTTTCCGATCACATGAGAAAAGGGCCAAAGTTGTGATGAAGAAGTGCGGCATGACGAGTTGGCTTTCCATTTCTTAGCTTTGATAACAGTCCAAAGTAAACCCCAGAGCTTTGTTCTCAAGTGTTAGCAAATTAATTATTAAAAAGTGACAGAGCCGTTTGGCAGCCGAGCATAATGATTCAACTGAATGGTTGAGTATAAGTATAAGGCTCTTGGTTTACACCATATGCTGTATCTCCAATTGCCCATACAGTGAGTTTCAAACGCTATCCAGCTCACAGCAGAGGTGCAGAGTTACTCTCAAATGCTTCTTCATAAGAAAGAAAGGGATATCAGGAACAAGTCACCCTGGCTCTCTATCATGGAACTTGGTTTCCACAACATTCACCTGAGGAAGGAGGAAGCCTCCGAAAGCTTGTGAATTTAAAATAAAATTGCTGGACTATAACTTGGTGTTGTAAAATTGTTTACAATTGTCAACCCCAGTCCATCACCGGCATCTCCACATCATGGAACTTGGTACTAATCGACTACTCAGAGGTGTTGAAATATGGTGACTTTACTGGTATAAAATGCTTTTATGATGAACCTTGATCCTTGCAGCATTGTTCCTAATGCTAAATCTACCCAAGGCCAGGTAGTCTCATAATGTGGGAAAGGTCACAATTGTGCAGTGGGCGTGGTTCTGATCTAAAGACGGAGGCACGTTTCTGGGGAAGTGCAAGGGACCTTCATGTTCCATCTGTCAGTGATAATACTTGCATTTATTTAGTGCTTATCGTATCAAAGCATCTCAGAAAGCGCTCAACAGAATGAATTCCCTTTGGAGTGTGGAGACTGTCGTTATGTAGACAAATTTGTCAGCCAACCTGCATCAGCAACGCCACACAAACAGGCATGAGATGATTAAATTACAACACTGTTCTAATATTCATTGATGTTAAGGGAATGTCTCTAAATGAAATTTTAATCCTGATCTATCATTGCAGAACATAGTAAATTTATGAGAATGGGTGCAAAAGTTGATTTTATAATTGCCAATATTAACTTCTGAACATCTCCATTTTCAAGAAGAGCAGTTGCTATTCAGACTGGGCTAATTCAGACTCAACAAATCTCCATATCACATCTTACCCTGATGTTTAGAACATAAGAACATAAGAAATTGGAGCAGGAGTAGGCCAATCGGCCCCTCGAGCCTGCTCCGCCATTCAATAAGATCATGGCTGATCTGATCCCAACCACAAATCTAAAGAACACAAGAAGTCGGAGCAGGACCCGGCCACATAGCCCCTGGGCCCTCTCCGCCACCCACAGGGCATTGACCGATCCGAACTCAGCTTCATGTCCAATTTCCTGCCCGCTCCCCATAACCCCTAATTCCCTTTACTTCTAGGAAACTGTCTATTTCTGTTTTAAATTTATCTAATGATGTAGCTTCCACAGCTTCCTGGGGCAGCAAATTCCACAGACCTACCACCCTCTGAGTGAAGAAGTTTCTCCTCATCTCAGTTTTGAAAGAGCAGCCCCTTATTCTAAGATTATGCCCCCTAGTTCTAGTTTCACCCATCTTTGGGAACATCCTTACTGCATCCACCCGATCAAGACCCTTCACAATCTTATATGTTTCAATAAGATCGCCTCTCATTCTTCTGAACTCCAATGAGTAGAGTCCCAATCTACTCAACCTCTCCTCATATGTCCGCCCCCTCATCCCCGGGATTATAAGACATGTTATGTGACAGGTAACCTTTCAGATTATTTATTTGAGGTGAGAAATGCCACTCCAACAGGTTCCAACCCAAACAACAGCTGGGGTGAGAAAGGCAGACACCAAGGCCAGAGTTTCCACTTTGGGCGCAAGCAGCAAATGGCGGCCAGAAATTGCGCTGGTGCATTTTACGCCAAGTTACACCAAGTTTCCGCTAAAAGGCATTAACAGAATCACAAACGTAAAATCTCCCATGAGTCAGCACAATTCAGCAGCTTCAAATTACATCGAAACTACAGCACAAAAACAGGCCATTCGGCCCAACTGGTCCATGCTGGTTTTTATGATCCACACGAGCCTCCTCCCTCCCTACTTCATCCAACCCCATCAGGGTACCCTTCTATTCCTTTCTCCCTCATGTATTTATCCAGCTTCCCCTTAAATGCATCTATGCTATTCGCCTCAACTTCTCCTGGTGGTAGCGAGTTCCACATTCTAACCACTCTCTGGGTAAAGAAGTTTCTCCTGAATTCCCTATTGGATTTATTAGTGACTATCTTAGATTTATGGCCCCTAGTTTTGGACTCCCCCACAAGTGGAAACATTTTCTCTATGTCTACCCTATCAAACCCTTCCATTATCTTAAAGACCTCTATCGGGTCACCCCTCAGCCTTCTCTTTTCCAGAGAAAAGACCCCCAGCCTGTTCAGCCTTTCCTGATCAGTATATCCTCTCAGTTCTGGTATCATCCTTGTGAATCTTTCTTGCACCCTCTCCAATGCCTCTACATCCTTTCTATAAGATGGAGACCAGGGGCTTGATATTACCAGGGCTGCGGGTTCACGGCGGAGGGGCTATTGGTGAAATCAGTCTGCCCCGCGTGCGATCACAGGCTAATTGGATCCACTTACCGGCTCCTCCGGGTTCCCCGCTGCTGAGCTGTGCGGCGGGTGGGCTGCGCATGCGCAGTAAGGTCTGTCAGCTGGAGGAGCTCTATTTAAAGGGGCAGTCCTCCACTGACAGATGCTGCAAGAAATAGGAAAAATTACAGCATGGAGCAGCCCAGGGGGAAGGCTGCTCCCAGTTTAATGATGCCTCATTCCAGGTGTCATTAGATGGGGTGAGGAGGAGGGGGAGGACAGAGATCCTCCCCCCGGCGGGCGGGAGGAAGCGGCCTGCCTCTGCCACCAGGAAGGCCAGGCTCGAGGTGGCAGAGGAGGTTACCTGCACCACCAATATATCGCCTACCTGCATACAGTGCAGGAGGCGCTGCAATGACCTAAGTAGGTCAGCCAAAGTGAGTACACTTACTCATTCCCCTACACTCCGTCTGCCACATCACCGCCCCCACCCCACATCTCCTCTGCACTGCCAACACTACTCTGTCACATCACCCCTCATACCCACTCACACTCACTCATGTCGAGTGACTCTCAGCCTCCGTGTGCACTGCTGCTCAGAGAGGTCCAGGAAGCTGATCCTCGGTCTGTGGACCCTGTGGCGAGGGTAGTGGCCCCTGCAACGCATCTCTCTCTGCGGTTGCCCTCCCTCCTGCTGTGCAGGTGGATGTGTCACAGCACTGTGTTGTGGAGCTCCACGTGTCAGAGGTGGACGGCTTGGCCGGTGAGGCTGGTGATGCTGTTCGTCCTCCGAGGAGGTCATGACTGCAGCTACGGCGGCCCCCATCCGGAAGATGTACATCTGAGGGGGTCCGCAAGGTAGGTACATGTCTCTGGACCCTGGGGTAAGTGTGCAAGTTGGTGACTTTGATTGTCAGGAGGAGGGTGGTGGAGGCCAAACTTTGTCCCAAGTGAGAGTGGCCTCCTGCAATGAGTGAGGGTCTCCCCCCCAACCTGTCAAATGGACCTTTGCAGCTGCCACAGGCTGACAGCTGCAACACGTCCATTTCAACTGGGAGTGTTTCCCCCAGTACGGGAAACAGTCCCAGTTGTTTCTAAAATCCCACCCCTCCTCATATATTCCCTTAATCAGGTCAGTTAATGACCTGAAATAGCAAGATAAATATTGTTAAGTGGCACCCCGCCGGACTGGTAGAAAGGACTGGTGACAATCCCAAACATATACAGCAGTAAGTCCCACATGCGGGGGCTGCGCGCGCACGTCGGCACGTCTGTGGGGAACCCGGAAGTGGGCGGGTTGGAGCCGGGCTCCAGACCCGCTCCGGGATTCCCCGATTTGCGGAGCCCCCCCGCCAGGAACGTACCCGATAGCGGGTGCTAAAATGGAGCCCCAGAACTCTGCACAATACTCCATTGTGGTCCAGCCAAGGCTCGATACAAGTTCAACATAACTTCTTTGCTTTTCAATTCTATCCCTCTGGAAATTAACCCTGATTTACATTTTTTATGGCTTTATTAACCTGCTTAACAGAACATAATCGTTTCTTTATTTTTTTTGCAATCAAAAACATTCATTGACGTATTTAAGAGATGTATTTAAGAGTGGTAACCTGCTGCAGTTTTATTAATACAACTAAAAATGGGTTTATCACTAAAAATAAACATTTTTAATAAAGGTGTCCAGTCCTCTGCCTGTGAGTAACCTGATTTAAACTCACTGAAAACAACTCCAAAAAAACTATACTGAAGCATTTCCTACTTTCCTTGGTGTACACTTGTCAGCTTCTCAGTAAATTTACATTTTTTACGATTTAAAAACGTTCAAACCTTACCCACTAGTGCCTTTGTGCCTAAAAAAACGAGCTTAATTTTAAAAACCCTCCTCGAACGGCCGAGGGCAGGCGCAATTGGTGGAAGCTCACCATTCGTGTTGTTTCGATCGGGGGTGGGGTGGGGCATGGCCAGTTTTGTGGGCGGTGCTGGTTTCAATGATTTTTTTTTAAGCCAGGGCAAAAGGTCACGGAAACTTGAATTCCGCTGGTCGCAAATTCCGCCCGGTGTAATTCGAAATTCCGCGGTGTTTTGCGCTGATTCGGCCGGATTACGCTGAAAAAGCCAGCGCGATCGAATGGAAATTCAGGGCCCGCATACATGACAAGAAGACTAGTGATCAGCCACTGCTGGAATTTCATCCACAAATATTGCAACGTATGTTTCTGTTGTACTTCCCCCATAGGCTGTGGTGGTGGGTTTTTTTTAATCGTTCATGGGGTGTGGGCATCGCTGGCGAGGCCGGCATTTATTGCCTATCCCTAATTGCCCTCGAGAAGGTGGTGGTGAGCCGCCTTCTTGAACCGCTGCAGTCCGTGTGGTGAAGGTTCTCCCACAGTGCTGTTAGGAAGGGAGTTCCAGGATTTTGACCCAGCGACGATGAAGGAATGACGATATATTTCCAAGTCGGGATGGTGTGTGACTTGGAGGGGAACGCGCAGGTGGTGTTGTTCCCATGTGCCTGCTGCTCTTGTCCTACTAGGTGGTAGAGGTCGCGGGTTTGGGAGGTGCTGTCGAAGAAGCAGTGGTTAAGTGTAGTGGTTAAGTTATTGACTAGTAATAATCCAGAGACTAATAATCCAGAGATCACAAGTTCAAATTAGTTCATGAATTCAGTTTTAAAAAAAAATCTGTAAACAAAAAGTAAAAGTGACCAAAAGCTGATTGTTGTAAAAGCCCAACAGGTGCACTAATGTCCTTTAGGGAAGGAAACTTGCCGTCCTTACCCGGTCTGGGCCTATAAGTGACTCCAGTCCTTGTTTCCTCTGACGTGGCCTAGTAAACTACCTACCACCACCTTCTCAGGGCAACCAGGGATGGGCAATAAGTGCTGGCTTTGCCGGTGACGCCCACATCCCGAGAATTAATAGGAGAAACCCCTCATTCTTTCTCAGGCAATCTGTAAAATTAGTTTGTAAGCTAGTAGGGAATCCGCTGAACGTGGTTGTATGCAAAGTTATTTTAAGCCTATTCCTTTAATGTTCAATCTTGGATTGTAACGAGCCCTAAAACAAGTTTAACATGACATCAACATCCCCATCTCCCCGCCTAAAATCCAACAACTACTACACGGGTCACAGACATCTTGGCGGCTACTGTCCGTGCTCCTCCATTGTTAACACAAGGTTCAAGTTTAGGTGGGAGGATTTGTTCTGGCCGGTTTTCTACCACTCACCACAAGCAGGGATGTCGCACTACTGTGAAATACTCCATCCGAAGGCTTGGTCAAGAGCTGGTCTAACTTGACCATCCAGGATTGTCCATTTCAAATGATGGTCTCAGCTGAGGTTTGAACTTCATGGTTGAGACTCCAATTTTCTACCACTGGCCCCGCCAGCTCTGTGGATTGTATTGGGACGCAGTAACCCCAGCTATAATGCTCTCCTGGGTAGGTAAAACACATTCCAATATACAGCAGTTTCACGAGTGCTACAATAAGAGCATCTGGCACCTAGACTTGTTACTGTGCAACTCATTAACATAGCTCCGTGGGACAGGCTGGATGGACCAGTAGGTCTTTTCTATGTAACAGAGGTGGTTTAAACTACACTGAAAGTAATGAGCCAGCTGGGGAAACAAATCAATTTTGGTTATAACATGGCTTTTGGCTGGTTCTCGAACACTGTTACAGCAAAGGGTTTACTCTGCTGATATGGACTTGCCTGATCTCAATGATTGAGACTGATGGATCCATGGAAAGACAAACTTGCCCATTTCAAGGTGGAGGAGTGTTTGAGGTTGACAGCATCTGTAGAAAGGCAACCCAATAAGAGTCAAGTGCCTCGGGAAGAGGAGGGGAGAAAACCAGAGGGGAAAAGAAGAAAAATGGGCTCTGTTAACAAGTGTAATTTATCACACACACTTTTGCATGTGGAGCCATTATCACAGTCATCTCAGAAGAATGCATTAAACACAGGTAAGTGAAAGTAATCTATCCTTTTATTAACTGACAGTACTCACAGACGCCTTTAGGAATAAAGAGGAGTGGGATGGTCCAGGTGGTTACATGAATATCACATAGAATTATGGTAGAATTTACAGCAAGAAAAACAGGCCATTCGGCCCAACTGGTCTATGCTGGTGTTTATGCTCCACACGAGCATCCTCCCTCCCTGCTTCATCTCACCCCATCAGCATAACGTTCTATTCCTATCTCCCTCATGTGTTCGTCTAACTTCCCCTTAAATGGATCTATGCTATTCGCCTCAACTGCTCTAGCAAGTTCCACATTCTCACCACTCACTGGGTAAATATCCTTTCACTCTCTGGGGCGTGGATTCGAAGCCTGCCCCGACTCAGGTCTTTTGTGCCAGCTTTCATTTCTGAACGTGAAATTCAGTTGGTCACTCAATCCGGTTCCTGATGTGCACGGTGTTCCGCAGCTCAAAGCTGCCCACAATTCCACAAATCCCAACACAAATTGAGACTAGATTGGCAATCTCACTCCAAGAAGCAATCGGGATGTGGAAAATGGAAACACCTACACTGGTGCAGTAGGGGGCGTGCTTCTGAGGCCAGTGTTGAGAAACCTCAGTTTTACAGCTCTTTCAAAGAGCCGGCACAGGCACGATGGGCCGAACGGCCTCCTTCTGTGCTGTACGATTCTATGATCAGTGAGGCAAAGTAAATAAGGGCAAATTGACCAAGTCTATGCAGGCCACAGTTGAGCGTAGCATGGTCAGAGAATCAGCGCTGGCGTGTTGTAACCCTCTCTCCTACTTGCGTTCCCTTCTAGTGCAGGTTGCTGATGAGATTGGGTGGCGGGGGTGGGGGCGGGGAGCAGTGAATTTGCCCTTTTAAAATTCGGCCATGTTTCTGGCCTCTGCTAGACTTGAGCTCAGAGCACTGGTGTCGGAAGTGGGAAAGATATCTAATTCCCCAGCGCTCACAGCCCTCTCCGTGGCGAGCACAAAGCTCATTTTCCCAACTCCTCTGCCACCACCCACCCCCCAACCACTCCCCTCCTCCCCCTCCAAGGGAAACAAGCAGGAGAGAGTCTGTGCTTGATTTTTATGATATCTACTTTCTAACAATAAACTGTGACTAGTGAGGATGCACAATTAGTGTCCATCAGAGAGCAGTAATTTCACGAGCTTTTATTCACTCAGTAATTACGCCGCTGTTGTCTCGGTCATGGCAGAAAACCACAACTCATCAACTATCTGTTAAGAGGCCTGAAGGACACAAAGGACGTTATTACTGTCTCATTAGAGATAGGAATCTGGGGGGGCATAAGCTGCAGAAAAAACAAATGTTATTTTGCCAGCAACACAGAAAGCAGCTTGGAAAGAAAAACAATTGGACAGAAATGCTATTTGTTGCAACATATCTAAAAGAAAAAGAGAAAGAATTTGCATTTCTATAGCGCCTTTCACGACCTCCCAAAACGCTTAACAGCCAATGAAGTACTTTTTGAAGTGTAGTCACTGTTGTAAAGTAGAAAAAGCAGCAGCCAATTTGCGCACAGCAAGATCCCACAAATAGCAATGTGATAATGACCAGATAATCTGTTTTTTTTTAAGTGATGTTGGTTGAGGGATAAATATTGGCCAGGACACCGGGGAGAACTCCCCCTGCTCTTCTTCGAAATAGTGCCATGGGATCTTTTACATCCACCTGTGAGGGCAGACAGGGCCTCGGTTTAACGTCTCACCTGAAAGGCGGCACCTCCGACAGTGCAGCGCTGCACTGGGAGCGTCAGCCTACATTATGTGCTCAAGTCTCTGGAGTGGGACTCAAACCCACAACCTTCCGACTCAGAGGTAAGAGTGCTGCCCACTGAGCCACAGCAAGATGGAGGCCATTTAAAGTGAAATTATACAGCATCATGAAAGTTATTTTCTTCTTTTGAGGACAGTTATCATAATTAAAACTTTGTAAAGTGGTTAAATGCAGTATTTTGAATATCTGCAGAACAAATGAGCACGTGGCCTGGCACGGCCTTTTGACTTGCTCTTTCATTCCACAAGAGGGGGCTTTACAAGAGCCTCATCCTGCCCAATAGGATCTGCAGACCTGATCCAAAGACCTTGTTTTACTCATTACGTAGAACGTACAGCACAGAAACAGGCCATTCGGCCCAACTGGTCTATGCCGGTGTTTATTCTCCACACGAGCCTCCTCCCACCCTACTTCCTCTCACCCTATCATCATATCCTTCTATTCCTTTTTCTCTCATCTGTTTATCGAGCGTCCCCTTAAATGCATCTATGCTATTCGCCTCAACTACTCCTTGTGGTAGCGAGTTCCACATTCTAACCATTCTCTGGGTAAAGAAGTTTCTCCTGAATTCCCTATTGGATTTATTAGTGATTATCTTATATTTATGGCCCCTAGTTTTGATCTCCCCCGCAATTGGAAACATTTTCTCTACGTCTACCCTTCGGGTCAAAATCCTTTTGCCCTGTAAGTTGTGTGTTGATGATGGCGCAGCAAAGGAAGTGGGGCATCTGGGACCTTAATGAACGACGGGTCCAACAGTCTATCACCTAACCCATGAGATTTAAGGATTGAGAAAGAAGCAGAGGACCGACAGAGAAGGAAATAGGGTGAATTAGAGTCAAATCAGGTACAGGAAGAGAAATAAAGAGAGGGAAAGAAAGATTGGATTAAGAGAGGAAAAAAAGAGACAGAAAGGAAAAGTAAGAAAAAAAATTTAAAATTAAAAATTTTACATTTTAAAAAATCTCTAACAACAATTTACTACCTGCAGGAATAAGACTCCATCGTTTCAATTGTTCCTCTTCTGGGCCGGAGAGGTTGAGTGGCATTGCATCACTTCAATCCCATAACAGCATCGTGAGTTATACACAAATGACACACAAGACCAAGTCAATCAGTGGGTCTGGTCCTGCTCACTTCTTGCGTGAGGGTCAAGGGCCACAACGTCCTGGCTTGCTGCTCATTTCTCTATCTGACCTGGTGCTGCTTGGCATTACTGGTTGAACCAATGGCCCAGATTTTGCTGCCAAAATAACGGCGAGATTAATGGCGTTCGCCATAGGAAGAGATACCCGGTGATTAGTGAAATCGGCACAAGTTGCTGGATGATTTGTGTCGCTCCGCCATTAGCCTCGCGGGAACGGCATCTCGCCCTCACCCTCCCCGTGAGTTTCATGAAGTTGCTGCATTCGCGCATTAATTGCCCATTAAACTCGCCACAGAAAGTTAGGGCTGGTAGTTAACAGCGTAAGGACTCTTTTAATGGGGAGAATTATGCTCCTGCAATGCCACTTAACCTCTCCGACCCAGAAGGGGAACAATTGAAACTGTGTGGTCTTATTCCTGCAGGGAGAAGGTGGAAACAGTTTGCATTGACTCATTCAGATGCAAATTAGATAGATTTCTTTCCAGGGAATAACATTTTGGGATACAGTACATGAGTAATTGAGACATGACATGTGGTGAGTGTAACAGGCTTGGGAGGAATAGGTAACTTTGGACCTATGGTTCCCACTGGGGTTTTCCTCTGGGTCTGTTGTGAACTAATTGATAGAGATTGATTGCTGTGATTAGTCCATTATTGTTGTATCATGCGACTACCGGCATGGTAGAAGGTGAATTAGATGGACCATGGTCTTTCTTCATCTAGCAATTCCCATGTTCCTATGTCAAAAGTTGCCGAAGGTCTTACTTTTCCAATCCCCTTATACCTGCTTGTGTCTGCGCAGCCAGTGCACAAAATCTATCCTCGTGTCTTTTAATATTTTCTTCTTTTGTCACCTTTTTGGTTAGTTGCGTATAAACTTGATAAATATCGGCACTGCCACGTTGGAGGCAGACGATATACAAGGACTACATCTCAGGGTCCGATCTCAGACTCCGATTTACGTTTACTAGGCTATACTGTGCGAAGCCCGATGTCCGCTGGTGTATCAGGAAAATGCGCCTGTGGTTTTCTGGCGCATGCAAGACCCTGGCAGTGGAGCGGTGACTTGCAACAATTACCCCTCTAGTACCGTATGCAACTAGAATCATAGAATCATGAAAAGGTTACAGTACGGGAAGGAGGCCATTCGGCCCATCGAGTCCATGCTGGCTCTATGCAAGAGCAATCCAGCTAGTCCCCCTCTCTCCCTGTTTCTCTGCTCTGTTCTGTTTCTTGTCTCCTTTTCCTTTCTCCCCGAAAAAAAAACATTCCAGTGGATAGTGCAAGGTTAAGGCTATTGGAAGAGGTGACCTCAGCTGTGTTTTGGCATAGTTAATTGCACCCACTGGGATGTGGGATCATTTCAATTAACAACTTAGAAAAGGATGCCCCTACGTGCAGTTACACACAACCACCGTCTTCCCCCCATTCCCAGAGAAGTAACATATGGGCAGAGCCCTTCAGTTAAAGAGAAGACTGCAGCACATAATGTCTTTGACTTTCTATAAAAATGGTCTTTTGTATCCAGAAGAAAGGCCATAGCTAACACTTCACTTTCTTTAATTCAGCATTCTTCCGCTTTCTCCCCTTGTTTCTCCTCTTCTGTTGAAGGCGTAGGCATTTTGCAAGGGTACAGCTCCTTGGACACTGATCAGCCTCCAGTACATCCTCCAAGAGGTGAGTCCTCATAGAATCATACAATGATACAGCACAGAAGGAGGCCATTTGGCCCATCGTGCCTGTGCTGGCTCTTTGAAAGAGCTATCCAATTAGTCCCACTCCCCTGCCCTTTCCCCATAGCCCTGCAAATTTTCTCCCTTCAAGTATTTATCCAATTCCCTTTTGAAAGTTACTATTGAATCCGCTTCCACCGCCCTCTCAGGCAGCACATTCCAGATCGTAACAAACGCTGTTTTAAAAAAAATTCTCCTAATTTGGCCTCTAGTTCTTTTGCCAATTTCCTTAAGTCTGGGTCCTCTGGTTACCGATCCTTCTGCCAGTGGAACCAGTGGATGTCGTATATTTGGATTTTCAAAAGGCATTCGATAAGGTGCCACGGTAAGGTGTTGGGTTGGGAGCACCTTTCACCGCAAAGATTGTTTCCAAGGAGAAAGCCCACCACCACCTTCTCACGGTGAAAATACCGCGAGCCTTTCTGATGTCGATGTTGTGATCAGCCGGAGATCAATAAGCCACTTTTGTTTAACTTGCCCACTCACAATTGATAATTAGGTGTACACCCTCACCTCTTTAACTATATCCCTATAACGTCCTCCAGCCCTACAAACTTCTAAGAACTCTGTGTTCCTTCAACTCTGGCCTCTTGTGCATCATCATCATCATCATCACCAACATCATCATCATCACCAACATCATCATCATCATCATCATCATCATCAACAACAACAACAACTCGCAATTAGGAGCACCTTTAACGTAGTAAAAACGTCCCAAGGCGCTTCTCTCCTCCTTTAAGACGCTGCTTAAAACCTACCTCTTTGACCAAGCGTTTGGTCACCTGTCTCAAAAGTATGTAAAAAGGAAGAGAGTAGCAAAAGTAAACGAGGGTGAGACGGGAGAAATTATAATGGGAAATAAGGAAATGGCAGAGACGTTAAACAAATATTTTTTATTGTCTTCACAGTTGAAGACACAAAAATCATACCAGAAATAGTGGGGAACCAAGGGTCTAATGACAGTGAGGAACTTAAAGTGGTTAATATTAATAAAGAAAAAATACTGGAGAAATTAATGGGACTAAAAGCAGACAAATCCCCTGGACCTGATGGCCTACATCCTAGGGTTCTAAAAGAGGTGACTGCAGAGATAATGGATGCATTGGTTGTGATCTTCCAAACTTCCCTAGATTCTAGGATGGTCCCAGTAGATTGGAAGGTAACAAATGTGACCCTGCTATTCAAGAAAGGAGGGAGAGAAAAAATAGGGAACTAAGGCCAGATAGCCTGACATCAGTAGGTCAGGAAAATGCTGGAATCCATTGTTAAGGACATGATAACAGGACACTTAGAAAATCATAATACGATTAGGCAGAGTCAACATGGTTTTATGAAAGGGAAATTGTGTTTGACAAATCTACTGGAGTTTTTTGAGGATGTAACTAGCAGGGTAGATAAAGGAGAACAAATGGATGTAGTATATTTGGATTTTCAAAAAGCATTCAATAAGGTGCCACATAAAAAGTTGTTACACAAGATAAGAGCTCATGTGTTGGGGGTAATATATTAGCATGGATTGGGGGTAATATATTAGCATGGATTGGGGGTAATATATTAGCATGGATTGGGGGTAATATATTAGCATGGATTGGGGGTAATATATTAGCATGGATTGGGGGTAATATATTAGCATGGATTGGGGGTAATATATTAGCATGGATTGGGGGTAATATATTAGCATGGATACATTGGCATCTCCTTGAAGCAATCTTTGTGGTGAAAGGTGCTCCCAACCCAATACCTTATCGTGGCACCTTATCGAATGTCTTTTGAAAATCCAAATATACGACATCCACTGTTTCCACTGGCAGAAGGATCAGTAACCAGAGCACCCAGATTTAAGGGAATTGGCAAAAGAACCAGAGGCCAAATGAGGAGAATTTTTTTTACGCAGTGTTTGGTTAACAGACAGAAAACAGAGAGTAGTAATAAACTGGCCATTCTCAGGCTGGCAGGCTGTAACTAGTGGGGCCCAACTATTTACAATCTATATTAATGACTTGGATGAAGGGAGCGAGTGTAATGTACCCTAGTTTGCTGACGATATAAAGCTAGGTGGGAAAGCAAGCTGTGACAAGGATAAAAAGAGTCTGAAAAAGTTTATAGACAGGTTAAGTGAGTGGGCAAGATGGTGGCAGATGGAGTATAATGTGGGGAAATGTGAGGTTATTCACTTTGGAAGGAAGAATAGAAAAACAGAATACTTTTTAAATGTTCAGAAACTTTTAAATGTTGGTGTTCAGAGGGATTTGGATGTCCTTATCCACAAAGCACAGAAAGTTAACATGCAGGTACAGCAAGCAATTTGGAAGGCAAATGGTATGTTGGCCTTTGTTGCAAGGGGGCTGGAGTGCAACAGTAAGGAAGTCTTACTGCAATTGTACAGGACTTTGGTGAGACCACACCTGGAGTACTGTGTACAGTTTTTGTCTCCTTACCTAAGGAAGGATATACTTGCCTTAGAGGCGGTGCAACGAAGATTCACTCAAATGATTCCTGGGATGAGAGGGTTAAACCCAAGAGACGAGATTGAGTAGAATGGGCCTATACTCTCTGAAGTTTAGAAGAATGAGAGGTGATCTCATCGAAATGTATATAAGATTCTGAGAAGGCTTGACAGGGTGGATACTGAGAGGCTGTTTCAGCTGGCTGGAAAGTCTAGATAGTCTCAAGATAAGGAGTCGGACATTTAGGACTGAGATAAGGAGGAATTTCTTCACTCAGAGTGTTGTGAATCTTTGGAATTCTTTACCCCAGAGGGCTGTGGATGCTCAGTCGTTGAGTATATTCAAGAATGAGATCAATAGATTTTTGGACTCTAAGGGAATCAAGGGATTCGGGGATCAGGCAGGAAAGTGGAGTTGAGGTGGAAGATCAGCCATGATCTGATTGAATGGCGGAGCAGGATCGAGGAGGTGGATGGCCTACTCCTGCTCCTATTTCTTATGTTTTTGCGTTCTAAATTCTCTTTCTTTGGCTCAGTGTCAATTTTTGTCTGATTACGTTCCTGTGGGACATTTTAGTATATTAAAGATGCTATATAAATGCAAGTTGCTGTTGTTATAGTTTGTGCTGAAGTGAGTGAATCTATATAGCCATCCTGATATCTTTTTCTGTTGTTTTGGTGATGGACATCTTTCCTTCTTTACAGTACTTGGGCCTTTTAGAATGGACGAAAAGGATTATTGGACATTTCAGCTGGTGAGCTATTCACAGAAGTGCCACTCAGCTTCCCCTTCCCCTGTTCTTCCCAATCATAGTCAGGGGCACAGTGAATGGAAGCAGAAAATGCTGAAAATACACAGCAGGTCTGTCAGCATCTGAGAGGAGAAAAAAAGCAGTTTGGCTCGATGATTAGGATGCCTGTTAAGTACGAAAGTGCTCTCCGTTACAGATGCGAGATTGTTTTCTTTGTCTCACTTTGACAGCTGGGAGCTGTAATCATGGTCAGTAGAGATGCTGATTAATCAATCCCCCACTGTACCTGTCAGCGATTGAAAAAAATAACATCATCAAGAGTCTCTCACGACCTGGCAGAGCCAGGTCAGACTAGCCAGAACATCTAGTGAAGAAACACTGAAAAGCCACCGGCAATGGGAAACAACAAATACAAGGCTGTTGTACAAATCTTCCCCCTTTTCTTCCTGGTAAGTAACTTGCTTGGTTATGTCAATGAAATATCATCACTTTTATCACCAATGAAAGTATTATGGAAACTATTATTTAACTTTGCTGAAATGAGCACATTCTAATCATGTGGGCACTTTTGTTTATGCCGACTAACTGCAAATTGTGAGAAACTGTATATTTTAAATGATAATAACGATCGGCCAGATACAATGGATATTAAATGTACAGACATTTCAAACTCCTGTTCTTGTCCAGTTTCTCAAATGACATGTCAGATATCCATTTGATTCAATTGTTTTGCTGTAGTCGGCCTCAGGTGATAATAAAAGTTGAGTTCTTTAAATCAGGAGAGCCAGTCAGTAAATATAAGATAATTTTCCATTCTAACTGTGCAAATGGACATGCTTCTAGTGCAATGAAATAAGGATTTTTATTGAGAGGGGGGGAGTCAGCGGTGGGAGTGATCCAGTATATGAGGTGTGCAAATAAGGGAGGCTAAGGAATTTACATATTGCATCTGTTTACTGAGTTCACACTTTTGCTCTGCTTTGTAGCCTAGTTTTGGGGTATATTGGGCTCAGCGTTATAAATGTTTAAATCCCCGTGGATGTAAATTGGATATAAGCGAGTTTCTAATTTCTGACCTGGCCCTGATTTAACTAAATGTAAGGAATCTTACAACACCAGGTTATAGTCCAACAGTTTTATTTGAAAATCACAAGCTTTCGGAGCTTACCTCCTTCATCAGGTGAGTGAGCGCTCACTCACCTGACGAAGGGGATAATCTCCGAAAGCTTGTGATTTTCAAATAAAACTGTTGGACTATAACCTGGTGTTGTAAGACTCCTTACATTTGTCCACCCCAGTCCATCACCGGCATCTCCACATCATATGTTCCAATGCTCACTTCTGACATAAGAGGACAAATATTCAGTGTGCTAGACTTCCAGAACTCCAAGGGGTTTAAGTTCCTCTGGCAGTGCCCTTCATGTACAATTCCTTTGAATGCTCCTATGTTCCTATGTTTTTTTTCCCTATGTTATATGCAAGGATAGTTCTAACCAACAACTTAGCTCATGCCCTCTTCTTTAGATCTACCTTGATGTGACTGGTCTGGCCCTAATCTTTCTCTCCAGGTTGCACAATGCTGGCATGACTTAGACAACACCGAGTATGACTGCTGGCCCATGAAGCAACCAGATGAGCACAACATGATCGACTGCGCTGGTAAGATCCCACGCAACCTCAAGTGGAAATCCTGCACAGTTAAGGCACTACATATAAATATATGAGTTGCTGATGGGGAAATGTTTTCTGATGTTGATCATCAGTCATGAAAAACCATTGGAAAGACAAAGGGTGAAGTGAAATTAGCTCAGTCTGACTGTGGAGATCTTTGAATAGGCATCAGCACTTTTTCACTCAGTTTTCCTATTCACAGACTATTTTGGTCATTCCTGGGATGTGGGTGTCACTGGCAAAGCCAGCATTTATTGCTCATCACCAGATGCCCTTCTTCATCAATGCTGCAGTCCATGTGGTGATTCCTGTTATTCTTTGTAGCAGTTTTGATACAAACCGAGTGTCTTGCTAGGACATTTCAGAGGGTAATTAAGAGTCAACCACGTTGCTGTGGGACTGGAGTCACATATAGGCTCAGACTGGGTAAGGACAGCAGGTTTCCTTCCCTAAATTCTCAAACTGCCACAGTGGGATTTGGACTCATGTTCTCTGTACTAGTTAGTCCAGGTCTTTGGATTGCTAGTCCAGTAACATAACTGCTTAACTATTGCTTTGTTATAGGGGCTAGTGTATCTTTTTACCTTTACCTGTTATTCTCCCTTCCCCATTTCCTTTGTTTAGTCCTACAAAGGGATTTGACTTATTTCCAAGTCTCCACTTCCGCCCCCATCTGCTCGGACACCATGCAGGAGCTGTGCAACCCAAAGGGGCACAGCTTCTATCCAGGCCCAGGATCACTGGGATATCCTGTCCTGGGTCATCGAGGCTTAGCGTTGACGAGATGAGACGTAGGTTCAGGCCTAACATGTCTCCAAGACTGGGAACTTCTGGGCAACAGAGAGGTAAAAGAAAAGAAAGACCAGCATTTCTATAGCGCCTTTCAGGACCTCAGGCCGTCCCAAAGCACTTTACAGCCAATGAAGTACTTGTTGATGTGTAATCATTGTTGTAATGTAGGAAAAGCAGCAGCCTAGTGTGCACAGCAAGGTCCCATACACAGCAATGTGATAATGACCAGATAATCTGTGGGGTTTTTTAGTGATGTTCGTTGAGGGATAAATATTGGCCAGGACACCGGGGAAAACTCCCCTGGTCTTCTTTGGAAAAGTGCCATGGGATTTTTTTTACATCCACCTGAGAGGGCAGATGGGGCCTTGGTTTTTACGTCTCATCCAAAAGACAGCACCTCTGACAGTGCAGCACTCCCTCAGTACTGCACTGGAGTGTCAGCCTGGATTATGAGCTTAAGTCTCTGGAGTGGGACTTGAACCCACAACCTTCTATCTCAGAGGTGAGAACACTGCCCGATGAGCCACCGTATCAAGACGAGCCTTTTTTAAAATTCGTTCATGGTGTGGATATCGCTGGCGAGGCCGGCATTTACTGCCCATCCCTAATTGCCCTTGAGAAGGTGGTAGTGAGTCGCCTTCTTGAACTGATGCAGTCTGTGTGGTGAAGGTTCTCCCACAGTGCTGTTAGGAAGGGAGTTCCAGGATTTTGACCCAGCGACAATGAAGGAACGGCGATATATTTCCAAGTCGGGATGGTGTGTGACTTGGAGGGGAACGTGCAGGTGGTGTTGTTCCCATGCACCTGCTGCCCTTGTCCTTCTAGGTGGTAGTGGTTGCGGGTTTGGGAGGTGCTGTCGAAGAAGCCTTGGCGAGTTGCTGCAGTGCATCCTGTGGATGGTACACACTGCAGCCACTGTGCGCCGGTGGTGAAGGGAGTGAATGTTTAGGGTGGTGGATGGGGTACTAATCAAGCGGGCTGCTTTGTCCTGGATTGTGTCGAGCTTCTTGAGCGTTGTTGGAGCTGCACTCATCCTGGCAACTGGGGAGTATTCCATCACACTCCTGACTTGTTCCTTGTAGATGATAGAAAGTCTTTGGAGAGTCAAGAGGTGAGTCACTCGCCACAGAATACCCAGCCTCTGACCAGCTCTTGTAGCCACACTATTTATGTGGCTGGTCCAGTTAAGTTTCTGGTCAATGGTGACCCCCAGGATGTTGATTGTGGGGGATTCGGCGATGGTAATGCCGTTGAATGTCAAGGGGAGGTGGTTAGACTCTCTCTTGTTGGAGATGGTCATTGCCCGGCACTTGTCTGGCACGAATGTTACTTGCCACTTATCAGCCCAAGCCTGGATGTTGTCCAGGTCGTGCTGCATGCGGGCACGGACTGCTTCATTACCTGAGGGGTTGCGAATGGAACTGAATCATCAGCGAACATTCCCATTTCTGATCTTATGATGGAGGGAAGGTCATTGATGAAGCAGCTGAAGATGGTTGGGCCTCGGACACTGCCTGATTCCACCTGTGGGGGAAGAGGAGTTCAAACTTTAGCTCCAATCTTTAAGCTAGGACCAACTCCCCCCGCCCCCCACCATCGACCCCGCCAGTCTGTGGGCGGGTCAGGGACTGGCCGTAAGCATCATGTTCCCCCTGGGCCATCCACACTGGGCCAACCAGCCAGTGATCCAGCAGAGGAATGGATCGGTAATCTCCGGTGCACTCACCTCCATGGCTCTGATGGGCCTGCACCTAATATGGGTAAGGGCCTAGCTCCACATCCCACCCCCCAGGGATGCCCCAGAAATCCCAGGGTTATGTTAAAGGGGCAGAGACACAGCAAAATAGGCCCCTAACCTTTGCGCCCAAGAAATGGGTGTTCTCTAGAGGCAAAGGACAAGAAAATCGGTTCAGGCTACTGATCTTTTTAACTGTAGAGAATAAGGGATAGGATTTATTTGCTTTTAAGCTCTGTTCTGTATTTAATTCCATCCCCCCCACCAGCCTACAGGAGACCGGTTTATCTCCACATTGTGGTTTTTGTTTTCCTATTATTTAAGGGCTGGAGATGAGCTGGGTGGACAGACCCCCTGAGAAAGTGCGGAGTGGGGAGGAATTTAATGTCAGCTATGCGGTCAGTGCTTCCTATGACTTCTATCAGATGGCTGTCGCACAAGGAATTCTGAAATACAGGTGGGAATTAATGTGAAGTAACAGAATTTTACCCTTCCTTCTAAACCACCATCAATGTTGCTGCCGCAGTGAGATTTCTCAATGGGAAATCAAGTTAATTATATCAAAGTAGGTACAGCATAGAAGGAGGCCATTTGGCCCATCATGCCCGTGCCAACTGTTTGAAAGAGTTATCCAATTAGTCCCCTGCTCTTTCCCCATAGCCCGGCAAATTTTTCCCCTTCAAGTATTTATCCAATTACCTTTTGAAAGTTATTATTGAATCTGCTTCCACCACCCTTTCAGGCAGTGTATTCCAGATCATAACAACTCGCTGCGTAAAAAAAAAATGTTTCCTCATGTCGCCTCTGGTTCTTTTGCCGATCGCCTTAAATCTGTGTCCTCTGGTTACCGACCCTTCTGCCACTGGAAACAGTTTCCCCTTGTTTACTCTGTCAAAACTGTTCGTGATTTTGAAAACCTTTATCAAATCTCCCCTTAACCTTCTCGATTGAGTTACATCGAGTCCACAGCACAGTACCAGGCCATTCGAGCCAGCTAGCCTATGCCGGCGTTTATGCTCCACACAAGCCTCCTCCCTCCCCACTTCATCTAACCCTATCAGTATATCCTTCTATTCCTTTCTCCCTCATGTGTTTATCTAGCTTCCCCTTGAATGCATCAATACTATTCACCTCAACTACTCCTTGTGGTAGCAAGTTCCACATTCTAACCACTCTCTGGGTAAAGAAGTTTCTCCTGAATTCCCTATTGGATTTATTAGTGACTATTTTATATTTATGACCTCCACTTTTGGACTCCCCCACAAGCGGAAACATTTTCTCCACGTCTACCCTATCAAACCCTTTCATTATCTCAAAGACCTCTACCAGGTCAGCCCTCAGCCTTCTCTTTTCTAGAGAAAAGAGCCCTTGTCTGTTCAATTTTTCTGGATAACTATATCCTCTCAGTTCTGGTGTCATCCTTGTGAATCTTTTTTGCACCTTCTCCAATGCCTCTCTATCCTTTTTATAATACGGAGACCAAGACTGTTCACAGTACTCCAAGTGTGGTCTAACCAAAGGTCTATGCAAGTTTAACATAACTTCTTTGCTTTTCAATTCTATCCCTTTAGAAATGAACCCCAGTCCAGTGCTTGGTTTGCTTTTTGTTTATGGCCTTATTAACCTGCGTCGCTACTTTTAGTGATTTGTGTATCTGTACCCCCAGATCCCTCTGCTCCTCTACCTCATTTAGACTCTTTTTATCCAAGCAGTTTGTGGCCTCTTTATTCTTCCCACCAAAATGCACCACCTCACACTTATCTATATTGAAATTAATTTGCCAATTACACGCCCATTCTGCAAGTTTTATTAATGTCATCTTGTATTTTGTCACATTCTTCCTTTGTGTTAACTACACCTCCCAATTTGGTGTCATCCACAAATTTTGAAATGGTTGTTCGTACCTCATTGTTACAATTTGTTCTTGTTCCCAAATGTATTTCTTGTGCTCACAGCAAATTGCAGTTTCCATGACCAGACCCGTGTCTTCCATGATCTGAAGCTTACTCCCTTCTATGCGCCATGAATGGGTGTAGCGTGCAACAAGACTGACAACGACCCTTTTACCGAGATATTTCACACACAGGTTACGTGGCCTGCCCACCCTACGCTCCTATTCACAAGGTGGACCACACGATCAGCATGCACCATTCAGGCTAAAACTAGTATTTGAATTTATTTACAAAATCTATAGTTAAACAGAAAGACCTACGGCATTTTGACCATTGAACACTATTTCAAAGTGTGTCTCAAATCTTAGAATCATTTTGGAAATGATTAACTGAGTCTTTGAAGATTATAATGTGGGGACATTTCTTCCTACTGCGTCCCGACTCAATGCCGTGATAAGAAAACAAAACAGTTGAAATAGGGCAACTGGGGACTGACCCAATCCCCTGGGGCCTCCAAGGCAGGAAACAACATAAGATCAAAGGAATTCTTTCCCCACTACTCAAGCCTTTCGCATTGAAGAGGGTGAACTGAAGATTTCTGGCCATTGCGGTTGCTTTTCACACCTGATTTGCAACAATTCACATGCATTGAACATTTCAAAGGCTGGAGAGAATTCCTGATACAGTTCACGTGTAATGACTTCCCTCTGTGAAGCTGGCCGGCCAGATATTCGTTTCTGAATTCTTTTCAGAAAGCAGCTAATGGAGTTCCATTTTAAATTCACAACACATTCACAGCTTCTCTATGATAAGTCTGATTGTCCCCCGCTGACTGAGAACGGACTGGAATTCAACCAGCTCCAACAGAAAGGCAATATAAACTAAATGGTACAATTTTAAAGGGGGGGGGGTGATGGAACAGGGAGACCTGGGGGTGTACATACCCAAATCTTTGAAGGTGGCAGGACAAGTTGAGAAGGCTGTTAAAAAAGTATATGGGATCCTTGGCTTTATAAACAGAGGCATAGAGTACAAAAGCAAGGAAGTTATGCTAAACCTTTATAAATCACTGGTTCAGAGTCAGCTGGAATATTGTGTTCAATTCTGGGCACCACACTTTAGGGAGGATTTCAAGGCCTTAGAGAGAGCACAGAAGAGATTTACTAGAATTTTACCAGAGATGAAAGACTTCAGTTATGTGGAGAGACCGGAGAAGCTGGGATTGTTCTCCTTAGAGCAGAGAAGGTTAAGGGGAGATTTAATAGAGGTGTTCAAAATCATGAATGGTTTTGACAGAAAAATTAAGTGAAACTGTTTCCAGTGGCAGAAGGGTCGGTAACCAGAGGACCCAGATTTAAGGTAATTGGCAAAAGAACCAGAGGCGACATGAGGAAAAATATTTTTACGCTGCGAGTTGTAATGATCTGGAATGCACTGCCTGAAAGGGCGGTGGAAGCAGATTCAATAGTAACTTTCAAAAGGGAATTGGATAAATACTGGAAAAAGAAAAATTTGCAGAGTTATGAGGAAAGGGCAGGGGAATGGGACTAATTGGATAGCTCTTTCAAAGAGCCGGTACAGGCACCATGGGCCGAATGGCCGCCTTCTGTGTTGTATCATTCTATGATTCTATGATAATCTTCAATACCCAAAGGAACAAAATGACCTCCTGAGCATGTATGTCACTATTTTTCATACTTTGATGGCATTATGGTGGTTGACAAGGGGACAGATGTAATCTGCAGTTTGAACTACAGCTGTAAGAGTAGCTCTTTTCTTTGCTTACGTGGTGGCCCAGCGGGGGAATTGCTGTGCCTCTTACTTGGCGCAGCTAATTTTTAACTACCTGCTGCAAACATTTTAGGCCCAACAGGAAATGTTTAACTCTTTGTGCTGAACAGCATAATTAGGTAGTTCCGAGTGAGAAGCTGTGTGTTTATTGTGAATTCCTATCACGTCAGGAATCAAGAGGCAGGGTCAGTTTCTAAAGCTGATTATAACTTGTAATCCCACGTAAAGCTGAAGCCCAGTCTACATTATTGCAAGGCTGCGTAAGACACCCCTTTATGACAGTGAATACAAGCATTGCAGCTTTCTGTTTAACTTGTTCTTGGAATATGGGCAAAGCTGCATTTACAGCCCAACCCTCGTTGCCCTGAGAAGGTGGTGGTGGAACACTGCCTCATTGACTCCCCGCAGCCCTTGTCCTGATGATGTTCCCCGTGATGGTGTTAGGTAGAGAATTCCAAGATTTTGACCCAGCGACAGTGAAGGAATGACTGTATATGTCCACTCAGGGGTGATGTCAGGAAGCACTTCTTCACATAAAGGGTAGTGGAAATCTGGAACTCCTTCTCCTCATCAAAAAGCTGTTGAGCCCGGGGAGCAATTGAAAATTTCAAAACCGAGATTGATAGATTTTTGTTATGTCAGAGTATTATGGGATATGTCACCAAGGCGGGTAAATGGAGTCGAGGTACAGTTCAGCCGTGATCTAATTGAATGGTGGAACAGGCTCGAGGGGCTGAATGGCCTACTCCTGTTCCCACGTCCAAGTCAGGGTGGTGTGTGACTTGGAGGGGGACTTATTCATTACTAGAACGAGAGGGAACCCACACAAATCCTCACAGGCTGCTTGCTCTGTGAGAAAGTAATGATGCAGACCTAACTCTAGATGAACACGATGGCACTGGAAACTGGAACGTGTTCCCATTTTGTAACCCATTGTGGGTGATGAGCACTCCTAGGTCAGGTGCAGCATAGGCTGAGTATAAGGGTAGGTTTTGCAAAGCTCTGCTCCCAGTGCTTGCTCGATCAAAATGTAATCACGGGAAAATCGGGATGGCCAAGAATTAGGCAGCTGATTCCGTGCCCAATTCTCCGATCTGTATTTCCCGGGAGTGAGGCTCCGTGCCCAGAGCACAGCTTCACAAAATGCGCCCTGTGGAAAGAAGCTCATTTTGCCCCATTAAAGGTCATTAAACTCAACTTCTGCAACATCCCCCTACCACACCATCTGATCTCATCCTCTAAGGGTGAGATTGCCAATATAAGGGCTGATTTTCCACTCACTAGGGGGGAGTTTTGACTTCACGTAGTAAGTGTAGTGTAAAATGGGCAATATCAGATCACCCTCCTATTATACATCTCTTCCGATTGATCTCATTGGAAAGGAAAGTCGGGAGAGATGTATAACTGATGTCACTGAGTGGCTGCAGAACATTCTGAGGGGGGAGGGTGAACAGCCAGAGGTCGTGGTCCATATCGGTACCAACGACATAGGTAGAAAGAGGGATGAGGTCCTGCAGGCAGATTTTAGGGAGCTAGGAAAGAGATTAATGCGCAAGACCTCAAAGGTAGTAATCTCCGGATTACTCCGGGTGCCACGCGCTGGTGAGTATAGAAATAGGAGGATAGAGCAGATGAATGCATGGCTGGAGAGATAGTGCAGGAGGGAGGGCTTTAGATTCCTGGGGCATTGGGACCAGTTCTGGTGGAGGTGGGACCTGTACAAGCCAAACAGGTCGCACCTCAACAGGGCTGGGACCAGTATCGTCACGGGGAGGTTTGCTTGTGCTGTTGGGGAGTGTTTAAATTAGCTTGGCAGGGGGATTGGGAACCTGAGCGTAGATTCAGAAGGGAGAAAAGCAGAGCTGGAAATGGAAGACAGAAAATTAGTAAGTGAGTTTGGAAGGCAGAGAAAACAAAGGCTAGAAAATAGACAACAAAAGAGTTTGGCAGTGCTAAATGGTATAAACTACAATGCAAGGAGTCTAGTGAATAAGGCAGATGAGCTGAGGGCACAGATAGACACGTGGCAGTATGATATTATAGCTATTACTGAAACATGGCTTAAAGAGGAGCAGGAATGGCAGCTCAACATTCCTGGTTACAGGGTTTTCAGACGAGATAGAGAGGGGAATAAAAAAGGAGGGGGGAGGTCGCAATATTGGTTAAAGAAACAATTATAGCTGAGAGGAGGGATGATATGTTAAAAGGATCATTAAATGAGGCCATATGGGTTGAACTGAATAAAAAAGGGGCAATCACACTGCTGGGAGTGTACTATAGACCTCTCAACAGTCAGAGGGAGATAGAAGAGCAAATAGGTAGGCAAATTTCCGAGAAGTGCAAAAACAATAGGGCAGTAATAGTACGGGATTTCAACTACTCTAATATTAATTAGGATACAATCAGTGCAAAAGGTATAGAGGGGGCAGAATTCTTAACATACATTCAGGAGAACTTTTGTAGCCAGTATATAGCAAGCCCAACAAGACAGGGGGCAGTTCTGGACTTAGTTTTAGGGAATGAAGCTGGGCAGGTGGAAGGGGTATCAGTGGGAGAGCATTTTGGTGGTAGTGATCATAATTCAGGTTAGATTTAGCATAGTTATGGAAAAGGACAAAGAAAGACCAGGAGAAAAAGTTCTCAATTGGGGAAAGCCCAATTTTACTAAGTTGAGATGTGATTTAGCAGAAGTGGACTGGAAACAGCTACTTGAAGGTAAATCAGTGTCAGAGCAATGGGGGGCATTCAAGGAGGAGATAGTGAGGGTTCAGAACAAATATGTTCCCACAAAGAAAAAGGGTGGGATTCCCAAATCTGGAGCTCCCTGGATGTCAAGGAGCATACAGGGTAGGATAAGGCAAAAAGGGAAGCTTATGTCAGATACCGAGAGCTCAATACTGCAGAAAGCCTAGAGGAGTATAGAAAGTGCAGGGGTGAAATTAAAAAGGAAATTAGGAAAGCAAAGAGAGGGCATGAAAAAATATTGGCAAATAAAATCAAGGAAAACCCAAAGATGTTTTATAAATACATAAAGAGCAAGAGGATAACTAAGGAAAGAGTAGGGCCTATTAGAGACCAAAAAGGTAACCTGTGTGTGGAGACGGAAGATGTGGGTATGGTTCTTAATGAATACTTTACGTCTGTCTTCACAAAAGAGGGGGGCGAAGCAGAGATTGTAGTTAAGGAGGAGGAGTGTGAAATATTGAATGGGATAAACATAGCGATGGAGGAATTATTAAGGTGATTAGCATCTTTAAAAGTAGATAAATCGTCAAGCCTGGATGAAATGTGTCCCAAGCTGTTAAGAGAAGCAAGGGAGGAAATAACGGAGGCTCTGACCATCATTTTCCAATCCTCACTGGATACAGGCATGGTGCTGGAGGACTGGAGGACTGCTAACGTTGTACCATTGTTTAAAAAGGGAGAAAGGGTTAGACCGAGTAATTACAGGCTGGTCTGCCTAACTTCCGTTGTGGGCAAATTACTGGAATCAATTCTGAGGGACAGTATTAATCATCATTCAGAAAGGCACGGATTAATCAAGGACAGTCAGCATGGATTTGTTATGGGAAGGTCGTGTCTGAATTTTTTGAGGAGGTAACAAGGTAGCGCGTTTGATGTAGTGTACATGGATTTTAGCAAGGCTTTCGACAAGGTCCCACATGGCACACTGGTCAGAAAAGTAGAAGCCCATGGGATCCAAGGGAAAGTGGCAAGTTGGATCCAGAATTGGGTCAGTGGCAAGAAGCAAAGGGTAATGGTGGATAGATGTTTTTGAGACTGGAAGGCTGTTTCTAGTGGGGTTCTGCAGGGCTCAGTACTAGGTCCCTTGCTTTTTGTGGTATAAATTATTTAGACTTAAATGCATGATTAAAAAGTTTGCAGGTGATGCAAAAGTTGGCAGTGTGGTTGATAATGAGGAGGAAAGCTGTAGACTGCAGAAATATATCAATGGACTGGACAGGTGGGCAGAAAAGTGGCAAATGGAATTCAATCCGGAGAAATGTGAGGTAATGCATTTGGAGAGGGAAAACTAGGCAAGGGAGTACACAATAAATGGGAGGATACTGAACGGTGTAAAGGAACAGAGGGACCTTGGAGTGCATGTCCACAGATCCCTGAAGGTACTGGGCCGGTAGATAAGGTGGTTGAAAAGGCATAAGGGATACTTTCCTTTATTAGCAGAGACACAGAATATAAGAGCAGGGAGGTTATGCTAGAACTGTATAAAACGCTAATTAGGCCACACCTAGAGTACTGTGTACAGTTCTGGTCATCACATTACAGGAAAGATGTGATTGCACTCGGGAGGGTACAGAGGAGATTTACGAGGATGTTGCCAGGACTGGAGAATTTTAGCTATGAGGAAAGATTGAATAGGCTGGAATTGTTCTCTTTGGAACAGAGGAGGCTGAGGGGTGATTTAATTGAGGTGTATAAAATTATGAGGGACCTAGATAGAGTGGCTAGGAAGGACCTATTTCCCTTAGCAGAGAGGTCAATAACCGAGGGGCATAGATTTAAAGTGATCGGTAGAAGGATTAGAGGGGAGTTGAGGAGAAATGTTTTCACCCAGAGGGTGGTGGGGGTCTGGAAGTCACTGTCTGAATGGGTGGTAGAGGCAGAAACCCTCATCACATTTAAAAAGTACTTGGATATGAAGTGCCGTAACCTACAAGGCTGGAAAGTGGGATTAGGCTGGATGGCTCTTTTTCGGCCGGCACGGACACGATGGGCCAAATGTCCTCCTTCTGTGCCGCAAATTTCTATGATTTTATATAACGGACGGCTGATCTGATATCGCCCATTATACTCTATCGCCCAAAATCAAAATTACCCCATTGTCTCCAATTAAGACTAAAAGCTCAATTTTCTCCAGTCTTTCTTTATAACTCAATCTTTCGATGCTGGAGGTTAAACTATAGACTATCAGAAATAATCTACAGCGAACCTTAATGCATGTATACTGTTTCGATAAAGTGTGAAGACCACCGATTGGATTTTGTGAAGTGTAACCTGTCGATGCTGATTTTCTGTTAAATGAATGAAGCACTTTGTTTTTAACTTGCAAAGCTTCCAATTGTTTTTTTTTTCCCTTACTGTGGTTTCTCGTTGACATCCAGCAATGCGAGCGAAGCAAAATGGTTCTGCGAAGAAAAGGAGTGTCCACCAAACTGGAAAGATGCAACTGAGAGCAACTGTTGTGTTTACCATGCAAACATCCATTCCTGCCCTTTGGCATTCATGGTACGTGTTTTTTAATGTCATGGTTATTCACTAAACAGCCGGTGAAATGCAGTGGGTCAAAACTTGCCTGAATCATGGGCCAAGTCTTGCTGGAGTGGGACATCTTGCGACGTGCGCCATTAGTTAGACTTTTTCCTGCACCCTTCAGCTCAAATGTGATTTGCGCTGTAACTTGCTGGAAGTGCGAGCTGATAACGGCGCATGGAGGGCAATGGGGCATCCGAGACCTTAGTGAGCGAGGGGCACCAACAGTCTATCTCCGTAACCATTGGGATTTAAGGATTGAGAAAGAAACAGGAACGATGGAGAGGGAGGGTGAATTAGAGTCAAATCAGGTACAGAAAGAGAAATGAAGAGAGGGAAAGATTGGATTGAGAGAGAGAGAAAAAAAAAGAGACAGAAAGGAAAATTAAGAAAAAAAAATTGAAATTGTTTAAATTTGCTACCTGCAGCAATGAGACTCCACAGTTTAAATTGTTCCCTTTCTGGCCGGAGAGGTTGATTGGCATTGCATTAACAGTTATCACGTTGTTAAAAGGGTGCTGAAGTAGGACTTCTAACCTTCTGCGGCGAGTTTAATGAGCAATTAATGTGCAAATCCAGCAAGTTCTTAAAAATAACGGGGAGGCTGAGGGCGAGATGCTGTTTGTGCAATGCAAACAGTGGAGCGGCGTAAATCGACCGCAGGTTCTGGAGATTTGCAACTCACGGCGTATCTCTTCATCCCCTGAACTCGCTAGCTGGTTTGTGCATTAATAACGGCGTCCGTCATTAACATGCCGTTATTTTTCCAGGAAGATTTGGCACCGTTTTTTTTTTTGGTTTCGCTTGTAACACTGGGGTAAAATTCCTATGGTTGCTATGGATGGGGACACCTTAAGTGAATTCATGCAGATTCCTGTGGTCCGTATACCTGATAAAATTGTAAATACGTTCTTTTCTCAACATGTTCGCGATTTTTGCCAGAGAACCAGAGGGGAGGTGAGAATTTTTTTTACTCAGCGAGTTGTGATGATCTGGAATGCGCTGCCTGAAAGGGCGGTGGAAGCAGATTCAATAATAACTTTCAAAAGGGAATCAGATATATACGTGAAAAGGAAAAAAATTGCAGGGCTGTGGAGAAAGAGCAGGGGAGTGGGACTAATCAAAGAGCCAGCACAGGCACGAGGGGCCGAATGGCCTCCTTCTGTGCTGTAAGTTTCTATGACCACATAAAATTACCACAAATGTATTTACACTGTTCCTATGCATAGTGATCAGAGCTGTTTTTTAAAATTTAGTGCATTCTTGGGATGTGGGTGTCATTGGCAAGGCTGGCATTTATTGCCCTGAGAAGCTGGTGGTGGACATTCTTGATACAACAGAGTGGCTGGTTAGGCTTGACTTCAGAGTCAACCACCTTGGTGTGGGACTGGAGTCACATATAGACTGGGTAAGGACGGCAGGTTTCCTTCCCTAAAGGACACTAGTGTACCATTTAGGTTTTTACAATAATCCGACAGCTACATGGTCACTTTTACTGAAACTAGGTTTTTTTTTGATTTCCAGACATTTTAAACTGACTTCAAATTCTCAGGCTGTAAAGGTGGGATTATGAACTCACCTTCTACTGGATCATTAAGTCTAGGCCTCTGGATTACGACTCCAGTAACATAACCATTACACTACAGTAATAGTGTTATCCGCAAGTAGCACTGTTGTACTTGAGTATCTCTACACAGGTTTCATTTGTCTAATATGTCATGTTATCTCTTGCCCAGAAATGACTGTTGTCAATATTAGCAGATGAATGTTTAACGAGTTTGAATGAAATTTCTTTGGTCTGCTACTTTACCGTCAGTTTGGCCGAATTGGTAGCACTCGTGCGGCCTGTATTTACTAGCCGCTGCATGTGAACCAAACGCATTACTTTCTGGCCAAGACCGTCGGCGAATGTTCCGTGTATTTCTCAGTCGGAATTTTCATACGTTGTTTGTTTCAGAAAAAGGGCGGGATCTGTGGTCCCTGGATCCCGGACGATGGGAAAATAGTTACTCACACCGTATCGCAAGCTGGGAAGATGTCCCAACAAAACTGGACAAGTAAGGTACAGGTTTATGGGCTGTCGGATCGTTTACTTTTGAATACGATGCCTACTGGCTGAGGTCAACTCACCTGCCTCGGGAAAGAAATTCAAGGAGAAGCTGAAATTATATCATTACACTGGCTCCTTATGACTTTAAGTTGGTATAATCTCGAGGGTTTTTTGGTTGATTTAATTAAAAAATAATGCAAACAGCATATTTCTGTAAGTAAACTCGCCTGCTTAACGTTACGTGGATAATAAATGCGACTGTTCTGTAATATTTGATGTGATGGGTGTCGAGCATACAGTTTAAAACTAAAAGGCCTTTTCTCCCTATTGTTTTGTTCTTAATGCTATACTCTTGGGTCACTGGATCTATAATCTTTAGAAGCTATTCATCAATAGATTTCACTAAATGTTAGATCACAAGATCGATATGGTTGAGGAAGAATATTCAACCCAGCCAAGCTCAATTATCAAGCAAAAAGTCCCCATAGAGCCCAGCGGTCTCCTGAGTAATCCCTTGTTCATTGCTGTTGGGTGGTGATTAGACATGTTTTAGTGGCAAGTTTAATGTCTCCAGGTCTTTTCAACTTCACCCGTGGCTATTTTGACACCTTGCGTGGAATACGCAAGCTGTCCGGTTTTCTCCCTGAATGCAGTACTTCACTCTTGCCTGTGTTCTGCTACCTGCCCCCCCCACCCCCCGCCCCCAACCAATTCTAGCCAGCATTGTCACTGGTTCCCTTTCCTCAGGAATTGTCCCACTCCCCTTCAAAACGTTCACCCTAACCCACTCCCCAAAAACCTCCACCCTCATTCAATCTGTCCTCTCCCGCTACTGGCCCGTCTCCAACCTTCCTTTCCTCTCAAGGGTTGCTGAATATGTTGTCAGCTCCCAGCTCTGCACCTGTCTCTCCTAAAACTCCCTCTTTGAATCCCTCCAGTCTGATTTCCGCCCTTCTCGCTGTATTGCGCCTGCTCTAACCAAAAGCATGATTGATACTCGCTGTAATCCAGATGCATTATCCCTCCCTGTCCTCCACAACCTTTCTGCAGCATTCAATACAGTGGACTACAATATCCACCTCTGATGTCTCTTCCCTGTTGCTTCCATTCCTACCTATCTGAAAGCAGCCAACGCACCTCCAGCAATGGCTGCTCTTCTCATCCCTGTAATGTCACCTCAGGGGTCCATTAAGAATCTATCTAGGCCCCCTCTTCCTTATTTGCATGCCGCCCCACTGTGACATCATTTACAGGCATGGGGGGGACATCTTTCACAAGTGTGTTGATGATACCACAGTCTACCTCTCCACCACTTCTATCAACCCATCAATTGCCTCCGTGCCGTTGAGACTCTTTTCTGACGTCAAGTCTTTGCTGAGTCACAACTTGCCGCAGTTCAACATCAAGAACATAAGAAATAGGAGCAGGAGTAGGCCAATCGGCCCCTCGAGCCTGCTCCGCCATTCAATAACATCATGGCTGATCTGATCCTAACCTCAAATCTAAATTCATGTCCAATTTCCTGCCCGCTCCCCATAACCCCTAATTCCCTTTACTTCTAGGAAACTGTCTATTTCTGTTTTAAATTTATTCAATGATGTAGCTTCCACAGCTTCCTGGGGCAGCAAATTCCATAGACCTACTACCCTCTGAGAGAAGAAGTTTCTCCTCATCTCAGTTTTGAAAGAGCAGCCCCTTATTCTAAGATTATGCCCCCTAGTTCTAGTTTCACCCATCCTTGGGAACATCCTTACCGCATCCACCCGATCAAGCCCCTTCACAATCTTATATGTTTCAATAAGATCGCCTCTCATTCTTCTGAACTCCAATGAGTAGAGTCCCAATCTACTCAACCTCTCCTCATATGTCCGCCCTCTCATCCCCGGGATTAACCGAGTGAACCTTCTTTGTACTGCCTCGAGAGCAAGTATGTCTTTTCTTAAGTATGGACACCAAAACTGTATGCAGTATTCCAGGTGCGGTCTCACCAATACCTTATATAACTGCAGCAATACCTCCCTGTTTTTATATTCTATCCCCCGAGCAATAAAAGCCAACATTCCGTTGGCCTTCTTGATCACCTGCTGCATCTGCATACTAACTTTTTGGTTTTCTTACACTAGGACCCCCAGATCCCTTTGTACTGCAGTACTTTCCAGTTTCTCGCCATTAAGATAATAACTTGCTCTCTGATTTTTCCTGCCAAAGTGCATAACCTCACATTTTCCAATATTGTATTGCATCTGCCAAATCTCCGCCCACTCACCCAGCCTGTCTATATCCCCTTGTAGGTTTTTTATGTCCTCCTCACTCTCCACTTTCCCTCCCATCTTTGTATCATCTGCAAACTTTGATATGTAACACTCGGTCCCCTCCTCCAAATCGTTAATATAGATTGTAAAGAGTTGGGGACCCAGCACCGACCCCTGCGGAACACCACTGGCTACTGGTTGACAGTCCGAGAATGAACCATTTATCCCAACTCTCTGCTTCCTGTTAGATAACCAATCCTCCACCCATGCCAGAATATTACCCCCAAAAGAAGCCTGAAGCCGTCGTAATCAGCTCCCATCACTATCTTTGCTCCCTTGCCACAGAATCCAACCCCCCTACCCAGTCACTCCCTTCAAGCTGAACAGGACTATTTCATAATTGTGGCTTCTCGCTCAACGCCGAGCTGAACCTTAAACCCCACATCCTATCCATCACCAAAACTGCTTACTTCCACCTCTACAATATTGTCCACCTCCACTGCTGCCTCAGCCCTTCTCTGCCTCTGTAACCTCCTCCAGCCCTACAACCCCCCGAGATCTCTGCGGTCCTCTAATTGCCTCTTGCACATCCCCGATTTTAATCACTCTGCTATCGGTGACCATGCCTTCAGCTGCCTTGGCCCTGAGCTCTGGAATTCCCTCCCTAAACCTCTCCACCTAGCTCTGTCCTCCTATAAGACTCTCCTTGGGACATTTTACTACGTTAAAGGCACTATATAAATGTAAGTTGTTGCTGTAGAAACCCATATACATGCCTTCATCACCTCCAGATGCAATTACTCTCCTTGCTAGTCTCCCATCTTCAGCCCTCCATAAACTCCCAACTTGTCCAAAACTCTGCTGCACGTATCCCATCCCACTCGCTCATCATCCCAGCCCTCGTTTCCCTGTATTGGCTCCCTGTTACCCATTGCATTAAAGAGAAAATCCTTGCTGTCCTTTATAAATCCCTCCATGGCCTTGTACCCCCTTTACTCTGCAATCTCCTCTAGCCCTTTATTCTCCTGAATGCTCTGTTCCTCTGACTCCATCCTTCTGTCATGCTCTTTGGAATTGCCTCCCTAAAACCTCACCACCTATTGAAAACCTCTTCAAGACCTCCCCTAATCTCTCCTTTCCTTGCTTGCTGGTGGTATTCCATACACCTATTTGGGAAGAGAATCAGGAAAATTATTTTTACATTAAAGGCAGTGTATAAATGCAAGTTGTTGTATTAAAGTTCATCTGCCACTATGCCACCAACTTACATATTGTGTAGAATTCATTCCGTGGGTCCCTGAGCTGTCCCTTTACCCCCAGTTTGGCATTGACTGCAAATGTGACCAATTTTGAATTGAACTTCAAAATCATTAACATAAATCAGAAAGAATAGCTGATCCCAACATCGAACCCTGGGCATTCTACACACCACTTTCTCCCCCTACCCTGACATCATTCCCCTAACAGGTATCCGTTTCTTCCCAGCCATCAGCTAAATTCCTGTCCCATTTCCGGGTTTCACTCCGATTCCTATTTTTTTAGGGGTAATTCTACACTCCCAGCAGGAGGTGATGCTCACATGGAACGTGGGTTGGGTAATTGGGGCTGGAATGTTGTGGCCCATCTCCGACCAGTGCTCCGAGTGGGCATGGCTCCACTGAGTGTGTCGGATTAAAGAATTATCCATTATATGTGATCAACTCATCCATTAATGGTCTTCCTGGATCTAATTGACACTGGTCAATGTATCTAACCTGGATATGTATTTTGAAAAAAAGAAAGTTCCACTCTTCAACTGCAAAGTATTTTCCAGTAATGTCAATTTCCCATCTTATTTTATCATGTTGCTACTGTGTTAAAGTAATATTCTAAAATTTAGTCTATTGTCTTCTGGAAGAAGCTGAGTTAAAAGAGGTCAACTATTCATAGAGCTCTTGACAAATAAAAATAGTCATGGTTTTATGATCCACTCTATCATGTCCACCTAAAGTATTAACAACTCTTTCTCCTGTCTACACACTGCTGTGTTAACCCCTTGAATTATGTTCCATTTTTAGGTTGTCTTAGTCCATGTGGGAGTGACTTCATTAATTGCTCACATTAAAGTAGGACAGATGCATGCTGCCTTGGAAGCAAAGACAACAGTACTCAGTGCACAAGGTATTGTTTTAATTGGTTCTATGCATCAGTGTAAACATATTAGGGGCTCTAATTTCTCATGCTCTTATTAGTTTGTTAAGTCGTTAGCCTGAACATCTGGTTCTTTGTTCATCCATTATATCTACAAAACACTAAAAGTCTTATGTATAGCATACACTTCCTGTAAGCAGATCAAAGTTTCAATCGGACTTCCAATTGCCTTGTTCTGTAGCGGATTTATACTCACTCTGGTGGTACGTAGTGAAAATCCTGATCCACCTCACTTTATCTTTTTAATCGAATAGACCTTAGTGACGAGAACCAAAATCTTCAGTGTTTGCATGTAAGCTGTGCGTGCTTACGATGAGCTGACGTGCATTAGGGGTCATTTTACGAGTCTGAGATTCTGGAGGGGAGCTTGACGCGGTGACATCACATAAAGGAAATTCAGTGCAGTTTCTGCCACGATTCTGCAACAATTACAATGTTGCGTACTGGTAAAATGACCCCATTTGCGTCATCAAATCACATTATGGTGTGCCTTTGTTATGATTTTTAGAATCATAGAAATAATACAGCATAGGAGGCCATTCGGCCCATCATGCATGTGCCGGCTCTTTGGAAGAACTATCCAATTAGTTCCACACTCCTGCGATTTTTTTTTTCCTTCAAGTATTTATCCAATTCCCTTTTGAAAGTTACTACTGAATCTACTTCCACCACCCTTTCAGGCAGTGCATTCCAGATCATAACAACTCGCTGCATAAAAAAAAATTTCCTCATGTCTCCTCTGGTTCTTTTGCCAATCACCTTAAATCTGTGTCCACCGGTTACCGACCCTTCTGCCACTGGAACCAGTTTTGCCTTATTTACTCTATCAAAACCCTTCATGATTTTGAACACCTCTATCAAATCTCCTCTCAACCTTCTCTGCTCTAAGGAGAACAATCCCAGCTTCTCCAGTCTCTCCACATAACTGAAGTCCCCCATCCCTGGTACCATTCTAGTAAATCTCTTCTGCACCCTCTCCAAGGCCTTGACATCCTTCCTAAAGTGTGGTGTCCAGAATTGAACACAATACTCCAGTTGAGGCCTAACCAGTGTTTTATAAAGGTTTAGTCTAACTTCTTTGCTTTTGTACTCTGTGCCTCTATTAATAAAACCAAGGATCTGATATGCTTTTCTTAACAATCTTCTCGACTTGTGCTGCCACTTTCAAAGGTTCCTTTCACTTCCTTCCTGTCACACTTTCGCTTTCCTACTTCAGCCTGTCCTCTGACTCCTCATGAGCAACACATGGGAAATCTGCTAGTATTTTAACTGTTATGTTAAACACGTTATATATTTTAAATAAATATTTGAATTTAACTCCTGCTTTCGGTGGCACCTTTACATTGTTACATTATTGCTGCCTACTAACAGCATTAAACAGAAGATGAATTCTTCCAAATGATGTACAATAAGCCATGTTTTCTTTTAAACTTGTGTTGCATTAGTTTGTGATGATGGTGTTTGTGATGGGGACGAGCGATGTGATACTTGCCCAGCTGACTGTGGAGCGTGCCCCATGTCTATGGGGATCAAAGTTTCAATCGGACTTCCAATTGCCTTGTTCTGTAGCGGATTTATACTCACTCTGGTGGTACGTAGTGAAAATCCTGATCCACTTCAGTTTATCTGTTTAATCGAATAGACCTTAGTGACGAGCACCAAAATCTTCAGTGCGTGCTTACGATGAGATGACGTGCATTAGGGGTCATTTTACGAGTCTGGAGGGGAGCTTGACGCGATGACATCACATAAAGGAAATTCAGTGCAGTTTCTGCCACGATTCTGCAACAATTACAATGTTGGGTACTGGTAAAATGACCCCATTTGCGTCATCAAATCACATTCTGGTGTGCCTTTGTTACCTCTAGACTCGACTATTCCAATGCTCTCCTGGCCGGCCTCCCACCTTGCAACCTCCGTAAACTTGAGCTCATCCAAAATTCTGCTGCCCGTATCCTAGCTCGCACCAAGTCCCGTTCACCCATCACCTCTTGTGCTCGCTGACCTACACTGGCTCCTGGTCCGGCAACGCCTCGATTTTAAAATTCTCATCCTTGTGTTCAAATCCCTCCATGGCCTCGCCCCTCCCTACCTCTGAAACCTCCCCAGCCCTACAACCCTCCGAGATCTCTGCGCTCCTCCAATTCTGGCCTCTTGCGCATCCCCGAATTTAATCGCTCCACCGTTGGCGGCCGAGCCTTCAGCTAGCTCGGCCCTAAGCACTGGAATTCCCTCCCTAAACCTCTCTACCTCCCTTTCCTCCTTTAAGACACTTCTTAAAACCTGCCTCTTTGACCAAGCTTTCAGACACCTGTCCTAATATCTCCTTATGTGGCTCGGTGTCAAATTCTGTTTAATAATCGCTCCTGTGAAGCGCCTTGGGACGTTTTACCATGTTAAAGGCGATATATAAATGCAAGATGTTGTTTTTGTAATTAATTCCATTGTTTTCTTATGAGACATCAAAAAATAAGCCGTTATACTATCCACTACAGAAGATTCAAAATAATGCTGTTTTGATTAAAGTAAAGACATATATCCTAGGTTTATATTAACCCGACATACCATATTATGTCAGCTCAATAGTGTCATTTTTAAAGTATATATATATTCATGCTGAGGATCGCTGGCCGGCATTTATTGCCCAGGCCAGCAGTTCATAGAATCATAGAATTGTTACAGCACAGAAGGAGACCATTCAGCCCATCGAGCCTGTGTCGGCTCTTTGTAAGAGCAATCCAGTTAGTCCCATTTCCCTGCTCTTTCCCCGTGCCCCTGGCACGTATATCCTTCCTTAGGTAAGGAGACCAAAACTGTACACACTGCTCCAGGTGTGGTCTCACCAGAGCCCTATATAATTGCAGCAAGGCTTCCTTACTCTTATACTCCAAGCCCGGTGCAATAAAAGCCCACTCCCCCTGCTCTTTCCCCATAACTCTGCAAATTTTTTCCCATCAAATATTTATCCAATTCCCTTTTGAAACCCACCATTGAAACTGCATCCACCATCCTTTCAGGCAGCGCATTCCAGATCATAACTACTCGCTGCGCAAAAAAGTTTTTCCTCATGTTGCCTTTGGTTCTTTTGCCAATCACCTTAAATCTGTGTCCTCTGGTTCTTGACCCTTCCGCCAATGGGAACAGTTTCTCTTTATTTACTTTATCTAAACCTGTCATGATTTTGAACACTTCTATCAAATCTCCTCTCAACCTTCTCTGCTCTAAGGAGAACAACCCCAGCTTCTCCAGTCTATCCATGTAACTGAAGTCCCTCATCCCTGGAACCATTCTAGTAATTCTTTTCTGCAGCCTCTCTCTGGCCTTCACATCCTTCCTTAAGTGCGGTGCCCAGAATTGGACACAATAGTCCAGTTGTGACCGAGCCAGTGTTTTATAAAGGTTCAGCATAACTTCCTTGCTTTTATTGCCCAGGACAGCATTTAATGCCCATCCCTAGTTGCCCTGTTTGATACAATGGAGCAGCTTGCTGGGCCACTTCAGAGGGCAGTTAAGAGTCAGCCATATTATTGTAGGACAGCATATTTCCTTCCCTAAAGGACGTAAGTGAACCAGTTAGGTTTTTACTGATACCAGCTTTTTAAAATCTGAATTCAAATCCACAAACTGCCCCGGTGGAATTGGAACTTCTGTTCTCTGGATTATTAGCTCAGTAACATAACCACTACATCACCGCACCACCTGTTGATCAAAGTTACTATTTAATGTCTAAGCCTGGTAATCTTTCTGCTATTTTATGCCCAGCCATCAAATGGAGTTGAATGTTGTACAGAGAGTTTCAACTCTTAAGGGATGGCGGTGTTTGGACTGACAGAAGCAGCCTCAACCAAAGACCTATTGTGTCTCCCTTCCATAATTGCTCTGTTGTACTCAGCCAATCCTCTCAATGAAAGGAAAAGAGGTAAATTCAGCGGGAGGGAAGTGAATGGTTCCACCCAGCAGATGAACCAGTAACGACTCTAATCCAACCTGAAATTGAACAGGCTGGGGCTCTTTTCTCTAGAAAAGAGAAGGCTGAGGAGTGACCTGATAGAGAACTTCAAAATTATGATGGGATCCGATAGGGTACATAGAATCATAGAATGATACAGCACAGAAAGAGGCCTTTTGGCCCATCGTGCCTGTACCGGCTCTTTAAGAATATAAGAAATAAGAGCAGGAGTAGGCCAAAACGGCCCCTCGAGCCTGCTCCGCCTTTCAACAAGATCATGGCTGATCTTCGACCTCAACTCCACTTTCCCACCCGATCCCCATATCCCTTGATTTCCTTAGAGTCCAAAAATCTGTTGATCTCAGCCTTGAATATACTCCAACAAATTTATTTTAAAATCACAAGCTTTCGGAGATTATCTCCTTCGTCAGATGATTCATCTCCGAAAGCTTGTGATTTTAAAATAAATTTGTTGGACTATAACCTGGTGTTGTAAGATTCCTTACATTTGTCCACCCCAGTCCATCACCGGCATCTCCACATCTTGAATATACTCAACGGCTGAGCATCTACAATCCTCTGGGGTAAATAATTCCAAAGGTTCACAACTCTCTGAGTGAAGAAATTTATCCTCATCTCAGTCCTAAATGGCCGACCCCTTATCCTGAGACTATGTCCCCTAGTTCTAGACTCTCCAGCCAGGAAATATCCTCTCAGCATCTACCCTGTAAAGCCCTCTCAGAATCTTATATGTTTCAATGAGATCACCTCTCATTCTTCTAAACTCCAGACAGTATAGGTCCATTCTACTCAACCTCTCCTCATAGGACAACCCTCTCATCCCAGGAATCAGTTTAATGAACCATTGTTGCACTGCCTCTAAGGCAAGTATATCCTTCCTTAGGTAAGGAGACCAAAACTGTACACACTGCTCCAGGTGTGGTCTCACCAGAGCCCTATATAATCGCAGCAAGGCTTCCTTACTCTTGTACTCCAAGCCCGGTGCAATAAAGGCCCACTCCCCCTGCTCTTTCCCCATAGCTCTGCAAATTTTTTCCCTTCAAGTATTTATCCAGTTCCCTTTTGAAAGTTATTATTTAATCCGCTTCCACCACCCATTCAAAATCATAACAACTCACCGCGTAAAAAAATTCCTCTTCATCTCGCCTCTTGTTCTTTTGCCAATTACCTTAAATCTGTAAGTTAAATTAGATGTAGAGAAGATGTTTCCACTTGTGGGCGAGTTCAAAACTAGGGGTCATAAATATGAGATAGTCACTAATAAATCCAATAAGGAATTCAGGAGAAACTTCTTTACCCAGAGAGTGGTTAGAAGGAGAGCTCAAGGCGAATAGAATAGATGCATTTAAGGGGAAGCTAGACAAACACATGAAGGAGAAAGGAATTGAAGGATATGCTGATAGGGTTAGATGAAAGAGAAGTGGGAGGAGGCTCGTGTGGAGCATAAACACCGGCATGGACCAGTTGGGCCGAATGGCCTGTTTCTGTGCTGTAAATTCTGTATAATGCTATGTACCTACGAGGGTTGAGTTCGAATTTCCCAGTCAGGAGAAAGAAGAACAGGGGAAACAACTTGGACAAAGATGATAACAAATCATCACTGAGTGTGCAGCAATGCAGCACGTTGGTGCTCAGTCCCCAACCACCACCCCCCTCCCCCCATCCACCCCCGGCAATGGCTTGGATTGTGTGACACAAGGTTGAGCTCCGGATTCACCACATGGTAAGCCCTTGATCTTGGTCCGGGTGGAAGTAGGACAAATTGAGTGGAAAATGCTCCTAGCGGCCGAGAAGGATAGCAGAAGGTAGGGATGATGTCACCTGCTGACTATCTCAGGACAATAGTGACAATGAGGGAAGTAAAATCGAGTGAAAATGAAATAAATCACCGTTGCTTGGCGATGGCCTGTGAGCATGCCCAAGATCAATATCCCAGTGCATGAGACGTCCAGGTGTGAATGTCAACAACTTACATCTGGACACGACTCCTCACAAGGACTCAGAGCACTTTACAAAGAAAAGGTGATCACCAAGCAGGAGAGGAAAAGCAGAGAGGTTGGGGAGGAGGTGTGAAAGCTCCAAAAGAAGGAGTTGTTTGAAAGCAGGGTGGGAGGTGATGAGGCAGGGTTCCAGAAGACAGGAGCACAGAGGCTGACGGAACCGCCCCTGATGGCGTAAACACAGGGAATTGGAAACCAGGGAGTGACCTGGTGCCAAGGAATGGATGATGAGATGTATAACCAGAGGAGATTGTAGGCGTAGGGAGAGGCGAGGCCATGGAGGGACTGGGATTCCAACAAAGCTTGAGATTCCAATGCAGGGCCACAACCTATTAACACACCTTGCCTGCTGGGCTGTTCTATCGCAGCCTGCAATAATCCCTTTATTTGATTCGAGTTTAATTCTAAAAGAGCTTCTGTATCACCGTCTGTATATCTTATTTTAGTGGCTGCAATACCAAAAGCAAAAGATGCTTTGGGATGAGAGCTGGATCATCAATCTGAAGGAAATTAAGATAGGTACTTCAACATTTTTACAGTGTTTTTCAGAAATACTTGTGCAGAGTCTTTTCCATCTTTCGTCTCAAGTTGCGATTGTGTGTTTTTAGGGAGCGGAGTCCCTGTCGGAGTTGGCAGCATCGTAACTGTCCAACAAGCCAACGGCAATTCAATCCCAGGTCACATGACGGACAATACTGTGACCACATACACTGCAAGTCCAGCACATAAACAGTGCTTTATACAAACTGGAATTTAGTAAGTTAACACCAACAGTCAAGGTGCTGATAGATTTAATTACAGATAGAGTCTATTATTTAAGGCATCTTTTGTATGAATTAGGCTCATTATTTTTCATTCATTATTTGGTTTTCCTTTCTGTTGAGTTAAAACCAGGCCCTAAACACTGTTAATTAAAATGAATCAAGGTAAATTTGACATGGAACACCCTCCAGAATGTCATATAGTAATACAAATGTTTATTGTAAAATATTAGTAGTTCTACTGTTATGCCTTCACCTATGATAAATATTGGTACCAATACACAAATCATTATGCCGCTCAGTTCCCAAATGCAAATCGTAAAATCATAGATCATAGCATCATAGAATGATACAGCACAGAAGGAGGCCATTTGGCCCGTTGTGCCTGTGCCTGCTCTTTGAAAGAGCTATCCAAATAGTCCCACTCCCTGCTCTTTCCCCACAGCCCTGCGAATTTTTTCCCCTCAAGTATTTGTCCAATTCCCTTTTGAAAGTTATTATTGAATCTGCTTCCACCGCCCTTTCAGGCAAAGGAAAAGCATACAAAAGCATGCAATGCCAGGCTTCCCCCAAGGAGGACGGAGTTCTTTCACCTACAAGTGCAGATAAAGAGCAGGCATGGTAATATTATGGGAGGGGCATTTCCCAGCCTTTCCACCCCATTTCCCCAGGCTGCATATAGTGACACCACCATTCCCAGCCAGAATGGAGATGATTGGGTAATTCCCCCATCAATCATGCCTGGAATCTGCAATGCTGTAAGTGACTGGGATTGATTTTACACCTAGAATTTGTATTATGTAACTATCCCCCACTCACTGCATTTTGCTAGAGAAATCACCCTGCTTTTATCTGGAGAAGTTACTGCAGTTTCAGTCATGAGTTCTGTTTGCTCCACTCTTTTTAAATAGACTCTGTAAATAGACTGTGTTTGCTTTGCTGTTTGCTGAGTAAATAGATTTCGTTTGGTGTAAAATAGTCTGTCTGCTCGATAGTGAGGAGGAAAGCTGCAGACTGCAGGAAGATATCAATGGACTGGTCAAGTGGGCAGAAAAGTGGCAAATGGAATTCAATCTGGAGAAGTGTGAGGTAATGGTTTTGGGGAGGGCAAACAAGGCAAGGGAGTACACAATAAATGGGAGGATACTGAGAAGTGTAAAGGAACAGAGGGACCTTGGAGTGCATGTCCACAGATCCCTGAAGGTAGCAGGACAGGTAGATAAGGTGGTTAAGAAGGCATACACGGGATACTTTCCTTTAATAGCCAAGGCATAGAATATAAGAGCAGGGAGGTTATGCTAGAACTATATAAAACACTAGTTAGGCCACAGTTTGAGTACTGTGTACAGTTCTGGTCACCATATTACAAGAAAGATGTGATTGCACTAGAGAGGGCACAGAGGAGATTTACGAGGATGTTGCCAGGACTGGAGAATTTTCGCTATGAGGAAAGATTGGATAGGCTGGGGTTGTTTTCTTTGGAACAGAGGTGGCTGAGGGGAGATTTAATTGAGGTATATAAAATTATGAGGGGCCTAGATTGATCGGATAGGAAGTACATATTTCCCTTAGCAGAGAGGTCAATAACCGAGGGGGCAAAGATTTAAAGTCATTGGTAGAAGGATTAGAGGGGAGCTGAGGAGAAATCTTTTCACCCAGAGGGTGGTGGGGATCTGGATCTCACTGCCTGAAAGGGTGGTAGAGACAGAAACCCTCAACTCATTTTAAAAATAGTTGAATGTGCACATGAAGTGCTGTGACCTACAAGCCTACGGACCAAGAGCTGGAAAGTGGGATTAGGCTGGACAGCTCTTTTTCGGCTGGCACAGACACGATGAGCCGAATGGCCTCCTTCTGTGCCGTAACTTTCTTTGATTCTATGAGTCCTGCCGTAAATCCCGCCCTGCCTCCAACTCACTGGCTGACAGTGCAACTCACTGGCTGACACAGTGGTGTCAATAGACACTCTGATTTTCCTACAGGTTTGCCATTAGGGTGCCCAAATCCAGGGGTCACCAAAAGAGGTTGGTAATAGGCCTTGTGCCTGGGCCCCTCAGATCAGTAGGTCTGAGAGCATCAGGCAGCAAGGCAAGACAGACCGTAAAAGATAAGTGCAAACAATATTAGTAAATATTTTATTTTGAGCTAAAATTAATTTTGGAAAAGGTAGGATGTGAAAGGCACAGTGTATCCTTGTTTTGTTTTAATTTTGTTAAGCCCTATTCCCTTTTTCTTGCAGTGATGGTCGGACAGTGGCTATCAAAAGGATTCACAGGAAAACTTTTACACTCTCAAAAACGATCAGAAAAGAAGTAAAGCAAGTGAGGTATATACTGACATCTTGGAAATCAAATATCAAAGTCCAATTGTTCATTCCAGGCAATTACAATAAAACATCTGGCAATTTATTCTGATGTGATTTAATTTAAAATACAGAGGTAGTACAATATCTAGGGCTCTGTGTATGCAAGTGGTAGATCACAGGGACAGAGGTGGAGTTAATATAAGTAGTGGCCAAATATTCGTTGGTAGGAGAAGGTAGGACGAGGTGGAAGGTGTCTGCGGTGTGGAGCCTACTGTAGGTGTACAACAAGGGAATGGTTTAATGCCAGCTAAGTTTAGAATGAGCTTGGCGAGGCTGGTGGTAGTTGGGCACCACAATTAGCTTCAACACTCCTGGGTTAGGGAAGGGAAAATTAACCAGGGCTGCCACTCCTGATCATTATCAAGCAATACCCCACCCGCCGGAATTATACATGTGGACAGGACAAGGATTGGTCATGATTCCCTCCCTGCTCCCACGCTTAAGAACATAAGAAATAGGAGCAGGAGTAGGCCATACGGCCCCCCGAGTTTATTCCGCCATTCAATAAGATCATGGCTGATCTTCAACCTCAATTCCACTTTCTCACCCGATCCCCAAATCCCTTGATTCCCCTAGAGTCCAAATATTGATCGATCTCAGCCTTGAATATACTCAACGACTGAGCTTCCACAGCCCGCTGGGGTAGAGAATTCCAAAGATTCACAACCCTCTGAGTGAAGACATTTTTACTCATCTCGGTCCTAGATAGCCGAACCCTTACCCTGAGACTATGACCTCTAGTTCTTGATTCTCCAGCCAGGGGAAACAGCGTCTCAGCATCTACCCTGTCAAGCCCTCTAAGAATTTTATATGTTTCATTGAGATCAGCTCTCATTCTTCTAAACTCCAGAGAGTATCGGCCCATTCTACTCAATCTCTCACCATAGGACAATCCTCTCATCCCAGGAATCAATCCAGTGAACCTTTGTTGTACCCCTCTAAGGCACTCCCTTCCTTAGGTAAGGAGACCAAAACTGTACACAGTACTCAAGGTGTGGTCTCATCAGAGCCCTATATAATTGCAGCAAGACCTCCTTACTCTTATACTCCAACCCTCTTGTAATAAAGGCTCTTACCCTCTAACTCTCACTGCCTAGGCTCACACGTGATGAACGGCAACTTGGGCATGGCACCAGAGGGCGACCAGCGTGAAAGTGTACACCAGCAAGGAGTCACGCCTTCAGGAAAGGAGGGGGACAGAATTGTCTAAAAAAGAAAGGAGGAAGTGGAATGAAAGAATCGGCTAGACAAGTGGAGTCAGGAGTGGATTACACACTTAGGGGGCTGTTGAAGGATGTACATGTAAGTCAGCTGGGTGATACTGAAGGACAGTCACCATATTACAAAAAGGATATAGAGGCACTGGAGAAGGTGCAAAAAAAATTTACAAGGATGATACCAGAACTGAGAGGTTATCCCTATCAGGAAATATTGAACAGGCTGGGGCTCTTTTCTCTCGAAAAAAGAAGGGTGAGGGGTGACCTGATAGAGGTCTTTAAGATTATGAAGGGATTTGATAGGGTAGACGTAGAGAAGATGTTTCCACTTGTGGGGGAGACCAAAACTAGGGGCCATAAATATAAGATAGTCACTAATAAATCCAATAGGGAATTCAGAAGAAACTTCTTTACCCAGAGAGTGGTTAGAATGTGGAACTCGCTCCCACAAGGAGTAGTTGAGGCGAATAGCATAGATGCATTTAAGGGGAAGCTGGATAAATACATGAGGGAGAAAGGAGTAGAAGGATATGCTGATAGGGTCAGATGAAGGAAGTAGGGAGGGAGGAGGTTCATGTGGAACATAAACACTGGCATGGCCTGTGTCTGTGCTATACATTCTATGTAATTCTATGTAAAATGTAATATGTACATGAGCTGCCTTGTATTTTGCAATAGACATGAGGTGCATACAGTACTTATGCACATTTGTGTAATAATTACTCAAGATAGAAGAAAGAAGATGAAGAGACACTGAATGAATACTGACTGGAGATGACCAGCCTAGGTCTGAGCTTGTAAAGGACAAAATATACATAACGCAATATACTAGTTAAGTCATGCGGTACAGTGAGTACAAGAATACATAAGTCATGAGTACAGTGAGTGTCTAATAGGGATATTCGTTTATGTTTTGTGATTTAAGGAACATTCTAAATATTGCACCTTGAGAATAGTTTGTTTCAAAGCTTAGATGAGATTGACTGCAGCTCAAATTAGGGAGGATAAGGAATGATCAAGTACACATAGCATAGAATACTGCAGCTTCCCAGATAATGCGTTCTCTCCCATACATTATCACACACCTGTGCAAGCTGCAGGAGCCGGTGATCATACAAAGCGCCAGCAAATGGCATAGTTATATAACAATCGGAAAAGGAGAGAGTATTATTCAATTAACCAGAGGTACAGCAATGGTATGGCTGGTGGAGATACAAGCAGAATATGAGGCAAAACTGAGGATAAAGTGAGGGCTTCACCTTCCAGAAGACGACTGAGACTATTATTAGTGATCGCTATCCTGCAGCGAAAAGACAGTTTCTAAATATGGTTAGGGTAATAGGCCACTGCATTATAGCAGAAGGCACAATTCATCACATAAAAACAGTCTTTGCCTATATGACAAAAATTAATAGTTACATTTATCCGTCACCCAGGAAAATGATACATTAATGAGGAGAATTTAAATATGATTTAAAAAGAGTTATTATCAAGGTCGCTGGTTTTCAGTTTTCATAGAAAAATGGATGGAATCGTGGAATGTGATTTCCAAAAACACTGGCAAAAATTCCAGGATCATATACAACAAAGTTGAAATTTAACTTACTCAGTCACCGTAAATCACTAAACCTGATTATGATATATATGTTGATCTATTTTTAATGCATATCTTTACTTTGCACGTGATAGTTCACGCTATTCATGGGGGGTTTTATTTGCCAATTGTTTCTCTGCTCATTCCAGGGAACTCGATCATCCAAATCTATGCAAGTTTATTGGTGGATCCATTGAGGTGCCCAATGTTACCATAGTTACTGAATACTGCCCTAAAGGGAGTCTGACTGATGTTCTGTTCAATGATGATATTCCCTTGAACTGGGGATTCAGGTAAATACCAATCTATCAAAGTGAATTAATGAATCTGTTAGGTCCCATGTGCTTGCAAAAAGTTATTGAATCCGAATAATAATAATACTTGCAATTACATGGAGTTATCACGTTGATATGTCATATAATAAACTACTTTTGAAAGTAAAGTGACGCTTACTATGTAAGGCAAACACAGTAGCTGTTCTAGGCAAGCAAAATCCCACAAACAGCAACCAGGGCAATGACTAGTTAATCTTTTGTTTGCGACAGTATTTGTTGAGGCAGAATTGTTGAGGATAGAAACATAGAAAACATAGAAAATGGGAGCAGGAGTAGGCCATTTGGCCCTTCGAGCCTGCTCCGCCATTCAATATGACCATGGCTGATCCTCTATCTCAATACCATATTCCCGCTCTCTCCCCAGACCCCTTGATGTCTAGAAATCTATCTAGCTCCTTCTTAAATATATTTAATGACTTGGCCTCCACAGCCTTCTGTGGTAGAGAATTTCACAGGTTCACCACCCTCTGAGTGAAGAAATTTCTCCTCATCTCAGTCCTAAATGTGCCACCCCATATCCTGAGACTGTGACCCCTCGTTCTAGACCCCCAGCCAGGGGAAACATCCTCCCTGCATCCACTCTGTCTAGCCCTGTCAGAATTTTATATGTTTCAATGAGATCCCCTCTCATTCTTATAAACTCAAGTGAACACAGGCCGAGTCGACCCAATCTCTCCTCATACAACAGTCCTGCCATCCCAGGAATCAGTCTGGTGAACCTTCGCTGCACTCCCTCTATGGCAAGTATATCCTTTCTTAGGTAAGGTGACCAAAACTGCACACAACACTCCAGGTGTGGTCTCACCAAGGCCCTGTATAACTGCAGTAAAACATCCTTGCTCCTGTACTCAAATCCACTTGCAATGAAGGCCAACATACCATTTGCCTTCCTAACTGCTTGCTGCACCTGCATGTTTGCTTTCAGTGACTGGTGTACAAGGACACCCAGGTCCCTTTGTACATCAACATTTCCCAATCTATCACCATTTAAATAATACTCTGCCTTTCTGTTTTTCCTTCCGAAGTGGATAATTTCACATTTATTCACATTATACTGCATCTGCCATGTATTTGCCCACTCACTCAACTTGTCTAAATAGACTTGAAGCCTCTTTGCATCCTCCTCACAACTCACATTCCCACCTAGTTTTGTGTCGTCAGCAAACTTGGAAATATTACATTTGGTTCCCTCATCCAAATCATTGATATATATTGTGAATAGCTGGAGCCCAAGCACTGAACCCTGCGGTACCCCACTAGTCACCGCCTGCCACCCCGAAAAAGACCCATTTATTCCTACTCTCTGTTTCCTGTCTGTTAACCAATTTTCAATCCATGCCAGTATATTACCGCCAATCCCATGTGCTTTAATTTTGCACACTAACCTCTTATGTGGGACCTTATCAAAGGCCTTCTGAAAATCCAAATAAACCACATCCACTAGTTCTCCCTTATCTATTCTACCAGTTACATCCTCAAAAAACTCCAGTAGGTTTGTCAAGTTTGATTTCCCTTTCATAAATCCATGTTGATTTTGTCTAATCCCATTGATTTTTTCTAAGTGTCCTGTTATCACATCCTTTATAATAGACTCTCGCATTTTCCCTACTACTGATGTCAGGCTAACCGGTCTGTAGTTTCCTGTTTTCTCTCTCCCTCCTTTTTTAAATAGTGGGGTTACATTTGCCACCCTCCAATCTGCAGGAACTGTTCCATAATCTATAGAATTTTGGACGATGAAAACCAGTGCGTCCACTATTTCCATGGCTACCTCTTTTAGTACTCTGGGATGCAGATTATCAGACCCTGGGGATTTATCGGCTTTCAGTCCCATTAATTTCTCTAGAACTATTTTTTTTACTAATACCAATTTCCTTTAATTCCTCCTTCTCACTAGTCCCTTGGTTCCCTAGCATTTCTGGGAAGTTATTTGTGTCCTCTTCCGTGAAGACAGAACCAAAGTATTTGTTTAATTGCTCTGCCATTTCCTTGTTCCCCATTATAAATTCTCCCATTTCTGACTGTAAGGGACCTATACCATAAGACCACAAGAGACAGGAGCAGGAGTAGGCCACTCGACCCCTTGAGCCTGCTCCGCCATTTAATGAGATCATGGCTGATCTGATTTTTACCTCAACTCCACTTTCCCGCCCTTTCCCCATATCCTTTGACTCCCTTGCTAATCAAAAATTTGTCTAACTCAGCTTTGAATGTATTCAATGACTCAGCCTCCACAGCTTTTTGGGGTAAAGAATTCCAAAGATTCACGATCCTCTGGGAGAAGAAATTCCTCTTCATTTCCGTCTTAAACGGGCGACCCCTTATTCTGAGATTATGCCCCCTAGTTTTAGATTCCCCCATGAGGGGTAACATCCTCTCAGCATCTACCCTATCGAGTCCCCTCAGAATCTTGTGTGTTTCAAGAAGATCTCTTCTCATTCTTCTAAACTCCAATGAGTATAGACCCAACCTGTTCAATCTTTCCTCATAAGACAACCCTTCCATACCCGGAATCAACCTAGTGAACCTTCTCTGAACTGCCTCCAATATAAGTATATCCTTCCTTAAATAAGGGACCTATACCATAAGTCCAGAACTGTACACAGTACTCCAGGTGTGGTCTCACCAGCACCCTGTATAGTTGTAGCATGACTTCCCTGCTTTTATACTTCATCCCCCTAGAAATAAAAGCCAATAGTCCATTTGCCTTCCGGATTACCTGCTGCACCTGTATGTTGACTTTTTGTGTTTCATGTACGAGGACACCCAGATCCCTCTGTACTGCAGCATTTTGTAGTATTTTTCCATTCAAATAATATGTTGCTTTTTTATTTTTCCTCCCAACGTGGATGACTTCACATTTTCCCACATTATATTCCATCTGCCAAATTTTTGCCCATTTGCTTACCCTGTCAATATCCCTTTGCAGACACTTTGTGTCCTCATCGCAACTTGCTTTTCCACCTATCTTTGTATCATCAGCAAATTTGGCCACAAGACACTCTGTTCTTTCATCCAAGTCATTGATATATATTGTAAATAGTTGAGGCCCCAGCACTGATCCCTGCGGCACCCCACTAGTTACAGATTGCCATTTTGAAAATGACCCTTTTATCCCGACTCTTTGTTTTCTGTTAGTTAGCCAATCCTCTATTCATGCTAGTATATTACCCCCAACACCATGAGCTCTTATGTCTTACCTACATTTGTCTTCACTAATCTTTTTCTTCTTACATACTTGTAGAAGCTTTTACAGTTCACTTTTATGTTCCTTGCAAGTTTACTCCCATACTCTATTTTTCCCCTCTTAATCAACCTCTTGGTCCTTTTTTGCTGAATTCTAAACTGGTCCTTTTGCTACTTTTTCTGTCAACTTTATATGACTCCTCTTTGGATCTAATTCTATTCTTAATTTCTTTTGTTAGCCATGGTTGGGCCGCTTTTCCTTTTGTGTTTTTCCACCAGAAAGGAATGTATAATTGTTGCAATTCATGCATTCGTTCCTTAAATGTTAGCCATCGCCTATCCACCGTCATGCCTTTTAATGAAGCTTCCCAATCTATCATAGGCAACTCACTCCTCATACCTTCGTAGTTTCCTTTGTTTAGATTTAGGACCCTAGCTTCGGATTGGACTACTTCACTTTCCAAATGAAGAATTCTATCATGTTATGGTCACTCTTCCCTAAAGGACCCCACACAACAAGATTATTAATTAACCCCTTCTCATTGCACAATACCCAATCTAGGATAGCCTGTTCCCTGGTTGGCTCCTCAACATACTGGTCTAAAAAACCATCTCGTACACACTCCAGGAATTCATCCTCCACAGTATTATTGCTAATTTGGTTTAGCCAGTCTATATGTAGATTAAAGTCACCCATGATTACTGTAGTACCCTTCTTACATGCATCTCTAATTTCTTGTTTGATGCCGTCCCCTACATTACCACTACTGTTTGGAGGCCTATAGACAACTCCCACCAGTGTTTTTTATCCCTTGATGCTTCTTAGCTCCACCCAGACTGATTCTACATCTTGATTTTCTGAGCCAATATCCTTTCTCACTATTGCTCTGATTTCATCCTTTACTAACAATGCCACCCCACCTCCTTTTCCTTTTGCCTGTCCTTCCTAAATATCGAATGCCCTTGGATATTCAGCTCCCAGCCTTGGTCACCCTGCAGCCATGTCTCCGTAATTGCAATTATATCGTGTCTGTTTTCAACTATTTGCGCTGTTAATTCGTCTACCTTATTACGAATGCTTCGTGCATTCAGATACAGTGCCTTTAAATTTATCTTTTTAACATTTTTAGACATCTTAACATTTTTTTGTACTGTGGCCCTATTTGTCGTATTACCATTTTTTCTTACCTGGACCCTATTTGTTAGTGCACTATTTTGTTGGTACGCTCTGTCCCTTCCTGACACAATCTGATTATCCTTACACCAATCACTTTCCTGCACTGCTTCTTTGTCTTTTCTCTTTAGCATTCTAGATTTCTCTCCACCGGGACACTCGCCCACCTTCTTTAGTTTAAAGCCCTATCTACCTCCCTAGTTATTCGATTCGCTAGAACTCTGGTCCCTGCATGGTTCAGGTGTAGCCCGTCCCAACGGAACAGCTCTCTCTTTCCCCAGTACTGGTGCCAGTGCCCCACGAATCGAACCCCACTTCTCCCACACCAATCTTTGAGCCACGCATTCATCTCTCTGATCTGATTTACCCTGTGCCAATTTGCTCGTGGCTCAGGTAATAATCCAGAGATTATTACCTTTGTGGTTCTGCTTTTTAATTTAGTCCCTAGCTCTTCAAACTCTCTCAACAGAATCTTTTTCTTAGTCCTACCTATGTCGTTGGTACCTACATGGACCACGGCAACTGGATCCTTCCCCTCCCACTCCAAGTTCTTCTCCAGCCCGGAGGAGATGTCCTTAACCCTGGCACCGGGTAGGCACCATAGCCTTCGGGACTCATGCTCCTGGCTGCAGAGAACAGTAGAACATCAGGATACCAGGAGAACATCCTGCTCTTCTTTAAATATTGCCACAGGATCTTTAGTATCTGCCAGACAGTATCACAGAGTATCTGGCACGCAAATGATAAGGTCCCTTCTGGTGATGCTGGTACAATTTGCTCAACCTTTTCTATTTCTTCCATTATCATAGAATCATAGAATGATACAGTATAGAAGGAGGCCATTCAGCCCGTCGAGCCAGCGCCGGCTCTTTGAAAGAGCTATTCAATTAGTCCCACTTCCCCTGCCCTTTCCCCATAGCCCTGAAAATTTTTCTCCTTCAAGTATTTATCGAATTCCGTTTTGAAAGTTATTATTGAATCTGCTTCCACCACCCTTTCAGGCAGAGCATTCCCGATCAGAACAACTCGCTGCATAAATCAATTTCTCCTCATCTCCCCCCTGGTTCTTTGGCCAATTACCTTAAATCTGTGTCCTCTGGTTACCGCCCCTTCTGCCACTAGAAACAGTTTCTCCTTATTTACTCTATCAAAATCCTTCATGATTCTGAACGCCTCTATCAAATCTCCCCTTGACCTTCTCTGCTCTAAGGAGAACAACCCCAGCTTCTCCGATCTCTCTTGAAGTCTTTCATCCTCTGCACCCTCTCTTATATTAGGGTTTCTTGAGTGGGACATGTGACCTCAATGTTTTGTCTTACATTAGTTCCACCTTGGCTATGGTTTTCAAGAGCTTAGTTTCCATATAAGCTAACTTGACCCTGCAACATCATTATTGTTTAAACAGGACAGCTGAAATATTAAGCTGAGATGATGGGAGGTGGTGTGAGGATTCACAGGAAATCTGAGCTAACTAGCACTTGACTTTTCCGATGCCCTCTTGGCTGGCCTCTGGTCCTCCATCCTCCGTGACCTTCGGTTCATCCGAAACCTGCTGCCCGTTTCTTATCCTGCACCATGTCCCACTCACCCATCACCCCTCACCCCTGTCCTCGCTGACCTACATTGGATGCCAGTCCCTCACACCTCAGATTTAAAATTCTCATTCTTGCATTTAAATCCTTTCATGGCCTCGCCCCCTCTCCCCTATCTCTGTAACCTCCTCCAACCTTACAATCGCTCCTGAACTCTCCATTCCTCTAACTTTTTTTTTTATTCGTTCATGCGATGTGGGCATCGCTGGCGAGGCCGGCATTTATTGCCCATCCCTAATTGTCCTTGAGAAGGTGGTGGTGAGCCGCCTTCTTGAACCGCTGCAGTCCATGTGGTGACGGTTCTCCCACAGTGCTGTTAGGAAGGGAGTTCCAGGATTTTGACACAGTGACGATGAAGGAACGGCGATAAATTTCCAAGTCGGGATGGTGTGTGACTTGGAGGGGAACGTGCAGGTGGTGTTGTTCCCATGTGCCTGCTGCTCTTGTCCTTCTAGGTGGTAGAGGTCGCGGGTTTGGGAGGTGCTACCGAAGAAGCCTTGGCGAGTTGCTGCAGTGCATCCTGTGGATAGTACACACTGCAGCCACTGTGCGCCGGTGGTGAAGGGATTGAATGTTTAGGGTGGTGGATGGGGTGCCAATCAAGCGGGCTGCTTTGTCCTGGATGGTGTTGAGCTTCTTAAGTGTTGTTGAGCTGCACTCATCCAGTCAAGTGGAGAGTATTCCATCACACTCCTGACTTGTGCCTCGTAGATGGTGGAAAGGCTTTGGGGAGTCAGGAGGTGAGTAACTCTGGCCTCTTCTGCATATCCCTTCCCTTTGCACCAACATTAGGCCCCACACTCAGCAATTCCTTCCCTAAACCTCTCCATCTCTCTTTCTCCACTTCTTTTAAGACCCTCGTTAAAACCCACCTTTTCGAAAGAAGCTTTTGGTCACCCCTCCTAATGTCCCCTCCTTTGGCTCAGTGTCCATTTATCCCTTACGACTCTGTGAAGCGCCTTGGAACATTTCTTTTCCACGTAAATGGCGCTACATCAATGCAAGTTGTTCTTGTTGCTTTAGATTGTCATTTGCAACTGACCTGGCACGTGGAATGGCTTATCTTCACCAGCACAGAATTTACCACGGGAGGTTACAATCGAAGAACTGTGTCATCGATGATCGATGGGTTTGCAAAATCTCAGGTAACTTCAGTCTTCAGGGCCGGAAAGTTTAACGCATTACAGGATCCTATACGGAACTGCACTTTTAATTGACGTTTTGATTTTATTTTGCGAAGGCTACGGTTTAGCAGCCTACAGGAAGGACGATTTCGAGGAGTTCACCAATACATTCAATCCAAAGGCAGGCCGCATTTACTGTGCTCCAGAAGTATTTTCATGTATCGTTTCAAATATGACCCCGACTGCCGACGTCTACAGGTAATGTCACTAAAGTTCAAATGCTTGTTTTCATTTTATTATTTATCAATTGGATTTCATTATGAGTGGAAGAGTAAAGATGTAGTTCAGATTCTAAAGAGTGAACGATGAGAACAAATTCAGCTTCTAGTGACATTCGGAGTTTGCTAAGGACCGCCCAAGGTTTATTACAAAAGCATACTAGCTCAATTGCTAAATTTAAATCTGAGATAGATAGCTTTTTGGCAACCAAAGGTATTAAGGGATATGGGCCAAAGGCAGGTATACTCCTGTTCCTATGTTCCTATGTTCCAAAATACTGCAGATGCTGGAAATCTGAAATAAAAACAGAAAATGCTGGAAACACTCAGCAGGCCAGGCAGCATCTGTGGAGAGAGAGAAAAACAGAGTTAAGCATTTCAGGTCGATGACCTATCGTCAGAACTGGAAGAAGTTAAGAGATTTAACAGTTTATAAGCAAGTACTGATCCAGGGAAAGAAGGGGTGAGAGGAGGGCAGGGGAGGAAAGAACAAAACGGAAGGTCTGTGACAGGGTGGAGGGCAGAAGTGATTAAATGACAAAAGGGATGATGATGCAAGGCAAAACGGGGTGGTAATGGGACAAGTAAAGAAACAAAAAATGGTTCCAGAGGAGGTGTAAATGGCAACAGCAGAACCATTACCAGCACCCACTGTCCGATACAATGGGAGCGGAGGTTATGATCTGAAGTTGTTAAAATCTGTGTTGAGTCCGGAAGGTTGTAAAGTGCCTGATCGAATGATGAGGTGCTGTTCCTCGAGCTTCCGTTGAGCTTCACTGGAACAATGTAGGAGGCCGAGGGCAGAGAGGCCGGAGTGGGAGGAAGAATTAAAATGGCAAGCAACCGGAATTATCCAGGGTTTATTATCCCTTTTATGTTGGATGTTGTGGGATAGTAAGAAGGTATATTTTGATTGGGTTCCTGGGAAATTTGAGCCGCCGATCAGGATAACTGGATAGTGCTTCTTGATTGGCTCAAATCAGTCTGAGCAGGTCAGGATATGACCTTTTCATTGGTTGAAGAGAAGTTTCAGTCAATCAGGAGACCTTTTGCGTGTACGAGAACTGGGTCTCACAATTCTTCATGCACTGCATAAATTATAATTGTTTTCTTTCAGACTGAGCAGGGTGAGGAATGACCTTTCTCATTTCTAAAACTATTGTAATGTTTTTCTAAATCTAGCTACTCCATAATTCTGCTCGAAATTGCGACCCGTTGTGATCCAGTCCCGGTATGTATATTGCTTTCTTGATTATCAGTTTGTCTGATGCAACACACGTACTTTCATTCATTTGAATGAAACTGCAATTTTATTATATACACATGTGTTAAAGGGAGAAATTGACCTGGAAAAGGTTGAACTAACATGGCGCCCCTATCTTCCTGAAATTAAAGCCGGCAAGTCCGACAGCGATTGTCCAAATCGAGAAGAATACACTGAGGTAAAAGTACAAGTTACTGTGAAACTAGATCTTGTACACTGTATCAGCCACTAAGTATCCTCAGGGGAACTATCAATTTGAATAGAAAATTAAATTCAATTTAGCAGGCATCAAGGCAATTAAACTAATGGTTCACATTGTCAGTCATGAACTCCTATGAATTTAACATCTGTGATTTCAAATATCAAGTTTTGTGCAATTTTCTTTTTTTTTTAAAAGTTGATAAAAAAGTGTTGGGCGCACAATCCTCTTTTGAGGCCAACGTTTGAACAAGTTAAGAAGATGCTTGAGAAAATGAACCCCAACAAAGTGAGCCCGGTTGACATGATGATGAATTTGGTAAGTGTGTCTTTTGTTGCCCACTTCCCTGCAGTTTATTGTACGGTGCGTCAGAATTATTTTCAACCTCTTTTTATTATGTCTTTGAAGATTGGGCTCATCAAGGCGAGGGACATTAGAGCTGGAGATGGAAGAATTTCCATTTCAGGCATCAATCACTCCCAACTCATGGTCATATGCAAAGTAAATCTCGCACAGACAGACTTTCTGGTTCTATTGCGCCTTTCAGGACCTCAGGACATCCCAAAGTGCTTTACAGCCAATGAATTACTTTTGAAGTATGGTCACCGTTGTAATGTAGGAAACGCGGCAGTCAATTTGCCACAGCAAACAGCTGGGTCAAAATCCTGGAACTCCCTTCCTAACAGCACTGTGGGAGAACCTTCACCACACGGACTGCAGCGGTTCAAGAAGGCGGCTCACCAGCACCTTCTCAAGGGCAATTAGGGATGGGCAATAAATGCCGGCCTCGCCAGCGACGCCCACATCCCATGAACGAATTTTTTTTTTAATGTGATAATGGCCAGATAATCTGTTTTTAGTGATGTTGTTTGAGGGATAAATATTGGCCAGGACACCAGGGAGAACTCACTGCTTTTCTTCGAATAGTGCCATGGGATCTTTTACATTCACCTGAGAGGGCAGACGGTGCCTCGGTTTAAAGTCTCACTTGAAAGACGGCACCTCCAACAGTGCAGCAATCCCTGGCTTAGATTTTGTGCTCAAGTCTCTGGAGTAGGACTTAAACCCACAATCTTCCGACCCAGAGGTGAGAGTTCTACCCACTGAGCCGTGGCTGCCCCCTCCCCCCCACTCTACCTTAGCAACCTCAGAAGAGCAATCCCGATTGCAACCCTCTGGGTTTTGTTTTTTTAAAGGGAAATTCCTTCCCCTCTCCCCGGACTCCCACTGATTGGTAATCTGTGGCCACAACATTGCACTGCTTTAAACATTTTGGCCATGACTTTCTGTAATCATCAAACCACAATATTTCCATTCGTTCACTTTAATGGGCATAAAATCGAGATATGATGAGCACAGATATAAAACCTGGCTTTTAAATGCAGTTATTTTTATTAAACATGTAAAAGTCCAGGTTAAATCACAATCTCATCGGCAGCCGCGCAGTTTGTCTTTCCATATATTTTTCCCTTCACTAATATCAAATTACAGCTCAGTACAAAGAACTATATTAGAGAATGTGTTTTTCTAAACAAAAAGCTGCTTAATAAAATCTCAGCGATCCCGACCTAGGCAAGATATCCATGTTATATATCCAGTAACCCTTGGGTCTGGGTTATGCAATCGGCTGGCAAACTATCCATTCATCCCTGGGATCTGTGTTTGAATCCAGCCCAGATTGTTCAGATTAAGGTTTCCTCTCGCTGCTGATCAAAGGCTCCTTCGGCAGGACCTCCCAAACCCGCGACCTCCACCACCTGGAAGGTCACGGTCAGCAGGCGCATGAGAACACCATCAACTCCAAACTCCCCTTCGAGTCACACACCATCCCAACTGAGACATTTATCGGCCGTTCCTTCATTGTCGCTGGGTCAGAATCCTGGAACTCACTCCCTAACAGCACTGTGGGAGCACCTTCACCACACGGATACAGCGGTTCAAGGAGGCGGCTCACCACCACCTTCTCAAGGGGCAACTAGGGATGGGCAATAAATGCTGGCCTTGCCAGCGACACCAACATCCCCGGAATGAATAAATTAAAAAAGATAAGGGTCTTATGTGAACTGACTTTGGGCGGCCTCAGCCTAGTTCTTAATGGGCATAAGTCCACAGGTCAAAACTGATCATAATTTAGCACTAAATTGGGAATTCTTCTCAGAGGACCATAAGAAAGGTCTAGTTTGGGTAATATAAAAAGTTTTTTTTGCTTTTGTTCTTCTGGTTAAGGAGACGAAGCCACGTTGTGGAGGCAGAATTGGTAGGAGATTTACGATCTGGCTCATATTACACCTGGCCTGAAAGTACTTAACGGTGACGACAGTATTCTGGCAGTGAGATTCCTGATGAAAATACGCCAAATAAATTGAAAGTATCCAGCAGCCTCGAGAGTGATTAACACAGCGATAGTATCCTGTGTAGATCAAGGAGAACTCATTAACTACATTAACCCTCTGTTGGTCATTGGCTGCACACTCCCATTGAAAATGTATCTATTAATCCGAACTTTGTGAGAAGCGTGCATGTAATTGGATGATAAGGATTGATGTTGATGTGCAAACATGCTGTGGTTGCTTTGGTGATGCTCCAATTAGAAATATCTGGCTGGTTATCTAACTAAACAAGAATAGAGATAAAAACGTGTACAGATTTTCCAAAAATGGCAACTCTATCCCTATCTCTGCAACCTCCTCCAGTCCTACAAACCTCCAAAAGCTCTGCACTCCTCCAATTCTGGCCTCTTGCGCATCCCTGATTTTAATCGCTCCACCACTGGCGGCCGTGCCTTCAGCTGCCTAGGCACTAAGCTCTGTAATTTCCTCCCTAAACCTCTACACCTCTCTTTTTCTCTCTCCTCCTTTAAGACGCTCCTTAAAACCTACCCCTTTGACCAAGATCCTGTCCTAGTATCTCCTTATGTGGCTCGGTGTCAAATTTTGTTTGATATCGCTCCTGTGAAGCGCCTTGGGACATTTTACTATGTTAAAGGCGATGTATAAATTCAAATTGTTGTTGTTGTCACCACCAGAGCCACTCCTTATATGGCGACAGAGCAAATCAAATTTCTATTTTTCTTACATAGATTTCTAGGACTTTTGCCAATGTTTCAGGGACCACATTCCACGATTCAGACAGTTTTCTAATTAGGGCCATTGGTTTATGGTGACTAAGTCAAATTCCATTTTTTGTGACATGGGATTCCACAATTTTTACCACTGTGTTAGGGGTTGCATTTTGCCCACTTTTATTCATGAAAATTGCAAATCAGCACCTCGCTGATCATACTCTGGTCAGTTAACTTACAGAACACATCAGAGACATCTTCCTTTGTTTACTTGTAGATGGAAAAATACAGCAAGCACTTGGAGGTTATTGTGGCTGAAAGGACTCAAGATCTCCTCCAGGAAAAACAAAAGACCGATTGTCTCTTATACAGTAAGATATCTCAGTCAACATTCAATCCACAGCATTATTCTGAGAGGAAATTCACAGTGCATGGTGCGTGCAACCTTATTGAATCTGTTCACTATTGCATATATCACCAGGCATGTTACCAAAGGAAGTAGCTGATGATCTTCGTCAAGGGATTACCTCAGCAGCTCAAAGTTACTCTAACGCTACAGTGTATTTCAGGCATGTCACTTAGGTGTTGTGAATCTGATTTCACTGTTGTGATGTTGTTGAGTGTTGTTATTGATGGTGTCGCTGTTGTCACTTTGCTGTTGTTGACTTAATCAGATTGTGGAAACATCTTAGGTCTGTCTCAGCTCATCTGCTGCTGAAACCCTCGTCCATGCCTTTGTTACCTCTTGACTTGACTATTCCAATGCTCTCCTGGCCGGCCTCCCATCTTCCACCCTCCATAAACATGAGCTCATTGAAAACTCTGCTGCCCGTATCCTAACTCGCACCAAGTCCCGTTCACCCATCACCCCTGTGCTCGCTAAACCTACATTGGCTCCCGGTCCAGAAACGCCTCGAATTTAAAATTCTCATCCTTGTTTTCAAATACCTCCATGGCCTCGCCCCTCCCTATCTCTGTAACCTCCTCCAGTCCTACAACCCTCCGAGATCTCTGTGCTCCTCCAATTCTTGCCTCTGGTGCATCCCTGATTTTAATCTCTCCACCATTGGTGGCCGTGCCTTCACCTGCCGAGGCCCTAAGCTCTGGAATTCCCTCACTAAACCTCTCCACCTCTCTACCTCTCTCTCCTCCTTTAAGATGCTCCTTAAAACCTACCTCTTTGACCAAGCTTTTAGTCACCTGTCCTAATAGCTCCTTATGTGGCTTGATATCAAATTTTGAATCAGAATCAAAATCAGAAATATCTGGCTGGTTATCTAAGTAAACAAGGATTGAGATAAAAATGTGTGCAGATTTTCCAAAAATGGCAACTTTATCCCTATCTCTGCAACCTCCTCCAGTCCTACAAACCTCCGAGATCTCTGCGCTCCTCCAATTCTGGCCTCTTGCGCATCCCCGATTTTAATCGCTCCACCATTGGTGGCCATGCCTTCAGCTGCCTTGGACCTAAGCTCTGTAATCCCCTCCCTAAACCTCTCCACCTCTCTACCGCTCTCTCTTCCTTTAAGGCTCCTTAAAACCTACCTCTTTGACCAAGCTTTTGGTCACCTGTCCTAATATCTCCTTATGTAGGTCAATGTCAAATTTTGTTTGATAATCACTCCAGTGAAGCGCCTTGGGATGTTTTTACTATGTTAAAGGCGCTCTATAAATGCAAGTTTTTGTAATGAACAGCTTATATTTTTTGTGTGAATTTTGCACTCATCTAGGTGATGGGTTGTTAGTCGTGGAGAATGGTATCCAGTGTCAGTACCAAGCAGTCCCGAGTCAATCACAGCACAATTAGATGAAGAGTGAATCTCAGCTACCCTGCCCCCAAACCTCAGATGAATTCTCCCATTTCCCAAGTCAACGCTGCCGTGTCCTTTCTGAGTGAGATTGCCAATTTATTTAATAAGTGCTAAATTAGGGGCGGTTTTATGTTCTGGGCCAATTATCATTGTGAATTGGATCAGAACTGAACTCAATTGCTAAATGACAGCTATTTGAGAGTGGGGAATGTTGAGAAGATTGAAGCTTTCTTGACTTTGATCTGTGGGAACCCATGTTTGGGTGGGCCTGCATCATATCACCAGACGTCATTGTGCAATGTAAACTCTGATGTGCTGTGACACGTGCCACGCTAAATTGTTTTTTTACCCCCCCAGTCTTTAAACAACGGCCATTTGTATTACATTGACCCGTAAATTAACCGTATACCAAGTTTAAACTCCGTTCGGCATGTGTAAGATTCGGGTTTCACCAGTCAGCACATTTAATCAATGATTATACTTTTACTTCAGTCGAAACGGTGGCTGTAAGGTGAGAAGCACGGGTTTTAATTCACTATAGTGAGAACAACTTTCTTTCCAAATTGCTACAAAAACTATTTTAGTTTCTAGTTGCTCATTTGCCAAGGACTGCTCCTTTAAAGTAGTAAAATCATTATTCGCTAAATTTTCCAATACTTTACCTTCATACATTTTGACAGGAGACATTGGCGGCCGTGCCTTCAGCTGCCTCGGCCCGAAGCTCTGGAATTCCCTCGCTAAACCCCTCCACCTCTTTGTCCTCCCTGAAGACGCTCCTTAAAATCTACCACTTTGACCAAGCTTTTGCTCATCTGTCCTAATATCTCCTTATGTGGCTCGGTGTCAATTTTTGTTTGATAATTGCTCCTGTGACGTGCCTTTGAATGTTTTACTACGTTAAAGGCACTATATAAATGCAAGTTGTTGTTGTTGTTTCTGATTGAGAACTCTTTTTTTTCCCTTTAGTGATATTGTTGGATTCACTCTGCTGTCGAGTGCCAGCACCCCTTACCAGGTAGTGGATTTTCTCAACAGGCTGTACACCACGTTTGATGATATCATTGATAACTATGATGTCTACAAAGTCGAAACAATAGGCGATGCGTGTAAGTGTATTTTAAAGTAGGATAACTTAAGACAAGACAGCTGCAAGGGGTTTTTAACTCAGAGGGCTGTGGATGCTCAGTTGCTGATTATACTCAAGATTGAGATGGATAGATTTTTGGACACTAGGGGAATCAAGGGATAAGGGGATCGGGCAGAAAAGTGGAGTTGAGGTCGAAGATCAGCCAAAATCTTATTGAATGGCGGAGCAGGCTCGAGGGGCCATATGGCCTACTCCTGCCCCTATTTCTTATGCTGTTATGTTCTTATTAACAGATGCAAGGAGCTTAATGTGTGTTTTAGACAGCTGCCTCAGTTGTCTGATCAGCATTGGTTGTTTTTCAGGCGTCCAAGGAGCTCAGGGAGTTGGTCCCCGAAACTGGGCTTTGTAGCGCCTGTTTTACTCCGGTACAAAGCTAATACAAGAATGGGTGTTGGTGATCAAGTATATGGTCTGAAACTGTGGCTCCCATTACCAATGCACTCAATGATACTAGTGTAAAACCCAACAGAATGAAAGAAAAGACTTGCATTTCTATAGCACCTTTCACGATCTCAGAACCTCCCAAAGTGCTTCACAGCCAGTGAAGTACTTTAGAAGTGTAGTCACGGCTGTAATGTAGGAAACGCAGCAGCCAATTTGCACACAGCAAGATCCCACAAACAGTAATGAGATAAATGGTCAGATTATCTGTTGGTTGAGGGATAAATATTGGCCCCAGAAAACCGGGGAGAACACCCCACTCTTCTTCAAAATAGTGCCATGGGATCCTTTACATCCACCTGAGAGGGCAGACGGAGCCTCGGTTTAACGTCTCCTCCGAAAGACGGTATCTCTGACAGTGCAGCACTCCCTCAGTAATACACTCCACTCAGTCTTTGGAGTGGAACTTGAACCCACAACTGTAAGCATCTGAGGGAGACTCCATACTGCTTGTGCGATGACTTTATTGATACAGAATAACGAAAGTAAATACAATCAGTTTAGCAAAGTACAGAGGAATTAAATCCACACCATTTGCACTCAGGCATGCATGCAGTGAAACATCCATTTCGGCCCTCATGTCTGCCTGTCAGAAATATGGAAAGTTCTATGCTCTCACATACCACTATTCCTTAAGCTTATCCTCATCCGGAATCCCCACTTTGTCAATGTTTTGCCATCCAAAGTGTCAGTGGAACTGTTCCCTTTTCATAGCCTTTCTTAAGAAAGGGTACATCCAGATCTGCCTGCAGGTCTTGACCAGCGATGACACAAGACAAGAACCAGCGAACAGGCAGGTCTCCACACGTCACATTGTAAATGACCTCCTCATTCTTACTACACATAGACACCAGCCAACTCTGGCCCCAGCCTGCACCCACTGCTGGGTTTAGAAGTATCGCACCTGTGAAAACCGAACAACAATATCATCCGTGGCTCTAGGAACACCTGATGAATTTAGTACTATACTAGTTTAATGTTGTATCACCTGAAACTTATCCCAGTTTAATGTTGTATCACCTGAAACTTATCCCAGTTTAATGTTGTATCACCAGAAACTTATCCCAGTTTAATGTTGTATCACCAGAAACGTATCCCAGTTTAATGTTGTATCACCAGAAACGTATCCCAGTTTAATGTTGTATCACCAGAAACTTATCCCAGTTTAATGTTGTATCACCAGAAACGTATCCCAGTTTAATGTTGTATCACCTGAAACTTATCCCAGTTTAATGTTGTATCACCAGAAACGTATCCCAGTTTAATGTTGTATCACCTGAAACTTATCCCAGTTTAATGTTGTATCACCTGAAACTTATCCCAGTTTAATGTTGTATCACCAGAAACTTATCCCAGTTTAATGTTGTATCACCAGAAACGTATCCCAGTTTAATGTTGTATCACCAGAAACGTATCCCAGTTTAATGTTGTATCACCTGAAACTTATCCCAGTTTAATGTTGTATCACCAGAAACTTATCCCAGTTTAATGTTGTATCACCGGGAACTGATCCCAGTATAATGTTGTATCACCAGAAACTTATCCCAGTTTAATGTTGTATCACCAGAAACTTATCCCAGTTTAATGTTGTATCACCAGAAACTTATCCCAGTTTAATGTTGTATCACCAGAAACTTATCCCAGTTTAATGTTGTATCACCCGAAACTTATCCCAGTTTAATGTTGTATCACCAGAAACTTATCCCAGTTTAATGTTGTATCACCCGAAACTTATCCCAGTTTAATGTTGTATCACCTGAAACTTATCCCAGTTTAATGTTGTATCACCAGAAACTTATCCCAGTTTAATGTTGTATCACCAGAAAATTATCCCAGTTTAATGTTGTATCACCAGAAACTTATCCCAGTTTAATGTTGTATCACCAGAAACTTATCCCAGTTTAATGTTGTATCACCCGAAACTTATCCCAGTTTAATGTTGTATCACCAGAAACTTATCCCAGTTTAATGTTGTATCACCAGAAACTTATCCCAGTTTAATGTTGTATCACCTGAAACTTATCCCTGTTTAATGTTGTATCACCAGAAACTTATCCCAGTTTAATGTTGTATCACCCGAAACTTATCCCAGTTTAATGTTGTATCACCTGAAACTTATCCCAGTTTAATGTTGTATCACCAGAAACTTATCCCAGTTTAATGTTGTATCACCAGAAACTTATCCCAGTTCAATGTTGTATCACCTGAAACTTATCCCAGTTTAATGTTGTATCACCAGAAACTTATCCCAGTTTAATGTTGTATCACCAGAAACTTATTCCAGTTTAATGTTGTATCACCAGAAACTTATCCTAGTTTAATGTTGTATCACCGGGAACTGATCCCAGTATAATGTTGTATCACCAGAAACTTATCCCAGTTTAATGTTGTATCACCAGAAACTGATCCCAGTATAATGTTGTATCACCGGAAACTTATCCCAGTTTAATGTTGTATCACCAGAAACTTATCCCAGTTTAATGTTGTATCACCAGAAACTTATCCCAGTTTAATGTTGTATCACCGGGAACTTATCCCAGTTTAATGTTGCATCACCAGAAACTTATTCCAGTTTAATGTTGTATCACCGGGAACTTATCCCAGTTTAATGTTGTATCACCAGAAACTTATCCCAGTTTAATGTTGTATCACCAGAAACTTATCCCAGTTTAATGTTGTATCACCAGAAACTTATCCCAGTTTAATGTTGTATCACCAGAAACTTATCCCAGTTTAATGTTGTATCACCAGAAACTTATCCCAGTTTAATGTTGTATCACCGGGAACTTATCCCAGTTTAATGTTGTATCACCAGAAACTTATCCCAGTTTAATGTTGTATCACCAGAAACGTATCCCAGTTTAATGTTGTATCACCAGAAACTTATCCCAGTTTAATGTTGTATCACCAGAAACTTATCCCAGTTTAATGTTGTATCACCAGAAACTTATCCCAGTTTAATGTTGTATCACCCGAAACTTATCCCAGTTTAATGTTGTATCACCAGAAACTTATCCCAGTTTAATGTTGTATCACCAGAAACTTATCCCAGTTTAATGTTGCATCACCAGAAACTTATCCCAGTTTAATGTTGTATCACCGGGAACTTATCCCAGTTTAATGTTGTATCACCGGGAACTTATCCCAGTTTAATGTTGTATCACCAGAAACTTATCCCAGTTTAATGTTGTATCACCAGAAACTTATCCCAGTTTAATGTTGTATCACCAGAAACTTATCCCAGTTTAATGTTGTATCACCGGGAACTTATCCCAGTTTAATGTTGTATCACCAGAAACTTATTCCAGTTTAATGTTGTATCACCAGAAACTTATCCCAGTTTAATGTTGTATCACCAGAAACGTATCCCAGTTTAATGTTGCATCACCAGAAACTTATCCCAGTTTAATGTTGCATCACCAGAAACTTATCCCAGTTTAATGTTGCATCACCAGAAACTTATCCCAGTTTAATGTTCCATCGCCAGAAACTTATCCCAGTTTAATGTTGTATCACCCGAAACTTATCCCAGTTTAATGTTGTATCACCAGAAACTTATCCCAGTTTAATGTTGCATCACCAGAAACTTATCCCAGTTTAATGTTGCATCACCAGAAACTTATCCCAGTTTAATGTTGCATCACCAGAAACTTATCCCAGTTTAATGTTGCATCACCAGAAACTTATCCCAGTTTAATGTTGATTCACCAGGAACTTATCCCAGTTTAATGTTGTATCACCCGAAACTTATCCCAGTTTAATGTTGTATCACCAGAAACTTATCCCAGTTTAATGTTGCATCACCAGAAACTTATCCCAGTTTAATGTTGCATCACCAGAAACTTATCCCAGTTTAATGTTGCATCACCAGAAACTTATCCCAGTTTAATGTTGCATCACCAGAAACTTATCCCAGTTTAATGTTGATTCACCAGGAACTTATCCCAGTTTAATGTTGTATCACCAGAAACTTATCCCAGTTTAATGTTGCATCACCAGAAACTTATTCCAGTTTAATGTTGTATCACCAGAAACTTATCCCAGTTTAATGTTGCATCACCAGAAACTTATTCCAGTTTAATGTTGTATCACCAGAAACTTATCCCAGTTTAATGTTGCATCACCAGAAACTTATCCCAGTTTAATGTTGCATCACCAGAAACTTATCCCAGTTTAATGTTGCATCACCAGAAACTTATCCCAGTTTAATGTTGTATCACCCGAAACTTATCCCAGTTTAATGTTGTATCACCAGAAACTTATCCCAGTTTAATGTTGCATCACCAGAAACTTATCCCAGTTTAATGTTGCATCACCAGAAACTTATCCCAGTTTAATGTTGCATCACCAGAAACTTATCCCAGTTTAATGTTGATTCACCGGGAACTTATCCCAGTTTAATGTTGTATCACCAGAAACTTATCCCAGTTTAATGTTGTATCACCAGAAACTTATCCCAGTTTAATGTTGCATCACCAGAAACTTATCCCAGTTTAATGTTGCATCACCAGAAACTTATTCCAGTTTAATGTTGTATCACCAGAAACTTATCCCAGTTTAATGTTGTATCACCAGAAACTTATCCCAGTTTAATGTTGATTCACCAGAAACTTATCCCAGTTTAATGTTGATTCACCAGAAACTTATCCCAGTTTAATGTTGTATCACCAGAAACTTATCCCAGTTTAATGTTGATTCACCAGAAACTTATCCCAGTTTAATGTTGCATCACCAGAAACTTATCCCAGTTTAATGTTGCATCACCAGAAACTTATTCCAGTTTAATGTTGTATCACCAGAAACTTATCCCAGTTTAATGTTGTATCACCAGAAACTTATCCCAGTTTAATGTTGATTCACCAGAAACTTATTCCAGTTTAATGTTGTATCACCAGAAACTTATCCCAGTTTAATGTTGTATCACCAGAAACTTATCCCAGTTTAATGTTGCATCACCAGAAACTTATCCCAGTTTAATGTTGTATCACCAGAAACTTATTCCAGTTTAATGTTGTATTACCAGAAACTTATCCCAGTTTAATGTTGTAGCACCGGGAACTTATCCCAGTTTAATGTTGTATCACCAGAAACTTATCCCAGTTTAATGTTGTATCACCAGAAACTTATCCCAGTTTAATGTTGTATCACCAGAAACTTATCCCAGTTTAATGTTGTATCACCAGAAAATTATCCCAGTTTAATGTTGTATCACCAGAAACTTATCCCAGTTTAATGTTGTATCACCGGGAACTTATCCCAGTTTAATGTTGTATCACCAGAAACTTATTCCAGTTTAATGTTGTATCACCAGAAACTTATCCCAGTTTAATGTTGTATCACCAGAAACGTATCCCAGTTTAATGTTGCATCACCAGAAACTTATCCCAGTTTAATGTTGCATCACCAGAAACTTATCCCAGTTTAATGTTGCATCACCAGAAACTTATCCCAGTTTAATGTTGCATCACCAGAAACTTATCCCAGTTTAATGTTGTATCACCCGAAACTTATCCCAGTTTAATGTTGTATCACCAGAAACTTATCCCAGTTTAATGTTGCATCACCAGAAACTTATCCCAGTTTAATGTTGCATCACCAGAAACTTATCCCAGTTTAATGTTGCATCACCAGAAACTTATCCCAGTTTAATGTTGCATCACCAGAAACTTATCCCAGTTTAATGTTGATTCACCAGGAACTTATCCCAGTTTAATGTTGTATCACCCGAAACTTATCCCAGTTTAATGTTGTATCACCAGAAACTTATCCCAGTTTAATGTTGCATCACCAGAAACTTATCCCAGTTTAATGTTGCATCACCAGAAACTTATCCCAGTTTAATGTTGCATCACCAGAAACTTATCCCAGTTTAATGTTGCATCACCAGAAACTTATTCCAGTTTAATGTTGTATCACCAGAAACTTATCCCAGTTTAATGTTGCATCACCAGAAACTTATCCCAGTTTAATGTTGCATCACCAGAAACTTATCCCAGTTTAATGTTGCATCACCAGAAACTTATCCCAGTTTAATGTTGTATCACCCGAAACTTATCCCAGTTTAATGTTGTATCACCAGAAACTTATCCCAGTTTAATGTTGCATCACCAGAAACTTATCCCAGTTTAATGTTGCATCACCAGAAACTTATCCCAGTTTAATGTTGCATCACCAGAAACTTATCCCAGTTTAATGTTGATTCACCAGGAACTTATCCCAGTTTAATGTTGTATCACCAGAAACGTATCCCAGTTTAATGTTGTATCACCAGAAACTTATCCCAGTTTAATGTTGCATCACCAGAAACTTATCCCAGTTTAATGTTGCATCACCAGAAACTTATTCCAGTTTAATGTTGTATCACCAGAAACTTATCCCAGTTTAATGTTGTATCACCAGAAACTTATCCCAGTTTAATGTTGATTCACCAGAAACTTATCCCAGTTTAATGTTGATTCACCAGAAACTTATCCCAGTTTAATGTTGTATCACCAGAAACTTATCCCAGTTTAATGTTGATTCACCAGAAACTTATCCCAGTTTAATGTTGCATCACCAGAAACTTATCCCAGTTTAATGTTGCATCACCAGAAACTTATTCCAGTTTAATGTTGTATCACCAGAAACTTATCCCAGTTTAATGTTGTATCACCAGAAACTTATCCCAGTTTAATGTTGATTGACCAGAAACTTATTCCAGTTTAATGTTGTATCACCAGAAACTTATCCCAGTTTAATGTTGTATCACCAGAAACTTATCCCAGTTTAATGTTGCATCACCAGAAACTTATCCCAGTTTAATGTTGTATCACCAGAAACTTATTCCAGTTTAATGTTGTATCACCAGAAACTTATCCCAGTTTAATGTTGTATCACCAGAAACTTATCCCAGTTTAATGTTGATTCACCGGGAACTTATCCCAGTTTAATGTTGTATCACCAGAAACTTATTCCAGTTTAATGTTGTATCACCAGAAACTTATCCCAGTTTAATGTTGTATCACCAGAAACGTATCCCAGTTTAATGTTGCATCACCAGAAACTTATCCCAGTTTAATGTTGCATCACCAGAAACATATCCCAGTTTAATGTTGCATCACCAGAAACTTATCCCAGTTTAATGTTGCATCACCAGAAACTTATCCTAGTTTAATGTTGTATCACCCGAAACTTATCCCAGTTTAATGTTGTATCACCAGAAACTTATCCCAGTTTAATGTTGCATCACCAGAAACTTATCCCAGTTTAATGTTGCATCACCAGAAACTTATCCCAGTTTAATGTTGCATCACCAGAAACTTATCCCAGTTTAATGTTGCATCACCAGAAACTTATCCCAGTTTAATGTTGATTCACCAGGAACTTATCCCAGTTTAATGTTGTATCACCAGAAACTTATCCCAGTTTAATGTTGCATCACCAGAAACTTATTCCAGTTTAATGTTGTATCACCAGAAACTTATCCCAGTTTAATGTTGCATCACCAGAAACTTATTCCAGTTTAATGTTGTATCACCAGAAACTTATCCCAGTTTAATGTTGCATCACCAGAAACTTATCCCAGTTTAATGTTGCATCACCAGAAACTTATCCCAGTTTAATGTTGCATCACCAGAAACTTATCCCAGTTTAATGTTGTATCACCCGAAACTTATCCCAGTTTAATGTTGTATCACCAGAAACTTATCCCAGTTTAATGTTGCATCACCAGAAACTTATCCCAGTTTAATGTTGCATCACCAGAAACTTATCCCAGTTTAATGTTGCATCACCAGAAACTTATCCCAGTTTAATGTTGATTCACCAGGAACTTATCCCAGTTTCATGTTGTATCACCAGAAACGTATCCCAGTTTAATGTTGTATCACCAGAAACCTATCCCAGTTTAATGTTGCATCACCAGAAACTTATCCCAGTTTAATGTTGCATCACCAGAAACTTATTCCAGTTTAATGTTGTATCACCAGAAACTTATCCCAGTTTAATGTTGTATCACCAGAAACTTATCCCAGTTTAATGTTGATTCACCAGAAACTTATCCCAGTTTAATGTTGATTCACCAGAAACTTATCCCAGTTTAATGTTGTATCACCAGAAACTTATCCCAGTTTAATGTTGATTCACCAGAAACTTATCCCAGTTTAATGTTGCATCACCAGAAACTTATCCCAGTTTAATGTTGCATCACCAGAAACTTATTCCAGTTTAATGTTGTATCACCAGAAACTTATCCCAGTTTAATGTTGTATCACCAGAAACTTATCCCAGTTTAATGTTGTATCACCAGAAACTTATTCCAGTTTAATGTTGTATCACCAGAAACTTATCCCAGTTTAATGTTGTATCACCAGAAACTTATCCCAGTTTAATGTTGCATCACCAGAAACTTATCCCAGTTTAATGTTGTATCACCAGAAACTTATTCCAGTTTAATGTTGTATCACCAGAAACTTATCCCAGTTTAATGTTGTGTCACCAGAAACTTATCCCAGTTTAATGTTGATTCACCAGAAACTTATCCCAGTTTAATGTTGATTCACCAGAAACGTATCCCAGTTTAATGTTGTATCACCAGAAACTTATCCCAGTTTAATGTTGCATCACCAGAAACTTATTCCAGTTTAATGTTGTATCACCAGAAACTTATCCCAGTTTAATGTTGATTCACCAGAAACTTATCCCAGTTTAATGTTGATTCACCAGAAACTTATCCCAGTTTAATGTTGATTCACCAGAAACGTATCCCAGTTTAATGTTGTATCACCAGAAACTTATCCCAGTTTAATGTTGCATCACCAGAAACTTATTCCAGTTTAATGTTGTATCACCAGAAACTTATCCCAGTTTAATGTTGATTCACCAGAAACTTATCCCAGTTTAATGTTGTATCACCGGGAACTTATCCCAGTTTAATGTTGTATCACCAGAAACTTATCCCAGTTTAATGTTGCATCACCAGAAACTTATCCCAGTTTAATGTTGTATCACCCGAAACTTATCCCAGTTTAATGTTGTATCACCAGAAACTTATCCCAGTTTGATGTTGTATCACCGGGAACTTATCCCAGTTTAATGTTGTATCACCAGAAACTTATCCCAGTTTAATGTTGTATCACCAAATACTTACCCCAGTTTAATGTTGTATCACCGGGAACTTATCCCAGTTTAATGTTGTATCACCAAAAACTTATCCCAGTTTAAAGTTGTATCACCCGAAACTTATCCCAGTTTAATGTTGTATCACCGGGAACTTATCCCAGTTTAATGTTGTATCACCAGAAACTTCTCCCAGTTTAATGTTGTTTCACCAGAAACTTATTAACCCCATGTTTGCTCCGAGCTGCTTTCCAAAATGTAGCTGTACCGTCTGCCCTGCTTTCTTACACAACCTTCTAACTCAGAGGCGAGAGTGCTCCTGACTGAGTCACAGCTCACACCTAATGAAGCTGAACAATAGCTTTCGCTATTACCGGATTTTAATTAGTTTTAATAACACTAAATTGACTAGAAAAATAATTGTGCTGATTTTAATTTTATGGATTAGCCACTTATCTAACTTACAACTCCTGTGTGGTTTACCGTAAAGCACGGGACATACATATTTTATGTCTGATCTTGAGTCAGTGTAATGAAATATTCACACTTGTGCCTCCCAAAAGATTTGCAGATGGCTTCATACTTGGGTTGATGAAATGACCTTTGTGTGGGTCGTAAAATCAAGAGCGTAAAGGAGCATCGAATATAAATCAGACAGAGGCAGGAGGCTGCAGTAAAATGATCTTATAACGTGGGCCATACTAGACGTCGTTCCAAAATGAAGCAAGGCCATCCACAGAAAGTCTGAAGTTGATCACAGATAGTCAAATCTTTTGAACATTTATTGCTGCAAAAGTCAGTATGGTATTATTGTGGTCAAAAGTACTTCTTATTGAGTGGCAATTATTGCGAAACACTTAAATGGGTCAACAAAGCACTTACTAGGTAGTGCACTGCAACGTCCATTAGCTGACATGATGGAGGGGACTCTCTCACCTCCCCCTCCCCACTCTCCCTCCCCCCAACCCCTCCCCCGCACCCCCCGCCCCCGCCTCGGTAGATATTAAAAATTGGTCGATGATCGAGTGTCCCCAAATATCCCATTACCCCATACATGGCAATGGAAAAAAATTCAATGCTAATAACAAAAGAACAGGGATCATACAGCAGGTCCCAGTACATCACAGACTGATCATCAGAACAGGGATCATACAGCAGGTCCCAGTACATCACAGACTGATCATCAGAACAGGGATCATACAGAAGGTCCCAGTACATCACAGACTGATCATCAGAACAGGGATCATACAGAAGGTCCCAGTACATCACACACTGATCATCAGAACAGGGATCATACAGAAGGTCCCAGTACATCACACACTGATCATCAGAACAGGGATCATACAGCAGGTCCCAGTAGATCACAGACTGATCATCAGAACAGGGATCATACAGCAGGTCCCAGTAGATCACACACTGATCATCAGAACAGGGATCATACAGCAGGTCCCAGTACATCACAGACTGAACATCAGAACAGGGATCATACAGCAGGTCCCAGTACATCACAGACTGATCATCAGAACAGGGATCATACAGAAGGTCCCAGTACATCACACACTGATCATCAGAACAGGGATCATACAGCAGGTCCCAGTACATCACAGACTGAACATCAGAACAGGGATCATACAGAAGGTCCCAGTACATCACAGACTGATCATCAGAACAGGGATCATACAGCAGGTCCCAGTAGATCACAGACTGATCATCAGAACAGGGATCATACAGAAGGTCCCAGTACATCACACACTGAACATCACAACAGGGATCATACAGAAGGTCCCAGTACATCACAGACTGATCATCAGAACAGGGATCATACAGCAGGTCCCAGTACATCACAGACTGATCATCAGAACAGGGATCATACAGCAGGTCCCAGTAGATCACAGACTGAACATCACAACAGGGATCATACAGAAGGTCCCAGTACATCACAGACTGATCATCAGAACAGGGATCATACAGAAGGTCCCAGTACATCACACACTGATCATCAGAACAGGGATCATACAGCAGGTCCCAGTACATCACAGACTGATCATCAGAACAGGGATCATACAGAAGGTCCCAGTACATCACAGACTGATCATCAGAACAGGGATCATACAGAAGGTCCCAGTACATCACAGACTGATCATCAGAACAGGGATCATACAGCAGGTCCCAGTACATCACAGACTGATCATCAGAACAGGGATCATACAGAAGGTCCCAGTACATCACAGACTGATCATCAGAACAGGGATCATACAGAAGGTCCCAGTACATCACACACTGATCATCAGAACAGGGATCATACAGAAGGTCCCAGTACATCACACACTGATCATCAGAACAGGGATCATACAGCAGGTCCCAGTACATCACAGACTGATCATCAGAACAGGGATCATACAGCAGGTCCCAGTAGATCACAGACTGATCATCAGAACAGGGATCATACAGCAGGTCCCAGTACAGCACAGAGTGAACATCACAACAGGGATCATACAGAAGGTCCCAGTACATCACAGACTGATCATCAGAACAGGGATCATACAGAAGGTCCCAGTACATCACACACTGATCATCAGAACAGGGATCATACAGCAGGTCCCAGTACATCACAGACTGATCATCAGAACAGGGATCATACAGCAGGTCCCAGTACATCACAGACTGATCATCAGAACAGGGATCATACAGAAGGTCCCAGTACATCACACACTGATCATCAGAACAGGGATCATACAGCAGGTCCCAGTACATCACAGACTGATCATCAGAACAGGGATCATACAGAAGGTCCCAGTACAGCACAGACTGATCATCAGAACAGGGATCATACAGCAGGTCCCAGAACATCATTCCTGGCGGGGGGGCTACGAAATTCGGGGATTCCCGGGGCAGGTCCGGAGCCCGGCTCCAACCCGCCCCATTTCCAGGTTCCCCACTGACGCGCTGACATGCGCACGCAGCCCCCGCATGTGGGACTCCCGCCGGCAATTAAAGCCGGTGGGGTGCCACTTAGGGTATTTATTTAGGTATTTCAGGTCGTTTAGAGACCTGATTAACGTGATATTTTAGGAGGGGTGGGATTTTACAAACAACTGGGACTGTTTCCCGTACTGGGGGAAACACTCCCAGTTCAAATGGATGTGTTACAGCCATCAGCCTGTGGCAGCTGCAAAGGTCCATTTGACAGGTGGGGGTGGAGACCCTCACTCATTGCAGGAGGCCACTCTGTCACTTTGGACAAAGTTTGGCCTCCACCACCCTCCTCCTAACAATCAAATTCACAAACTTGCACACTTACCCCAGTGTCCAGACACATGTACCTACCTTGCGGACCCCCTCAGATGTACATCTTCCAGATGGGGGCCGCCGTAGCTGCAGTCATGACCTCCTCGGAGGGCGAACAGCATCACCAGCCTCGCCGGCCACGCCGTCCACCTCTGACACGTGGAGCTCCACAACACAATGCTGTGACACATCCACCTGCACAGCAGGAGGGAGGGCAACCGCAGAGAGAGATGCATCGCAGAGGGCACTACCCTCGCCACAGGGTCCACAGACCGAGGCTCAGCTTCCTGGACCTCTCTGAGCAGCAGTGCACACGGAGGCTCAGAGTCACTCGACATGTAGTCATGGACATCTGCAGCCTCCTTCATGCCGAGCTGCTCCCGGCTGGCCCGAGCACCATCTTCTTACCTGTCACTGTCAAAGTCACCACTGCCCTCAACAACTTCTCCTCCGCATCCTTCCAGGGTGCCACCAGGGACATCGCCGACGTCTCTCAGTCGTCTGCACAAAAAAGCCCTGCAAATACACCTACACCCACTCTGCAGTGACACAATGGGTGGCATCAGTTGTGGGTCTTCTTAGTGATCATCAGGAAAGGACATTATTGCACAAACCAGACAAGATTCGCAAAGACGTGGCAGTAGTGGTGCCAATATAATATGTGATGTGAGTTGGTCAGAAATTAAATATAAGTAAAAACCATGACAAACCCTCAAACGCCCTTGTGCATCCCCTTCATGCTCACGACACGTTTGCCTTACGCTTCCTACTGCACATATGTGATGCATGCCCTGTGGCTGCAGCACAGGTAGTGGCAGGTTGAGTGAGGCTGACTGTGAAAGAGATGCATGAGAGGGTGAGTATGAGATAGAGCCATGAGATTGTATGAGGATTGGGTTGAGTGGTAGTGGCGGGATGAGTACTGGCGAGGTGAGTAAGTGCAGGTAAGATGAGGATGAGGTTTGAGTGGATGTGAGGGGTGATGTGACAGAGTAGTGTTGGCAGTGCAGAAGGAGATGTGGGGTGGGGGCGGTGATGTGGCAGACGGAGTGTAGGGGAATGAGTAAGTGTACTCACTTTGGCTGACCTACTTAGGTCATTGCAGCGCCTCCTGCACTGTATGCAGGTGGGCGATATGTTGGTGGTGCAGGTGACCTCCTCTGCCACCTCGAGCCAGGCCTTCTTGGTGGCAGAGGCAGGCCACTTCCTCCTGCCCGCCGGGGGGATGATCTCTGTCCTCCCCCTCCTCCTCACCCCATCCAATGATACCTGGAGTGAGGCATCATTAATCCTGGGAGCAGCCTTCCCCCTGGGCTGCTCCATGCTGTAATTTTTCCTATTTCTTGCAGCATCTGTCAGTGGAGGACTGCCCCTTTAAATAGAGCTCCTCCAGCTGACAGACCTTACTGCGCATGCGCAGCCTGCCCGACGCACAGATCAGCAGCGGGGAACCCGGAACAAGAGGTAAGTGGATCCAATCAGCCTGCGATTGCGTTCGGGGCAGACTGATTTCACCAGACGCGTTACCCACGCGCCCAATCGACCCCCCGCCGCCATGGTAATATCGGGCCCAATGTCATGCTTTGCCCTGTGAGAAATCTGGCAGATAATTGGGATTGTGGATAATAGACATGTGCTTAATGGAGCTTTCACCGTCCCTTCATTTTGTTAACCTGAGTTCAATGGAACACCAGTCCGCTTGTGAGGCAATCTGCACTCCAACCATTTCCACATGTATGTGACTTACCTGCAAGACTAAATATTATTATTATTTATGCTGCTTAGCAGGGGGAAAACTCTCCAGTGGCTGGAGTCATACCCAGCACAAAGGAAGATGGTAGTGGTTGTTGGAGGCCAATCATCTCAGCCCCAGGATATTGCTGCAGCAGTTCCTCAGGGCAGTGTCCTAGGCCCAACCATCTTCAGCTGCTTCATCAATGACCTTCCCTCCATCATAAGGACAGAAATGGGGATGTTCGCTGATGATTGCACAGCGTTCAGTCCCATTCACAACCCCTCAGATAATGAAGCAGTCCAAGCCCGCATGCAGGAAGACCCGGACAACATCCAGGCTTGGGCTCATAAGTGGCAAGTAACATTCGCGCCAGACAAGTGCCAGGCAATGACCATCTCCAACAAGAGAGAGTCTAACCACCTCCCCATGACATTCAATGGCATTACCATCGCTGAATCCACCACCATCAACATCCTGGGGGTCACCATTGACCAGAAACTTAACTGGACCAGCCACATAAATACTGTGGCTACAAGAGCAGGTCAGAGGCTGGGTATTCTGCAGTGAGTGACTCACCTCCTGACTCCCCAAAGCCTTTCCACCATCTACAAGGCACAAGTCAGGAGTGTGATGGAATACTCTCCACTTGCCTGGATGAGTGCAGCTCCAACAACACTCAAGAAGCTCGACACCATCCAGGACAAAGCAGCCTGCTTGATTGGCACCCCATCCACCACCCTAAACATTCACTCCCTTCACCACCGGCGCACAGTGGCTGCAGTGTGTACCATCCACAGGATGCACTGCAGCAACTCACCAAGGCTTCTTCAACAGCACCTCCCAAACCCGTGACCTCTATCACCTAGAAGGACAAGGGCAAGAGGTACATGGGATCAACACCACCTGTATGTTCCCCTCCAAGTCACACCCCATCCCGACTTGGAAATATATCGCCGTTTCTTCATCGTCGCTGGGTCAAAATCCTGGAACTCCCCACCTAACAGCACTGTGGGAGAACCTTCACCACACGGACTGCGGCGGTTCAAGAAGGAGGCTCACCACCACCTTCTCAAGGGCAATTAGGGATGGGCAATAAATGCTGGCCTCGCCAGCGACGCCCACATCCCATGAATGAATAAAATAAATGTGTGGAGCAGCCTCCCAGGAAAAGCACTTAATGTTGAGTCAATGAACTTCTCTTTAAAAGAGCTAAAAGCATATTTCAGAATGTGATTGAAGGCTTTAGGGTTAATTCCTGAGGCAAGTATCTTACGACAGGGCGATGCCCTCCAATTCTTCTATCTTTGTGCTCTGTTTAGGTGCATGCCATTGAGTATCCTGAGCTACATATAGCCGGTGGGCCTCTGTAGGCAGAAATGTGGGCAAATCCCATAGCATCTGAAGGGGAATTGCATACCTGAGGCGCAGATGCATCTTAAGCCCACTTGCTGTACGTCCTGCGTAGAATGACATAGACTATACAGCACGGAAACAGGCCATTCAGCCCAACAGGTCCATGCCAGTGTTTATGCTCCACACGAGCCTCCTCCCACCCCACACTGAAGATGGGGGCACATCCGAGTTGTTTCCCGGGCTACGCTATGAATTCCATTGCCCTGTATTAGACCCAGCAGAACTCAGACCGGCTGAGAGCAGGCATGGATTCCTTCTGGGTCTCCTGAAGACCGCCACATTGAAGAAATCAACGGTAATCGATCCCGGAACGATCAAATGCCTTAAGCTTGCTGCCCAGATCTTCCCTGAGGGAGATAAAGTTATTTTTTTTTTGCTCATAAGGGCCTCGGATTCCCCTTTCAGAGCGTCAGTGTGCGACTCTGAGTTGCTCCCCTTCACCAGGGTGCGTGCCTCTGTTGCATTTCTGGTGCGGGCTGCCTGCCCTCAGTATGTCAATGTTCCCTTTCCTCCTCTACTTGAGACAGAGACAACAGCAGGGCAAAGCAGTGGGTTGAAGTCACACTTCCGTCCCCTTAAAAGGGTCCGTTAAATTTTGGTGGGGAGGGTCACCAAGTTCGAATCCATGTTCCTGTTCAGCTTGCAAATATTCCGTGTTGCTCCAGATTTTTGGTGTTTTTGGTCTAGGATCTATCCACCAACAAGGCAAGCAGTGCTAAGAAGCTCCAAATCACCAATTCCGCACTCCCAGAGGAGAGCTGTGCTCAAAGTGAGAGCGGGGTCTGGGAGCACTACAGTGTCTCTCAGAATGAATTTACCTCCCCCAATCTGTTTTTTCAAACTTCTTCCATGTAGCAGGATTCTGGGAACACTGTGTGTGTTATATGGCTGGTAAGGACAATGGACAGAGCACAGATTCCTGCGACAGGGACTAGATTCTTCTCTTATGCTGGTCTAAGACTCAACTGACTGTTGTTTTTGGCCTATAGCCTGGTGGCTTTGAGCCAGGAGAGATGTTTTTAAATAAGTCTTCATTCTTTGAGTGACAGATTTGCATTATAAACCCCCGCTGAAAAGCATAAAGACAGCTCTCAAATGGAATGGTTAACCTATGTGACACCACTTGTCGTTATTAGAGTGACTGTATAATATGAAACCAATTTCATGCATATTACATTTTGGTTCACAAAGAACACAGTGACAAGATGTAAGAATTCTAGCTATTTCAGGCTAACAATGTTACAAGTGTTTATTACAGTGTTATTACGGCCACAACAAAAAATGATTTCTGTCGACCAGTTATGGCTGTTCGCGCTGCTACATGTTAATGTGGACATTTTCTGGGCCTTTGTGGGGCTCTGTGTTGCCTGTCAGATGTGAAGGGAACAATCAAAGTGTCAGGGCAACATTAAAAGTTCTATGTCAGTAATCGACAAACGTCCTTACTGTATCCAAACCAAAAAAACATTTGGTCACCATCAATACACAAAGGAAAATTAAAGCTGCAGCTATTTTTTAATGGAAATGCGGGTTGACCTTTAGTTCTTTTAATATGGATAAAATTTGAGGGTTTCTTTGCGAAAAGATAAATATGCTAAAGGGCTTTTTTTTTCAATCGTTTTGAAGATATGTTGAATGTTTTAAATATATTGAGTGATTTCCCAGCTGTATATCTATGGTTTAGCTTTAAGTCCACCGAAGTGAGTAAAACAAATGTAAAACACATTAAAGTGTCGTTCTTGCTGCTGCATTGTTTTGTCGGGCTGCTGAAATCACATGAACCTATCACTTATGGGGGGTAATTTTAACTTTGGGTGTTGGTGTAAAATGGGCGATATATCGAATTGGCCACCCATTATACATCACACCGGATTTTCCTTTCCATCAAAAGAAAGAACTTGCATTTACATAGCACCTTTCACAACCTCAGAACATCCCAAAGCGCTTTATAGCCAATGAAGTACTTTTAGAGTGTAGTCACTGTTGTAATGGAGGAAAGGCGGCAGTCAATTTGAGCACAGCAAGATCCCACAAACAGTAACGTGATATTGACCAGGTAATCTGTTTTAGTGATGTTGGTTGAGGGATAACGGGGAGAACTCCCCTGCTCTTCTTCAAAATAGTGCCGTGGGATCTTTTACGTCCACCTGAGAGGGCAGATGGTTTAGCATCTCGTCCGAAAGACGGCATCTCTGACAGTGCAGCACTCCCTCGGTACTGCACTGGACTGTCAGCCTAGATTTTGTGCTCAGGTCTCTGGGAGTTAACAAAAGGGAAAATCAAGTGTGGTGTATAACAGGTGGCCAATTCGATATATCACCCATTTTACACCAACACCCAAAGTTAAAATTACCCCCCATAGAGTTCACATTCGGACAGCATCAACTTGTCTTTTCCTCATTTAATGCAGTGAAAGCACCGCATACTGACTTTTCCTAGATTGATTCCTGGGATGATAGGGTTGGCCTACGAGGAGAGATTAAGTAGAATGGGCCTATACTGTCTGGAGTTTAGCAGAATGAGAGGTGATCTCATTGAAATATACAAGATTCTGAGAGGACTTGACAGGGTAGATGCTGAGAGGTTGTTTCCCTCGGCTGGAGAGTCTACAACTAGGGAGCATAGTCACAGGATAAGGGGTCGGACATTTAGGACTGAGATGAGGAAAAATTTCTTCACTTAGAGGGTTGTGAATCTTTGGAATTCTGTACCCCAGAGGGCTGTGGATGCTCAGTCGTTGAGTATATTCAAAACTGAGATCGATAGATTTTTGGACACTAAGGGAGTTAAGGGAAATGGGGATCGGGCGGAAAAGTAGAGTTGAGGTCGAAGATTAGCCATGATCTGATTGAATGGCAGAGCAGGCTCGAGGGGCCGTATGGCCTACTCCTGCTCCTATTTCTTATGTGCTTATGTTCCTACGGGGAGGGGTAGTTTGTGTTAATTCTCAAAGAACGGCCCCAGACTGATATTTGCCCAAATTCAGGTGGAGGTTGAATCTCAAATGTTTTTTAAAAATTCGTTAATGGGATGTGAGTGTCACTGGCAAGACCAGCATTTATTGCCCATCCTAATTGCCCCTTGAGAAGGTGGTGGTGAGCCGCCTTCTTGAACCACTGCAGTCCATGTGGTGAAGGTTCTCCCACAGTGCTGTTAGGTAGGAGTTCCAGGATTTTAACCCAGCGACGATGAAGGAATGGCGATATATTTCCAAGTCAGGATGGGGTGTAACTTGGAGGGGAATGTGCAGGTGGTGGTTTTCCCATGTGCCTGCTGCCTTTGTCCTTCTAGGTGGTAGAGGTCGCAGATTTGGGAGGTGCTGTCGAAGAAGCTTTGGCGAGTTGCTGCAGTGCATCCTGTGGATGGTACACACTGCAGCCATGGTGCACCGGTGGTGAAGAGAGTGAATGTTTAGGGTAGTGGATGGGGTGCCAATCAAGCGGGCTGCTTTGTCCTGGATGGTGTCGAGCTTCTTGAGTGTTGTTGGAGCTGCACTCATCCAGGCAAGTGGAGAGTATTCCATCACACTCCTGACTTGTGCCTTGTAGATGGTGGACAGGCATTGGGGAGTCAGGAGGCGAGTCACTCGTCGCAGAATACCCAGCCTCTGACCTGCTCTTGTAGCCACAGTATTAAGTGGCTGGTCACATTTGATTGGGGTGCATATTCACAAGGTGGCAGGGCAAGTTGATAAGGTGGTTAAGAAAGCGGATGGGATACTTGGTTTTGTAAATAAGGGCATTGAATACAAAAACAAGGAAACCATGCTAAACCGTTGCAACTCATTGGTTAGGCTTTAGCTGAAGTAGTGAGTACAATTCTGGGCACACTTTAGAGTCACAAATTGGATAGCAAGATGGTGAAGGATAGAATACTAGAGCCTAGAGCTTAGTCTTCAGTTGCTTCCAAGCCTTTATTCACAGAGCTCCACATTACACCCACACCACACCCCAGATCAGCTCTTATAAATGGATACAAGAGAGTTCCCAATTGATACCCACCACCTGAATACAATTAACACTAATTGATATCAATCACATGGATAGAATTAACATTTAAGAAGGATGTCAAGGCCTTTGGAGAGGTTTACCAGGATGATACCAGGGTTGAGGGACTTCAGTTATGTGGAGAGACTGGAGAAGCTGGGATTGTTCTCCTTAGAGCAGAGAAGGTTAAGGGGAGATTCAAAAGAGTTATTCAAAATAATGAGGAGTTTTGATAGAGCAAGTAGGGAGAAACTATTTCCTCTGGCAAATGGGTCAGTAACCAGATGTCATGGATGTAAAATAATTGGCAAAAGAACTAGAGGGGAAATGAGGAGAAATTTTTTCACACAGAGGGTTGTTAAGATCTGGAACGCGCTACCTGAAACGGTGGGGGAAGCAGATTCCATAGGAACTTTCAAAAGGCAATTGGACATGTTCTCGAAGGGGACTAATTTGCAGGGTTAAGGGGGAAAAAGCTGGGGTGTGGAACTAAATTGGACAGCTCTTTCAAAGAGCCAGCACAGGCATTTCGGGCTGAACAGCCTCCTTCTGAGCTGTAAGATTCTACGATTCTGTGATGTGTTTCGGTCACATGTGTGTTGCGGGAAGGGCTGCGGAGCCTATCGATTTAACGCACTGGTCCCAAAATCCTGCGAGCCGTACGGTAGATTCTCAACTGCACTGGGTCGGGACACAGCATTCAGGCATGAGTTTCTGGGATGGCCTTGTGGGTGGGTTGCGGGGGGTAGAGGCGGAGCCTCTGTCTGCCCCTTCAAGGCCGTCTATGTGAGGCGTTGCAGGGTGTTTGGAGCTTGGGCAGGGAGATCCCATCCTAAGCCCTCAGTCGGTACCCAGCATCGCGTCGGTGCAAGTACACCTGGTCTCACCAGGCACAGGTGTCCAAAACCAGTGGAATCTGGGGAGGGGGGCCAGATCTAGGGCAGGGGGAAGTTTGAAATGACCTCCTATGTAAGGGGGCTATGGAGGTAGGTAGATTGCTCTAATGGTATGGGGATGACACTGAACATTCCCCACTCCCCATGGCTAACCAGCAACACCAACATTTCCAGGGTCTCTGATGGGGATGCACCTACGCATCAACAAAGGCCTGCTCCAGAAAGACCCCCCCTGACCCCACGAACTTTGGCTGGGCAAACAGTGGGGCTTGACCCCAGCGGATTTTCAAGGCTACTACTACTGACAATCAATCCTACCTCCATTTCTGTCTCTTTCTTTCTTTTGGTCTCCATCATAGAATCATATAATGAGACAGCACAGAAGGCCCATCGTGCCTGTGCTGGCTCTTTGAAAGAGCTATCCAATTAATCCCATTCCCCTGCTCTTTCCCCATAGCCCTGTAAATTTTTACCCTTCAAGTATTTATCCAATTCCCTTTTGAGAGTTACCAATGAATCTGCTTCCACCACCCTTTCAGGCAGTGTATTCCTGATCATTACAACTCGCTGTGTAAAAAAAATGTTTCTTCATGTCGCCTCTGGTTCTTTTGCCGATCACCTTAAATCTGTGTCCTCTGGTTACCGACCCTTCTGCCACTGGAAACAGTTTCTCCTTATTTACTCTATCAAAACCCTTCATGATTTTGAATACCTCTATCAAATCTCCCCTCTAAAGGAGAACAATGAGGACTCCATTACGCGATGGAGGTATGAAAAACACTTGTGGCGTTGAGAACTACACCTTCACCTCAAGCCGACAGAAAACAAACCTGAAATCACACAGCCGGATAGAAAAAGTACAGATTAATTGAGAAGGGGAAAGCAGAGAAATGTGACTGGAGAATCGATTAATACCTTGCAGCCTATGCAACAGACAAGAGTTTTCCACTTTTAATTATTTTTATTTTTTGTACCACAAGTGGGCGCTTCAGGTCCAAAGGTCACAATTGAAAGCAAAAGAACGTGCATTTACTTGGCACCTTGTTAATCCGCAGGACATCTCAAAGTGCTTTAAATCCAATTTGCTTTTGAAGTGCAATGCCTGTTGTAACGTAGGCAAACGCAGCAGCTAATTTGCGCACAGCAAGATCCTGCAAACAGCAGACGAGATAAATAACCATCTCTTTATGGTGAGGTCGGTTGAGTGATGAATCTCAACCCTCTGTGAACTCTGTGCTCCTCCAATTCTGGACTCCAGTGGATACCGCTATTTCTTCTGCTCCACCACTGGCGGCCGTGCCTTCAGCTGCCTAGGCCCTAAGCTCTGGAATTCACTCCCTAAACCTCTCCTCTCCACCTCTCTCTCCTCCTTTAAGTGACTCCTTATAAACCTACCTCTTTGACCAAGCTTTTGGTCACCTGTCCTAATATCCCCTTATGTGGCTCGGTGCCAAATTTTGTTTGATAATCGCTCCTGTGAAGCGCCTTGGGATGTTTTACTACGATAAAGGCGATATATAAATGCAAGTTGTTGTTGTCCACGTGTTATAAGATCTGCTCCCGTCTTCTCAGCTGCAGGTATTCCAGGTGAGATTAAACAAAAAAAAACCCGGAAAAAGGTAGAAGAAAGGAAATCAATCAAAATCGGAGAGTGCCGTCCATTCTGTTAATACTTGTCTCCTTCTTCTCCCCACAGATATGGTTGTTTCCGGGATACCCAAAGAAAATGGCATAAAGCATGCCGGTGAGATTGCAAGCATGGCATTGGATTTAGTTGCTGTCTGCTGTTCATTCATAATCCCACACAAGCCAGACACCAAGTTGAAAATCAGAGCAGGCATTCACTCGGGTAAATCATTTTAGTTTTTCAGATACTCAATAATTAATGGCTGAATTAAAAGTTGCCCAACTGCTAGTAGTCCAATGGCACTATCAACTGTTATTTAGTTTCCCGTGTTCTCCCCTCTCCCTCTGCCTTCCTGAAGATGTTACCTCCAGCTGGGGTACAGTCTCTCAGGTTGTCCTGTGGCTGCTCACCCCAAGTGAGCATTCTTCACGTGCGAGCCCAGATCGTAAGTGTTGGCAGGCTACTCAACTGTCAGGGGCCACTGCAGTCAATCCTGATCCCCGACTCTGCGTTCCTCCAACTCTGGCCTCTTGTCCATCCCCCAATTCCTTTACTCCACCATTGGCGGCCATGCCTTCAGCTGCCTAGGCCCTAAGTTCTGGAATTCCCTCCCCTGAACCTCCCCGCCTCTCTACCTCTCTCTCCTCCTTTAAGACGCTCCTTAAAATCTACCTCTTTGACCAAGCTGTTAGTCACCCCTTCTAATATCGATGGCTCGGTGTCAAATTTTGCCTGATTACGCTCCTGTGAAGCGCTTTGGGACATTTCACGATGTTAAAGGCGCTATATGAATGCAAGTTCTTGTAGTTCTCACCCAATATCCACACGCAATTTCCAGCAGTGTACCCCGGTGAGTGGTCAGAAGTAGGAACTTTTGCTGATTGTGTTCCTCTTCTTACCCCAGTTGGTTAAAGGCAGTTGTGGCGCTCCCTGGCTGAGATCAGCCAACTCCGCACAGACCAAACGTCCAAGCTGATACCCTCTGATCCGCACGGGTCATTGCTTTGACCAAATGAGCCTTTGTGAGCCGGCTGTGTGAAGGTATAAATGTACTTTATTTTCCCTTATCTTAACGTTGACAGGTCCCGTTGTGGCTGGTGTGGTTGGAACCAAAATGCCTCGATACTGCTTATTTGGGGATACTGTGAACACTGCGTCAAGGATGGAGTCAACAAGTGAAGGTAGATAAACTAGTGAATCATTTATATATATTTACATACTAAGTAGGGATAGTCACCGATGTTGTAATATTTGTTTTTCTTCCATAAGGAATTGGCAGTACAGCCAACAGCAGAATATTTAGCCAATCAATGAGAAAGTGTGCTTTTATTTTTGTGGGCCAGCTGACATACAGCAAATTGCCATTGAATCGTGATTTTTTTTCTTATTTTAATAGCATCCTATAGTTATGAAAAGATCGAAGACTTAGAAGAGAAGGGAATTCTCCCCGTCCGTTGGCCAAATATTCATCCCTTACCCAATACCACCAAATCAAATGAACTGCTAATTTATCTTATTTGCATTTTGTGGGATCTTGCTGTGTGTAATTTAGCTGTGTGTTTGGGTACAAAACAACAGTAAATTCAAAATAAATTAGTTGACTGTGAGTGAAAGAAAGAATTTGCATTTATATAGCATGTTTCGCATCCCAAAGTGCTTCCTAGGCGATGAATTACTTTTGAAGTGCAGTCACTGTTGTTATGTAAGCAAATGCGACAGTCAATTAAGGACTTGAAAGACGTTCTATGAATACAACTTCTTTCTTTCTTATCTCCATATTCATTCCAGGAACCTTTAATGCTGTTTTTTATTCATTCTCAGGATATGGGTGTCACTGGCAAAATTTGAAGATGTTCATATATTTGCGTCTTACCGTTCTAGTGGCTATTTCATCCAGAGGTGTAATTGGAATTGTAACCATTCACTGAGGTAGTAAACCCTGAAATTCACATATACGACCCTTAGATTCCGATTGGATACAAAAACACAAAAAGACACCATTCCATTTATTTGGAGCTGACCTGTCAGATATTGTACGTCATTAGCCTGGGCTTTGAATTAATTCTTGCTCTTAGCCTGTGGAAAGCCAAAAGTCCCTCAGTAGGAATCTGCAATAGGCAGAGTAAGGGCTTGGTGAGGTTAGCTTTTAATTGCTGTCAGATTAGCGCTGTGGTACCCTCAGTGTACTGGCTGAGCCTCTGGGATTCAGGCAGCTGATGAATAGGGCCGTCTCAGCTCGGAGTATAATAACCTTTTAATGCTGAGGTTCAAGTCATATCCAAGCCAATCAGTGAAATCTCCTGTTACTGGATGAAGAATGCAGCATTTACATTTATCTTGTGTACCTGCCATGGAATGAATTTCGGCAACGCTGCTGTTGTGCATGTGCTTTCTTGGTGCTGGATCTGACAAGATGATGCCTGGCCAGCGTATGCTGGGTTCGTAGAGGAGTGTGCGATGCTTTCCTTGAAATCGTGATTAGCAAGGATTTGTTCACTGGAGACTAGCATGCAGATTAGATTAACACGCGACAGCTACACAGATCAGGTCACTGGTTAGACACGACAGGGGAAGATTTACTTTGTTTTAATTTCATGGTCATTAGAAGGGCAAGACCCAAATGTATGGACATCTTCAAATTTTATTCTTCCAAAAAAAAAGGATAGGTAAATACTTGGTTAGTAACAGGTTGAAGCTTCCATATAGAGATAAGAAAGAAAGAACTTGTATTTTCTTTGTTTCAAATAGCAAACAGATGAAGTCTTCCCTGATGGCTTTTATATTGACGAGATTTGTATTGATCGCAGGGTCGAGTTTCTGTTAGTTATATCAACCCGTTCCGGGTGGAATCGGCTGAACCAGCACAAAAGATCGGGGGGATTTTAAACATAAGTGAGTTACCCCCAAAACAACTTACGCTGGTGTTTTCCGCGATCTTTTACGCTGGTTCAAGATTCAATTCACCCAGATCAGGCCCCGCCCACAAAACTGGCCCCGCGCCCCCCCCCCAGGTGGAAATCACGAGTTTCCGCCAATTGTGCTGGTTCGGGAAGGGTCTTCAAATTCCGCTCACTCTCTTAGGAGCACAGGCAGGTTTTAAAAGGTTTCTCCTATCAAAAATTATTTAATTTACTAAGAAACTGACTAGTGTACACCAGTGAAACTAGTGAATGTTTCAGTATAGTTTTTTTTTAAGTCATTTTCAGTGATTTTAAACCAGGTTGCTCACAGGTGGAGGACGGGACACCCTTATTAAAAATGCTTATTTTTGCTGATAAACCCATTTCCAGCTGTATTAATAAA